>NC_090450.1:854772849-855401346 GCF_031143425.1 Pleurodeles waltl
GAGGCGGAGGTAGCGACCCTTGACCCCAGGGTAGGTCGCTCCCCCACCTCCGCAGTGCCACCAGTGCCTGACTGCCTCCTCTCACCAACTCTCAGCTCCGCTCCAGCTGCCGTCTTGCCCGCTGGTGTCCTCCTTCTCCCGAGTGCTTTTCCCCGTGTGACTGGCTGAGTGATTGATTTCCCCCCGTTTTCTTCCGTGTATCCCGAGTGCTTGGCCCCGTGTGACTGGCTGAGTGATTGATTTCCCCCCGTTTTCTTCCGTGTATCCCGAGTGCTTGGCCCCGTGTGACTGGCTTGAGTGATTGATTTCTCCCCGTTTTCTTCCGTGTAACCCGAGTGCCTGTCCCCCCGTGAGTGCCCGGTCCCCCTGCCACGTTTCTCTCACCCCCGTTGTTTCTCTCCGGCCCCCTCGCCGTTCTCTGGCCCTCGCCTCGCTTTTGCTCTTGTCCACTTTTTGGCCCCCTCGCCGTTCTCCGGCCTCGCCGATGTTTCCCGCCGTTTTTCGCTTTTCCCCGCCTACCCTCCCGCCGCCCACCTCCCAGCTAACCCCTCCTCCCCCAGCTACCCCATATATGGCGGCCGCTGCGAGGCGGAGGTAGCGACCCTTGACCCCAGGGTAGGTCGCTCCCCCACCTCCACAGCACCACCAGTGCCTGACTGCCTCCTCTCACCAACTCTCAGCTCCGCTCCGGCTGCCGTCTTGCCCGCTGGTGTCCTCCTTCTCCCGAGTGCTTGGCCCCGTGTGACTGGCTGAGTGATTGATTTCCCCCCGTTTTCTTCCGTGTATCCCGAGTGCTTGGCCCCGTGTGACTGGCTGACCCTTCACATGCAGCAACTGCCGCTTCACCTGCCAACGGACTCACACCGCTCCCGTCAAGAACGACTCCCCCGGAAGCAATCTCCACTGCATCCTGGTCAACACCCGATCCGTCCACAGGCACGCCATCGAACTGTGGAACCTCATCAACTCAACGAACCCTGACATCGCCTTCCTCACCGAGACCTGGATGAACCCCTCCTCGGCACCCGACATCACCATAGCCATTCCCGACGGCTACAAAATCATCCGGAAAGACCGCACCAACCGCACCGGAGGAGGCATCGCCATCGCACACAAAAGCTCCATCCGCATCTCGACCCACACCGACGACTAACTCCCCGACGCCGAACATCTCCACTTCACGATCCACAGCGACCCCAAGACCACCCTCAGAGGCACCCTCGTGTACAGACCACCAGGACCTCGCACCAAGTTCAGCGAAGACATCGCAGACTTCGTCAACCCTCACGCACTCTCGTCCACCGACTACATCCTCCTAGGAGACCTCAACTTTCACCTGGAGAACCTTACCGACAACAGCTCCACCGCCTTACTGGACAACCTCGCCAACCTGGGACTGAAACAGCTAGTCAACACCCCCACCCACTACGCCGGACACAAGCTCGACCCCATCTTCTCCTCCAGCAAACACATCACCTTCAGCCACGCCACCGAACTCACCTGGTCGGACCACAGCTGTGTCCACTTCAGCTTCAAGAAGACCACCAGGCATCACCACACCCAGCAACCACCAAGAAGACACTGGAATCGTATCACCACTGAACAGCTCGCATCAACCCTCTCCCAGAACCAACCCACCAACACCACCGACCCCAACGAAGCCGCCAACAACCTCACAAGCTGGATCTCCGACTGCGCCAACCTCCTGGCCCCCCAGAAGACTCAAGCTAACACCAACAACCACAAGAAAAACTCCTGGTTCGCCCCCGACCTCAAGGACTCGAAGAAAGAATGCCGCGCCCGCGAGAAGAAGTGGCGCCTCAACCAGACCGAGGAGAACATGTCATCTCTCAAGGACACCACCCGCCAACACCACCAACACCTCCGCGCCGCACGAAAAACAGCCTACCGGAACAGACTTGACAACAACGCCCACAACAGCAAGGAACTATTTGGCATCGTCAAAGAGCTCTCCAACCCGGACGCAGAAAACAACTCCATCCCTCCCTCACAAGACCTCTGCGACTCCCTCGCAACCTTCTTCCACCACAAGATCACCGATATATACAACAGCTTCATGACCGCCAACGCGAACCCCCCCCCGGAACCCGCCACCGACATCACCACCATCCTCACCTGGAGCCCAACCACCACCAAGGAGACCACCCGCGTCATGAACTCGATCCACTCCGGATCCCCATCGGACCCCTGCCCGCACCACATCTACAACAAGGCCGACAACATCATCGCACCGCACCTCCGAGACGTCATCAACGCCTCCCTCACCACCGCCACCTTCCCGGAGAGCTGGAAACACGCAGAGCTCAACGCCCTCTTAAAGAAACCCACAGCAGACCCCACCGAACTCAAAAACTTCCGACCCATCTCTCTCCTACCGTTCCCCGCCAAAGTGATTGAGAAAATCGTCAACGCTCAACTCACCACCGCCCTGGAAACCAACGACTCCCTCGACCCCACACAGTTCGGTTTCAGGGCCAACCACAGCACCGAAACCGCCCTCATCGCAGCCACGGACGACATCAGAGCCCTGACCGACAAGGGAGAAACCGTGGCCCTCATACTCCTGGACCTCTCTGCAGCCTTCGACACGGTCTGCCACTGCACCCTGATACGCCGCCTCAGCAACGCCGGCATCAGAGGCAAGGCCCTGGAATGGATCGTCTCCTTCCTCTCCGAAAGGACTCAGAGAATCCGCCTGCCCCCCTTCAGATCCACAGCCACGGAGATCATCTGCGGCGTACCCCAAGGATCCTCCCTCAGCCCCACTCTCTTCAACGTCTACATGACCCCCCTGGCGAACATCGCATGCAAACACGGACTCGACCTCATATCCTACGCCGACGACACCCAGCTCATCATATAGGGATACCAACAACCCCACCTCAGCAAGGACCAGACTACATGACGGCATGAAGGAAGTAGCGAACTGGATGACAGACAGCCGGCTGAAACTGAACACAGATAAGACAGAGGTCCTCATCCTCAGCCCTACTCCCACCGCATGGGACGACTCCTGGTGGCCCCCCGCCCTAGGCAGCACTCCCCAACCCACCGACCACGCACGCAACCTCGGCTTCATCCTGGACTCATCCCTCTCCATGACCAGACAGGTTAACTCGGTGACCTCGGCATGCTTCAACACCCTCCGCATGCTCCGCAAAATCTTCCGCTGGATCCGCAACGATACCAGGAAGACCGTCACCCACGCCCTCGTCACCAGCCGCTTGGACTACGGGAACACTCTGTACGCCGGCACCACCACCAAGCTGCAGAGGAAACTCCAACGGATCCAGAACGCTGCCGCACGACTCATCCTGGACATACCCCGCCACCACCACATCTCCGTACACCTAAAAAGACTCCATTGGCTCCCAGTCAACAAGAGGATCACCTTCAGACTCCTCACCCACGCACACAAAGCCCTTCACAACCTCGGACCCAAACTCATCAACAACCGCGTCTCCTTCTACACTCCTCCGCGCACTCTACGCTCGACCTGACAGGCCCTGGCAGCCGTACCCCGCATCCGCAAAGCCACCACCGGAGGAAGATCCTTCTCTTTCCTGGCAGCGAAGACCTGGAACTCTCTGCCCAGCCACCTTCGCGCCATACCTGATCACCTCTCCTTCAGAAAGCAGCTCAAGACCTGGCTCTTCGAGCACTGACCTCCTCCCCCCCACCAGCGCCTTGAGACCCTTGATGGGTGAGTAGCGCGCTTTATAAATACGAATGATTGATTGATTCCATGTTGCAGCACATTTCACTGCCTGCAGGTTTCTTAGTATTGTATCAAATATTCTTGCAAGCTATTCATGCAAGAGGGTTACAATGCTTCTCCCATTCCAGGCTTGTGGAGACAGAATCCAGTGATAATGCTACTCACTCAACAGCAGAAGTAGCTTTTGGTAAAAGACAGAAAGGTTTCAAAGTCCCCTTGTAAGGTTCCCAAGCAGATATCGATTCACAAATTAGGCTTGTTCGGCTCCCTGCTTTCCTGGCATGTCAATGTTTCAGCAATTAATGTTCTTGGAATCTGGAAATCCTTACAGAAATAAATATGCTGCTTCTGGATGTAGGTCCATCCAATTTCTGGTTGATAGCAAGTCCTTCAAAGGACTCTTGCTAAGCCTTAATTGAATGCCACTATTCACAGCTCAGGATATTTCAAGGAGGTGATTAACAGTTTTACATTACACAGGGAAATCCCTAGACTTGATTAGTGTAGCTTTTTTAGCTGGAGCAGCATAATTTAGTCTCCATCCGTTAAACATCACAATTATACATCTATATATATATACATGACATTTATAAAATGAACGTGTGACTTGATTTCTGTTGTATATTACAAGTTCATAGGTGCAAGTTGTCCTATGAATAAGTTGCCATGACATTCAGAATGAGAAATGGAATGTAGAGTTACTAAGGGACCGTTGGTGTTGGTCTGATCCCTGGGCTGGCTGTATATGCATCTCAATGAATAAAGAGGACTTTTTGGATAAGAAATGTCTACTTATTGAAAAGAAGAAGACGTTTTTGTGGTGACAAGGATGGGATCGCTTGAAGACAGCCAGCCTGAGAAATATTGGAATGAATTATGGTAAGTATAGCTTTCAGTCTAGCTGAGGACAATTTTGTTCATGTTTTTTTCTTACGAGCGGCTGTCGATTATTGTTTATTATATTGACATTGGAAATGGTCACGAGCAACACTTGCGTGGGTGCAGGTGTGTAAGTTCATTGCAAGATGGCGTGTGTAGCGTCGCGCTGGTCGGCTAGTGCGCGGCCTATTCAAATGAAACACACTGAGTCGCGTGTGTTTTAACTTTGCTTTATTCTTCCTCATACTCCGTCACGTCACTGACTTTCCCGCTCTTCCCATACCCCTTTTATGCTCTCCCCCTCCCGCCAATGGTGCAAACCACCTTGCACCTATTTCGGAGGGGTCGGGCTCTAAACCCCCCTCTCCTGCTTCCTCCTCCTGGTGTTGACCACTTCCGCCGTCAACACTACAGCGTGTATTTATACAAACGTGGATTTATCCGTTGATGCAGTGATTTTTTTTTTAAGGAAAACACAGTAGGAAGCAGATGTCAAGCTTTGCATGGATGGTTCACTAAAGGAATAATCATGTGTAAGGAGATATGTATGCCGTTATCGCAGTATGGTGCAGAGATATTATGATTGAAATCTGAAGCATGAGAAGTCAGGAAGTGTGCCGCAGAGATTCAAAGGTCAAACGTGAACACCGTGAGTACAAAGAAGTGCGTGGCATGCATTCTAACATTGAAGAGGAGAGAAGAACACAGGAAACACTGAGAGCAGTGCTCAGCGCTCGTATATAAGAACACAATACAATTTAGTGTTACCTTTGGTATTGAGGAGTTCTGTTGGTGCGGATACCATTGTAGTGTGTGTTCAGATGCTTGATTAGTAAATAGGAAGTGAAGAAGGACTAAATAACATTGGTTTCAGAAAAAAAAAACTCAGAAATTAAAAGAGGACTCATGATCATCCTGAATGAAGGAGAAAAAGAAGACTAGACAATGGTGACATCTTTATTAATATTAATTTGTTGTTTTTAGTTATTGTGTGACAACAGTGACAACTTTATTTTTGTTAATTTATTATTTTAATTAATATTTGTGTTGTTAAAATAGGTATTAGTGTAGAAATTAATTAGCTGTACAAATCACTTACATATACAAAAAAAAGAAACAGTCAATTTTGCCACCACCTACATTTTTAGAGGGTCCTGGGGTTCTGATTATGCAATGGGAGGATTGGCGTGAAGCATTCACGATAATTTGGGAGTTGCTTACTGGGTATTAGAAATACAGAACAAGTTTTCAATGATAATTCTCAGATGTGGAAGAGGAATTGTTTGATGAATATGATAAGGCAATAGGAGCTTTAGAGGAACATTTTGTTCGGAAAGTAAGTGTGATGGTGGAGAGACACAAATTCTTGTGCACAAGGTGTGGATGAGTCTTTTGACCAATATGTGGCTGTGTTACGTAACTTGGCTAACACATGTAAATTTAAAGGTTTAAAAAATTAGATTATTCTAGATCAGTTGATTAATAGGACAAGTAATGTAAAAGGTCAAGAAAAATCATTAGCCATGAAAGAACCGACACTGGAAAAAGCTTTTGGTGTGGCTAAAAGAGTGGAGAGCACATCTAAGTATTTAGAAGAATTGAAAAATCAGGACAGCATTTGCAAAATACAAGAGATGGTAACTAGAAATAAATTTAGGGAAGAAGGAAAAAAATAGTAATTAATGGAAATTATGCGAAAGTGTGTTATCACTGTGGGAGTGTGAAACATTTAGCATACGCTAGTAATTGTCCAGCAATTAAAGTGTTACAAGTGTAAAAGAATAGGTAATTTTGCCAGGGTTTGTGAGAGTGAAGGAAGTGTTACTGAAGTGAATTGTGTTACTGACCAAAGAAGAGTTGATAATATGTATGTAGAGAAAAATTCAGATTCGGAAGAAGAAGTGGACGTGTTGATGGTAGAGGAAGTGGAGGATATAATAAAATTGGAATTGTACAATACAGAATATCGCCCTCCAAAATGCTAAGTAAATATATGTGGGAAGGAAATATGTATGTGAGCAGATTCTTGTTCTCCTTATATATTAATCAGCAAAGATATATGGCACGAGTTGGGAGGCATGGAATTACAAGAAACACACATTCAACCAGAAGGTTATGGTGGTGGTAGAATACCAATTATTGGATGTTTTTCAATCAAAATGTCGTTTAAGGATAGAAGTGATATATGTATGGTTTGTGTAGTGGATAAAGATAAGTTGTTGTTAGGATGGAGGGCTCAATGTGCTTTACTTATAAATTTAGATCCAAATGAGGAAGATCAAGTGTTGGTAACAGCTACTGATGATATGACCATGTGGGCACAAGAATTTCCCAGATTGTTTAGTAAAGATTTAGGTTGTTTAAAAAAATTTGTTCAGAAGATTATATTGAAGGAAAATATCACACCAGTGGTTCACAAAGTGAGAAGTGTGCCTTTAGTGTTGAGGGGTCTCTTGAAGGAAGAATTGGAAAGATTATGTAAACATAATATAATTGAACCTATTGAGGCGTCAGATTGATTAAATCCCATTGTTATAATATGGAAATCGAATGGAAAAATAAGGATGTGTGTGGATTTGAGGGACTTAAATAATTGTATATGGGCTGATCGCCATCCTTTGCCTAATATGACAGAACGGTTGTCAGGTGTGACTGAAGCAAGATATTTTTCAACTATTGATCTATCAAATGCATACCATCAAATTATATTACATAATGATTCTCATCATTTGTTACACCGGAGGGGCATTTCACTTTAAAAGAATGTTGTTTGGTTTGGCATCTGCCTCAGCTGTTTTTCAGCGAATGATGCAAAAGTTGTTGGGAAATTCCAAACAAGTCAGGTTTTTCCAAGATGACGTACTGGTTTGGGATACAGACAAACAAGATCATGATAGGATTTAACATGAAGTATTATGTGTTTTGGATGAAGCTGGTGTAACAGTTGAATTGAGTAAATGTACATTTGCTGTTCTAGAAGTGGAATACTTGGGTCACACATTGTCAAAATAAGGTATACAACCTAAGTATAAATTTATAGATGTATTGAAATGGCCCCAAGTCCACTGGATAAAGATCAGTTACGATAATTTTTAGGATTGGCTGAATTCTATGCTAAGTTTGTGGATCATTTTGCGGATAAAGCCAAACCTTTGAGAGAATTAATGAGAAAAGGATGTAAGTTTGAATGGTAAATAAAATGTGAAAGAGCTTTTAATTAAATGAAAAATTGTATTATTAATGCAGTAGCTTTAGCACCATATAAACCAGATGATAAAGCAATAATTGCAGCTGATGCAAGCATGCATGGTTTAGGTGCTCTCCTTATGCAGAGAAATGGATATGGTCATGAAAGAGTAATTGCGTTTGCATCAAGAACATTGAGAGGTGCCGAATTAAATTATTCCACTATTGAGAAGGAAACTATGGCATGATGGTGGGGTATTCAATATTTTATACATTTTGTATGGGGTGCTGATTCAGAACTGTGGACTGACCACAAGCCATTGATTGATGTGTTCACAACAAAAGGTGCAGGAAAGGCTACTCCACGCATTACAAAATGGCTATTTAGATTGCAAGAATATACGTTCACAGTGAAATATATACACGGTATACAAAATGTCAATGCTGCTTTTTTATCACATTGTCCATTACAAAAAATATGTCATGAAGAAGAGGAATACAGTTTAGTAGCAGATCTAGTCTCAAAGCGCTTTTTGAACAAGAATGGAGGCTTGAGATAGAGAAAGATAAAGTATGTCAGAAAATAATAGATATGTTGACAAAAACTGCTTTATATCATCCTCATGAAAATGATCTAGTTGAGAGATTTAATTGAGTGCTGGGAGAAAATATACAACTATCTATGAGGAGCAAATTGGATTGGAAGGAAGAAATAAAGAAAATGGTTTGTAATTATCATATGACACCACATTCTTTAACTGGTGAAAGTCCATTTGTATTGTTAAGAGGTAGGAAGGCTTGACTATTGAGGTGGAGTGGATGAAGAAAACATGAGGAAAAGTGTAGTTAGAAAACAGCAAAAGTATTGTTCAAAAGAAAAGATTTACACAAAGAGTAGGAATATAACATTTAATGTTGGTGATGTAGTAAAAGTAAGAAGTTTCCTGGATTACAGGAAGGGTAAATCAAAATGGTCAGATCCTAGGAAAGTTCAAAAGGTAATGACCTATTCCATGATTTTGGAAGATGGGAAGAGATGGAATCTAAGGAACATTGTGAAGTGTAGCAACATTGAGACAGATAAATGTGCAAAAGAAAATTGTGAAATTGTAACAAAACAAACAAATGTAAACAAAGACACTATACAATGTAGGAAAATGTGTCATGAAGATAGAAACATACAGAGAAGGAAGCATCAAAGGAAAATTCCAAGAAGATTTAGGGATTGAATTGAAAATTTGAAATAGTGTATTGTGTATATAGTTATATACATAATATGAAGTATTAGTTATGTTTTTTTTTAAATGTTGTTGATAAGGGAGATATGTTGTATAATATAAGTTAATATGTGTATGTTGTCCTGTGAATACGTTGCCATGACATTCAGAATGAGAAATGGAATGTAGAGTTACTTAGGGACAGATGGTGTTGGTCTGATCCCTGGGCAGGTTGTGTATGTATCTCACTGAATAAAGAGGACTTTTTGGATGAGAAATGTCTACTTATTGAAAAGAAGAAGACGTTTTAATGTCATTAATGTGTGTGATGCATTTAAATCAACAAATAGCATGTAAACATTATAGTCATTAGGAATTCATACATATGTATTAGGTTGATTAATTGATCATTGTAATCATATTTTTGCATACTCATGTTTAATATATATTCCCTTACATATATGTGTATGCCTCTTCATGCAACCAAAATTAGTTTTGACTTTTGAGTTAACTTAGTCTGACTTCAGGACCTAATTGAAATATGTGCTTCAACGTTGCTACTAGGCTGTTTCTTTCCTTTTTGAGTGCGCTATCATGTTTCTCGTTGGTTAGCAAAAGACTCACTGTTCACATTCGACAATTGATAGAAAGGCCTCCAGGGAGGAAGCTTGCAGAGAACTCTGAGAAATAACAATCAAAAGAGACCTTCTGTGTATCACATACCAAGATGGTGAGAAGGTCAAAGTTGAGTGCTGCAGGTGAGTTTCGATGAGATGGGAACTTAAAGGAGTTTGGTAATTTCTTTCAAATTCAGCAATTTGATTGGTTCCTGTTGTTGTAAGGAGAGATAGGGATGGTTTTGATGTTACTTTTGTAATTGGTGATTCCATAGTTAGTTACTCAAACTTTTCATTGACTCTGAGAGTGAACAGATTCCTCTGCTGGGCTCTTCCTGCGTGTGAAGCTTCATGCTGAACACTTCTTTCATCTCCCCAAACTTCAACAGAAGATTGTTTTAATGTTGACACCTCCTTTGCTCCCTGAATAAAATGCTTCATTAAGTAATCCTGTTTCCAATCTATGTTTAAAATAGAAAACAGAAGTTTCTTTATGGAACACCTATTTGTGACAGTTTGTTTTTTTATTGTTGTGGCTGTAGCCATCCCGTATCTCATATTATTATTACTCAATATATTGGCACATTTCAGTCTCCAGACTATGGCCGTCATTATGAACATAATGAACCAGGTGAGGGCCACCATTGGCAGCCCTCACTCACCGCCAGGCTTCCTCCGTCAGGAAGCCTGGCGGCGGGCAGAAACATTATCCGACAGGGCAGCGGTGCTGCCCCTCGGATAATGTTTCCTCAGCCTCCAGCCTTTCCCTGGCGGGTTTCCCCGCCAGGGAAAGGCTGGCGGAAGTGGTGCACGGGCACCTCTGGGGGCCCCTGCACTGCCCATGCACTTGGCATGGGCAGTGCAGGGGCTCCGGTGCAGTGCCCCGTCGCGCAGGTCACTGCCCGATTTTTGGGTAGTGATCTGCGTGACCGGTGCAGCTGCACCCGCCTCACAGAGGAATTTGCGGCGGCTCCTTGTTGAGCTGCCGTCAATGTCCCGGCCAGGCCTTCCTGTGGGCCGGTGGGCGGAAACAATTTTTCCACCCGCCGGCCCACAGGAAGGTTCTTTATTCTTTATGCGGCCGGTGGGGATCCGGGTATGCTGGCGGTCAGTGTTTTGACCGCCAGCATGAACACGGCGGTTGTTACCGCCGTGTTCATTATGAGGGCCTATATTGTTGTAGCTCAGGATTTCTTTTGTACTTTGCTTGTATACTGGATGGACGAATATCCTAAAATACATCCATTTAATGTGGACTATTGATTTCTCGACCTTTCTGTAGTGTTATACTGGCTTCACAAGTTTGAAATGTATTTCTGATATTTACTCCCTTACATCGCTTTAAGTCAACTAACAAAGGCCTATACGACGAATGGGGAAATATCTTTGATGATTTTAGAAAGAGATTAAGGTGCAAGTACCAGCGTGCCATCAGATGGTAGCATGTTCGATGGTTAGTCACTGAAGCAAAGGGAGTTAGAATGCTGCTTTATAATCTAAGCCCAAGCACAGTCCCAGCCTTTAAAACCTGTTTCTCCGTTTGGAGATTGGCACTGTTCCAGCGGTTCAAAACAAGTTGTAGCAGGGGAAAAAAATAAGTATTAAAAGGATCATGCATTGTAATAATGTAAGTCAAGCTTGCAGTATTTTGTAAAGATTGTGTGGTGCAGTGTGATAGCCTTTTAGTTGCTGTGGAAATGTAAGTATGCTTATCGTTGAGCAGTTGAAGTTGTTATTGGGCTAGTCTTAGCCCAAGTTCCCGGGATAGGTAAGAAGATAGGCCCAACTTTAAGGAGGGCCTAGCGCCAACTACTGCAACATTAGTGTAATTTTTATGCTAATGTAGGGATAGTGTGGCCAAAACACTGCAGCATATTTACAAAGTGGCACAATGCATGCATTGTTCCACTTTGTAAATCCTTGTGCCACATTATGCCTACGCCAGGCATAATGAATGCAAGGGGGGCTTTTCCCTGTTAGGGTGCCCATAATGGAATCTTCAAGATTCAGCTGCACCATTTTTAGCGGCATTTTTAAAGCCTGCACAGAACAGGTGTTAAAAGGAGGCATGCTATTATTTATAATGGGTCACTGTGTACTCTGCAGGATTAGTACCAAATATTTGGCGCTAATCCTGCAAAGTACAACAATAGAGTCACAAATTATGAAGCTATTGTCCCTAACCTGGGCCATGGTGCACCTTATGTTAAATATGGTGCACACATGGTGGGGCTAAGGGGGGGTGCAATGGGCAGCAAGAAAAGTGGTGCTTCATAACATGAAGTGCCACTTTTCTTAAATCTGGGCCGTACTGTGTTGTATTTTCTCTGCTATGTTCCATGGTGTCAGTCATGAGGTGCCATCATCTGCACCATCGCACATAGGAACTATTATTTAATTGTAAGAGTATTAGCAGAGATTGGTGCTAGTAGATTCTGCTGAGCGAAGGAGAAGCTGAATTAGTCAGGGTGATTTTCGCTGCTCGAGTTTTCATCCGTGTGTGCATGAGTAAGTTGGAAAGTGTTACTCCAGACTATTTCTTTTGTGGTTGAATACTTTGATTTCTTTGATGGAGCAGACAAAAGTTTGTTTATTTTATTTGCTTAGTGTTTTGTTTCTTATGTTTGTTTAGTGTTGTGGAGAAAGGGGCACTTGTGAAAGTTGTAAAGAACTGTGAACCTCTGCGAGGAGTGAAAGTTATTTTATTCTCTGCTGTGGTGGGATTGGACATTTGGTGTAAATTCTGCGCTGCTGCTGGTTGTTCCGTCACTGAGAACCATGCTGAGATTGACTGTTAGTGCTAGACAAAAATGTAATATGGTAAAGAAAATAATTATTCCTTATTTGAAATAACATTTCTTGTTTGTGACTGTCAAAATTGTTGTTAAAAATGAAATGTTTTAGAGCTATTAGAGATTTGAGAGGACAAAGAGGCACCAGTAGAAGGCACGGTAGGTCATTATATGTTCCTTAATATGGATCTCCACACATTTATCTGGTTGGGTCAGATCACAGAAAATGAAGGTGCATTGAGATTTCCCTGCTGTTTGCACATTTAATTTGAGAACTATTGAAAACTTGACAAGGGTGTTGTGAGAATTGAGGATATCCAGTAGACCTGCACAGTATGAAACACTTAGGCCCATATTTATACTTTTTTTGTGCCACATTTGTGCCATTCTGGATGCAAAAGTGGCGTAAACTTACAAAATATAATTGTATTTTGTAAGTTTGTGTCGCTTTTGTATAAAAAAAATGACCAAAAGAGGTGCAAAAGAAGTACAAATCTAGGCCTAAATGCTTGGGAGCATGCAGCCCATGCTAAAGATAAAGAGAAATATCAGGGTAAAGATAGGAGAGCAGTGCATAGCTGTGTTGAAGCTAAGTGGGATGCAGAACAACAAAAATGATGAGCAGAAATAATCAAGTGAACCAGGCTATACACTGCATTGACAAGCAAGTAACTCTAGAAAAGTAAAAAGAAGGAGAAGACAAAATAGAGAATACAGAGGGCTCAGGTGAATTAGTAGTAGCAATTCTAGTGATTGCTTTATTTTAGTCATTACTTTATGAATGTGTTATAGTCAACCTGTCTGCCGTATTATAATGTGACCCTGCCTGAAGGGATGGGTAGTGCTGTCACGGGTGGAATGTCAGATGGAGTCACAGACCCAGTGAATTTAAATCAGATCGCTATAGGAGAGAGTTTGTGGATTTGTGCTTATGTGAACTCTTCTGTTTCTAACGTGCCAGATGCAATAACCGTTCCTGTTACTATTGGTCCCAAAGTTCCTTTATATAAACCTGAGCTGTCTAGGGTTACGACACATGCTTTGACAGTTCCTAAATAAATAAACTACAGTTCCTGTTGTCCCAGGACAGGGAGGAATGGGAAGGACTCCTTTGGTCCTGACTACAGTAACTCCAACTTATGTTGTCCCTGCAACGTTGACATCGAACATGATAGGACTCACTCCCATAAAGGAACCTGCACCGATACCGCAAAATTCTTGCATGTTCATCTGCAATTCACACCAGTGTATTTCAAGCAGCAATCCTAGAGGGCAAGTAATGTTTAATACCATGGAACTGAAAATTGTGCCAATTCACAGGAGATTGAAGTATTGATCAGATTTTTTAATGGGTCCTCTAAAAGTTGTGAAGATTTCAGAATTAAGCAGGGAAGTCGACTCTCCTGAGAAGGAGATGCCTGTGTATGTGGCCAGGTTGAAATTAGAGTTGTATGGGAAATCTTTCTTACCAAGAAAATGAACTCATGTACATCTGCAAGGATGTTACCCAGTGTGCAGGGCAAGCTCATGACAAGCTTCCTGGCCTGGGTGTATTACATAGATATTAATACAACTAAATCATTACAGAGAAGTTACAACATGTGGTCTGATGAACGAGATATAACAAATATTAGGACATCAGGTATGCAATTGCAAATTAAGAAAATAATTGTCCTGAAGCGGTTGAAGGTAGTATATACCACAGGGAGCAAAGGCAAACCACCTCCTTCTTCACAAGGCGAGGAGAGGGCTCAGAGTTTCCCATTAAACGAGGTGCCCAGGTGAGGTTGTATCTATGTGCCTTGGAGTAAAGGTGATCAGTGATGAAAAGGGACTGATTGGTAGTATACTGAAGTAGAGTGAGTTAGATAAGTGAGAAGGCAGGTGGGCTAAAAAAATAAAGATCAGAAGAAGTTGAAGGTAGTGAGCAAGGGTGAATTACCTCCTTCTTCACTAGACGAGGAGGGGACTCTGAGTGTCCCATTAAGGGAGGTGCTCCATGGAGGTTACATCCATGTACCCTTGAGTAGAGGTGATCTTGCTGCCTTTACAAATAATTACCCTAAATTAAGGGAAAATCCAGTGTTTTGGTACACCAAGGTTGACCGATTTGTTAAAATTTCTCAGGTGCTTTGGGTGGATTTGAATACCCTTTTTGATATTGTGCTACCAAGTGATTTGTGGGCAGAGTGTACAGTAGCTATGGAGTGGCCAGAAAAGAAGCATCAAAGGAACCCAATGACTCATGCCTGTCTCCCGTGGTGATGAAAAAATATCATCAGGTGATTACATTTCTGAAAGGGAAGGTGCTCACAAAGGATATTGATTGGGTCAAGACTGACAGGACTACCCAAGAACCAAAAGAAACTGTGCATGCTTTTCATGAGAGATTGTGGCAGGTGTTGATGCAGCATAGTGGGATAGAAAACCCTGAAAGTAAGAATATGGGAAGTTTTGTGTCCTGGTTTGTGACAGGATTACAGCCTTAGATTAAGGCATAAGATTAATTTAATGATTCATGAACATTTGATTTGTTGACAAAATATGTCACTTGATAAGATACTGAGGAATGTGAAATATTCAAGAGATGAATTGGACAAGAAACAGAAGTGGTTAGAGGAAATGTTCATACTGGCTCAGATTGAGGCAGCGCACATGGGAAGTCAGAATCAACCATATACAGGAAATGTTGGTGGTATGCAAGGTGGTGTGTATGAGCCAGGAGGTCCTATGATGCAGAGTGGAATTGGTGCACTAAGGGTGAAGGTTGTGGCCTACCTATTGACCCGAGTACTGAGTTTGATGTGGCAACGTTAAAGAAATCTACTCCTTGTCATTATTGTAATAGGTTGGGCCACTGGAAGCAAGAGTGTTGCCCCAGTCCCAATAGGGGAAAGAATGGTAACCAAGTCCCAAATTCACGGTTTGTGCAGATTCAGATTGGTAAGCCTTTACAGCCACAGAATGTGCTATGGCCAAGGATGCAAGGTCCTAATCTACCATAAGCTCTAGTAATGCAGGTCCCTCAAGCCCCGTTGCTCCAGCAGAATGTAAATGCCCCAACATTGAATTCCAAACACGTTCCAAATTTTAGAGGCTGACATACAAGGATGTGTCTGATCTGATACCATGTGACAATAACTGTTTAGAGTTGAAAGAAAGTCTCTATTGTGTTCTGGCACTAGGAATGCCTGATTACAACATTTTTATACTTTTCTGCAGTGAGGGTGAGGGCTGCACTCTCTTAGGGCCATATGTATGAACACATTTTCCCATAGACACAGAATGGATAAAACCCCTTGCTACATCTGGCCGTTAGTGCTTACACATATGCATGGGGATGCACAAAGACCTGTGCCTTATTTCTCTGCTGCTGTTGATCCTGTAGCTGCTGTACTGCC
This sequence comes from Pleurodeles waltl, assembly GCF_031143425.1. Lineage (NCBI taxonomy): Eukaryota > Metazoa > Chordata > Amphibia > Caudata > Salamandridae > Pleurodeles > Pleurodeles waltl. Next base: position 854,788,681 of record NC_090450.1, read on the forward strand.
CAGTTGTCTTATAGCGGTAGTGGAAGTAATTTGTCATCATTGAAAGATGTGAGAGTACTGTGATGACACCCCACTCAGTTGAGATATTGCTTACATGTACACGCACTCAGCAGGCTGACTAAATATGAACAGACTACACTTGCAACTGAAAATATCACCCTGAAGTGGTGTGCTTCATTGAATTCTGCAACTTTCTTACCATTGCCTGAAAATGATGATGGGGTCAAAGCATGACTGTCTTGTTATGAAATTATGTACAAAGCAGAGATCAGATATTTGAGGTGAGCTCCTGGCAGAACCTGATTACATACAGTTTGTGGATGAATCTTACCTAAGAGATGATGGGGAACCCTAAGAGCTGCTTATGCAGTCTGTACAGTTGAGGGGGTAGTGAAAGACTTCTGACTCTGAGGGGTAACCTCAGCACAAGCTGCTGAACTGGTTGCTCCTACTAGTGCTTGTTGTGTTTCAGAACAGATGAAAGTGATTGTGTTTATTGATAGTCAGTACAGCTTTGGTGTGGTCTGTGACTTTGGACAGATAAGGTCACAAAAGGGATTTTTGACATCATCAGGATCACCCATGGATTTTCAAGTCTGTTTCTTTCTCGACCTCCCTTCCACTGTCCTCAGTGGGATGGGTAGCAATAGCAAAGAAGTTGGTACTGCCTATGCTCATATTATTTTGTTGTCATCCCTTTGTACCTTCCCAGAGCATTCCTTAAGGAAATACACAGTGTGTTGATTGAGCTTATATGGGGGGAAGACGGCGTGTAGCCTCTCAGTGCTACAGAGACCACAATTAGAGGGGGGACTAGGTGCACCCAACTATCAGTGATACTACGTAGCCGCCGAGCTTCAATGGCCAATGTGGTGGCTAAGCACGGAGCCTGTCCAGAAAGACTAACAATTCTGAGGTCACTCAATGGTGCCCGATCTCTACATGGCTACCATCATCGTGATCCCAACACATAGAGAGCTGACAGATGAGGGTAGCCCAAAAGTGTTGGGTGCGATATGTGACGGGGCAAGGGCCAGAGGTGAATTGCTCCCCCCTTGTCCCAATATTGCAGATGCCAGGTTTAGGAAATATAATCAGTCGATTTGATGCAACTATGTGGGAAGCCATTGGCATTTTGACTTTGGGAGACCTATAGAGGGAGGGGGCCCTCATGGCCTTCCAAGACCTCAGAGACGTACAGGCATGGTAACAGGAGGGGGGAATTGCTAGGATGCATATGTGGGGGAGGTGGAGGCAAAAAATGATGAACGTCCTCCTTGAAGCGTGGGCCCAGATCAGAAAATATCAATCTGCCAGTAGAAGACATTTACTAACTGGACAGCTCATAAATATTTCCATGGTATTGACAGAACTGTGGCATCCCGGGATGTGGACATGCTAGGCCTCTGAGACTTACTAAAATGAGTATACAACTGTACACCATTTCCAAGAGCAATACCATAAATTGAGTATTGTATTGGATAATGTTCATAAACGTAACATTAATGTTCATAACAGTGCCAATGTCTCTATGTCAATTGAGAGAACTGACTCCTTTCGGCTCTCTTTCACTTCCCTCTTTTTCTTTTGCTCTACCTTTACATCTCTTCTATTTTTTCTTGCTTTCTTAATGTCATATTGACTTGAAAAAATATGTTGCATTGAAAGTCCTTTTTGCCAGTACTTTGTTACAACTTTAAGATAAATCAATAAAAATGTATACAGAAAAAATCAGGATCACTCATTCATTATGGGAAATATGTCACGAGGCTGTTGGAAAGATTTTAGCTGCCTACCAAAATTGCAGTTGTAACGTGTTCTGTACACAGACGTGGAGGTGACTATGTAACAGTTGGCAATCGTTACGGTGACAAGGTTGCACAATATTGTGGTCACGGGATCTGAATATTTAATGTTCAGGCTTTTTCAGCCAAATTGGTTTGGATTGATGACTGAAGGATTATGCCATAGATGTGTTGTACGTCAGCACATAAATGTAAGCAGAAGAACACCAGTGACATTGAGCCAAATACAGAGATCAGAAGAGCCATTCAACAGAATGCAACTGGACGTCATCGAGATGCCTGTGTAGAATGGGCTGAGATATGTCCTGGTGATTGTGTGTATTTTCTCACATTTGATTAAAGCTTACCGAACTAGGAGAAATGTCAGTCTCACTATTGCTGTTGTTGTTAAGGGAACTGATTCCCAGGTTCAGTTTCCCAACTTTTCTGGAGTCAGACTGTTGAACTAATTTTAATAATGAGATCCTGATAATGTTGTGCATATAATTACAGGTGGAACAGAGACTGCACTGTAGCTATGTGCCAGAGGCTTCTGGAATTGTGACGCAGGTGAATGGCAAGCTGAAATCCAGGCTAGTCAAAGTGTCTGCGTTGACATCTCTGAAGTGGCTGAATGCTTTGCCTTTAGTGCTGAGTCTTTCCAGCATTCCTGATCAGAGAACAGGAATGTAGGCACCCACAGGAGAGACCATAAATAGCCCTGAAAGGGTTATTGGCCACCTAACCAGATAAGCACTTATCAGGGGAGGCTTCTGACATCACCTGCTGGCACTGGCCACTGAGAGTGCCCCACCACCATGGAATCCAAGATGGCAAAACCCAGGAACACTCTGGAGGAGCTCTGGGCACCACCCCTGGGGCGGCGATGTACAGTGGAGTGGTCACTCCCCTTTCCTTTGTCCAGTTTTGTGCCAGAGCAGGGACTGGGGGTCCCTGAACTGGTGTTAACTGAATTATGCAAGGAGGGCAACATCCGTGCCCTTCAAAGCATTTCCAGAGGCTCTGGGAGGCTACCCTTCCCATGCCTGTAACACCTATTTCCAAAGGTAGAGGGTGTAACACCCCTCTCCCACAGGAAATCCTTTGTTCTGACTTCCTGGGCCTGAGCTGCTCAAGCAAGAGGAGGGCAGAAACCTGTCTATGAGGTGGCAGGAGCTGGGGCTGCCTGGAACACCTTAGAAGGCTGGTATGGCAGTACTGGTGGTCTGCTGTGGAGCCCCTAGAGTGCATGAGATTGTGCAACCAATACTGGAATCATTATTGGGGTACAATTCCCAGTTGTTAGACACCTTACATGGCCATATTCATGGTTACCATTGTGAAGCTGGACATAGATATTGACCTATGTCCAGTGCACGTGTAAAATGGCCTCCCCGCACCCACGAAGTCCAGGAAAATGGTCCTGGACGAAGTGGGGGCACCTCTGCTAGTACAAGGGTGCCCTTACACACAGGTACTTTGTACCCAGCCTTCAGGGTTGGAAGATAAGACATATAGGTGATGTATAAGTGACCTGGTGCAGTGAAAATGGCTGTGAAATGGAGCATTCCCCATTGCACACAGGCTACAATCGCAGTCGTGTAGAAGCCTTTGCATGGGCTCCCTATGGGTTGCAAAAGTCATGCTGCAGCTCATAGGGATCCCCTGGAACCCCAATGCCCTGGGTACCAAGGTACCATATACTAAGGATTTTCAAGGGGGCACCAGTATGCCAATTTGGGATGAAATACTGGGTTACCAGTATGTAATGACAAATTTGGGAACAGCCAGAGCATAAGCACTTGGGTCCTGGTTAGCAGCACTCTACTGACACAGTCAAGCATACTGACAGAAACAGTGAAACATACTGACAAGTAGGCCACAAACCATAAGCACTGGGGTCCTGGCTAGCAGGACCCCAGTGACACAGTCAAACACATTGACAAACAGACCAAAAATGGAGGTAACCATGCTAGAAAGAGGCTACATTCTCACAAGGACTGCTTTCCCATGTGTCACAACTCCATCTTGTGCCCTATGTGAGGTTGGGTTTTATTTGCCGGGCTCATGTCACCCTTCCATTGTGATGCCTCCAGACCCCGAGCACTCCAAGCCATGCTTCCCTTGTGGCTCCTTCCAGTCTCGAGCACCCCATAATTCCTCTCCCAGGAAGCTTGAACTACTGACGCCCCTGTCCTGTTGCTATGTGAGTTGAGTCTGTTTGCACCTACAGATTATCTTGTGTCTATTTAGGATAGGTATTCTTCCACTGTGGATCATTGAATGGTACCATCATGCACTTGGGCCTCCGTTGTATTTGTTTATTGATGCCAATTAACATTTGCACCTGCCGCCTGCAAGGCCCCATGTTTGTTGTATGCAAGACGTGATCTTCCCCAGGTTAATTGGCCTGGTTCCCGTCCTGTGCAATCATCATACCTGCAGTCACCTCTTGAGTCGCCCAGATCTTTCTGCATTCCAGTCCTGTACATGCTTCATTCCTGCACTCATCTACTGAGTCGCCCAGAACTTCTAGCGCTCTAGTCATCCAAGCCTTCCTAATGATCCTTAGCTTCTGCAGCGCTTCTTGTGTCTTCCTTCATGAGCTAAGATTCCACCTCCTCTTGAGCTCCTTGCATCAAGCCTCCTGCCGTCTTTGGATTCCAGTTTAAGTGCTAAGCAAGGCTAAGTATTTTCCAATCAGATTAGTGAGCACTAATCTTCTTATAGAAGTAAGCAGGTTTGACTTTCAATCTCTTTGAGACTCCTGACTTGTCTCTAGTTCAGTCTCCATAATTTTCCTCCAGTGCTCCTTGTTTGTTCTTACTCCAAACCCTTTGTCCAATTTTGACGCTTGAACTGTTTTTGCTCATGGACCAGAGGCTTAGGGCCTGATTTAGAAGTTGGCGGTAATGGCCCTAATGTTGACTTTTCAACTGAAAACCCATTCTTCGTTGTGACGGCCCATCCACCCTATTTAGATGTCTGTGGGCCACCTTCACACCCAATAATCTTCACCTGCATCGATTGTGCCATAGGCAAAAGCGGCTGGCGGCGAGCCAATCATGATGTGCATGCCCATCGATGCAACTGTGGCGGCTAAACCTCCACACCTGAGTTGGCGAATTGGGAGCTACATAAGTATGAAAGTCACCTTTTTAATGCTTTCCACATTTCCTGCCGCCATGAATCCGCTGCTACCAGTCCTGCTGTTGCACCTGGGCCAGGTCTAAGATGGAAATCAACCCCGTTGATGAAAGAACAGAATGTAAATCATGGTCATTTCTGTTTTCCTCGGAGTTGTAGCTTCATAGTAGTACTGGGCTCGTGCATGGCTCAATAATTTGCACAAACACCACCATAATGCTGCACAATGCTTAAGAGTGTAATGTTGTAGTCAGAAAATGTATCAGAACAGACCTCAAGATTTAAGTAGCACCTACCAATCTAGTACGCACTGCCTTCATGTCAATGGACACCTACACAAAACATTTTCAGCAATCACAAATAGAAATGTGTCTGCACATGTACAATAATGTCCACAAAATATTGAAAGCATCAACTGAACTGTACACCCAATCTGAACCAAACAATCACATGATAATATAGCAATTACACGACAACATGCTACAGGTGAGTATCTGCAGAATGTACAACCAATTTTACTGGTAAACTGCAAACATGGCAGAGATGTATGAAGGTCACATATCCCCTTGGTGTGTGCAGTATATCACAAACCTAAGATCCCATAGAACTGTAAAGGGTCAGGTTCCCTATGTAATGCATATGTGCATATTATTGACCTAACATGTCAAAATAAACACACATGCATTCTCCAGTCACAAAAAGCAAAACATACATATTTTTGGTGTAAGTGTCCACTAACAAGTTGAATGCTTGCACCAAAATTGTGTATTTTACTGACTGTCTGTTGGGTGGGTTAGCATGGGCATTTGGGTTCAGTGTGTGTGTAGATGTGTGCTGTGGATGTGGTATGTGTTGGTATAGTGTCAGGTGCATGCGTGTGTGATGGTGGGTGTGCTTGCTGGGGGTGTGCTTGTGGTGAGTGTGTTGTAGTGGTGGGTGTTGTGTCTGTGGGTGTGCTGGTTGTGGGGATGTGTGCTTGTGTGGTGGCAGGTGAGCTTAGTGAGGGTGTGCTTGTGGTATGTGTGGGTGTAGTGGCAGGTATTGTGTCTGTAGTTTTGCTGGTGGTGGGAGTGTGTGTTTGTGTCATGGTAGCTGTGCTGACTGGGGTGTGCTTATGGTGTGTGTGGGTGTTGGTGTAGTGGTGGGTGATGTGCCTGTTGTTGTGCAGGTGGTAGGGGTGTGTGTTTGTGTTGTGGTGAGTTTGATGCCTGTGGGCATGCTTGTAGTGATGGTGTGTGGGGTGTCTGCATGTGTGTGTCTGTGCTTTCTGCTGTGTCGGTGTTGGGATGTACTGCTTGTTTTTGTGGGTGCATGAAAATGTTTGCGTGTGCTTGGTACAGGGCTGTGTTCATGGATTTTGGATGGGGAAGGGGTGGGAGTCGTGGTTATCTACCCCCAAAGAGGAGGCTTGACCCTGGAATGACCACTGTGGTTAGACAGGGCAGTGTGAATGCCACCCAGCTAAGCCAGCATTTGGGTGTTCTGGCCAGCCAGCACTTGGATAGCATTCAAAAGTTCAGTCTGGCCTACAGCAATAGTCTGTAATAGGTCTACAACCTCCTCAGTCTGCAGCCTGGGACACTGAGACAGGGGTAGAGGTGCTTGCAGCAAAGGGGACACCATCCTTTTTAGGGGGGCAGCTATGGGCAACTGGAGGGAAGCAATAGAGAGGATGGAGCTTGGAATCCGGGTGACAGATGAAAACGCAGTTATCAGAGTCGCTCAAGGTTCTGCCAAACACTAGGGATCGGAGTCCTCTGAAGAAGATGTAGAGTCACTCGGAGCCTCTGTGCCAGCCTCCTCACCCTCCGTGCCACTGAGTCCCTCGGTGTTGGTGCTGTCCACACCAGATTTCCAGTGGCCTGCTGCCTTCTCACCGATGTGGCTGCTGTCACCTTCGCCTTCCCCAGATGATGCTGTAAACACAGATGCAACAGTTTGAGGGTATCTGTGCAACTACAATTGGGCATTAATGTTCAGCATACAACATTTGTGCAAAGTTCAGTAATCCCCCGTAGCAGCTCCCATATCATGTATGCCTTTGTCACTTATACACTTGTAGTTCTCTCGATGAAAAAAGGTTTTGACAGCATGAGTAAACGCATAGGCCCTTAGACATCTTTGTACCACTGCAGTACAGAGCTAAAATTTATTCACATTTCACAAAGGGACATGTTTTGGGCTGAAAATTGATTTCTCAAGATGGGACACTTCAAAATCTATGTGATTTAACCTTCCATCTGCAATTGGCTCTTAAAGTGCTCTCCATCAATTATTTCTCCTCTGGACAGAACTAAGGTCACCAAAATGTTGTTTGGATGACGTGACTCTGTCATCAGTTTGGACCCAGTCCTGTCTGTTGCAATCAATACAGTTTGGCATGCAAATCACGCTGTCTGACACAGACTAACTTACATGCACATTTGTAAAGGATGAAGGCCTCAGATCAACTTGCCACTGTCCACATGAACTGACTTGAAGTTTGCTTTACAAAGCGGTTTCAAAGATGTAAAAGATTATGAATGATGTCGCTGTACACACAATTCCAGTTCATTTGGTGGAGATGCACATTCTCATATTGTCATAGCACAAACTTACCTATGTAATGTCTGATATATCAGCTGCATCATTATTGTACACTTTGCCATAGTCACCAGTAATGGGGCCTACATTCCCTACTCACACTTGTGATGGAGCATCCCACCTGACCCTATCATGACATGGGCATCCTTTGTGCAACTGTCACTTGCGGCACTGAGAAAATGCAGGTACCCCGTTTGTTTGCATGCAGCCATGTGTTTGTTCACAACAGTACTTGCCTTGTGATGAGAAATCTATTGGCAAACCTCTACACAAATACACCACACACAGTATCAGACACTGTCTTACTAACTTATACCTCCAGAAAACCTCATGGGCTTTGTATGTGTGTCAACCTTGAAGTTGATGGCATACAACATTGATGTATATTAAAAAGGTGAGACAAGAACAGTATCTAAAAATAATGACTTACCCCCTTGATACTGCTGTTGGGCCCTCAACTGCCCATCAAGTTCTCGGTAAACCACAGCAAGGATGTGGGCCATTAGGGGTTCAGGGTGTGGTGCACCTGCCTGGATCACTGGAAGGGCTGCCTGACTTGGCCCTCAGCAGACTTTTGAGTCACCAGACACAGTTCCTCCCACCTCTTCTGACAGTGGAGGCTGCGCTGCTGGTGGACCCCCAGGGTCCACACCTTCTTTGCGATGGCCTTCCATATCTCACTCTTCTGATGAGCGTTGACCTGTACGGATGACAGAAAAGAACAAGAAGACAAATTGTGAGCAATTTTGTTTGGCAGTACTGCTGTGACATAAGTATTTGCCATTGCACACATGCATTCACCAAACAGTAACTCACTTTTCTACAAAAACAATTTAGGTAGCTTGGAAATACTGAGCCATAGGAATCTTATGAGCACCCTCAACAATGTTGAACTCCTCCTATTACCAAATCAGGCCTACAACATCATCTAGGCCAAGGCAATAAAACCTGCCCTGTTGTGAGAGCCACCCTTGATTTATCACAATCACTACGAGTTACTAAAGGCTAAATAACCTGTACAATCCATGCACATACCCCCATGCACAGCTACATTGGCTGCAAGCCTAAACTCCCAAGCGTCAGGCCCAATGGTCTGCATCACAGACAGTGGCTCAGGTCAGTCTCAAAGGGCAACTATGTGTCAATGAGAATTTGGGGGACATATGAACAAGTGTATTTGGAACGGGACATACTGGGATGGATGATTGTGAGCCAGTGTCATCTGAAATTGCAGCACAGGGAGTTTACTTCACCCATTTCTGGCTCCATGACATATTGTAAACATACAGAACACCCTACTACACTATAAAGGCTGGAAACCCACTTGACTGGGGAGCATCAGACAACTCCAGACCCTCAAATTATTTTTTACACATCACTATCATTTTACCAGTGGCTGCATGTTGTCACTCATAGTATTGGTACACTGTCTACTGGCCACTGGTAGTTTGTCTGATGAAACAGGAATTGTGAGTTACATTGACACATATTACAGCTTCTCATTTCAGGTGACTTAACACTTCCATGCACAGACATTTCCGACAGTGGCAGACAGTGGCAAAAACTTTCTGTCCTAGCTAAATGAGTATGTCAACTCAAATCACAATACTTCCCCTATTAACAAAAAGGAACACAATAGCCTGTGGATTAAAAAGGAAGAGGTTACTCAGTCGGACATTCTCCAATCAGATATGTACCTGTTCCTCTGGGGCCCCAGGACCACCCTGGCAAAGAGCTCCAGCTCCTCTGTGCTGAAGGCAGGGGCCCTGTCACCTGCTTTACCCTGCATCCTGGCTCTCAGAGGTCAGTAACAGCAGCACAGAATCAAGGAGGTCTTGTTGGCTGCAGTGTTAGGAGGTAAGTGAGCTTTTTTCACACCAGGGCATACAAGTACACTGCGGACGTGATGCATGACAGAGATGGATACAGCCATTGTTTTTCATGCATAGCCGTCAAACACATTTGCCTATGGCAGGACTACGTTGTCAATTTCCAGTGATGGCCGTCGAGTAGCCAATGTCCAGGTGGCAAGATCAGGCAGCCACAATTTTAGGGTGTGAAGATGTGCATTTTTCAAAAGTCAGTGTGTCACCAGCACTCAAAATGGAGGCTAGTGTATTTCTAAAAGTCAGATATGAACAACACTGTTCTTGGCAAGATATGACACAATAAAATGTGAAACATGACTGTGTTTAACACCGATAGTGCCACAGGGGAAGTAATACCCTCCATTGATGGTATTTTTAGGAAAATGTGTTTTTTTAAATGTGCAAATAATACATTTCAAATTTCTTATTTGCACAGAATGAAAAAAAGGAAAAAAAGAAAATATTTTTGTGAATTTTTGTTAATGTGTGTGCATGTATTACCCTATGACATTAAAAGTATTGTGTGACCATTCCATCTGATCTTTCCCATACATACAGATATCTGAACCCAGCCATGGGTAGGAGGTGACGGCCCCAGGTGTTCCATCCCTTTCCAGACCTTACTACCATGGAGGAAAGGGACGTCATCAAGAAATGTCGGCAAAATAGGAAAACTATCCTGGATTTGTGTCAGCAGTTAGAGCCTGCTCTCCTTTCTCACAATATGAATCCAAAAGCCTTAACACTAATGGTAAAACTCATGGCAGTTCTCCATTTTGTTTCCACTGGCACCTTTCAATACACTGTGGAAGTAGCTGGGGGGCAGATCCAGGTCAACTTTCAGTGGTGTGCTACAGCAAGTCCTTGCTTCCTTAATGAGACACATAAAGAGCTACATCGAATCCCAACGTCAACAGGATTTGGCCACAGTGAAAGGAGAATTCTATGCATTGAGTTGACTACCAAACGTGGTTGGAGCAATAGATGTCATGCATATTGCCTTGGTGCCACCACACACAAGGGAACAGGTCTACCTCAATCGGAAGAACTTCCATTCCATTAATGTGGAAGTTTTCTGCTTACCAGACCTATACATCTCAAGTGTGTGTGCCTGCTTCCCTGGGTCAAAACATGATTCATTCATACTACAAAACAGCACCATACTTATGCAGATGTCACAGCTCGGACCGGAGAGGGCCTGGCTTGCTGATAAGTGCAATATGAATTGATGATCTTTTGACTGAATCCTAGTTTAGGAAGGGGCAATGGCTTGATATGTAAGTAATCTGTTGATGTGTTGCTTCCATACAGAAGACTTGGCGTATCCTAACCGAGTAGGCCAGTGGAAGTCCGCTTCAATGAGGCCCATGGAAGAACATGGAGGCCAGTGGTGCAGGCTTTCAAGCTTCTGAAGGCCGGGTACAGGTGCCTGGACAAGACCAGTGGAGCCTTCCTCTACTCACTTGATAAGGTGTGCCAAATCACGGTTGCCTGTTGCATTCTCTATAACATCGCCCTGCAGAGGAACATCCTTCTAATTGCAGAGGAGGGATATCGTGATGAGCCTCCAGGTGAGGATTTTGAAATGCCCAATGAAGATGACAGTGGTGAAGAAGGCCTTGACTTATGTCAAGATATGATTGACCACTTCTTCACATGAGTTTAAGTTTACCTTAACTAAATGTAACCTCCAATGTCAGAACAACTTGTGACATAGTGAACATATCAGTCTGCTATGATAATTTGTTAGGAATGGTCAGTGCAGGAAAGTCTAAGGCAAATATTTTATTGGATCAGAGTTTCCCTACATTGAGTACTGTGGTCATTGACAGAGATTAACTGTCTTTGTTCTAAGTATGTGTGCCGTTGTAACTTGTCATTTGAGTTTGTAATATGTGATCAAATTAATTTTCCTTTGTTATTCTGTTTCAGGAACCCTCACCAGGTCATCTTCATTTGGGCATTTCAAAGTTGTGACAATTGTAGTGATGTGTTACTGTTTGAAACTACAAAGTGAACATGTTTTTATCCTCGGACAGACACCCACGTGGAATGGACAAATCTTGTACAGAGACAACTTTCAGTCTCGTATTATGGAAGTTCATAAGATTTTATCAGAACTGTTTTCTGTGTGATGCTGCCATCAAGGCAAAATGTGCCATTTGACTTGCTCAAAACCACATTTGTATGTTAAGCCCCAGCAAACTGTTCTTCCTTCACATTGGCTGAATCATCAATTTCTGGACAGTGGCAGTAGCTATTGATTTGTTTCCTCATAGTTGATAGAACATTGTTTTAGCACACCACTGAATGGTGAATATGTCATTGCACCAGATACTGCCACAGTGTCCTGTAATGGCCAGGTGGCCTCAAACGTTACTTCTTTGATGTAGGCTATTGGTGTTACTGATCTAGGCTTCCTATCGCAAGGGCAGGATGTGTGGCTCCAACTGAGGTCATGTATCAATGATGGGTTTCCCATTTAATTTACATATTCCCTTTCCTGCATGGTGTCAAGGCCATGGGGTGTATAATCCTGAATGACACAGACTATTGGGGTTAGGCCTGGTTAGGGAACCCTGTTTTCATTTCTTCATGGACTTGTTGCCAACATAAGTAAGTTCAAAATACATTATGATTTGAGTTTGATTTCTTTGAGTAAATAGGATAACACTTTACCTCTTAGTCATGTCTGAATTTCTTTGGTAAATGAATGTTCAAAAGAATTGACAACATGAAGGTGGAAGATGGATATGACAAATGAAAGGCCACAAATAAGACAACAAGAGTCTTGTAGTCTGTGTCCATACCATTTATTTGCATGACACAAACGAACAGAAAGGTGAATCAAAAAATGAAGGTATGTACAAGAAATGTCTACCATGGAAGATGGAAGTATGGTAGTAGAGCCAAAAACAGTTTGGAGTCCCATGTCCAAAATACAAGTGTCCTCAGAAAAGTTATACATGTCCATAAATTAGTACACAGAGTGAATGTAGACCCACATGGGAGGAAATTAGGATCTGCGTTTCTTGGAGGTGGTGGTGTTGGTCTTGCCATCCTCTCCTGCTGGTCCGGATGACTTCCCCCTCTGGGAAGGTGTGGGGGGGCACAGGTACAGGGACTAGGGAGGGAAGAGCAGGCTCCTCATGTGTAGCTGGTGGTGATGTACTTGGCCCAGATGTTGAGAAACCACAGACAAGGGCAGATGTAATGGAAAAAGCCCTGCAGATATGGTGGTAAATGTTCAAAAAAACACCTCAGTTAGGGAGCTCATTCTTTCATTGTGATTGCTCAGTTCCAAGATATGCTCCCTTTGTTGCCTGGAGCTCATTTACAACCTGGCCCATCGTGTCCTGGGACTGTTGTACTGCTCCCAAGACTTGGTCAATGGTAGTCTGGCTGACAAAGATCCTAATGGCCTCACTTGACTGGCCCACAGGTTCCCTCCCATGACCCCTTCCCGCTAGCCTGTGCCCTTGAAGCAGTGTGCTGCAACCCACTGGGTCTTGGCATAACTGGGGACAGTGGAGTTGTCTCAATAGCAGCCAGGACTGGGGGGGCACAGGATTGATCTGTATCTCCTTGGAACACATTGAGTGGAGGTGTCACCAAGCTGAGATGGTGTTACAGCTTTAGTCGGAGGTGTGAGATGAGTGTGACTCACTGGAGCTGTCTGACAAGACAGACCAGATGGAGCAGCTGGCTCCTGATCATCTGGACTTTCAGCAGTAGAGTCATCTCTGATGGCTTGCTCCTGGGCTGGAGTGGAGGTGTTTTGGCTGCCAGCGGTGGTTTGCAGAGAATATCTAATTAATATATAGTTTGTGCATTTTATGAGTCTTTGTTCTACAAAAGGGCTAACCTAAAAATTAAAAAGAGAATGATAGACTGATTAGGCCTTTGTGTGATTTTCATTATTTTACACATGCAGCTTGATTTACACAGATGACATCTCCAGTGCTGACCTTGTAGAGATGTCCAGAAATACTAAAGTGTTATTTCAGATTTGTACATTATGTGTAACAGACATTCAACCCAACACAGTGGTGAGTAGATTAGAACTCCAGACGATTTTCAAGGCCCAGCAGGCTGCAAAATATAGGATTCTAAGTGATTCATATTACAAACAAAACCATAATTGGTCATCGTATGGACAGTATAAATTAACTTGTGTGTGGCTACTACTTTTATTCAGCATGCCACAACCCATTTCTGGAAATCTTGGTTCAAAAGACAGTGAATGATGTAAGTATTTTCATCAATTCAGTGTAGCTATGAGAAGGTGTCAACATGGTTGAGATACACAAAAAGTGACATTTTAAACCATAGCATGACACAGTGATTGTCAAATGCACTAGTTTTTGAAATGTGTGGACAAATGGAAGTAAAGGCCGATGGAACAACATTACAATGCACTGTTGTTTTGCAGATCCAAAAACAGAGCATCATGGTAGTTGTAGTCATCTGTTGACACCATAGACAATACCTTTTTGAAAAGTAAGTTACAGATATCACTTTTAAAGACTATATTGGAGATGAAAACACATACACAACATATACACACACATGGGGGCATGATGTGAACAGGAGAAAATACCACTTAGAAGCATTATACCTTCCTATGAAAATGGATGTGAATTTGGACCTGTATTTGGAAGGACAATGACATACATTGCTAGAAAACAAGAGGCAGAGCCAAAGCAACAGATGATCCATGGAAAACAACACACAATCGGACTATACATATTGCATATTGTTAAAAGGAGCTCCAACCATGATGCTAGTAATTGGTATGACACAAAGGTGCATACTTAATAGAAAGTGGCACATCAGCTCTAAAGCGCCCCTTTTCTTGCGTTGCCCTGTGCCCAATAATATCACCATGGTAGCTCTGTATTTACTGTACAGCACACCTTGGTGCACGTTAGCACAACAGCATCATAACTCATACATTATGACTCTATTGTGGTGCTTTGCTGGACTAGCACCATAAATTATGGCGCTAGCCCAGCAAAGCACAGGGAGGCCCATAGGGTATTATGGGATCATCACTTCAACGCCTGCCCTGAACAGGCAATAACAATGATGGAAAAAATGGTGCAGTGAAATCTTGTAAATTTCACTACACCATTTTGTCATGCCTCCCCATGTGGGAACACCCCCCTTGCATACATTATATTTGGTGCAGGTATAATGTGGCACAAGGGGTTAAAAAGTGGTGCAATGCATTAATTGCGGCACTTTGTAAATATGGTGCATGGTGGGGGACTCATTCATTCCTCTTCAGCGTAACAAAAATGATGCTAAGGCAGTGCAAGGAGGCGCAAGGGGCTTGCAAATATGCCCCAATATTGTTTGTGGAATCAAGTTATATATATCTGTTTTGGTAAGGGTGTTGCAGCATTCTAAATGTCTAACTTAAGAGTAGAACTCCATTTGTGAATGCTGAGACATTGCTGAGTGTAACTAACCAGAATCCACTCTACCAGAGATTCCAGTCAAGCCTTCAAGATGTAGGATCTGCAAGACATTCTCCTCTCAGGGAAATATTTGTATTGGGGGGCTGAGACAGCCACCAACAGTCCTCTGGGACTCCCTGTGAAGGGGTTTCCACCACAGGTCATTCCACCTCTTCCTAATCTCCTCCTGTGTGTGCAGATTGTTTGCTACAGCATTCACTCTGTCAACTATTCTGGGCCACATTTGCCTCCTCTGGAACATGGTTGTATTTTGGACTTGCGCTCCAAACAATTGTGGCTCTACTCTTCATTAATTATCCACCATGACAGACAACTCTCCCTCTGAAAAATGGGGATTTCCCCTCCCTGCTATAGTGAATCATTGTGAAAAATAAACTAGTGCGCTAAAAGATCAAGGATAGTCAACTAAACTGTCAACATGAGGACAGTGCACGCTCTACGGGCGACTAAAATGCAAAAACCCAGTCTTTAAACAAAGGCATAATTCATGCATTATGTTTATATGCAGATTGTTCACCTTTTGCATTGCAGATTTCAACCTTGAAAACCACTATTAATGATGTTTGTAATAACTGTTCATTTGCAAGGTATTGCTGCAGGCTTACCGAGTGTGTCAGGGTGTGGTCCCTTTCTACGACCTTCTAGAAGCTTTCCCTGCCCCGTGACTGGGTGTGGTCTGTGGGCTGGGCTTGACTCTATATAAGGGAGTCAGCCCAGCTCCACGTGCTCACTATTCAGAGGTCCCGGTGCAGAGCAGCAGCAACTTCCTGAGATCCGGTCGCGGAGGCCTACAATGATATTTCCAGGCCTGCCCTAATTTTATTGACGATCCTTTAGCAGGGCGGTAAGGTGGAGGTCGGGCTGGGCCCCCGAACTCCGTTTTCAAAGACATTCGAGTTTTTGGGCCTAGTTGTGAAATTCCTTGTGTGCGTGATTGTGTTTTCATGACATTTACATAATCTTGTTTGAATCGGCAAGGTGCACGATTCATTTCCTGGCATTTAACTTTGACATTCAGATCGGCAACAGTGTGCGCGATCATTTCATGATATTTGCATTGTGTATTTCGAATCAACAGGGTGTGCGATTTATTTCCTGACATAGACACTCTTGACATTCAGATCGGCAGTGTACGTGATAATTTCATGACATTAGCATTGTGAAACTTCGAATCGGCAGCAAGGTGCGCGATTCTTTTCTGGCAGTAAACTCTTGATTTTCAGATCGGCTGTGCGAGCGATCTTTTCATGGCATTGAATACTTTGGTGTGCAGTGTTTGTTGAGGTGCACACATTTATCCCGAGCTTTTGGTTTTCTCGAAACGCTTAATTCAAAGTGCGGCATTCTTTGTGCTAATTAAACTCCTAGTACATTTCCTATTGCTTTTTCATGGAATGTTCAGATAGCCTTTGTCCTCCTGTAAAAAATGCAATGTTTATCCTGAAACTATTTTGAAGAAGGTTCTTGTATTCTATACAGTATATGATATTTCCTGAAAAGCTCAAATGAAACATTGTATTAACCCATTCTTGATTTTTCCAGGTACCTAGATTTCTTGAGGCCTAGTTATAGTCATGTCCTAAGTTATCCATGATTACAGTATAAGAATTATTAGAACCATAGTCTATTGAAAGTCAATGTGATTATATCTTCACATTGTGTTGTTTAACCTCTTGTTTCCTACAGGTCTCCTTCCCAGCTGTTCCCTACCTAATCCCCTTTTCCCCCACTTGGACTCTCTCAGGCTCTGTGGTATATCTATTGGAGTTTTGGAGCTGTCTAGTGGTGGGCATGTTGGGAACATGCGCAGGACCCGAGGATCTGGTCTCCCTGACATAAACATAATATTAACAAAAACATATAGAGGGACAGAAACACAGTGAAAAAACCTGGCTTCTGTGTGGTATTTCCTGCATCCAATGAGTCTGCTGCAGTGTGATGGCAAAGGATCATGGACTGAAATGGAGGGTGTTATATAGTGTGTTTTGCAGGTGCTCACAAATGTCCGACATACAACAAGTGTGGGGTGCTAGCATCCAGTCAATAGCCACAGCAACAGAAGTATTTTGAATGGGTTCCGCGACAGACTCCCGACATCACGGGCCCATCGCTGAAATGCCGCCAGCACAACTGTGTGATCTAAATAGGCTTAATGGGATCCTGCTGTCAGGAAGGCCATGGAGGGTGTGCTTGTTGGGATTAAGGTCCCCCGCTTCGGCTACAGGATGAAGTTGCACAACAGAGTGGACTCTGTAGTGGCAGTCTTCAATTCAGCCGCAATACATCAAAATGTAGCAGGCGTGAGACCGTCAACTGATGGTCTTTTTGGGAACGTGCCCAATGTGGCTTGGCGGTGCAACTGCCTACATCTAAATCAGGCCTTCAATCCTTTGTTTCTCTATTGAACACATGTGCCAAGAAGAATGTTCTTTTAGAAGCTATTGATATCTGTATGAACCTTGTAATCTCTAATTGGTGTTTCTAGTATACCTCGGGAGTAACAGTAACTCCACTCTATGTACCGAGTATACCGTGGGAGTGTTAATAACTACAACCCATGTCTCAAGTGTATCCTTGTTTGTGGCATACCTTGGGAGTGTTAGTAACTCCAGCCTATGTACTGAGAGTAACCTTGTTTCTAGCATACCTTGGGAGTGTAAATAATTCCAACCTATATACCTAGTGTAATCTTGGGAGTGCCAGTAACTCCAATCTTGTTCCAAGTATAACCTTGTTCCTGCTATACGTTGGGAGTGTTTCTAAACTTCAACCTATATACCAAGTGTAACATTGTTTGTAACATACTTTGGGAGTGTCCTTAATTCCAGCCTATGTATCAATGGCAACCTTTAGAGTGTTTGTTACTTCAATGTATGTTCCAAGTTTATCCCTGGAGTGTCAGAGGGTCCAATCCACACTTCAAGTTCTTCCTCAGGAATCTCAGAGATTCTTACTAAAAAACGTAGGTATTCTGCTATAATTTTTTTTTTAAACCATATTTTATTGTGATTTTAAGTTTTCATTTGCAAACAGACAATCGAAAATTATTCTTTATCTCTCACATTTACAATTAACAAGCGAGTCATGTGGCTACAGTGATTATCAAATCAATGTTCATACACAATAAGATTTAACTTAAAACTACACATTAACTCCCCCCCCCATCCCCTCCCTTAGTGAACTCTGTGGTGTGCTTAAGTTCTCTTTGTGGCGCTGTGCATAGCATGACACTTTAAGGACAGAATCCTGATGTGAGAAGTGAACCCCCTGGAGGGGTGTTCAATTCTGGGTTTCGGCTTTAAGGACCTCAAGCAAAATCTCCCATCCCTCAGCCACTTCTAAGGATCTGATTCCACGTTTGGCTTCTCGGTGAAGAATAGTCCCTTTGCTACTTGCCCAGTTAGATAACTCAGTTTTCCAGTGGGACGCTCTGGGTCCCCTTGGGTTTTTCCAAGATGCCGCGATCTGTCGCCTAGCCAGTGAAATGGCCAGGTCTTGAAACCTATCGGAGACTTTATTCTCAGCATAGTGCGTAAACCAGTGCAAGAGGCAGTGACCCATAGTACGGGGTATTTCTCTTTCTATAAGTCGCGACAGGGTGAAGAGTACTTCCGTCCAGTAATGGTTCAGGTTGGGACAGTCCCAGAACATATGCTTGAATTCGGCCCCTATCAAGCCACATCTAGGGCAACCCTCAGTCGCCTTCCCAAAATATTTGTTAATACGTGCTGGTGTCAAGTATGCTTGGTGGAGCACATAAAAATTTATGAGTTTGAATCTAGCATTTCATGTTGCTTTAGGAAGTCCATTAAGGATACGCTCCCACTCCTCTTCTGGAATATCTAGGCTTAGGTCGTTCTCCCATGTTTGTCTAAGTAGGGTCAGGGGGACCGTTTTGTCTGCCCGTAATAGGCCGTATGGAGTCGCAACTGCTTTGTGTTTACCAGTTGCGGAAGCCAGATAAGTGCATACCGACTGAGTTGTGGGTCCCCCCCCTCTCCTGCCAGTGTCTATGGATGCAGGCCGCCAATGCCCCATGCAGCAGAAAGTGCCCCCTTGGTAGTCCAAATTCCGCCCTAAGGGCCTCAAAAGGCATCAGCACCCATTCCTTAAATAGTTCACCTACCGTAAGGATCCCGGCCTCAACCCAGTATTTAAGGTCATTCCACGAGCCCCGGTGCGGAAGGGCCCGTAGTGACAGATGGGGCAGTTCTGGGGAGTAGGGGAACTTCACCCCGATTTTTCGCAGAAAAGTCTTCCAGCACAGAGTCAGGATTTTTAATTCAGGAGGGTCTTGTTTATCATCCCCAGGGATTCATAATAAGACCTCAAACAATCTGGGTTCTGGGGGCGTAAATGCCTTCACAGCTGATCTCTCCTCGGCTCTATTTGACCTCTATTGCGCTAACCATTGAAGTTGAGCTGCCAAGTAATAAGATTCGAAATCTGGTACCGCTAGGCCGCCGTCTGAGGTTTGTCTCTGAAGTTTAGACAGAGCTACTCTCCTCCTTCCTTTTCCCCAAATAAATGATATTATCATTGTTTCTAGATCTTTAAAGATTACTCTGGGAATCCAAATTGGCAACACCGAGAAGTGGTATAGCAGTCTTGTGAGTACAATTATTTTCAGAACTGCTATTCTCCCTGCCACTGACAATGGTAAGGTCTGCCAGAAGGATATACAGGTCTTTATAGAACGTATGGAGCCACCAATGTTGCCCTCCAGGATATCTTGCGAATCGTGGTTAATTTTTACACCCAAATAAGGGAGCCCATTTGGGATCCATCTGACCAGCTCTAAGTCCGGTGGGGGTGCCCGGGAGCCCCCCAGCAGGAACAGACCAGTTTTGTCCCAGTTTACCTTCAGACCCGAGCATCCCTCAAACCGAGATAACAAACGATGTGCCCGGGTGGATCTCTCTGGACGTCTTCTAGGAATATTAAAAGGTCATCTGCGTAAAGAGCAATACGATGTCTCTCGCCTCCTGCCATTATTCCCGGACACCCCGCCCTAGCTGCTGCTGCTAATGGTTCCATTGCCAGGGCAAATAGAAGTGGGGACAAGGGGCAACCCTGCCTGGTTCCCCATTCAACCATGTAGCTTCTGGATATTGTCTGTCCCGTGCGCACTCTGGCCGTGGGTTTAGTATATAAGAGTTTCAGCCAGGAGATGTAATCAGATCCTATTTTAAGGTGGGCCATCACTGTATAGAGGAACTCCCAGTTCAAACTGTCAAATGCTTTCTCTATGTCCACTGCCAGTACTCCGGTGGAGGAGGTGCTGGCTGACTGGTCTCTCATGATGGCTAGCAGTCTGCGGATGTTGCTGGCAGTGCTACGCCCCGGGATGAAGCCTGCCTGATCCGGATGCATCAATGTGGTCATATATGGGAGCAGTCTGGTTACTAAAATTTTACTGAGAATTTTATCATCAAGGTTTAACATGGATAACGGTCTATAGGCCCCTACCTCTGTAGCGTTTTTACCGGGTTTGAGGAGGGGAATTATAATCGCCTCCCGGGCCGTTGTTGGTAGTTCGCCCCGTTCTTAGGCAGTTTTGTATAGGCTTTCTAGCCGCGGTGAGAGTATGTCTATGTAAGTGGTGTAAAATTCGATAGGGAGGCCATCTGTCCCCACGGTTTTCCCTCTAGCCAGACTTTTAATGGCCTCTCTGATTTCTGTTTGTGTGATGGGCCCATCCAGTTGTCCTGGGAGTTCAGGCGATAGTGAGCCCAATTGCAGCCCCGTTAGATAACCCATTATGGTCCCCATGAAGTGATCGACTCTATTCTTGTATAGGTATTCGTAAAAGGATGTGAAACGCGTATTTGATTTGCTCTTGTCTGTATATGTGAACCCCCTGTTCCGTGATTAAATCCATTATGACTGGGGACCTGAGGGACTGTGATACCACCCATGCAAGTAGACGGCCCGCTTTGTCTCTCTCCCCATGCACACGAGCAAGGTAACTTCTATAGTCGAAGCACCGGAGGCGTTCTGTGCAATCAGCTACCTCCGCCCTAAGTTCCAAAATGGATTTCAGCAGGTGTGGGTTCTCAGGTCGGTTTCTCTCAGCCTCCCGCAATTTGTCCTCCGCACGTTCTGTGTCCCCTAGTAGAGTCCTACGCACACCCACCTCCCCCGGTATACATCTCCCCCTTATCACCACCTTAAAAGCATCCCATTTGTTCAAGGGGTTAACAGCAGATGCGTCATTGTCTTAAAAAAACTGAGTGATATGCTGCTGCAACTCATCCTGAAAGAGTGGGTCCTCGAGAGTTTCAGGTTTTAGCCTCCAAGTGGGAATGCTGGGGACAGGATAAACCCATCTCATTGATAATAAAAGGGGGTTGTGATCAGAAAGTGTGTGGGTTAAGTATTCCGCGTTGTGTACTTGGGGGTATACGTCTGAGGTACAGAGGAATGCATCTAATCTAACATGCAACTCATGTAGCTGAGAAAAGAAAGAGTAATCCCTTTCGTCTGGGTGTAATCTGCGCCAAGCGCCAATCAGCCCCCAGTTCCTTTGCCAGGCTGTGAAATGACGGGCCATTCTTATTAGCGGTGAACCATGCACTGGCAGGTGTGATCTGTCCAGAATAGGGTCTCCCACGCAATTGAAATTCCCCGTATTACTGAGGATTGTAAGTAAGGGGCCAGTAAGCCAGATATGCTTGTAAAGAACTCTCCCTGGTCTGTGTTGGGCACATATACATTAATCAGCGCTAGGTCCCTACACTCCAACCTGCCCCAAACTGCCACAAATCTGCCCTCAGGGTCTATGAGGTTATCCAGCATCTGGAAGAGGACCCCCACCCGGATCCAAATTAGAGTTCCCCTCGCAAACGCAGAATAAGAGGTGAAGTATGCCTGACCTCGCCATCGCTTTTGTAATGCCTTCCCCTCTGCTTGGGTCAGATGTGTTGGAGCATTGCTATCTGAATTCCCGTCCGTTGTAGGAATAAAAAAATCTTATATCTTTTGGCCATCAAATGCATGCCCCTTATATTCCATGTGAGGTGTTTATATGAGTTTAGCATTATCATTTTGGAGACTCCCCCCCTCCTTGGTTAAGAGGTCCTCGTCTGCATTACCATTCACTCCACCCATTTTAATAGATTCACATGTCAGCACCATGTTCGTAGTAAATTCTGTCAGAAGCTCAGTTATCCCTGCCCCTAAATCCCTACAACTAACAACCCAACTCCCCATCCCGAGGACAAAAGTGGGAACGTCTCTCGCCCAAACCAAAAAAAGATGTAACCAATGTGTCAAAGTGGGGGGTGCTCTTATCTTGAATCAAAAGTGCACTGTGATAGGGTAAATGGCACACGGGGCTGATATTGTTCCTGTTCTCCTGCAAACTCGGTCACTGTTGTGCCGCAGGGCCAAGAGACGATCCCGGATTAGATCTTTGCCATCACTTTAGTTGCAGCATCTTCTCGCTCCTGGGCATTACTGTTCCTTACAGGCGGGCTCGGAAGGGGTCCCCTCAAATGATACAGTCTGAAGTGCCAGGCGTCACACTAGGGCCAATCCTGTCCGACGAGTGCGACAGCTCCGATTCCTATTCAGATTCTGATTGCTCAGGTTCTTCCTGGGTCAATCTATAGGAGCCCGGGTCAGGGCTCCCTAGGGAAGCAGCTGCCTCCATCGCTTTTTGTCTCTCTTTCAGTCTTGATTGAGATGGGCTACCCGACCGGCTGGTTCTACTGCGATTGTTTTTTCTCTGTCGTTCCATCTGGGAGGTCTCAGGGCTGTGTGGACTTTCTTCTTGGGGCAGCATGTTGATCCATTGCCAGGCCTCTTCCGCTGTGTTGAAGAATTGTATGCCAATTTTGGTCACCACTCTCAGTCTTGCAGGGAACATCATTCCATATTGGATCCCCAATTTGCGGAGTCTTTGTTTGGCGTCCCTAAAGGAAGCTCTCTGTGTCTGTACCTCCTTGGAGAAGTCTGGGAAGATGTGGACTACCTGGTTGTCTAGCGTGCTGTCTCCTCTCTTCCTGCTCTGGCTAAGCAAGTAGTCTCGGTCCCTGTAATGAAGTAGTTTAGCTATTATTGGTCTCTGGGGAGCCCCCGGAGGAGGTGGGCGAGCCGGAACTCGGTGCGCTCTCTCAATTGCGAAGAAGGGAGACAAACCATCCTCGGCCACCTCCTCCCTCAGCCAGCACTCAAGAAACTCCACCATATTAGATTTTTGAGTCCGTTCAGGTAGTCCAATCACTCGGATATTGTGTCGGCGAGATCGATTTTCCACGTCTTCTGCACACAGTTCTAGTGCCCGGATCCGTTTTTCCATTTGTTGTGTCGTTTTGGTATTGTCTTTAATCTCAGGACGTAGTTCCTCAAGCTGCTTGTCCGTAGCAGTCACTTTCTCAGCCAGGCGACGGTGGTCATCCCTGAGCACCGTTAAGTCAGAGGCCAGTGCGTCGATTTTTCCCTCCAGTGTCACTCGGGATGCCGAGATAGCTAAAAGGACATCTTGAAGAGTAGGGTCTCTCCCCCCAACCCCCCCCCGGAGGGTGGGGTCCATGGGGTCTCCCAAGTCAGTCATCTCTCTCGGGGAAGGTCCATTTTTAGTTTCAGGATCTTTTCTCCTGCCCGTTCCACCCATCCTGTGTATCCTTCAATGCTTACACCGTGGGTAGCTCTGCCTCAGTTCAGTGGGACCCCATTCATGCAAAGAATCAGGTTGTGCTGCCTATAGGTCTATCCCTCTTCTTATAGCAAGTCCTTTCCTTCCAAGTCTCTATGAGAGATCTCAATCGGTTCCACGGTCAACTCACACTGATTCACTCCAAAAGGGCTTCCGGCGTGCCCCACTCGTTCTCTCCCTCTATCGCCAGGGGAGTAGCCTCATTAGTAGAGGAATGCAGGTGCGATTCGCACGGTGAAGAGATCCACCCCAGGGCCCCCCAGGACCCCCCAGGGGTCAAGGGCTGGCCAGCCCCACCACTCGCCTTGTAGGTATGGTCTCTGCTGGATTATCAGCAGGCCCAGGGCTCCATGGTGCTTCCCAAATTCAACCCCCGGCCCTCGGTAATTCCAGTGTTCCTCTCCTCGTAGCAGAAAAGGGGAAGGTCTCTCGTGCGTCTCCAGGCAGCGATTAAAATATTTTCAGGGCGGCGGCCGCTGTTCTGGGTTTCCCAAATGCAGCGTTTCCGATCTAGACGCCAGACCCCGGAGTCAGCAGCGGTCCGGCCGCTCCTCCCGGCCCGAGTCTCCCGGGCCTCCACTGCCGTTGGGGTTGGTTGAGAGCTCTCCCATCCGGAAGACTCTCGTCTGACACGGTCTCGTCGGGGCCCCAGGTGCTCTGCGACCCCCGCGCAGTTCTCTCGGGCAGGTCCCTCACCTCCGGCTGCTCCTGGACTCACAGCCTCGGAGTCGAGACGTCGGGGAGCTCCCAGATGCTTGTAGGAGGCGTCAATGAGGCATTCAAGATAGCGGCCGCCATCTTGGATCTCCTGCAGCTCCGAGCCGCCCGAATTAAACGTCCCCAGAGCTGGTCCCCGGGTCCAGAAAAACTCCGACAGTGCGGTCGCTGGGCTCCATGTGTCTTTAGCCCCACTGCTAGCTGGGTTGTGATGAAGCAGAAAATGAAGGTTTTCATTTATTAGCGCATAAACGTAGTGTAGCAATAATCATGTGTGACCTTAACCGAACTAATAAAGATTGTACGGGGACAAAATATGCCCTCAGAGTAGTTTGCCAACATTATAAGCGTGCTTTATATAACGTGATGTATTAGAATTGCACTAATCCGACATAATCATAAACGTGTGCTACGATTTGCTTGTTTGAAATGTTTTAGCTTAGCATAACTTTAGTGGAGGCTTTGGCCTAGTTGCCTGGTCTCACGATTTAGATGCTCGTATTTTTCCAATGTGCTAATAAACGTGTATTTTTGCTTGAAGCTGTACTTTTCCACTGAGATCGTTCACATGCTTATCTTAAGGTTTCGTGCCAGCTTGGCATTTTTCTCTTTGCTCCCAGGTCAATCTGCAGGTGCGGACAATGGAAGCTCTGAAAGTGAGTTAATTGGTATAAAATGTTGCAACTTGTGTACCCGTCTCCAAGGATAATGTATGCTTAAGTAAAAGCTTGAGAACTGTTGTTTTTGATTGGACAATTTGAAGCTAACCTATGAACCCTCCAATGGAAGACCCTACTGGATTTGAACTGTTGTCTATTTAAACCAGGTGCACGAGAAGAAAGTAGCCATTACAGCCATTACGAGCCTTTTACCAGCTATTGCCCGACATTGCGCCATTCCGTAGCTATTATGGCCCACCTTGCTGCGACGCCATTTTGAAAGAGACTCTGATGCTTTCTCTAATCGAGAGAAAGAGACTTTATATGATTCTTGCCCTAGAGACTTTAACTTTGATCCCTTTGCATGAAGTAGTAGTTTTATTTTGCCGCCGTGAGGCAATTGCCCCGTCCACCCCTGCCCCTTTGCCCCGTCCCATGCTGATCGAGAAACGGTACCTGTGAGACGAAGACTTCCTTGAATGCTGATTGTAATTGGTAAATATGAAAGGAAATTGTACAATTGCATTATGTTTCTTTTAGGTAACCAACTGCTGATTTTTGATAAGAACCCTAGTTAGGAGTTTTTCCAAATTAATGTTGCTAAATTGTTTTTGCATGAAGTCCCACATGCCGATGCTAATTTGAGGTTAGATGAGGATTCCTTTTGTTGCATGATGCAATTTGAGACCTTGTTATGCTGACTAAATGTATGCAATTAGCTCATTACAGATTATACTATTAGTGATTTGCATTGCTATCATCGAATGTCTTGTTATTCAAATGCTGCATAGCTTGCACCTGTTTCGCCGTTATGGACAGCTATGAATGTTCATTTATGTTTATCATTTGGTGTTGAGACATATCTATATTGTGCTAGCTTTGTTAATATAGGGAAATAAATTCACTAACTTCGAATAAACTGGTGTGGTTATTCCTGACTGAAAGGTCAGGGTTCGCCGAAATGTATTCTGGACTAATTATCAAGTGTTATGTTGATCAGGGTATTGCTTATGTTTGTTATTGATTATTGATTTGATTAAATTGACCGATATAGAGTAAGGAGAGTCCCACTTAGCCAAAAGATTCATCGGCCTAAAGAGCGTCCAAATACAGGTAAATTATTAGTACGGAACGCTCTATCAGTTGTAGGGCCCACGCAGGTCGGAATCCCCCGAGACAAGGAGAGAAGGACGGGAGCCTCACAGAGAGGCTACTACCGTCATGGAGTCCAGCCATGCCCCCCCTGGGATTCTGCTATCATGTCGTGATTTTGGAGAAATATGTTACTGTGGTTGCTCAATCAGGTGCTTGTTAAGCGCAACTACTCACCCGCAAGGGTCTCAAGGCACTGAGGGGGAGAGGGTGTAGCGTCCATCAGTGAGGTGGTTCTTCGAAAAGCTATGTGTGCCACGCCGACCATTGGAGATTCGGCTCAGCAGTGCCCCAGGGGCACCATCGGGTCCGGAGTGGATGACCCGAATGTGCATCGTCCACTAGCCAATCTGGTGATATCTGCAGCAAAAGGATGAGTTTTTAAACCAACCTCGACCTGCTCCAGAGGAGGGAACAGCGGCAGTGACAGCACCGGCAGAGGAATTGGTGCATGAAGCAGAGCAGAGGAGAACTGCGGCGGTGACAGTAGTGGCAGACTGATCCCAGTGCGAAGCGGAGAAGAGAAGACGCCAGGACGAGGGGGAGTACGAGGGCGACGGCCCGACAAACTTCCCGATATCCAGGTGGAGGAGTAGGAGGCGGCGAGGCCAGCAGACCAGCCACGGTCTGGGGAGAGCGTGGCCCTGCCAGGTATGGTCCTATAACAGGACAGGGGGGGAAAACAAAAGAAATCGGGAACGGCAGGAGTAGGGAAAACTAAGTACGGGAAGACGATTGTTTTGTTTGCTTTGTAGTATTTTGTTTGAGTGGTTTAATTTATGGTGTCAGGTAAAAAAAACAAAGTAGAAAACACCATAGCGGTACGTCGACCCGTATATTGTGAGCATAATCGGGTTAAGGATTTCTGTAGTGCTCTGTTTGGCCTTCGATGCGGATTGTATAAGGGGTACTAGGGGAGTAGAAAAAGCAATAAAATATAGAGGGCAACCGGAGTTAACACTTACATAACAAAGAGAAGAGGGACGGCAGAGACAGGAGAAGAGACAGCAAAGGCAGGAGAAGAGACATCAAAGAAAAGGAAGGAAGAAAGAAAAGAAAGGAAACCTAGAAAATGGGAAAAGAAGTACAAGAAAAGAACAGAAGAGAAACCAGTAAGTGAAGTAAAAGAAGATAAGAAAGGAAAGGAAAGAGAGAAGAGGGAGACAGACCAGGGAAAGAGTAGTAGTAATACTTACCTGTCCACCAACGGTCTTTTATTCTTCTTTTTCCCCATGCGCCTCCTGAATCACCATTGGGAAGAAGGAGGAAAAAGATGAAGACCACATGTGACCTCAGAGAAGACGGAAATCCGAAAAAAATTAAAACCAAAGAAAAGATAAGACCTATTGAACAGTTATTGATCACCAAAACCTAATGAAGCATATAAACTATAATAATCGCCTGCAAGGATCCATTACTGTGACCGTGTGACACCATGCCTTCAGCTCCTTCGTGAAGTTAAGGAGGGGGGTAGTTCATCTGAGGAGGAGTGGGAGGGCGTTCCAAGCTGTGGCTGCGAGGTGGGAGAAAGAGCGACCCCCTGTTCTTGTTTTCCTGATGTGGGGTACTTCTGCGAGAGAGCTCTGCTGAGCGTAGGGTCCTGTGGGTTACGTGGAAGCTGAGTCGCCTGTTCAGGTAGGCTGGTCCGGTGTCAAGGAGAGCTTTGTGTGCGTGGGTGAGAATCTTGAAGGTGATTCTTTTCTCTATGCGAAGCCAGTGTAATGTGTGCATGTGGCAGTGTCGAGGTAGGTCAAGAATCAGTCTGGCGGCGGCGTTCAGTATGTTCTGTAGTTTGCAGATGAGTTTAATATTGATCCCTGTCTGCTGGTGATGAGGGCGTGTGTGATGGTCTTTCTGTGTTCGAGGGGGATCCACTTGAAGGTCTTTACATAGGAAGCGGAGGGTGAAGAAGCAGGTGGATGTGACTGAGTTGATTTGGTGGTCCATGATGAGTATGGAGTCCAGGATGATTCAGAGGTTGCAGGCTTGGGTCGTAGGGGTGGGCCGGCTTCCAAGGGTGGGTGGCCACCAGGAGTCATTCCACGCGTTGGGTTGGGAAGTTGTGTCTGGCTGTGTTGGGTTTGTTGGATAGGGAGAGGATGAGTTGGGTGTCGTTGGCATAGGAGATGCTGTTGATGCCGTAGCTTCTGACGAAGATGGCCAGCGGGGCCATGTAGACATTAAACAGCGTGGGGCTGAGTGAGGGTCCCTGGGGAACTCCGCAGGTGGTAGGAGTGGGGTCCGAGAGGAAGGGGGCGAGTCGAGCTCATTAAGTTCTGCCTGAGAGGAAGGATTTAATCCAGTCAAGGGCTTTGTCTCTGATGCCGGCTTCGTGAAGTCTGCGTATCATGGTGTGGTGCAAGACTGTGTCTAAGGCCGCCAAGAGGTCCAGTAGCATGAGTGCCACTGTCTCTCCCTTGTCCAGCAGGGAGCGGATGTCACCTGTTGTGGCCAGGAGGGCTGTTTCGGTTCTATGTTTTTTTCAGAAACTGGATTAGGAGGCGTTGAGGATGTTGTGGTTTTCGATAAAATTGGAGAGTTGGCTGAGGTTGGCTTTCTCAATGACTTTTGCTGGTAATGGGAGCAGGCAGATGGGCCTGAAGTTCTTGAGTTCAATGGGGTCTGCCGAGGGTTTCTTGAGGAGAGGGTTGATCTTGGCTTGTTTCCAGTCATCGGGGAAGGAGGCGTCAGCTATGGAGCTGTTGATGGTGAGGCAGAGCTTGGGGGCGATGGTGTCAGGGGCTCTGTTGAAGATGTGGTGGGGGCAAGGGTCCATGGGGGCCCCGGTGTGTATGGACTTCATTGTCTTCCGTGTGTCTTTGGTGGTGAGGGTGGTCTAGCTGGTGAGCGTTAGTTTATTGGTGTTGGGTTCCGGTAGAGGGGGTTCTGCGTGTGGGCTGTCCTTGTTGAAGCTGTCATAGATGGTCTTGATTTTGTGGTGGAAGTAGGTGTTTAGTCTGTCGCAGAGGTCTTGCGAGGGTGAGATGTCCGTTGTTTCACTGTTGGGTTGGGTGAACTCCTTCATGATGCTGAAGAGTTCCTTGCTGTTGTGTGCGCCTGAGGAGATTCTATTGTGTATTGCTTTCTTTTTGGTGCTTCTGATGAGTTGGTGGTGTGAGGTGGTGGCGGCTCGGAAGTTGCATTGGGCTTCTGTGGATTTGGTGTTTCTCCAGATTTTCTCAAGGCTTCAACAAGAACGTCTGGATTCTCTGAGTTCTGTGGTGAATCAGCTGACTTTCTTGGGGTGGGTGCTGTTGTTCTTTTTTCTTTTTGAGGGGGGCTATGGTATTGGCGCAGTCGGCTATCCATTTGTGAAAGGTGCGTGCTGCAGTGTTCAGGGTGTCGTTGTGTGCGATGTTGGGGGCGGAAATGGTGAAAGTGGCTGTGAGCTGGTCGGTAGCTATTCTTGCCCAGCTTCTGCGAGATGGTTGGTATTGGGGTCTGAGGACGGTGGGTGTGTTGAAGGTGAAATGGATGCATCAGTGGTCTGTCCATGAGGGTTTGGAGGTGTGGCTGAAGGTGATGGAGGTACCTGTTGAGAAGATGAGGTCGAGGGTGTGTCCTGCTGAGGTCGTTGGTTCCGTCATGATCTGTCGAAGCTGTGGAGGTTGTCTAGGAGGAATGCGGTGTTGGGGTCTTGTGGGTTGTCGAGGTGGAAGTTGAGGTCTCCCAGCAGGGTGTAGTTGGTGGCTGTGCGGTGATGCAGTCGGCAAAGGGTGCGTGGGGTCCAGGATGGCGGTAGATGAGGGTTCCCCTGAAGGTGGATGTCAGGCTGTTCTGTAGTTTGAAATGAAGGTGTTCCATCAGGCTTGTGGGGTCTTCGGAGTGTGTGCTGAGATGGATGTTGGACTTGTGGATGATTGCGATTCCCCACCTGGGGCGGTCTTTCCAGGTGATCTTGTATCCTTGCAGAATGGCGGTGGCGATGTCTGGGCCTGAGGTGGTCTTGGTCAGGTCTCGGTGAGGAAAGCGACGTCCGGGCTGTGCTGTCAAGGAGGTCCCAGATTTCTGTAGCATGTTTATGGAGGAAGCGAATGTTGAGGAGGATCCATTTCAAAGTCTTCGGTGTCAGTGTGTTGTTGTGGGTGGGTTGTGCCGGATCCAAGGTCTTGGTGGTGGTGTAGGATTGGCAGCAGTGGAGGTATCTGAAGGGTCCATGGGTGTCGGCTGGTGATGCAAGCTTGAAGTTGTCCCGGGCTGAGTGCGAGGAGAGCTGCTGGAGAGTAGAGATGGCAGGTGGGAGTAGCAGGGGTTCTGGCGCTGGTCGCGGTCAGGTCGTGGATGGGCGGAGACAGGTTTGCCTTTGGCCCACAAACGGCGCTCGTCCACTGAGGGGACAAGAGGACAGCTGGGAGGTGGGAGCAGGAGCAACGGCATGAGAAATGGGGGCTGGGGCCTGTAGGAAAGTACCATCTTGCCTGGCATGTTACCCACATATTTCACTGTATATATGTTGTTTTAGTCTATGTGTCATTGGGACCCTGCCAGGCAGGGCCCCAGGGCTCATAAGTATGTGCCCTGTATGTGTTCCCTGTGTGATGCCTAACTGTCTCACTGACACTCTGCTAACCAGAACCTCAGTGGTTATGCTCTCTCTGCTTTCCAAATTTGTCACTAACAGGCTAGTGACTAAATTTACCAATTCACATTGGCATACTGGTACACCCATATAATTCCCTAGTATATGGTACTGAGGTACCCAGGGTATTGGGGTTCCAGGAGATCCCTATGGGCTGCAGCATTTCTTTTGCCACCCATAGGGAGCTCTGACAATTCTTACACAGGCCTCCCAGTGCAGCCTGAGTGAAATAACGTCCACATTATTTCACAACCATTTACCACTGCACTTAAGTAACTTATAAGTCACTTATATGTCTAACCTTCACCTGGTGAAGGTTGGGTGCAAAGTTACTTAGTGTGTGTGGGCACCCTGGCACTAGCCAAGGTGCCCACACATCGTTCAGGGCAAATTCCCCGGACTTTGTGAGTGCGGGAACACCATTACACGCGTGCACTGTACATAGGTCACTACCTATGTACAGCGTCACAATGGTAACTCCGAACATGGCCATGTAACATGTCTAAGATCATGGAATTGTCACCCCAATGCCATACTGGCATTGGGGGGACAATTCCATGATCCCCCCCCGGGTCTCTAGCATAGTACTAGCACTCTAGCACTAGCACTCTAGCATAGTACCCGAGTACTGCCAAACTGTCTTTCTGGGGTCTCCACTGCAGCTGCTGCTGCCAACCCCTCAGACAGGTTTCTGCCCTCCTGGGCCCTGGCCCAGGAAGGCAGAACAAAGGACATCCTCTGAAAGAGGGTGTAACACCCTCTCCCTTTGGAAATAGGTGTGAAGGCTGGG
Source organism: Pleurodeles waltl (assembly GCF_031143425.1). Taxonomy (NCBI): domain Eukaryota; kingdom Metazoa; phylum Chordata; class Amphibia; order Caudata; family Salamandridae; genus Pleurodeles; species Pleurodeles waltl. Next base: position 854,820,102 of record NC_090450.1, read on the forward strand.
GAGGAGTAGCCTCCCCCAGCCTCTGGAAATGCTTTGATGGGCACAGATGGTGCCCATCACTGCATAAGCCAGTCTACACCAGTTCAGGGATCCCCCAGCCCTGCTCTGCCGTGAAACTGGACAAAGGAAAGGGGAGTGACTACTCCCCTGACCTGCACCTCCCAGGGGAGGTGCCCAGAGCTCCTCCAGTGTGTCCCAGACCTCTGCCATCTTGGAAACAGAGGTGTCTGTGACACACTGGACTGCTCTGAGTGGCCAGTGCCAGCAGGTAACGTCAGAGGCTCCTTCTGATAGGCTCTTACCACTCTTGGTAGCCAATCCTCCTTACTAGGTAGCCAAACCTCCTTTTCTGGCTATTTCGGGTCTCTGCTTTGGGATCTCACCAGATAACAAATGCAAGAGCTCATCAGAGTTCCTCTGCATCTCCCTCTTCACCTTCTACCAAAGGATCGACCGCTGACTGCTCAGGACGCCCGCAAAACCGTAACAAAGTAGCAAGACGACTACTAGCAACCTTGTATCGCTTCATCCTGCCGTCTTTCTCAACTGTTTCCAGGTGGTGCATGCTCTGGGGGTAGCCTGCCTCCTCTCTGCACCAGGAGCTCTGAAGAAATCTCCTGTGGGTCGACAGAATCTTCCCCCTGCAACCGCAGGCACCAGAAGACTGCATCACTGGTCCTCTGGGTCCCCTCTCAGCACAACGAGCGTGGTCCCTGGAACTCAGCAACTCTGTCCAAGTGACTCCCACAGCCAGTGACTCTTCAGTCAAAATTGGTGGAGGGAAGTCCTTGCCTCACCACGCTAGACCGCATGGCTGGGTACCGCGTGATTTGCAGCTGCTGCGGCTCCTGTGCACTCTTCCAGGATTTCCTTCGTGCACAGCCAAGCCTGGGTCCCCGAGACTCTAACCTGCAGTGCACAACCTTCTGAGTTGTCCTCCGGCATCGTGGGACTCCCTTTTGTGACTTCGGGTGGACTCCAGTTCACTTTTCTTCCGAGAGCCTGTTCAGGTACTTCTGCGGGTGCTGCCTGCTTCAGTGGGGGCTCCCTGACTTGCTGGGTACCCCCTCTGTCTCCTCCTCCAAGTGGCGACATCCTGGTCCCGCCTGGGCCACAGCAGCACCCAAAAACCTCTACCGCGACCCTTGCAGCTAGCAAGGCTTGTTTGCAGTCTTTCTGCGTGGGAACACCTCTGCAAGCTTCATCGCGACGTGGGACATCCGTCTTCCAAACGAGAAGTCCCTAGGTCTCTTCTTTCTTGCAGAACTACAAGATTCTTCCATCTGGGGGCAGCTTCCTTGCACCCTCAGCTGGCATATCCTGGGCTCCTGCCCACTCTCGACACTGTCGCAACTATTGGACTTCCACTGTTGTTGCATTGCTGGTGTTTGTTCTTCCTGCAGAATCCCCCTATCACGACTTCTGTGCTCTCTGGGGGTAGTAGGTGCACTTTACACCTACCTTTCAGGGTCTTGGGGTGGGCTATTTTTCTAACCCTCACTGTTTTCTTACAGTCCCAGCGACCTTCTACAAGCTCACATAGGTTTGGGGTCCATTCGTGGTTTGCATTCCACTTTTGGAGTATATGGTTTGTGTTTCCCCTATGCCTATGTGCTCCTATTGCAATCTACTCTCATTTTATACTGCTTGCTATTACCTGCATAATTTTGGTTGGTGTACATATATCTTGTGTATATAACTTATCCTCATACTGAGGGTACTCACTGAGATACTTTTGGCATATTGTCATAAAAATAAAGTACCTTTATTTTTAGTACTTCTGTGTATTGTGTTTTCTTATGATATTGTGCATATGACACCAGTGGTATAGTAGGAGCTTTACATGTCTCCTAGTTCAGCCTAAGCTGCTTTGCCATAGCTACCTTCTATCAGCCTAAGCTGCTAGAAACACCTCTTCTACACTGTACAAGGTGTAAGTACCTCTGGTACCCACTACAAGCCAGGCCAGCCTCCTACAGGGCCGCAGGGGCAGCAGCAGTGGGGAGGGGGAACAGAGAGATGGGGAAAAGCGAGACAGAGAGAGAGAGAGAAAAGAGAGAGAGAGTGTAAGTAGAAACCAAAATGAGAGTAAAAGTACAGAAATAAGGGAAAACAGACCAAAAAGAGCACAGGAAACGCAAAGGCAGAAAACAATGGTCAGAAGACCCCAAAAAGGGGGAAGACTGAGAAAGAGAGGCTGATGGACTGTGGTCAGCCTAGCAGAAGAGCAAAGCTCTCCCACTAGACACCAGGGATGAGGTGCAGGCAGAAGCCTGCAGATGGTGGAAGGCCTCTAACTCCTGACCGCTGTCAGAGTTCAGTCAGTCAAGGGCTGCACTTAATGGAGGAGCTGCACGGAGGCAGAGCAGTTCACTGACCAGGTCAGCGGGGTTTATTCCTGAAGCAAAGCATTGTTAATTATGTAGAGTCTTGCTAGGGTATAGATGGTAATTGCCTCTTCTTGTTGTTCTCAGTGTATTGTGTCTTCATGAAACAAGAGGTGCTGGTCCTGTGAACATCCACCTTAGCATATTCAGAAGGCCTCAGGTGCGACGCATCCTGTTAAGTAATGTGGTACCGTCACTAATCACATCCTGTACCTGAAGTTTCTCTCTTTTTCTTATTTTGTCCCTTCTGCCCTTTTCCTTTGGGACGGTGCAGGATCTAGGAGTTCTGTCCCTGGATCTTGCATCATCCTGAGAGGGAGAGGAGATTCAGCATGGGCTCCAGTGCCATCTTAGTGGTTGGGACCAGTGCTTGACAGAAGGCCAAGCCTCTCACTTTCTACCACTCCGACACCATGATCAGATTACATTCTGAACTTGGCCCAGACCCTGTCCAAGGACATCATGAATGTTTTAGACTTAGTCAGGGCTTTAGTGGATGTACAGCATGTAGTTTGCTCTGGCAATTTGGGAAATCAAGCAAACGCCTTAGTTAATGAATGCATTAATCCAGTACACTTCACCCAGTCTCAATAGTTTTGCACTTGCCCAAATTAGTTTTTAGAGTTCATCCCCCCGATGCTGCTAGAATGGCGTTAATCATGTCTTATCTCAGGGGTGCCACAGTTAATTGGGATATTCTACCCCTTGAAAGTAATGACTCTACTGTGCATGACCTTGGAAAATTTCAAGAGACATTGCTTCATCTCTTGGATATGCATATCTTTGCTCAGATCATTGATACTTAGTTGCTAAATTCCCGGCAGGGCAGTAAGGTCCTGCTTACCTCCATTAATGCATTCAGTAAACTAGTGATGGAACTTCAGTGGCCAGTGGAAAGAAAAACTTCCCTCTCTTGTAGAGGGTTGAGAGGTAATTTAAGATTTTCCCTGGTGCACCTAGTAAACCTACATTCAGACTGTCATCTGTTTATTGACTTAGTTGCCAGGTTGTCAGGTTTGATCCTAAGATAATGACACGTAGGAAGAAATTAAAACTGTGTTCAAATTGCAGTGAGGTGGAGCATTCTATACAAGAGTGTACTGCCAAAACAAAAGGAATTTGGAAGGTTAGCGCCTTGACGTAGGAAGCGGTGCCAAAAATACTTCAGTACCCAGTTGACATAGAGGTCAGTCTGTGGGACCCAGTTCCTGGACTGAACACCCCTTACCTGGCCGCTACCTCACACAAGGTTTCATAACCAATCATGATACTAGTCACCCTTATCATTTCACCCCAGCAGAGAAAGGGGTGATCTATTCTCATTGATTCAGGTGTCACAGGGAATTTCCTAGATTTAGCCCTAGCCAGTTCATTAGAAGTCGCACAGGTTACTAAGAGTGAACCTGATCAGGGTAAAATTGTAGATGGCTCCGTGCTCTCTTCCGGGGTCATTGTATACCAAACTACACCATTATCATTAGTATGTCACAAAGGGCAAACAGAAGTCTTGACCTTTGACCTTATTGACATACCTACTTTTGGCACTATATTGGGAATTATTTGGCATCAGCTGCACAATCCTGCCATTGACTGGTCTCTTCAGCTTGTTACTTTTGAATCCAATTACTGTCAAACTCATTGCTAGGATAACGCTCTGAGAGGTCTGTCTCCCTTTGCACGTGCAGCTCTTACATTTGACTCTTTGACCCAACCCTCAGGGAGTAACCCGAACCTTCAAGACATGTTTGATGAACAACAAGATACACAACTATTTCTTCATAAGGAATTTGGTTGCCACATGACTTCACCTCGGGTGCAACACTTTCCTTTAGTCAAACATACGCTCCTTCAGGAACCAGAATATCCCAAATTGGGTAAAAGCACATTTCAGGTTCTGTTAGGAATGGGGTCTCTAGGTGGCAGACCCTCACTCTAGTCAGGGTAAGGGAATCACACAACTAAAACAACCCCTGCTCACTCCTTGGGTAGCTTGGCACGAGCAGTAAGGCTTATCTCAGAGGCGATGTGTAAAGTATTTGTACACACAAGCACACACACACACACACAGTAAAACAGTGAAAACACCAAGTTAAAAAAAATAGTCAATTTATCTGAATCAAACAAGATTGAAATGACAAAAATCCTTGTCTGTGGCATGCCACAAGCATAGAACTTATTATTGACCTTCCTAACTCCAATGGCTATAATACCATTTTGGTAGTAATAGAGCTTTCCTCCAAGATGACAGATTTTATAGCCATTAACAAAATTGTTATTATCAAAACTCTTACCATGTTGTTTGTTCAACACATGATGCAGTTGTATGGGTTCTCCTTGCTCGTTATGTATAATAGAGGCCTGCAGTTCATTTTAAGATTCTGTCACAGTCTTTGCACATCATTAGGTTTCGAAGCCCGACTCTTGTCTGCCTGTCCCCCATATGCTGATGGACAGATGGAGTGGATAAACCAGGTTGTAGAATACGCACTGCGATGTCTTGTGGCTTCTAGTCCCGATTGTTGGTAGTCTTCATTGCAGTTCACTGAGTTTACCTACAGTAACATACTGTATTCAGCAACTGGGGTCTCCCCTTCTGCTATGTAACCGATCTGTCTTTGTTATGAATTCTGAATATGTACCTGCAATACAAGATTTTGTAAAGCACCGCTCTGACTCCCAATAACAGGTGTTACAACACTTACAACAGGCTAAAGTGAATTTTGAGAAAAATGCTAAGAAACATCATCAACCCCCACTTGAGTACAAAATCGGAGATCAGGTTTGGCTTGTCACAAGGAACTTAAGATTACATTGTACTCATAAATTGAAACCTCTATTTATTGGTCCCTTTCCAATTGAAAAAGGTAATTAATCCTGTAACAATCCAGCTCCAACAGCCAGATGATTTGCCTATGCTCCCTGTGTTCTATGTTTCCCTCCTCAAACCATATCATTTCTAAACCAATCCTGCTCATCCTCCTCCACCTGTAACCTTTGATGGTTACCTAGAGTTGGAAGTCAAAAGGAATCTAGATTCATGGCATGTTAAGGGGTGTTTCTAATTGCATGGGAAGGATATGGTCCTGAGCAAAACTCTTGGGAACCAGCTAGTAAAGTTCATGTCCCTTGATTGGTTTGTTCATTTCATGCCCGTCACCCTGACAAACGGCATCCGATAGGTCGTGCTTTGTGGGGGTGAACTGTCACAACTCCACATTGTGCCTTATGTGTGTTGGCTTTTACTTGTCGAGCTTCTGTCACCCTCGCCTTATGGCTCCTCCCTGCCCTGAGTACTCCGAACCATGCTTCCCTTATGGCACCTTCCAGTCTCGAGCACTCCATGGTTCCCCTCCCAGGAAGCTTGAACCAGTGACCTTCCTGTTCTGTTGCTATGTAAGTTGAGTCTGTTTGCACCTGCAGATTATCACATGTCTATTTAGGATAGGTGCGCTTCCGCTGTGAATCATTGAATTGTACCATCATGTACTCAGGCTTCCGTTGTATTTGTTTATTGTTTACATTTATTATTCACACATGCCTCCTGCAAGGCCCCATATCCGTTGTACGTAACACATGATCTTCCCCAAGTTCATTAGAATATTGCATGCTTCCACATGGGACACATACCTTCCTGGAACACCTTTTTCTTCCAGCATAAATACCACTTCTGAACCCGCATTGTCGCTTGGCCTCAGCCCCGTACTGAGCAAGCATCTTCCCTGTGCTTACCTCCTTAGTCGCTTGGATAGTCCATCATTCCAGTCCTCCACAAGCTTCATCCCTGCACTCATCTCCTGAGTCACCCGAAACTTCCAGCGCTCTAGTTGTCCAAATCTTCCTGTCTAGCCTGTGACACTAGCTTCTGCAATCCTTCTAAGTCTTCCTTCATGAGATACGATACCACCTCCTTGCGAGCTTCTTGCACCAAGCCTCTTGCCATCTTTGGATTTCAATTTAAATGCTAGTCAATGCTAAGTACTTTCAATTCAGGTCAGTGTGCACTAATCATATTATGGTAATGAGCCAGCCTTGACTAGCACTAGACTTGTCTCCAGATCTGTCTAAGTAATTTCCCTCCAGTGCTCCTTGTTTGTTCTTACTCCGGACCCTTCCTTCATTCTTGGCACCTGAACTGTTTTCACTCATGGACTAGAGACTTAGGCCCTCATTATGATCTTGGTGGTAAAAACCGCCGAGATCGGAGCTGGTGGTCAATAGAACACCTCCAGCGCGACTACCCCCCATCGGCTGTATAATGTTTTCCCTGCTGGGCCGGCATGCGGAAACAGTGTTTCCGCCCACTGGCCCAGCAGGGAAAAGGGCCGTAACATTGACAGAGGCTCCAAATGGAGCCACCGCCAATGTTGGTTTGCGGCGGGTGCAGCAGCACCAGTTGCGCAGACCTGTGCAATCGGGCACTGCATGGGAACCCATGCCAAGTGCCTGGGCAGTGTAGGGACCCCCAGAGGGGCCCCAAATTGCTCCAAGATACCCATTTCGTCAGCCTTTCCCTGGCGGTGTGAACCGCCGGGAAAAGGCTGGTGGAATGGGTATCATTATCTGGAGGGCAGCACTGCTTTCAGCACTGCCCTGTTGGATAGGAATACACCACCCCCGCCAGCATTACCGCTGGCGGTGTCTTCCGCCGTGGGGTTTTGGGCAGTTCATTATATGGCGGTCTGGGCTGCCATGCCGGATGGCGGTATTTACCGCCACCGCCGGCATGGCAGCCCAGACCGCCATGCACATAATGAGCCTCTTAAATCGGTGTTTCTCTATTGAACGGAAATGCCAAGAAGAATGTTCTTTTAGAAGCTATTGATGTCTGTATGAACCTTGTAATCTCCAATCGGTGTTTCTTGTGTACCTTGGGAGTGTCAGTAACTCCAACCTATGTATCTTGTGTAATCTTGGGAGTGCCAGTAACTCCAATGTTGTTCCAAGTGTAACCTTGTTCCTAATATACTTTGGAAATGTCTCTAAACTCTAACCCATATACCAAGTGTAACCTTGTTTCTAACATACCTTCGGAGTGTCCTTAACTCCAAACTATCTATCAATGGTAACCTTGGGAGAGTCTGTAAATTCAATCTATGTTCCGAGTTTTCCCCAGGAGTGTCAGAGGCTCCAATTTATGTCTCAAGTTCTTTTTCGAGAACTTGGGTATTCCGCTTTCATGTTGTGATTTTGAAGAAATCTATAGGTGTGGTTACTGAAGCAAAGCCTTGTTAATTATGTAGAGCCTTGCTCGCATATTGATGGTAATTGCCTCTTCATGTTGTTCACAGTGTATTGTGTCTCCACGAAACAAAAGGTGCTGGTCCCACAAATGTCCACCTTCACATATTCAGAAGGTCTTAGGAGTGACGCATCCTGTTAAGCAGTGTAGTACCGTTGCTGAGCAGATCCTGTACCGCAAGTTTCTTTTGGTTTTCTTATTTTGTCCCTCTCCCCTTCCTCTTTGGGAAAGTGCAGGATCTAGTAGTTCTGTCCCTGGATCTTGCATCATCCTGAGAGAAATAGGAAGTTCAGCATCGGCTACATTGTCGTCTACACGGTATGAACCAGATGAGTGCGTGACACCATGAAATTATCATGGGTCAATAATGAGGCTGTCTGCAGTGGCTGAAAATGCCTGAATTGCAGAGGACAGGCTGAGGTGGTGCATTCCATTTCTTACTAGGTTGGAGCTTCCACCACACCTCCGCATCAGCAGCAGTGCCACGGCCTGAGTCACAAAGACTGGGTCTTGGTTAAGAGGCATGTTTGGAAAATGTGTCTTGGGCCTCACCAAGTCCTCCTTGTAACAAACGCTGCTTTTGAATGTGGCGGTCTGAATTTTACATTGCCCTGAGGTCGGTATGGCACACGCTACTTAGCTAAAATCTTCCCAAAGATTTATCATGTAGAACATCTGCATGACCTAGTATGGGGGTCCTATGCTAGATCAAAATAAAGTAGCAGTGCTTCTGAAATAATTGGAGATGTATTTGGTGCAATGAGCCCTTCTGTTGGAGGTGTCTTGAATGATCTCAAGATTGAAAACTTGTCCACAATTGTAGACAAATTAGTTATTAGTACAGCTGGGTTGTTGTTAGCCATCAACACTGAGATGATCGCTATTAGATCTATGGTTATGCAGATCCAACTTGTGTAAGACATTCTTCTTTCTCACAAAGGAAGGCAGCATCTTTAAGATCTGAAAGGTCCAAAAATAGTGCTCCTACATGCCAGATAAGGATGAGGAGATAAAGAGGGTTCATCAAGAATATTAGTTAGAAGCTACAGGTACTTCGGAAGTTTTCAGGAATGGATTTGATGCAGTAGGCAAGTGGTTTGGAAACTTAAGAAGTGGAATATTAGGCTTCATATTGAGACCCCTTATTGTCATTATTATTTATATGATTTGTCTGTTTGTCATGTTTAAGGGATTCAAGTATTTAAAAGTGAAGAGGGAGGAGCAACATAGAAGGGAGCTAAGAGAAATAGAAGGGACGTAGAGTTAGATGCTGGTTCTATGATGAGATGAAACATCTGGAAAACACAACACAATGGGGGTCATTACAACATTGGCGGTAGAAGCCGCTTACTGCTGTGCAGAAGACCGCCAACATACCGCCGCGGAATTCCGCCACAGCTATTATGACCCACATCTCGGAAACCGCCGAAATTCAGACACCCACACAAGTCCGCCACACCAAAGGTCAGTGATAAACTGGCGAAAACAAAACCTCCACCGTCACGCCAACAGAAACACGCCCATGCTATTACGACCCACGAATCCACGCGGCGGTCTTTCAACCGCGGTATTCCATTGGCGGTACACATCGCCGTGCTCAAAATACACACACATCTCCAAAACACCGCCACATTGGACTATTCGAAATACACACACCTGATACACATACAAACACCACTCCCACACACCCAACACAATATAAAACACACACCCGCATCACCCACAAACCCCTACGACCAAAAATTTGAGACGAAGGCCAGAGAGAGAGCACAGCAATAGGCAACCCCACCACACAGAGGCATACAACACCATCACCAACACAAAATCCACACACAAAATACCACACACCACTACACATCACCACACTCATCACCACATACACCACCCCACACATACACCACCCCACACATCACCTACACCACCCAATGGCACGCCAAAGACACCCCAGGTTTTCGGAGGAGGAGCTCAGGGTCATGGTGGAGGAAATCGTACGGGTAGAGCCACAGCTATTTGGATCACAGGTGCAGCACGCCTCTATAGCTAGGAAGATGGAGCTATGGCGAAGAATCGTGGACAGGGTCAATGCAGTGGGACAGCACCCAAGAAATCGGGAGAACATCAGGAAGAGGTGGAACGACCTATGGGGGAAGGTGCGTTCCGTGGTCTCCAGGCACAAATCGCGGTTCAGCGGACTGGCGGCGGACCCCCACCTCCTCCCCCACAACTAACAACATGGGAGGAGCAGGTCTTGACCATTATGCATCCTGAGGGCCTCGGAGGAGTCGGTGGAGGAATGGACACTGGTAAGTCAAATCTTAACTATCATATCCCCCACCCTACCTGCATGCTATCACACACCCCCACCCTCGCCCCATCCCCTATCACTCCAACTCCTCACTAATGTACTAATAACACAAATCACCCATCCCAACACCAAGCCCTGCATGACACAACAAAGCATGGACACCCATCACTAAAGCATGCCCACTGCACATACCCATAACACCCCCCTCAACCATCATCACACAAGCCACCACACAGGAATGCTAGCACTGGGGTACACGCTCACCCACCCATTGCACACCATGACACACACACATGCAATAATCATGCTTTTATACCCCTGCAGGACCACTACCTAACGTCACCAGACAGGAGGGTCCAGACATCTCTACCCCACCCACAGAAGAGGCCCACAGTGATGACAGCAGCTCTGTCCAACTGGATCCAGATGACCAGCCCAGACCATCGTGGGCCTCGGGACAGTCGGTTCCCCTCACACAGGCACAGCCCAACACTGACCTTCCACCCTGAGGAAACACCAGTACAGCACCCACCCAGCGGGCCCATGCCTCCGTACCCAGGACACGTCAATCAGCTGTGTGTCCACCACTACAGGGAACCCAGAATAACCCACCACCCCAACAACAACAGGGACCTGGGGGCAGTGGTAGTGGGAACACAGTCCAGGGGACGGAGGCACAGGAACACAGGGGAACTGGGAGGGCTGCTGTGCGACAGGGGGCGGACAGGCCAAGGGAACCCACTCTCCACGAAGCCCTCTCCTCCATCATGGGAGCATACCACCACTCCCAGGATACGATGGCTACGGTCCTGGCCAAGTTTCAGGAGACCCAGCGCCTGCAGGAGGAACAGTAGTTGGGCTTCAGGGAGGAACTCAGAACCATCAGATCCGCCCTGGGCACCATCGTAGGGGTTCTGAAGGACATACAGAACACCATGAGGGACACCGTGGCACTCCAAGGGGCCCCTGACACTAGCCTGGACGATGAACTGCCCACCACCTCCACCGGCGCTAGTGGACAGGATGCCCCGCCACAGGACCACCACACCAGCACCCCACCCCCTGCAGACGGACAACCACCTCACAAGCGGTCCCTGAGATCCAGGAACAGGACAGAGCACAATGGCAAGACCCCCGCCAAGAAATGAGACCACCCTGATTGTCATCCCACTGTCCCACTTTGTAACCCTGCCCATATTGGAACTTGCCCAGCTCCACTTCCTATGCCCATATGGGCAGTGCACCTGTGAGACTAATAGACTGGACTCTGCCATGGACATTCCTCCACCATCACCCATCACTATTTTACCACCCCCTCCAATAATCAGCACTTCAATAAATACCCTTGAACTACAAAATAATCTGGAGTTAGTCTGTGATATTGAAAATGTGTATTAGCTATAACAATGACAAAATCCGTTCTCAATAGTAATGTCAACATACCTATGTCACACATCACAAGTCCATGAAGGATGCAAGCAGATGACACACGTTGGTAACCACACCTGTGAAACCGTAATGGAAATGTACAACTCAGTTACCAAATACTGCTTGAAATTGACAGACAGGATAGAGGTAGAAGTGTGAAAGTAAAAGTATTAGTAAAGAAAGTGTTCTCACCTGTGTGTCACTGGAAATATTGCTGTATGACTGAGTCCCTGTTGTCAATGTCTTCTTCCTCTGCTTCCTCCTCATCACTGTCCACAGGCTCCACAGCTGCCACAACACCGTCATCTGGACCATCCTCCTGCAGAAAAGGCACCTGGCGTCGCAAAGCAAGATTGTGAAGCATACAGCAGGCGATGATGATCTGGCACACCTTCCTTGGTGAGTAGAATAGGGAACCACCTGTCATATGGAGGCACCTGAACCTGGCCTTCAGGAGGCCGAAGGTGCGTTCGATCAGCCTCCTAGTCCGCCCATGGGCCTCATTGTAGCGTTCCTCTGCCCTGGTCGGGTCAGTAGCCATGACAGGTTGGGGTAACCAGAGTCCCCTAATAGCCACACCCGGTGCCTCTGGAGTTGACCCATCACATAAGGGATGCTGCTATTCCGCAGGATGTAGGCGTCATGCACAGAGCTAGGGAACATAGCATTTACCTGCGAGATGTACTGGTCTGCCAAACATACTATCTGTACATTCATGGAATGATAACTCTTCCGGTTCCTGTACACCTGTTCACTCCTGTGGGGGGGGGACCAGAGCTACATGGGTCCCATCAATGGCACTTATGATGATAGGGGTATGTTCCAGGGCATAGAAGTCACCTTTAACTGTAGCCAAATACTCCACCTGAGGGAAAATGATGTAGCTCCTCATGTGTTTCAGCAGGGCAGACAACACTCTGGACAACATGTTGGAAAACATAGGCTGGGACATCCCTGATGCCATGGCCACTGTTGTTTGAAATGACCCACTTGCTAGGAAATGGAGCACTGATAGCACCTGCACTTGAGGGGGGATTCCTGTGGGATGGCGGATTGGTGACATTAGGTCTGGCTCCAACTGGGTACACAGTTCCTGGATTGTGGCATGGTCAAACCTGTAGGTGATGATTAAATGTCGCTCCTCCATTGTCAACAGGTCCACCAGCGGTCGGTACACCAGAGGATTCCGCCATCTCCTCACATGTCCCAGCTGACGGTGCCTAGGAAGGACAACAGCGACCACAGAGTCAAGCAATTCAGAGGTATGTACCCACAGCTACACAGAACACAAAACAAATTCCAAAAAGTTGTCTGTATGTGTGTTGAGTCCAGGCCTCGGTATGTGTGACGCAGTTGAAAATGAAGCCATGTGGGCCCCTGAAATGGCGGATGCCTGACCTCTAAAGTGGGACAATGGGATGTGAGGTAACTGCGCTGGCGTTGTACACCGTCGCGGTAGGCGGTCTAAGACCGCGGCACAATGCTGCATTGGTTAACATTGGACCCTATGGGTCCCAGGAGCCAATGACGAAGTGTGCCGGCGGTGATGATACGCACCGCCGCGGACGTCACCGTCGCGGACGTGACTGCCATTTTCTATCTGTTCAATCACTCGATACCTGATCTTCGACAGGAGAGGACCTATACTGCAAGTGCTGCTGTGACCTCGGTCTGGAAGAGACAATGGCACGTGCATCAGGAGTTGGAGAAGCTCGTGGACGGGGTCCTCCCCAGTACACGCTATTCTACGGTCCTCAAGACCAACAGGTGAGTACATAGGGTGCAAGTTGGATGGGCTATGCCTGGGGGGAGAGGGCTGGATGTAAGAAGGAAGGGGGCACAGTTCAGCGAGCATGAATGAGTGTGAATGCATGTGCCACATGGCAAGGGCAGGGATGTGGGCCACTCACTTCGACGGTGCAGTTGTTAATGACTTCTCTTCTTCCCCTGTACATGTCATGTAGGTCAGCGCCCACCAGAAGAAGGATATTTGGCGTGCCATCGCCAAGGACTTCCGGACCCTGGGGGTCCACCAGAGACGGAGCACCCACTGCCGGAAAAGATGGGAGGACATTCGCCGCTGGAGCAAGAAGATGGCGGAGGCTCAGCTGGGGATGGCCTCCCAACGTGGGAGGGTGCCCGTCGCACCATGACCCCCCTGATGTTCCGGATCCTGGCGGTGGCCTACCCTGAGTTGGATGGGCGCATGAGGGCATCACAGCAGACACAAGGGGGTGAGTACACTCTCATTCTGCTGACTTTGCATGCAGTGGAGGGGTCTGGGTGGGGAGGGGGGCTGTGGGTTTCCCTAGGCCAGGGCGAATTCCGTAGGCTAGGCCCCTCCATAATGCAGGCCATGTGCCACTCCACCCCACCTCTGTAGAGTGCCAGGTACAGGTATACATGCCCCTGTGTCATCTATGTGTGCAGATGTCCACAATAGCCATGTAGGCCATATCCCAGAAACTGCATCTGTAGAGGCCAAGAGCGCGGCGTAGTGCAGGAGGCTGCTGTGTCTGTATTGTCCACCAACGGTAGTGGTAAGCCATGCACTCAACCTGTCTTTCTTCTGTTGTCCCCCCCCCTTTTTGTGCTCTCCCTATTCTTTTGTGCATCAGCATCATCAGGCGGAGGTACAGTGGCACCGGAGCACGAGGGGGCTGCATCCCACATGGCCATGGAGGGCCACACCACGGACTCTGAGTACACCAGTGGGACGGAGGGCGAGGGGAGCTTCAAGGCCGCCACCGGATCAGCAAACAGCGACACGGACTCGTCCTCTGATGGGAGCTCCCTTGTGGTGGCGGCACCATCTGTGCACCCCACTTCAACAGGTACAGCCGCCACCCCCCTACCAGCACCGCCCTCCAAGCAGCCCCTCAGCCTTCGCCCCGTGCCCGCTCACCCAGGAGGGTGGGCATCACCTTCGCCCCAGGCACCTCAGCTCCTGCCCCTGCTGAGGAGGCCATTGACCTCCTCAGGTCACTCACTGTTGGGCAGTCTACCATTGTGAATGCCATCCAGGGTGTAGAAAGGGAGTTGCAACACACTAATGCATTACTGGAGGGCATTCATTCTGGTCAGGCTGCACATCATCGAATCCTGCAATCTCTGGCCTCAGCACTGATGGCAGCCATTGTCCCTGTGTCTAGCCTCCCCCCTCCAACTTCCTCCACCCAGACCCAATCCCCTGTACCTCAGCCTATCCCAAGCACACCATCAGACCAGCCTGCACACACCTCAACACACAGGGGCAGCTCAGGCAAACATAGGCACCACACATCCCACAGGCACTCACACAAGCATCACCCACATACAGACACAGCAACATCCACTGGCTCCACTGTGTCCCCCTCCTCGTCGTCTCCCTCCTCCCTCCCAGTGTCGTCTACACTCTCACCTGCATGCACTACCACTACAGCCACTAGGACTCGCACCAGAACACCCAGCACCACACCCCGCTCACCTGCACTCACCACCCCCACTACCATTTACACGTCCCCTGTGTCCTCTCCCAGTGTGTCTGTGACGCCCCCTCCCAAAGTACACAAACGCGGGCACACACACACCCAACATCCATCTACCTCACGACAGCCTCCAGAACATGCACCTGCACCCAAATCACCTAAAGTTACACCTCCTACAACCACCTCCTCTTCCTCCACTCCCAGACCCCCTCCAGCTACCCTTCCCAGGGTTCGTCATAAACTTTTCCTGAGCAACGTTGACCTCTTTCCCACCCCCCCTCCAATTCATAGGTCCCGTAGTAGCATCTCAGCCCAAAAAAGTCTGGTACCAGTGGTGTCTGTTAGAGGTATGTGGAGTGAACCGGGCACCAGGGCAGCCAGTGTGACACGGAGCCAAAGCACAGCCAGTCCCCCCTCTGTGAAGCACCAGAAGTTGGACAGTGCCCGACGGGAGAGGGTGGAGACTCCTGCCGGTAAAGCTGCTCACAAGGGTCCCGGGGGGAGTGTCGAGTCAGCTGTGACTCCTCCCAAGGTGGGGAAGGGGCAGAAGAAAGTGCCAGCCCGATCATCACTGGTCAGGAGACCACCGCCAGAGTCAGTTCCCAGGAGGGCAGCACAATCGTCACTGGTCAGGAGACCACCGCCAGAGTCAGTGCCCAGGAGGGCCCCGGCAGCCACAGCCCCGCTGGGCAATGAGGGACCGCCATGGCACACACCGCTGCACAGGTCAGAGACAGCAAAGTGAAGCACCGCTGAACAGGGCAGAAACCCCCATGGTAAGCACTGCTGAACAGAGCAAGCACTGCTGAACAGGGCAAAGAGCGCCATGGCAAGCACCGCTGAACAGGGCAAGCACCGCTGAACAGGGCAAAGACCGCCATGGCAAGCACCGCTGAACAGGGCAAGCACCGCTGAACAGGGCAGAAACCGTCATGGCAAGCACCGCTGAACAGGGCAAGCACCGCTGAACAGGGCAAAGACCGCCATAGCAAGCACCGCTGAACAGGGCAAGCACCGCCAACTCAAGCATCGCTAGCCCATGTGCGGCAGGGGCAGTGATGGATCTGGGACCGTCACGGGGAGAGTGATGCACTCTGGGCACCAGTCCCCGTCCAGAACCAGTGGAGAACAGCATCCACCACCTCAGTCCTTAACAGGATGAAGCACTCTGGGCACCAGTCCCCCTCCAGAACCAGTGGAGACTGTTATCGACTTGAAAGTCTGTGGCTTTGCACTCCCCAGGATGGTCCAGTGGGCAAACCACCCACTGTAGAGACTTGAGAGACTGTGGCTTTGCACTCCCCAGGATGGTACAGTGGGCAAACCACCCACTGTAGAGACTTGAGAAACTGTGGCTTTGCACTCCCCAGGATGGTACAGTGGCCAAACCACCCACTGCAAAGACTTGTGAGACTGTGGCTTTGCACTCCCCAGGATGGTCCAGTGGGCAAACCACCCACTGTAGAGACTTGAGAGACTGTGGCTTTGCACTCCCCAGGATGGTCCAGTGGGCAAACCACCCACTGGAGAGACTTGAGAGACTGTGGCTTTGCACTCCCCAGGATGGTACAGTGGGCAAACCACCCACTGGAGAGACTTGTGAGACGGTGGCTTTGCACTCCCAGGATGGTCCAGTGGGCAAACCATGCACTCCCCAGGATGGTCCAGTGGGCAAACCACTCACTGTAGAGACTTGAGAGACTGTGGCTTTGCGCTCCCCAGGATGGTACAGTGGGCAAACCACCCACTGGAGAGACTTGTGAGACTGTGGCTTTGCACTCCCCAGGATGGTCCAGTGGGCAAACCACCCACTGTAGAGACTTGAGAGACTGTGGCTTTGCACTCCCCAGGATACATCAATGGGCATGGAGCCCCGTCGTGGATCTGGTGTGGTGCTGTCATCCGGCTGAGGTGCCCCCCTTCCCTTCCCCCTGAGGTGCTTGTTGTATTTCTATCTGATGCCCCTGCAGTGTTCTCTCCGTTTGTGGACAGGTATCGTGTGTGGGCCTCGCCCATGCATTTTGGGCCCAGTGGTCCACGGACATTGGATGGTGCATACCTGCACTACTGATCGTGATGTATATTTTTGGCATTTGTATATATTTCTGTATACATTAGCTTACTGTATCGTGATACATTACAATGGTTGTACTCATTTCCTTTTGTCTTTGCATTCTTCCGGGGGGGTTGATGGTTGTTACTGTGATGTTTGGAAATGCATTGGTGTCTGTGTTGTAGTGTGCGAGGGTCGGGGTGGGGGTGTTGCGTGTGTGTCCCCCTGACCTTTGCCTCCCCCCTCCCCTATGTCGTAGGTGCAGTGCTCACCGTTGTCTTCGGCTCCGCCGTTGCTGATGTTCGTAGAGGAGCAGGAACACTATCGCAGGGAGTATTTGGAGTTCCGGCTCCATGGTGCCCTCCTTCCTCGTGGAGTGTGTTAAGGTGAGCGTTTTCCCATTGAAATGGCTGTTTCTGCCGTGTTTTTATCCACGGTGAATCTGCCCTGGAAAAGGTGGCAGTTTGGCCTGTTGTAATACTGTGGGCGGTACTTTGTCTTCCGCCTGTCTGTTGGCGGTGACCGCCGCGCTGTTTGTCTGTACCGCCGTGGCGGTCGGAGTGTTAAAGTGGCTGTCTTTGTTGGCAGTTTCCGCAACCGTCATAATTCCCTTTTTTTTTCCGCCGGCCTGTTTGCAGTCTTACCGCCGCTTTAACACCGTCCGCCAGGATTGTGATGACCCCCAATATGTTGAAAACCTCATGTTTTTGAGCTGGACTTGAGATAAAATTCATGTGATATGGTGATGGCTATCTAAGTCATCAGAAGAGAGTTTTGAGCAGCATACTTCAGGCTCCACCTTGTACACGTCACAGTTATAATTTTGTAATTTTATATAGTACATTTATACTTGTTTGACTTGATTTCATTGACATGTGTGATGCATTTAAACCAACCAATATATTGTAATCATTGTAATCACTAGAAATCCATACATAAATGTAATAGATTGATTACTTGATCAATGTAATCATGTTTTTGCATACTCACATTTACCAATTATTTCCATTATATGTAGGTGCATGTATGATCATGTAACAAAAATTTGTTTTGAATCTTAAGGTAACTTAGCCTGACTTTAGGCTCTAATTACAATCTGTATATTAACCTTGTTAGTAGACTGTTTTTTTTCGTTT
Source organism: Pleurodeles waltl (assembly GCF_031143425.1). Lineage (NCBI taxonomy): Eukaryota > Metazoa > Chordata > Amphibia > Caudata > Salamandridae > Pleurodeles > Pleurodeles waltl. The sequence continues at coordinate 854,838,117 of NC_090450.1, forward strand.
TGCAGGTGTGTTATCATAGTTAGACTAATTGTTTGTATTAGATGATTGATAGTGAGGCCTGTGGGGAGGAAGCTGGCAGCAAACGTGAAGAAATAATGGTCAAATGAGACCTTCTGTTTATCACATACTAGGATAGTGGGAAGCTCAAGGTTGAGGGCTGCAGTCCCAGTTTTGATGAGATGGGAGCTTAAGGGAGAGTGCTGATGTTTTCACATTCAGCTGTTTAATTGTTTCCTGGTGGTTAAAGAGATATACAGATGTTTTAGAGGTTACTAGGTTACTGTTATTTTAACTGGTGTTTGCATAGTTAACTAGGCAGAGTTCCTCTTGACTCTGAGAGGGAAGTGATATCTCTGCTGGGCTCTTCTTGAGTGTGAAGCTTCATGCTGAACACTTCTTTCACCCCTTGAACTTCCAAAGAAGTTCTATTCAGTGTTGACACCGTATAAGCTCCCTAAATAGAAATCCCCATTAACTAATCATCTTTCCAATCTATGTTTAGAATAGAAAAGGGACGTTTCTTTATGGGACACCTTTTTGCAACAATTTGTTTTATTATTGTTGTGGGTGTAACCATTCTGTATCTTATATCAATTCTGCTCTATTTCTTGGCACATTTCTGCCTCCAGACTAGATTGCTGTATCTGGGGAAGTTATTTTTACTTTGCTTGTACACTGGGAGGACACTTATGCAAAAATAAATACGTTCAATTTGAACTATTGATTTCTGGTCCTTATTGTGGAGTCATAGTGGCTTCACAAGTTTGAAATATATTTGTGATGTTTGCTTCCTTACAGCGCTTTAAGTCAACTAACAAAGAACCATACTATCAATGGGTAAATATTGTAAGAACCAGAGTGCCATCATAGTCAACGAGAAACTGTTATGGATGTGTCACCCTACATCTTTTCCCATGCAGCCTCTTTTCCTGCCAGTCAAAGATAGCTACCAAGACGTTTTTTTCATAGTCAGTGTTGATTAGGTCAATGAAACATGCATCTGAGTGCCAAGGAAAAGGCAAAGGGTCCCTTTGCTGTATAGACTTTTGAACTAAGAGTCCAAGGTAGGAAATGTGGGCAGGGTGCTACGTTCCTGCCACTGAAAATACATATTTGCACTCTAAGGTGACATAAATATGATTTTTAAAATGTTTTTTTAGAAAATCTGCATTGGAACTGACTTTTATCATAGGTTTACTACAACTCAAGTTAACCTCAGATTCCTGCAGAAGTCATTAAGATACATATCTGCAAATTTTAAGGATGGAGAAACATGACTTGAATGACCAGTAAACTCAGGTGGATAGATGTGCTACGAGTAGCACACCACGTGGAAACATTTGTATTATACAGAGAACTGTTCTTTTATCTTTCGAACATTGTCTCCTAGCAGGTTTGTCAAACACTGGCTCTTTAAAATGAGTTTCTAACACCAAAGGGATAATATTGCTGACAGCCCAAGCTTTAAAGAGAGGAGTTTTACCACCCTAGACCTATCCGCACCACTCAAAAGAAAACCAATAATTGATGGGGGTTGTAAATCGGGACTATCAGACCCTAGCCCAGTGGTTCCCAAACTTTTTCGATCCCCGGCTCCTTTGACCTATTGGCCGTGTTGGCCACGGCTCCCCATTATGTTACTTTTTTTTGGCGGGTGGGGGAACGTAATCCCAGCCTGTACCTGTACCTACACTATTTACAGTTTGACTTCTTCATTCTCTCGTTCAGGTTCCTGAAAACCATTTATTTTAAATTATTTCATTTCTTTTGTCATAGGGATATTATTAATGGTACTCTGGCGCCCTCCGCTGGTCACAATAATTAATGCAGGGGGTTTTGTTTACAAAACCACGGTGAAAAGCTACCGATTAAAAGCACCTCCGAGTGGTTTCCAGACTGTGTGCGGCGCCCCTGGCTAATTTTGACGGCGCACCAAGGAGCCGCGGCGCACAGTTTGGGAACCACTGCCCTAGCCTCACCATACAGAAATTGCCAAAAGGTGACATACTTTAATGGGCCATGATGATGTTATTCAGCAGATTATGTCTCAGAAGACGTAAACCTTCTGAATTAAGGAGCCGTAGCACTTACAGATGAAGGAATCACCATGAAGCCGCACTATCTGACAGATGACACTGAACTTACAGAAGGTACCAGCATTTAAACATCAGAATTATAGTTCAGGTATTACAGCCACTATAGGGGCAGGCCGCAAATGAAAAATGTGGCTTTAGAATAAAGAGCTGTTTTTCTTAATGATATGTTGCTAGTGTTTCCTATAGACAGAAGAAATATGTTTTATTCATACAGAATGTTAAGTGATTAGCAAAAGACAACAGAACTATCCCTCTTTGTTCACACAGAAATTGTAGGTTCACACATCAGCTAGTAGAGTTTGCTCACAAGTTTGGGTCGTCGGCAGAAAGTCACATAGACCTGACAAGCTACACCTGCGGTATACCTCAAGTGCACAAATAAACCGCTTCTGGGTTCAGACAGCAGATTTATCTTGCATGTGACGCAGAACCATAGGCTCAGGTCTCAAACTGTAGAATATTTGTAAGTGTCACAAACTGGATTAATAATTTATGGAGGTCACATCCTCACCCACTCTGGTTAGGCTAAAAAACAATTCTTAGACAATCAGTGCTCAACACTTGGGCCCATATTTATACTTTTTCAAGCAAAACTGCACTAGTGCAATTTTGCGTGAAAAAGTATAGCGCAGGCTAGTGCCATTCCAAGATGCCAGCTGGGCACCAATATATATATGGAATGCCACTAGCTGGCGCTAATGCCCTGTTAGGGTCCGTGTAAAGGACGCAAACAGGGATGGGAGAGGCATAGGGGAAACCAGAGCTTGTGTGCCGAATTATGGCGCTACACTGTGTAGAGGCAAAAAAATGCCTTTAAACAGTGTAGCGCCATTTTCTGGCGCACAACCCCCATTGACATGGTTCCTGCCTTAGTAAAGACAGGAGCCATGCCCACCACCCCAGTGGCCATGCTCAGGGGACGAATGTCTCCTGGGCATGGCCATTGCAGCCAGCGCCATGCAGGGGGCCACAAGTCAAGGCTCCCGGGTGTGAAAAATAAAAATAGAATACTTACCGGAACTTACCTGGGATGGGTCCCCCATCCTGTGGTGTCCCTCTGGTGTGGGTGGGTGGGAGTGTCCCTAGAGCCAGGGAAGGGCACCTGACCATGGAAATATGCCTACAGGTCCCCTAACGCCTGCCCATATCCAGGCGTTTAAGGCCCCCATGCTGAATTTTAGCACAGGGGGATAAATATGGCGCTAAGGCCATAATGTCCTTTTCTGGATGGGAATGCCCACCTTGCATCTCATTGACGCAAGGTAGGTTTTCACGTCCAGAAAACGACTTTTACTCCATAACTTTGGCAATAGACGTGTCTAGCGCCAAAGTATAAATATGGAGTTGGGTTTGCGCTGAATTATCGTTAAAAAGAAAATGACGCTATTTCAGTGCAAACCGAGTATAAATATGGGCCTTGGCAGTTGTGGCACAAGAAGCAGGAAATTTCACAGGCACATGCAAGTTAAGCGCAAGCAGTACCAACAATTTAAAGTCAAGAAAACAACATCATATAATTTGTGAATCCATTACTCAAAAAAAAGAGAAACCATTAATGAGCAGAAAGACAACTAAATAATCACAATTGATAAGAACGAGAGAAATGAATGTTTGAAGTGAAACATTGCCCTCGTAATGAATACAGCAGTTCTTAGCAACCCCATTTGAAATCCTCAAATCAAAAGAAGAAGTGTTTAGACTGTCCTTCTTTCTGGTATCAGTGCCTGATCTCCTCAGTGATATCAAATTCCTGTTAAGTGACCTGTTGTTGACAACATTCCTTCCTTCCTGTGCCCGGAGGCCAAGCCATTGTCCTTTCTGTGAAGGATTGTTAACAACCACCAAGGAATGTATATTGAGGTTCTGAATGTGCGCTGTGAGGCAAATTGATTCTAAAACAGGTTTCTCTCGGTCAGAAGAAAGTGCACTTTCTCAAATTTACTTTGCCACCAAAGTTACCAAAACTCAATTTTCACAATTGAAATAACATAAGGTAGATGAAATAAGCTTGAATCATTTCTCTAACAATTTCCCAAGCGAGTATACAAAATAATGATTGTATTCATATATAGGCCTGTTTCTAGAAAATATAGTTTACCTACACAGTGAAACTGACTTGTGTAGTGTGTATGCAAGCTTTTCCCATTATGTATTATGACACATATTTATATATTAGAACACTGGAATGTTGGCAGCTCCATTGAAAACAATGGAGTGCTGCGGGCTTTTACTTGCTGGTATAAGACAGCAGCGCCAACATTCCAATGTTTGCTTTGTTCACAGCAACAGCTGTGAACAAAGCCTCACGGAGTCCGAGGGGATTTTAATCCCCTCAGGCTCCGTAAGGAATTTGTTTTATTTAATAGAACATTCTGCCCTGAGTGGCAGAATGTTCTAATAGCCCTAGAACCCGCCGTAGCGGGCTCTTCCGGCTATTAAAGGCCCTCTCCCTTGTTATAACGCGGGAGCAGGCCTTTAATAGCCGGTAGAGCCCGCGACGGCAGGTTCTAAGGCTATATTAAGCACTCAGACTAGCGGATTTAAAAGGCACACTCATGGAAAAAATGTTTTCCTATATGGCAAAATAACATTTCTCCTCCATCTGCCATTGCAGTGCTATTGGCCCAGCGCCCAACCAAAGCACAATGGTCTCACTTGGTATCATAGATTTGTGTCATATATGCTAACATATGATATTTCCATTAAATGTTACAAGTGCAGTTTTTCGTCAATCTACAATGGCCTTACTGGAGAGTTAAATACACCAGTTGGGTGAAGCCAGTTTTACAGTATAATTTTAAGGGTAGTGCGCATGCATTGTGGCACTGTATGGCAGTGTCCAAGATCACAGAGTCCATATAGCTGCAAAAATATGGTCTGGAAAAAAGATTAAATAACTGGGTGACCATGCAAAACAGGTGACCTTGCTACAGAAAAGGAATGTGTCTTTTTAGATTATTCCCCATATTTGTCTGGTATTTTGTCCTCTGCTAAGCCTGCTGGCTGCTGAAGTGACCACTCAACCACATGTGCTCTATTTGAAGGATAAGTATTTTTATTTCTAAATTGTCATAATTGTTGGTCAAACTGCAGGTCGTCAGTGGTGCAGCACTTGGTACTGAAACTGGAAGAAGAAACCACTGACATTCCTGTCACTTCATTCTCTCAAGTATAACAATATTTTTTAGCATGTTTTGCCACTGCTATTAGTAGCCTTCACTTGGTAATTTTGCTTTGGAAAATGTTGTCAAGACTGAAATTGCAGTATTTATTATTGTATCTTATAGTTATTACTGATAATATGTAATAATAATAATAATAACAACAATAATATCAACAACAATAAACAATGCAAATGAAGATGATAAAAATTACTATTGTTATTACAGTTATCGTCTCCTTTCTCAAACTGATGTCCCAGCAGGCACTGCATGGAAAATCATTCTCTTTTTAGGGCTGCCATTATCCATGACCTTCTGACTTTACTAAAATAATATTTACAATATACTTTCTTAAAGGGGCTTTCAGCCATTTCTCTTCACCCATTGATCTGTTGTTGTGCTATCCCCATTTTGCTTCCACTCACTTCAGAATACAGCATAGGGCAATGGATCAGCCTACGTAGGCCTTTAGTTAATGTCACTTCGCATTGAGTGACCGCATTTTGCACTTTGAGAAGGTGGACACCCGTAAACAAGGAGTTCAGTGTGTCTGATGTGATTCTAGGATGCATTTGAAGTGACCGCATGGCACATTCCAGCTTTATCAATCCTGTCTCCTTCCAATGCTGTTGTAAATTAATAAAATGCCATATTGAGTTTCAGGACTTGGTTTCACCAATTGTTTTTTGATAAACTTTGCCAGGAAGAAAACCAAAGTGTATCATCTTTTGCACTTGCAACAGGTTTATTTAAACACGATTTGGGTTTTAGTATTCCTTCTTTCTTTTCTTCTTTCATTCTTTTTGTATTCTTTTTTCTTTCTCTGTGCCTTGTTTTTCTTGCTGTCTGTCTTTTTTCCCTTCTTCCTTCCTTCCTTTTTGCCTCCCTCCCTTCTTTCTCCTTTTCTTTTCCTTCTTTCCTTCTTTTTTGAATTACTTCTTGTTTCTTGTCTTCCTTTCTTTATTTTACTTTTCTTTCTTTTTGCCTTCTTTCTTCTTTCCTTTCTTTTCTTCTTTCTCTTTTTTGCTCTTTCCTTTCTTCTGTCGTTCTGTTTGCCTTCTTTGTTTGAGCCTTCTTACTTCCTTTCTTTTTTCCTTTTCTTCTTCCTTCTTTTTGCCTCCTTTCCTTCATCCCTCATTTTTCCTTCTTTCCTTCCTTTCCTTTTTGACTCATTCCCTTTCTTCTTTCCTTTTTGCCTTAGTTCCTTTTTTGCCCTTGTGCCTTCCTTTTTTTGTCTGTCTTACTTCCCTTTTCATCTGCCTTTCCTCCTTTTTTTCTTTCCTTTCTTCCTTTCTTTCTTGCCTTCCTATACTCAAAGGCGAGGCTAGCAGTCAATGCCAGGTCGATAACTTCTTTTTTATGTCTGTGTTATTCAAGACCTTTTATTTTACTAAAAGTATATATACCATAGTTACCTATAGCTGTTTCTTTCAGCAAGACTTGATCCATTAGTTTGTGACTGTGTCATTCACATTTCTTATACCTACTCCATCATGCATCAAGCGACAATGCTAGCCCATTTCAGCCACTGACTGACTTCACTATGAGTTACAATATGCCATCTTTTTACAAGAAGCACATCCACACACAAGGTAGTTCCACCCAGTGTCGGATGTGCCATGGAAATGTGTAAATTTCTGAGACCAGAGAAACACCTGTGCCAGTAGCCATTCTTTTTTTATTTATATATATTTCAATGAAGGCATGGCAGTTTTCCAAAGAGTAAACCCAGACATATTGGCTTTATCAATGCTTGTTCTAGTTGGTACTAGGAGTATATGATGGTAATAAAATTAACAAGTGGCAACATACTTCTGTATCAGTATATCAATTTTTGGATCCTTACTGCACAAGTAACCACATTCCAATGATACTACATAAAAACACCACAATGTTTTATTTTTTATTTAGATTGATAATCTTTTTTTTTGTCAAAACTCTCTTGTGGGCATGACATCTTTGAAATACAGCAGTGTGTGGAATGGGGTGACTTGACTGCTTGAAAAGGAAATTGCGATAGGTTCAGCAAGGGACTCATGCTGACTTTGGCGACATTTCTGCAGCAGGGATCACAACTCGAACCGATCCTCAGTCATTTAAAAAATATAGCAAGATCTGTATTAAGGTACACTAAATATTCAAATTTTGAATGATGTTAAAAAATATTTCATCACAAAACAGTTTTAGAATTGTTTTTTTATAAAAACATACATGTACTGAAATGAACTGCCTTTTTGGCACACTTGTTTTCCTTACCTTAAAATTACAAATACACATTCGATATTTTCTTTCCAAAAGACAAACAAACAAATTAGCAATTGCCTTAACTGTATATTTTACAAATTCCCTTTCTTCCTCTAACCAAAAAAACTACAATGATGCATCTCTATATCTGAAAACCATAAAGACAGCAGATAGACAGAAAGTATATATATTTCAACAAAATGGCTGCCCAGTCAATCCTTAGTTGTAGCACTTCTATTTTCATGCACAAATTATTTTTCTAATCCACTGAGATGCTTCAAAGGCCTTTCAGTTGAACGTGTGTAATTTCAGAATACTTGAGAAGGTCCAGTCTTCACCAATGGACAGACCATCATGCGCCTCCAGGAAAAAGGAAGTCTGTTTTTTTTCCACTAATGCAATCATGAGATATATTACATAGCATATTACGTCATGAATCTCAGTGTTGATTGCAAAATCTCATTTTTTGGTTCATCTGGACTATTTTTTCGTAACCAGGCAAATATTCTGAAATATTTCCTTTTTGATGGGGCTGTCCCTTTCGTGCGTGGAGGATGTTGTTATTCGTGAACTCCTATGACAACAATTAAATGTCATGGTTGACCTCTATGGAACATTTTAAACAATGCCCGGCAAGATGCCTGTGTTAAAGTAGTGACACAGAGGCATCCCAGGGGCAGAGAGGCCTCCTTGCCACCTGAGGTGTAATATTCCAGGTACATATAGCTAATGGGACGATACCAAAGGCTAGGGAGCAGGAGCACTACTGCAGGGGTGTCTAAAATCCATCCACGATGGCCGCATCCATACAATTTCAGCTTATCCCTTCACTAAGTAAATGCTTCCTCTATAGAATTCCACTCCACCCAATCACAAGTGGGCGAGTGTTGTCACATCTAGATTCACCAGGTGCTGAACTACCGAACCCGATTGTACCAGTTAGAAAATCCAGGCAGTAATATTGCTTTGGGAATATTTCCCTGCCCTATGTCAGAGTATGTTAGCCTGTGCCCTCTCTCACCCTCTGTACCATCCTCCCTCCTCTCCTGCTCCACATTAGCCCCCGCTCACATTTACTAGCTCCTCAGAGTGAGTGGTATTATGAGCTATAATACCCATGGAAAAGGGAATACCATATGGAATTCAGTCCAGTACAACCCTGTCGGCATATTTGCTCCCCGTTCCTATGGAATGAACTCATAAATGCACAGTGCTGGTGGAGTCTTAACATGGCGTACTGGTTTTAACTCCCCCATCAATGCTGTGAAAATTTTGATCGGGCCCTAGGATTCACAATATTTAAATGTATCACCCTGAACATCTAGCATTGCACCAGCCCTCGTGAACTTCAGCAGGTGTTAACTAGGAGCATACTCCAGCCGTGGTGAATCAGTCAGTCTGGCAAGGGAGCCATAATCATTAGAAACATGTTTCCATTTTGAGGGACCTTAGGACTACTAAATACAGATCCAGTGGAGGAAAACAGTTGCTTTATGCTGTACGAGTTCCTCCGTAACGTGTCATGGCAATAAACGTGCGATTGGTACAATCAGATTTATGGAGAGTGAAACAATAAAATTCATAGGATTGATTGATGCTGCAGGGAAAAAGACAAAGTTGTTCCTAGAGCTTCAACGAAATAAGAATAACCTATATACATAAATATATATATAGCTGTATGTGCATATCTGTGTGTGTTTATGTGTTTATGTGTTTGTGGGCATGTGTGTAAAAGTCTTTGAGTGGGCACAATGCCCGAGTAGTTTTGGGACAATAGTCAAGCTTTTATGATAGCTTGTAGTCTTACTAGAACATTTTAAAAGCATTATTAGAACAGGACAATAACTAAGTCCAAGCAAAAGTCTGCGCTAGTTTGCCTGATTAGTAAGTGAATTTGTGTAAAATCAAACCTTGCATCCTTAGCTAATAGAAACATACAATTAACTGTGTAATCAAACAATAAATCATCACTAATTCCTAACATGGCATACAAAACAAATGCTGTGATAAATTTACTCATTTTGTAATCACATTAGTTTGTACTACATGATGTCCCCTATTCAGGTGAATAAGTGATTGTTTGACTTCACAGTACAACTGGAATGCAACTTTGCTATTGAAAAGAAGTCCTTTTAAGAGTGACCTTTCATTGTATGCCTCACTATCACCACCTTATCATCAGTGGTCTGGGAGCCAGAAGGCCATTCAGTTTGGTAATTGACGTACAAAAAGGCAAGTGGATTTAAGTGGTCCAGGCAAATTACATAATGGTGCCTCGACATCATTATATAAGTTCTATGACAGCGTTCGTCTGGATATATGCTTTGGTGACTAATGCATTTGGCACCTTCCATGATAAGGTAATGCTGACAGACACAAGGTTGGCTGTGGCCAGAAATTATTTTAAAATGGTGCCATGAAATTAATTAGAATAACTGTTTATATGTAAAATCTTATATGTACAATAAATACTCACTGGATTTTAAAGTCCATAGCACATCTACTATTGAGAGGCCATTTTAGATTTGGTGCCATATAACAGAATCATATTGTTTCATAGCATGACAACGCACAAACTTACAGTAAAATGTTTCCAATTTGCCTTAGAACATTGCTTCAAAAGTATAATTGTTATGCCATTCCTCAGCAAACGATAGTAGATTCTGGATGTATTGATATTTTGATTACTCTCACAATGCAAAAGTCTGAAACTACCTCATGCATCAGATGATGTTATAGGCTCATTTTTTGTGATAATAAATGTAATTGATCACTGCTTTCATTTCCACCAGTGATGGTATTCTTGATGTTTGTCACTCTACAAATTTTTTCTGCAGCCCTGTAAAAATGTTTCTGTGGTTTTGTCATGTGAATTTAAATGTAATAAATGCAGTAAATCTTCAACAAAGGAAAGACAACAAAAGGTCTAACGGATAAATTCAACTCCACGTAGCTGCTGGATAATTTACTGAAGAAAGTTCTCTTATATTTTAATTTCAAATACTGAGCAAATATCTTGCAGCGTCCTCTATATTGAAACTTCATATTCTCTTGTTTCCTATAAAGAAAGAATACAACTGTTCATATTAAATTTACTAAAAACAGGAAATTTACAATTGGCATATGTCAATGCAGACATTTTTAATCAATCATTTTATTAAAGAGTTGACAATGAAAACTGGAATCCACATTACAGTTTGAACAAAGAAGACTAAAGCTGGGATAAAATCCAGACGAGCTAATGTCCTGATGATAGTTTCAAGCTGACACTCTACCCTTAGTTGTGCATGGAAGCTGTCTTTATTAGACTGCATGTGAACAATACATTATATCTTTCTAAGCTTTTTTTTTAAAGGGATGTATTTTCTGGAACTACCATCACTGTTTCTAGACCCATACTATACATGTAACTCTTTTACTAACTTGATTTACAACAATGTACACAGTAAACAATGATTTGCATAAAAAGCCCTACCTGGATAGGCAATCGTCCCTATGTTTCCATGTTCATGACACAGGCTTCCTTTTCAATACTAATTAGTATTTGCGTCATGGGGAGACAGTTTATGACATCAGTTCTACCCACAGACGTTGCTAAAATAATGTGTCTGAATCTTTGTATGTTAACCTGGGATCTAGGGCAAATAGCAATGTCAGTGAAAGGAACTAATGATAAGGAGGTTGTCTGACAGACTGTTGAGGATAAAAATATTCTATGGTCAAAATAGTGAGGACATGAGCATTGAGAAGGTAAGTTCAAATAGGTAAGCATAGGTTATTCTTCACTCCACACATACACACTTTGAATATATTTATATATGTGTGTGTATATATGTATATATATATATATATACATATATATATATATATATCACATCAACAAAATTATTTTATAATAGCTGCACTCTCAGGAGGTCAAAAAGAGTAAGTTTATTTAACACAACGCGTTTCGGCTGACTAGCAGCCTTGGTCACGTGTATAATTCAACCAATACATACAGCATTAAATACCCAACAATCATGGTCACAGAAACAGGACTGAATTTTCTACTCTCAAAATTACCATTTTCTTTCTTTCCTAAATATAGATATAAATACACATGTTAATCTAAAAAGAATGGACATAAGGCTGAGTGAATAGAAAATATATATCAATTTCATCCAAATACATCCACCTATCACCATATATAAATAAATATGATATAAATAAATATAATTATCATAAGAATATCAAGGAATACTCATATACCAATGGATAATATCAATATAAATACATACATAAATACATAATTATATAAATATATAAATGTATAAATATCCATATAATATAAATATGAATCAAAACATAATTCCAGCTCATATATATCATTTAGAATAATTCACTTCAATAAACTGTTTTTCATAAATATATATAAGATCAGTATCATCATTCTAAAATCACCTTCCTATTTATCCAAGATGTTTGCAAATTAAGTATCATGTATATAGTGTAATGATTGAAACATCTTCCTTCAGCCAAAGACCCCAACTATTAGGTAACGTGAATATTATTCTTGTTCTAGAAAAATTGATACAATACATTTTCCCTTTTCAATTTTTTACACAATTAGTAAAGGAAGTACTTATCACTGTTTCTATAAAGCCAATATCCATCACCATGTGGATAAAATAAAAAAACCTTAGACATTCACTAAAAAAACAATGGTCACAGGGATGTTATAGTTTGTTTCAGATTTTACACACACAAAACATACAAATTCAGCAGGTATAGAGTTTTTTTAAGTAACTATAACTTGTGCCCTAAGGTTACTATAAATTACACCCTCGCCATGAACTGCTAATTACCCCAGATATTTAATCACTCATGACCTCTATGACATCATATTTAATATGACTAATGTTTGCAGTAAAAATATTGATGAGGAAACTGTACATGGTGAGGGCATGAGTTATAGTTAACTTAGGACCGGAGCTATAGTTACTTGAAATAACTGAATTTGTATGGTATTTGAGATGTCATTGGTGATGTCATGAGTGATGTCACTGACCATGCCATGAGTTATGTAATAAGTGCTTTGCGTGGGTGTGAGTTATAGTTAGGGATGGTATCTATAATTGCTCAATTTCTATGGGTTTGTGCAAGTAAATTCAGTACCTAACTATAACAATCGTATTCTATTTCCTAATTATAATGTCCCTGTAACCATTTTTTTCAGTGAATTTCTAAGGTTTTCTTATTCTATTTCCTAACTATAATGTTCCTGTAACTTTTGGTGTTTTCAGTGAATTTCAAAGGTTTTTTATTCTGTTTCCTAATTCTAACGTCCCTGTAACCTTTGTTTTTTGTTAGTGAATTTCTAAGGTTTTTTTTAAATTCTATTTCCTCACTATAACCTCCCTATAACATTTAGCTTTTTAGTGAGTTTCTAAGTTTTTTTATTCTATTTCCTAACTATAAATTCATTGTAACCTTTGGTTATTTAGTGAATTTCTAAGGGTTTTTTAAATTCTATTTCCTAACATGTCCTTGTAACCTTTGTTTTTTTTCAGTGAATTTTGATTTTTTTTAATACACCGAGGGCAGGCTAGGCCCTGCGGCCAACACCCTATGTGCATCCAACCACACACTGTGCACAGTCTTCGGGGGGTAAGCAAGGAGAAGGCACACAAAAACAGAGGGGGTTGTGCATATCTGCTGCTTGCCTTTGAATCCTTCTCACTGCTTTCTCCTTGCTCTCAGCCCTGTAGTTTTGAGCGTGCTTGATGCTTACCTTTCCCTCCTTCTCACTGCTTTCTCCTGGCCCTTAGCCCTGTTTTCTGCGCACTTGCTGCTTGCCTTTGGTAATAAAGATGAATCTTGATGGTACAAAATGTAAGTTCTTTAATAGGAGTATCTTAGCCACATATAGATCTGGTCAAGCCAACAGTCAGCACCAACAGCACCCTCGGAATCCCTTCTCTCTCACACTCTACTCTGATGTCAGATATGACATCAGTGCCACATCAGTGCCAGAGAGAGATGAGATCCCTCACATTCTAATGCTGCATTCTATCATTACACTCTACCACACACCTTCCCCCTTTTTTTAGAACAATTACAAAACCCATGAGAACAAAAGAAACTATATACAGGAAGAAAATATAATACCAAAACAACAAACTGTAAACTGGAATACAATTGGGTTACATTTTCTTTGAAACAACCACACGGTTGAGATTCCAGACTCTACAATCTTTAATTCTCACCGCATTCCTGAGGAGTTTGCTAATCAAAATCTTATCACCCACTTTCACCTCAACATTGCATGTGCTTTTCCTCCTATCATAGTTTTCCTTTCTTTTCACTAACCACTTTTCCTCTTTCGCTCTTTCCTCCCTATTTCCGTCACACCATGTAACACACTCATTCTTACCCCAACGCACCCAACCTGGTGCCAAATGTGTGTTAGCTTTCCGTCCCCTGAAAATTTCAAACTGTACCTTCCCTGTAGTGACGTGAGGAGAAAATCTATATGCATGGAGAAAATTCTTAAGACCATCTTTCCAACTCCTGCCAGCTGCAACTTCCAACTGTATACATTCCTTTATGCACTTATTGAATCTTTCTACTGTCCCATTACCCTCAGGATGATACAAGGAACATCTTTTATGCACAATACCACTGGATTTACAGTACTCTTCCATCTCATTTGAAACAAATTGGGGCCCATTGTCCGTGAGAATGGTGTTCGGCAAACCTTCACGGCTGAAAATTTAATTAAAGAAATTAATCACTTTAGTAGTCTCCATGCTACTACCAATCGCTATTTCTGCCCACCTTGAAAATTGGTCCACTAAGACTAGAATATAGTTGCAACCACCTTTACCAAATATAGGTCCTACTACATCCACTGCCACAACGTCCCACGGCTTAGAGGAACATTCACGAGTACACATCGGCGGAACTCTGGTTTTATAAACCTTATCACTGTTACAGCAATCATAACATTCCCTTACTCTCCTTTCGATCATAAGATCCATTCCTGGCCACCAATAATTAAGGCAAATTCTTGCTTTAGTTTTACTCATCTCTTGATGACCCTCATGTGCTAGTTCAATAATTTTTTCTCTCAACAATACCGGGACAACCAATTTTGTTCCCCGCAGCAAAATTCCATTCTCCATAGATAATTCCTCTCTCAACTTGCAAAATCCGCCTAACTCTTTATCCCCCTTGACAGATGAACTCCATCCCTCACTATGGGGGTCATTCTGACCCCGGCGGTCATGGACCGCCGGGGCCAGGGTTGGCGGGAGCACCGCCAACAGGCTGGCGGTGCCCCGCAGGGCATTCTGACCGCGGCGGTTTGGCCGCGGTCAGAAGAGGAAAACCGGCGATCTCCCGCTGGTTTTCCACTGCCCAAAAGAATCCTCCATGGCGGCGCAGCTCGCTGCGCCGCCATGGGGATTCTGACACCCCATACCGCCATCCTGTTCCTGGCGGCTCTGTCAGAATCCCCATGGCGGCGCAGCGGCTCTGCCGCCAGGAACAGGATGGCGGTATGGGGTGTCGTAGGGCCCCTGGGGGCCCCTGCAGTGCCCATGCCTATGGCATGGGCACTGCAGGGGCCCCCGTAAGAGGGCCCCACTTTGAATTTCACTGTCTGCATTGCAGACAGTGAAATTCGCGATGGGTGCAACTGCACCCGTCGCACCTTCCCACTCCGCCGGCTCCATTCAGAGCCGGCGTCCTCGTGGGAAGGTTGTTTTCCACTGTGCTGGCGGGCGGCCTTTTGGCGGTCGCCCGCCAGCCCAGTGGAAAACCCAGAATCACCGCAGCGGTCTTACGACCGCGGTGCGGTATTCTGGAGGGGGGAACTCTGGTGGGCGGCCTCCGCCGCCCGCCAGAGTTAGAATCACCTCCTATGTTCCTTACACACGCGTTGTAGCACAGCATCTTCCATAACCGCTCTCAACCACTCATTTTGTTCAGCAATACCTCTTGTCACATTACACACACTAATGACATCATCTTGACTTTCTTCTGAACTGCTCTCAACTTCAGTACTCAATCTTGATAGGCAATCAGCAATCCTATTGCTTGGACCTGGTACATAAAACACCTTAAAAGCAAAGTCTTGTAGGCCAACAATCCACTTACTGATTCTTCCAGAGATCATATCCAGACCTCTCTTCATGAACACTTCTACCAGGGGTTTGTGATCAGTAAAAATCTGAAACTCTTTTCCCCACAGGAAATTTTTAAATTTATTAATTGCCCAGAATACACTCAAAGCTTCCTTCTCTATTGTCGAATAATTCACTTCTGCTCCTCGCAGAGTTCTAGAGCAGTACACCACAGGTCTTAAATCTTGCTCCCCCAGATCTTGTAAAAGTACCGCTCCTAACCCTTTCATACTCGCATCGGTCATGATCACACACATTTCCTTAGGATCAAATGAGCTTAAACTTCCAACTGATGTCAATTCTTTCTTTATACTCTCAAACTCCACTCTGCACTCATCATCCCACACAAACTCCTTCCCTTTATTCAACTATTTCCTCATGTTTGTGGTTTTGGATGCTGGATTTGGCAAGAACTTTGCCTGAAATTCAACCATTCCCAAAAATGTTAACAGTTCCTCCTTTTTCTCAGGTTCCCGTAGGCTCAAAATGTTCTTAATAAGTTCTTCCTTAGGATACACCCCATTGGGAGTTATTCTATGACCTAAATATTCTACCTCCGGTCTACCAAATGAACACTTCTCAATTTTAAGAGTCAAACCATGTTCTCTTAAAATTCCCAAAACTTTCCTGATTATTCTTTCATGTTCCTCTTCAGTCTGAGCATGTATCAAGATATCATCCTGAAAACATTTAACGCCTGGTTCTGAGCCAAACATATTGTTGGAAAATGGGTTATTGGTAAGGGCAGGTAGGTACCTACACTTAGCAATAGGCCACTAACCTCCACTAAGGTCCAGTTAGGTCTCAGTAAATTAAACCCAGCTCAACCCTTGGTAGCTTGGCAACGAGCGTCAAGGCTTAACTTAGGAGACAGAGTGTAAAGCATTCAAATATCACAAAACAGTAATTAAATAAAACACAGGAAACAGTTTAAAAATCCAAAACCAATTTATAAAAATAGATCATATTTTTATCTTTAAAATGACACCAAAACGAATAAAATCGAATCAGGGGAACCGGAGATATGAATTTTTAAAGAATTAAATTTTTTTTAGCGCCTAGAAACAAAAAGCGCCAATCGGGTCATCTGGTTGCACCTCGACCGGGGCAAAGTCAAAGTTTCAGGCCGACCGCGATGGAGCCCTGCTCGGCTACAGGCCGCAGGAGGCCCCGGTTAAAATGTTACCTTCACACTTAGGCGGCCCTTCTGATTCTGGCGGGCGGCGGTTGCCGCCCGCCAGACGGGAACCGCCATTTGCCCGCTACACGGTCAAAAGACCGCTGCCGGCATTCCAACCTTCCCGCTGGGCCGGCCGGTGCTACCCATGGTAGCGCCGGCCGGCCCAGCGGGAAAGAGGCCTGCAACACAGAAGCCGGCTCCGAATGGAGCCGGCGGTGTTGCGGGCATGCGACGGGTGCAGTTGCACCCGTAGCGCTTTTCACTGTCTGCTAGGCAGACAGTGAAAAGCTTCATGGGGCCCTGTTAGGGGGCCCATGCACTGCCCATGCCATGCCAGTGGCATGGGCAGTGCAGGGGCCCCCAGGGGCCCCAAGACACCCATTCCCGCCAGCCTCTTCCTGGCGGTGACAACCGCCAGAAACAGGCTGGCGGGAAGGGGGTCAGAATCCCCATGGCAGCGCTGCTTGCAGCGCTGCCCTGGCGGATTCGCCCAGCCGGGGGAAAACCGGCGGGAAACCGCTGGTCCCGGTTTTCTGACCGCGGCTTTACCGCCGCGGTCAGAATGGGCTTGGAAGCACCGCCAGCCTGTTGGCGGTGCTTCCGTCATTCGCGACCCTGGCGGTCAGAATGACCCCCTTAGTCTTTTTTTCGAAGATTTTCTTCAGCGGGACGAACCTGCCAGTCCAATCCGACCTCCTGGAGCCCTTCTCCGGATACGCGATGCTGGAATCCTCAGTGGAGATTTTTACCTTCGGACTTAGTCGTTTTTTCGAGGTGAAAATCCTTCGACCGGGGTAAACCAGGATCTTGATCCGACGTCCATGGAGCCCTTCTCGGATACGCTGGCTGGGAGGTCCCGGTCAACTTTTTACCTTCGGACTTAGGCCCTCATTACAACTTTGACGGGCGGCGGAGGCCGCCCGCCAAAGTTGCGCCGCAGGAATACCGCACCGCGGTCTGAAGACCGCGGCCGGCATTCTGAGTTTCCCGCTGGGCAGGCGGGCGGCCGCCTTAAGGCCGCCCGCCAGCCCAGCGGGAAACAACCTTCCCACGAGGACGCCGGCTCGGAATCGAGCCGGCGGAGTGGGAAGGTGCGACGGGTGCTACTGCACCCGTCGCGTATTTCACTGTCTGCTATGCAGACAGTGAAATACAAGCGGGGCCCTCTTACGGGGGCCCCTGCAGTGCCCATGCCATTGGCATGGGCACTGCAGGGGCCCCCAGGGGCCCCGCGACACCCCCTACCGCCATCCTGTTCCTGGCGGGCGAACCGCCAGGAACAGGATGGCGGTAGGGGGTGTCAGAATCCCCAAGGCGGCGCAGCATGCTGCGCCGCCTTGGAGGATTCTGACGGGCAGCGGAAAACCGGCGGGAGACCGCCGGTTTTCCTGCACTGACCGCGGCCAAAGCGCCGCGGTCAGAATGCCCTAAGGGGCACCGCCAGGCTGTCGGCGGTGCTCCCGCCAACCGCGAGCCTGGCGGTCACAGACCGCCAGGCTCGTAATGAGGGCCATAGTCTCTTTTTCTGAGATTTTTCTTTACCGGGACGAACCAGCAAATCAGGCCGGGTCGCGGTTGAGGCAAGCCGGCTAGAGTTGCCGCGGCGGGTCGGTCCCTCTATGGAGCTTTTTTTCAAAAGTTGTCCAAACTTCTCCAAACTTCTGGGGCTTCTCCCAGATGTCCTTTTAAGGTTCTTTTGGGGTCCACAGCTCACCCCAAGGGTCCAGAAGTTCTGAGATGGTCCTTGGGGGGTGCAGACTACAACTCCCAGAATGCACCTGGCGCAAACTCCTTTTTGGCCACTGGACAGTGGTCAGCTGGTCGCTTTCTTCAGGAGTTGGTGCAGGGGACTCTGGATAGCAATTTTTCACCTGTAGCAAAAAGGGAGTCCCTCCTTGAACCAGTTGAAGTCAGGCAAAGTCCTTCTTGTGGTGAAGCCTAAGTGTGCAGCTGGTGCAGTCCTTCTGAGTGCAGGTTCCAGGTGCAGGCCAGGGGTCCAGCAGGGCAGTCCTTCTTCTTCTGTTGTTCTTCCTTGTTGGATGTGGTAGGGAACTGAGGTGTGGGTGCAGGTCTGCCAGTTTTATCCTTGCTCCTGGGTGAAAAGCAGGGGGTCCTGGTTCTCCAATCAGGTGCAGGGTCCTTCCCCCTGTGATGACCACTTCCTGGGAAGTGTGTCAAAAATCAATCTCAGGAGGCAACATTCTCTAAAAATCCATCATGGCTGAATCTGATTTTTGGAGGTTACATCTGGCTGAGCCCACCCACTGGTGTGGCTAAAATTCATAAACACACCCCTCTCCTGCCCTCTCCTAATCTAATCAGGGGGGCACCTAGTTGTCTGGGGTTGCAGGATGTGGGGGTGTTGCTGGTTGCTCCAAATGTCCTTCTCTGCCTTTGAAGACCAGTTTGGCAGCCCTCCCCCTTCCTGCCTCACCATCTGCTGAGGGGAGATTCCTTCCCACAGGCACATTCCTTTGTGTGAAGCCAGGCCACTTCACACCTCATCAAGGCAGCTTGGCCAAGCTGCTGAGGCTGGCCAATCAGAGCACAGCAGCAAAAACAATGCAGGGCTGAAATTGGCAACTTTTTCAGGTAAAGTTTAAAACTCTTTACCTGAACAACTTATATTAAATCCAACAACTGGAATTTGGCTGTTTTTACCTCACCAGGGCTTATAAAACTATTTTTATAAAGTCCCTGCTTATAGTTACATGGCACCCAGCCCTAGGGGCACATAGGGCACACCTTAGGGGTGACTTATATGTAACAATAAGGTAGTTTAAGACTTTGGGACTACTTTTAATTCCAAAGTCGAATTTGCATATAACTTTAATTTAAAAGCAGCCAGCAAGGCAGGCCTGCCTTTAAAATGACACTGGGCACCTCAGCAGTGCACCTATGGGGGCACCACCTATGCTGTGGTCCCTAAACCTACATGCCCTACCATATACTAGGGACTTATAGGTAGGTTAACTTAGCCAATTATAATTAGCCTAATTTGCATATCCATTTTACACAGAGCACAGGCCCTGGGACTGGTTAGCAGTATCCAGGGCACCATCAGAGTCAGGAAAACACCAGCAAAAAGTGGAAAATGGGGCCAAAAAGTTAGGGGGCCTCTGCAATCAGCCCTGTTTTCTCACACATATTATACATCAAACGCTGGAAAACAGCAGCAGCTGAAACCAGACCAAAAGGCATCATTTTGAACCTAAAGGTCCCAAAAGGTGTGACAAAAGTGGTATATTCCCTTGAGTCTTCATGTAACATGACCTGATGGTAGTCCGACGTGAGATCCAGCTTACTGAAATACTTGGACCCATGTAGTACAGTCACCATTTCTGTTATATTAGGCAAAGTTAATTGGTCACTCACTACACATTTATTAAGATTCCTCAAATCGACACACAGTCTAATATCACCTGATTGTTTCCGTGCGACTACAATTGGTGATACCCATTCTGATGACTCCACAGGCTCAATGATTCCATCTTTGCACAATCTTTGTATTTCTCTTTCTACATCATCTTTCATGGCAATTGGTACAGGACGCACTTTGGAAACTACAGGAACTGATTCTTCCTTTATTCTAATGCGGTGGACATATTTCTTAAGACATCCCAATTTGTCACTGAATACATCCTCATAGTCCTGCCAGACATTTCCTTTGATTTCCTGCACAGGAAATTCACCACCATCCTGCACTTTTTTGATTAATTCATCCCTCAACATTATCGGAGAAGTTGAGTTAGGATCTAAAATGACGTTCAAGTCTCGTTGGTGCGGCCAACTCAACACACTGTCCCCTTTAACTGGAACATAAATCTGCCCCAAAATAGTATTTCCTCTGAATGAAATTTCTGATTCAAATAGCCCCTCAGTTGAATGGTTTGGCCACCATATCCTCCTGGGATAACATCCGGATCTTTTAAATGGATCTTGTGAGTCAAATTTTCAGCAAAAAACTTATTTGAAATTAGAGTCAACCACGCTCCAGAATCAAACAATATTTCCACATCTTCATTTAAGATCGAAATTGTGTCTCTCGGATGATTTTTCCTTTGAGCATTTGCTGAAATCGACAAAATGCAATCTTCCACCACTTTCACCGATGTTGCACTTTTGCTTGACTTACAGCATTTAGCAAAATGTCCCTTTTTATTACACAACTTACATATGCTGTTGATTGCTGGACATTTCTTATATGAAGCAAAGTGACCTGCATTCCCACAACTGAAACATTTCAAATCCTTAGATTTTAACCATTGAGCATGAGTCACTTTATCTTCCCCTTTGTCACCAGATACTTCTTTACTATGATTTTCTTTTTTTCATATATCTTATTTACTGAATTATTCTTTCCTTTCTCTAATTCTTCTACACATGCCAAAGTGTGCTCGACACCCTTTGCTAATACAATGACCTCTTGCAAAGAAGGATCGTCCTTGCTCCACAATTCCTGACGAACTTTATCACTCGAGCATCTCAGCATAAATTGATCCCTTATACGTTCCTCTATGGTTACTCCAAACTTACAAGTAGATGCAAGTTTCCGCAAAGCTGTAATATAATCCTCAACACTTTCTCCTGGTTGTTGCTCTCTCATGCCAAAGTGATATCTTTCCAAAATGGTACTGACTTTTGGTAAATAGTGCAAATCTAATTTTTTTAAACAAATTTCAAATTCGTTCAGATCTGTTCCCTCATCACCAGTGTCAGGTAAGTTCTCAAAAATGTCTTGTTCTTGTCCTTCGCATCCTAGACAATGCATCAGGAGAGCTGTTTTTATTTCATTAGAAAGATTAGTTCCACACACCCTGGAATAGTGTAGGAAAGTTTTTTTCCATTTAGACCATTTTATAGGAGGTTCCACTGGTGTAGTGAGGAAAAATGGTGGGGGCGAGATGTTTTGCATACTTCCTTGTGATTTATTTCCAAAACGATTTTAAAGTTGAAAAATATGAGTTAAATGTGCTTTTAGTATAAAGCTTGAAAACAACCAAAAATTGGATTATATTCCTATTCACTTCGTTGTATGAATTTATAAACCAACAGATTGTTTTCTAGAGGAGGTTGGAGTTAAGCACCTTCCTATTCACTTCGTTGTATGAAATTGTAAACTAACAGATTGTTTTCTAGAGGAGGTTGTAGTTAAGCACCTTCCTATTCACTTCGTTGTATGAATTTATAAACCAACAGATTGTTTTCTAGAGGAGGTTGGAGTTAAGCACCTTCCACAACAAAACAAGTTAGAACCGAAGAAGATTTGGCTGAAAATCAGATTCTGCACGCTTCACTGTAAAGTAGGAAATCTTCAATCTTCATGGGTGGTTATAAAAACACACAAAGGCAGCTATTAAAGACGCGCTAGAGCGTTTCTTAGCCCACACTCATAAAAAGGAAACGCTTGTAAATCCAACATACACAAGGTATAAAGCGTTTCAAATTTCAAAATGAAAGCGTTTCAATCCAAAAAGGGAAAAATGTTTCTCACCGTCTTGAATTAAAAATCCAGCTCCCTCGATGTAGAAATCCTAAAGGTCTAATTGTCTGGAAATTAAGGCTGGATTATAAGTGCTGTATAAAGTAAAGTCCCAAAAATATAGTGTTAAGATACTCCTGCACACCCTCGTCGCCAAGTGTAATAAAGATGAATCTTGATGGTACAAAATGTAGGTTCTTTAATAGGAGTATCTTAGCCACATATAGATCTGGTCAAGCCAACAGTCAGCACCAACAGCTTCCTCGGAATCCCTTCTCTCTCACACTCTACTCTGATGTCAGATATGACATCAGTGCCACATCAGTGCCAGAGAGAGATGAGATCCCTTACATTCTAATGCTGCATTCTATCATTACACTCTACCACACCTTTCCCTCCTCACTCTCAGCCATGTTTTGTGTGTGCCTGATGCTTGCCTTTCCCTCCTTCTCACTGCTTTATCCTCGCTCTGAGCCCCGTTTTGTGCCTACCTGCTGCTTGCCTGAAGCTGAGTCCCAAAATGCTGCCAACACTTTTCGGTTGAAGTGTTGGCACCAAATCAAATCTCAGCACAAAATCTCTGGGATCCGCGACTCTAGATATCTATAATTCTTTTCCCTTTAACAGTTCAAAATCTACTGAACAGATTTACACCAATTGACAAAAAGAGTGGTTTCTGGACCAAAAGCTACCTATGTGCCAAATTTGGTGTAATTCAGTCCAACGGTTTGGGGTGCAGTCACTTCAACCAGGAAGTGTTGGCAGCCATTTTGTGACTCGGCTTCAGGCAACCAGGAGGCACGCATAAAATGGGGCTTAGAGCAAGTAGAAAGCAGTGAAAAGGAGGGAAAGGTGGTGGGATGTAGTTATAGTTTGGACCTAGTTTTCATAGGAAAAGCGTTTCTTGCTTTGCTAATAACTTTGGTGCTGTTTGACGAATATACTTATATATACTTATATATATATATATACACATATATATAAATATATATATATATATATATATATTTATTTATATATATATGTTTATTTATATATATATATATATATATATATATATATATCTATGGGGGTTATTACAACTTTGGAGGAGGTGTTAATCCATCCCAAAAGTGACGGTAAAGTGACGGATATACCACCAGCCGTATTACGAGTTCCATAGGATATAATGGACTCGTAATACGGCTGGTGGTATATCCGTCACTTTACCGTCACTTTTGGGACGGATTAACACCTCCTCCAAAGTTGTAATAACCCCCTATATCTTTATATATGGATATATATATATATATATATTAATATATATATATATATATATAAACCTAGTGGCGCTTGCCACTAGGTAGTTATAGGGATGACCTAGTTTCTATTAAAAAAAAAAACATTTTTTATTTTGCTAATGACTTTGAAGCCCTTTGATGGATGTTTACAGAATTTTTCCCAAAAAATGGGGATCACTTTAGCTGCTGTCTGGAAAGTTTTGGGGTGATCCGTCAAGCGGGGCTAAGAAAAAAGGGGGTCCCAAAACAAGTTTTCTCTATTAATTTTTCAATAGGGATTTTAAACAGTGATAGCGCCCGAACCACTGGACAGAATTACACCAAATCTGGCAGAAAGATAGCTCCTGGTCCAGAAAGAGGCCTTTTTGTTAATTGGTGTGAATCTATTGAGTAGTTTTTGAGAAATTAAAGAAAATCCAAATTTGTATATATAGGGACACAAACACTCCATGAACCCTCCTGATCTCATACTGAGATCTGATCGGCTGCCAACACTTAACAAGGAAGTGTTGACAGCCATGTTGGGACTCGGCTTCAGCTGAGTACCAGAGAAAATAGTTAAAAATAAGAAAAGGGGCCAGGGTAGGGACACCTGGGGTCCCAGAGGAACTCCCTCCCCCCACCCCCAGGGCAGAAAAGCATTGTTTTAAAACAAATTGGCAGATGTATTGGAGAATCCGCAGATCCTCAGATTTTTTTTTTTTAAAACACGTTTGTGCTCCTATGCTTGTTTTTTATTAAGCCACCGGGTGGGTGAGGTCCCGAAGACATTGTTACTGTAAAGCGGGTTGGCTGCCCAATCCCGCTGCTCCTGGGACCACCACCTCCCCAGGGCTGTCATGAAATTGTATGCAGGCTGTGTGGTCCCAGCTGCCACGGGGACCACCTCCTTGGTGTTTAAAGAAAAAATTATGTGGGGTTGTGCAGCCCCCCTGTTGCCCCAGGGACTGCCACCTCCCTGCAGCTTAGAACAAATATGATGGGGGGCACGCTGTCCCCCTGCTTCCCCAGGGATGACCACCTCCCTGGGGATATGCTCATTTGAGGGGGGGGCATGAGGCCCCTCTTGAGGAGCCACTAATGGCCCTGGTGACCGCCATCCTCCAGGGCCTGCTCCTGCTATGTCCCTGAGTGCCCACCCCGAGGACTTAGGGGGTCATTCTGACCTTGGCGGTCCATGACCGCCATGGCGGAGTGCGGCGAAGCACCGCCAACAGGCTGGCGGTGCTTCCTTGGCGATTCTGACCGCGGCGGTAAAGCCGCGGTCGGAAAAGGGGAGCCGGCGGTTTCCCGCCCATTTCCCGCTGGCCCAGGGAACCCGCCATGGCGGCGCTGCTTGCAGCACCGCCATGGGGATTCCGACCCCCTTACCGCCAGCCGGTTTCTGGCGGTGTCCACCGCCGGAACCAGGATGGCGGGAACGGGTGCCGTGGGGCTGGCATGGGCAGTGCAGGGGCCCCCTAACAGGGCCCCACAAAGATTTTCACTGTCTGCTTAGCAGACAGTGAAAATCGCGACGGGTGCCACTGCACCCGTCGCACCCCTTCAACTCCGCTGGCTCCATTCCGAGCTGGCTTCATTGTTGAAGGGGCTGTCCCGCTGGGCCGGCCGTCGGTCATCTGGCGGTCGCCCGCCGGCCCAGCGGGAAAGCCGGAATGACCGCTGCGGTCTTTTGACCGCGGTGCGGTCTTTCGGCGGGAACCGCTTGGCGGGCGGCGACCGCCGACCGCCGCGGTCAGAATGACCGCCCTAGTGGTTTGCTTTTGCTTGGTGGGAGCTAACAGCTCCCAACAAGTAAAAGCAAGCAAAGTCCAGTTTCTGGAAGAAAGAGTTGTCAAACAGCTCTCACTTGCAGAAAGCAGACTTTTCATCTGTCTTCCCTGCATGTAAATATGCGTGTGGGACGACAGATGAAAACATTGCTCCCACAAGCAGGAAGCAGAAATTAAAATCAGCTCCCTGCTGGGAGAGCAATGCCACCTCCCACAGGACGTGGGAAGCTGGCTAGGACCCTGGGACCTTGAGGCTCCCCCATGGTCCTGTCACTCTCTCTCTCTCTCTCTCTCTCTCTCTGTTCCATCCCATAGTGGGATGGAAGAGAGAGAGATAGTTATTGTAATAGTCTCCCCATGTAATGACATAAAAAACAGTAAGCAGTCACCTGCAGCATAATGGTTAAGGTCACGGACCCTCACACTGAAAGTTGAGAGTCCTAGTCCAGGTTTGTCTGTTTTAATTGATTTAAAACTTTAAAAGTTTACAGTTCATACTGAAAGGTGATCTCATTCTTTTTAATTGAAAAATACATTTTTCTTTTCAGTTTGTCCAGAACTATCTCATTCTAAGTATATCATTCACCGAAGCCTAAAAAACTCACTATCTCTCCCTCTCTCATTTTCTTTCTCTCTCTCAATTTCTCCTTTTCAATATCTTTCTCACACACCCACTCAGACCCTTACGCACCCACTCACAGACCCACTTAGACACTCATGCACTCACTCACAGACACACTCAGATCCTTGTGCACCCACTCACAGCCTAACTCACACCCTCACGTACCGACTCACAGACCCACTCAGACACTTATGCATTCATTCACAGACCCACTCAGACTCACACACACCGTCACAGACCCACTGAAACCCTTAAGCACTCCCTCACCGACCCACACAGACATGGACCCACCCACTAAGACACTGATGCACCCACTCTCACACCCAGGCAGACACTCATGCACCTACTCACAGACTCAATGACACTCTCACACACTCACTCACAGACTCACTGAAACCCTCGCTCACCCACTCACAGACCCACACAGACACTGACGCACCCACTAAGACTGATGCAACCTCTCTCACGCCCAGACACTCTCACAGCCACTCTCAACCCCAAGATACATTCTCTCACACCTATTCTCATACCCAGAAAGACAGGCCATAGACAACTCCTGCCACCCATGGCCAAAGGGCCGTACCCAGCGTGGGGTTGGGGAGTTAAGAGGATTGGCCGCAGGGTCTGGCCACAGGCCAGGCCCTGCGGCCAACTGCTGCTGTGCAGGGCCAAAGGAAGAATGCGGCAGTGGTTGGATTAACATGTATTAATGAAAATTATATTACTTTACATTAAATAAAACATAAAATCCACTGAAAAAATCAAAGGTTACAGGGGTGTTATAGTTAGAAAATAGGATTAAAAAAAACAGTAGAAATTCACTTAAAAAGGTTACAGGGTCATTATAGTTAGGCTCACATTTCAAATGTGCGAAACCATAGAAATTCACCTGTTATAGTTAGAGTTATCTTAAGTAACTTGCACCCAAAGGTAACTATAACTCGTGCCCTCGCCATGCACTGCTAACTACACCAAAAATATGGCACCTATGACATCTTTGATAACTTCACTGATAATATCAATGTAATTTTTGCTGTAAAATTATTTATGAGAAAACTGTGCATGGCAGGGGCGCAAGTTATAGTTATCAATCTAAGGAACTGATTTAAGATCCCCTAGCGCCTCCTTGCACCACATTAGCAACATTGTTTTCATGCTAATGTGGCCCAACATGGCCAAAATCACAGCACCAAATTTAGAAAGTGGTGCAAAGCATGCATTGCGCCACTTTATAACCCTTTGAGCTACATTATGCCTGCGCCAGGAATAATGTATACAAAGGGGGACATTACCCTGTTAGGGTTGGGAGAAAAAATGGTGCAAAGAAAACTTAAAGATTTCTTTGCGTCATTTTTTTCGGCACTTTTAACGCCTGCTCAGAGCAAATTACCTTCATGATATACTTGTCCTCGATATTCTTACTGTAATATTTTGGTCACACTATATTTTATTTTCGATATTTTAGTCAATAGATTGTGGATCCACTTTATTTGTAAACAAGGCTGTAGTAATTAAATGCTGGAGCCCTGACTAGGAAAGTTTGGGATATTTGGAGAAAATGTGAGGAGAATAGTAATTGATTTTGTACTCGGAAACTTTACACGTGTTGCACATTACATTTTGCATATTACCTGATGACATACCTTTTTTTACTTACTATGTGTGTATATTTCAGTCTGTAAGAATTTTAGGTTTTATTTACCTTTGAAGAATATTTATACAACTGGATAAAAAGAGAGGTTGTTTGTTTTCTCTGCATTGCTCTCATAACTCAATAATAAACCAAAACTGCTAAAATCCCTTTTTTTCAACTCAAAAAGCGGGGTGCAATTTTCAAGAAAGTGTTTGAAATCTGCACACACGGGTTCCTGGCATTGCATGAGAGCATATTGTTTTGCACATGCAATCGTTTTTTTAAATATTGCGTGGAATCCTGCAACAGTCCCCAGTCATTAATGCAAAACATTTGTAAGTACCACTATGCATGAATGAATATGCAAAAGTATATATTATCATACAAAAGAGATCTAAGAAAGTGAAAACGTGCCTGGTAACTATTTTTTCTTTTTCTTCACAGAGCAAATATGTTTCAAGTAAAGAAACCTTTTCCCTTACACCCCCACCATTTTAGCGTGTGGTCAGTTTGCCCTCCATTCCTACAACGGGATTTACTCCTGTCCTCGATAGGACAAATTAATCTTTGACCTTTCAAGTGTGGGAAATAGTTTAAGACCAGTTTGTGAACACCAGAAACGTGGTGTAAGTTTGAGGGTGTTCACAATTTTACAGGGCATCCCTGCCCTGTCGTACCAACTCCAAACCTAGGGCCACATGTACGTATCTTTTTTCTCGTCGTAAAGTTTGCGACGAGAAAAAAGCATTTTGGTATGTACAGACCCATTTTTGCGATTCGGTAATATATTTACCGAATCGCAAAAAGAGTTTACGAGTTGCAATTAGGAAGGGGCGTTCCCTTCCTAATTGTGAGTCGCAGTCTGATGTATGATTGTTTTGTTATGGTGAATGCAGTCACAAAACAATCACAGTTAGCACCAGTTTCAAATTGGTGCTAACCCATTCGCAAAAGGGATGGAGTCCCCATGGGACCCCTTCTTTGTGAATGCATGCAAAAACATTTTTTTCACAGCAGGCAGTGGCCCCACGGACCACTGCCTGCTCTGAAAAAATGAAAAGAAAACTTTTCACTTTTGTTTTCAAAATGCATTCTGTTTTTTTTTAAGGAAAACGGGCTGCATTTTAAAAAAAATACTGCTTTATTCAAAAGCAGTCACAGACATGGTGGTCTGCTGTTCCCAGCAGGCCACCATCCCTGTGAGTGCCATTGGGAATCGCACACAGTGTGAATTACACTGTTGTACATATGGTTTTGCCACTCGCAAATGAGTCACAAATTGCATGTCGCAAAACTCAGGGTCGTTCATCTGGCCCATGGTTCTGCGCTTCTCGTAGATTTACTCACTCAACAACTTTTAT
Organism: Pleurodeles waltl; assembly: GCF_031143425.1. NCBI lineage: Eukaryota > Metazoa > Chordata > Amphibia > Caudata > Salamandridae > Pleurodeles > Pleurodeles waltl. Next base: position 854,867,113 of record NC_090450.1, read on the forward strand.
GGAAGCAAAACCTTTTAAATGCTCAAAAGAAACTTTTGAAAATGCAAAAAGGTGGTTTTGCACTTGCTGGAAGCTCTTTTGTGCATGTAAGAGAATCAGACATGTACAAATAGTTGTAAAATCGAGCCCATCAACTTACTAGGTTAGTTATGAAAGAGTCGATCACCAGATTTACAAGCCAAACATTTTTAAAGTAACACTGTGAATGAGTGATGGCTCAGAAGGCATGTAAAGGGAAGTGCCTAATTTGAATTGGTGGTTGCCGGTGGGAGCCACCTGACCTCATTTCCAGACAGAAAGAGCGGGAAGAAACACACAATTTTAAGTCAGGAAAAAGGGAAAGACGGAAAAAACGTCAGCAAGGGACAAAACATGAACAGGAAAGAGTGAGATAAAGGGGCGAAGAGTGGCTGGTAGTGGGTTAAAGAGGCCTGAGGTGGATTCAAGAATAAACAGCCTTGGTATTCGGCATGCTGACATTTATTGGCGCCAACCGGTGCTCATTATTTTACAAATTAAGCACATAAAAAATGGAATGTGTTCAGTTAGAACTAAAACACGTCCAGTAACTAATGTAGATCACTACTAGACATCGATTTCCGACGTTGTGTAACCAATGAAAACATTCCCAATGGGCACATATTTGCATCCACCTGTACCCACATTTAGGCAGAAGATGACACCGAATCTACTGGAGATGAATTACTTTTCTCTGGAGAGTTCAACTTTTGAAGAGCAGCTGCAGAACTGGAACATTAGAAAATGTCAAGGATTACCGCAAAGTGACAAATCGTGCTAATTTTAGAACAAAATTGCCTTGCTCATTCTGTGCACACCATGTGGGATAATGTGAGCCCTCGTCAATGCTGAGCCTAGTAATAATAGCTCTTCCACGGGGCACCAAGATGAACCATTCAAAAACCCACCGTGTAGGAACCATGTAATTTGAAGTAATGGCATCTGTTCTCTTTTCCACGTTAAACCCTCGGGAGATATTTTCTTTAAATATAAGATCTTTGACGTGCTCGATAGAGAAACAGAATTTAATCAAGAAATGTTCTGATTGCTGAATTATGTCCTACCGATCAGTCCTTTGTTAGCATAATTCCGTAGGCATTGATAATGTGTTCTTATTTCATTTACATTTCATACTGCCTGGTTGGAATTTTCGGCCCAGGATCCATCGACCCTCTTTTGTCAGTTTCACTTTCAACAAGCAATTACATGATCACAAGTGTTCATGCAATGCCAAAACAGTTGCCTGCCATTTTCCCTGTATACCTTCTAACATTCATCATATAGATTATTGGTCTGTGAACCTGTGCATGCTGTTTTCCACTTCGCTTGCCTGATGTTCAATAATGTTTTCTTTGCTGGCAGATCTCTGGCAGATCTCTCAAACACCTGCCTATATTTTAAGATATGTTTAAGCATGGACAAATCACTGACATCTGCCTATGGCGTACCCCTAAGTTTTTGTTGCTTTTTAACTTCTGAATTGTGGCCTCTGCCTGAGCCAGAGCCATGGTGAAACAGGTCTCAAACTTAATGTAATCGTTTTGAAATGGCTTTCCCTTCCACAACAGCACATGCCCTGTTAGTTTAAGAATCTCCTTACTTTTGGGGTGAATGTACTGTCAAGGTGAATTGTTTATACCGAACTATAAGGGCCCGATGTACAAAACCATTTTTGCATAGATACAGAATGGGCAAAACCCTTTGTTACATCTGGCCCTAAATGTACATCAGCTGGTAAATAGCAAAGCTCCTCTTTTTCCTTTGCAAGTATGTATATGCTCATGAAAGCTTTGGAGAAATGTGCATTATGCTTGCCATAGCCTATCATTGTTTCCTTTTGACTTTAGGCATCCATAATGCTGCTGCATCTGCTGACTATATGTGGTGTTGTGCATCTCATGAAGCAAACAAGGAAAAACCTGTATGGTAACTATGTATTCATGGTGACAGAGGAGCATGAAGTGTAGTGTCACTTTTTTGCTGACATTTGTGGAGGTTGGAAAAGACATTTGCTAATGTGAGAAATTACCTGCTGCTACACATAAGAGCCTCCTCCTCACTTCTTGAATTCCACAAGAAGCTGAAGACCTGGCTTTTCGAGCAGTCCCATCAGGCTCTAGGCACGGCCAGAGTCACACCTACTCAGCACTTGGATTAATTCCTAGGTGATATACACATTTGCAGAGCACAACATAAAATAATCTTCTGCCACCTGACATTACTACCCAGGAAGCGCTGCCAAAGTATAGTTTGTTTGTTTGACTGTCTGTGATTTGGAGAACTGTTGAGAATAGGAAGATTAAGAGTATTTTTTAGAGCTTGGAGGATGGGATGCTCTATCAAGATATAAGGGGGGCATCCTTTGTGAAAGAGTATGCTGTCTGCCAAGATTTACATAAGGCCCAAGAACTATAAAATGAACAGATTCAGATTGGAGCTGGGTACCTATTTTTAAAGTCACAGTAACTCTGAGTGAGTGAATGAGCTGAAGACAGCACAGCTTGAAAACATAAGGTACCTAATTGTGAGTGTCTCTTTAAAAGGGATGATGTTTTACCACCCATGCAATGTAATAGTGAAGGTAACAGTAATTGGTGGTGGGGCAAATATAGCCCATTACAAGTTGGACTCAGAGGCACATGTCCAATTCCTCCTTGGTAGATTTTCTTTTTGCCCCAGACTTTCAGCCCGAGATTTCGATTGCTTTCAGTATCCGAAATGTCTGGGTGACACTCTCAAACGCCATTCCACACTCCACTGGAATTAGTGGCCGCTTGTACTAATGGCCAAAATAACACAACTCCATGTTTCCTAGCTATGTTGTCTGCAGCTCATACATCAACTCATATTCTGACCAAGATAGTGCATACTGGTATAGACAACTCAGTTGGGGTTCTAAGCAGGCACATCTCCTTGTTGTGTGCAGGGTTCTTTATACAGCCACTGGAAACAAATACCCAGCTAAGAAAGGGGATGAACTATTCAGTGACGTTTTAGAGGAATGGGAGATAAGAAACTGAAACAATTGGAAAATAAGTTAAATTGGAACCGTTTTAATAAGGAATAATAATAATATTAAATACACAGGGCGATATACTCGAGCATGTTGAAAATATTATAATTCAATAGTTTTTTACATCACTCAACCCTGTGATGCATTATTAAGTAATTCAAACAGTAATGTGCCATTGTGGCAGACCTGTTATCTCATTTAAAAGAATAAAAAAATAGCAATTATTTTAGACAGTTTTGAAAGTTCAGACAGAGATCACCTATGAACCTTTGGACTACCTTAACGTTTTTCTCTTCTTCCTTTTGGACACTGCTTGAATATTTCACAAGACATACCTTTAAATTGCATGAGCCTCAGAGTAGCTCTTGCTAGGAGGTTGTCACATTATTTTGCCTTCAAAGATAATCACTGTCCTAATTATTTCTCTCTCTTATTCACTCTACAAGTCAGAAAACCACATCATGAAGAACGCATTAGAAACTTGAAGAAGCTGCATAAACTGCACACCTGTCATTCTGCCTCTAAGAATCCCTAATGCATTTCAGCAAATCAGTATTCTTAGCTTCCTTTTAAATGCGGTAGGAGCCATTAGCTTATGTGCAGGGAAGCCATGGGCTCCAGTGCAAGCAAGGAAAATTAGCATTCCTGGTCCATGGTTGTTAAGTAAAAGGTAACCTTAATTAGGGTGCATTAGGACCTTCATCACCAGGAACCACACAGCGAATGCACCAATGCTATCTACTCCCCTGATTGCATGTTACCTACAAGCCTTCTTTATTGATCTCTACGTGAATTGTAATATTAAATCATTTCCCCACACTGATAGGGTGTACACATAGAAATGGGTGGAAATGTACATTCAAATCAGATTAAAACCCACACAATTCACCTACTAAAAGAGTATATCATATCTAATGGATTTATATTTTTGTATTGTAAATTGCATTTTTAGGGTCGAGCCTGCGTCGCATGCGCTTGCTCATGCGTTTCGCTAAGCGAGATGCTTTAGTAATTAAAAAGGGCTCAGAGCCCTGTCCATGTCACGTCAGTGTCGGTCATTGGCTTGTGGGCTTGCCTGTTAGAATCTGCTTGATTTCATTAGTGGAAGGCATGCACATGTCATGCCTTTTCCGGTGGATAGTCCTCCTCGAGCGCATCTACCAAGTACAGAAAACATGCGAGGCTCGCTGTTTTTTGTCCGGCTCGTGGACTACTTTTTCTCTATTTTCCGAGCGCGATCTCGCTTGGCAGAAGTCGAGCACTTTACATAATATCTTCCCTGTTACACAGTTAATTGCACTTTTTCGGGTTACGTACATACATGCACTTTTGCCGATAGGTTTCATTACCAGTGAAAAGTCAGGTTAGGAGTTTACATCGCTATCAGTTCTAACACGGGCAAACGCGAGACCCGTTGCATTAAAAATGCTTGTTTAAATTGTTTCTTGTTAAATTTTTCGCAAATAGCAACACACTCACTTTTTCCTTTAAAGTGTTTTCCTTTCAAAATCAATTTGTGTTTTTAAGAATGTATTTTTGTAACAAATTAAATATTTTGTTTCCAAATTGTGATGTTTATTACAATTTACGTTTAAAAAACAAATCAGTACCTTTCTGTTAGAAATGGGGTCTTTCGTTGGCAGTGAGGTTACCCCCTGTCCAAGCAAGGACCCCCACTCTAGTCAGGGTAAAAGAGAATCACCCTCAGTTAACCCCTGCTTGCCCCCTTGGTAGCTTGGCACGAGCAGTAGGCTTAACATCAGCGTGTGAGGTGTAAAGTATGTGTATCAACACACAAAGTAAATTAATGAAAACACTACAAAATGACACAACACAGGTTTAGAAAAAAAGAGAATATTTATCAGAACAAAATGACAAAAATCCACAATACACAAGTCAAGTTATCAATAAAAATGCAAAAAGAGTCTTCATGTAATTTTAAACACACACTAACACTGTTAGCATGAAAATTTACCATGGGTGCGTCAAAAATAACCCCGCATGGGCAAGTGTGTCCGTCAAAAAGGGCTTGTGATGCGGCGATTTCACTCACCAGCGAGACCTTGCGTTGTTTCTCCTTTGGTCGGGCGTGTCGTTTCTTCTCTCTGCAGGACAGCGATGCGTTGATCAGGTGAGCACTCTTGGGTCCGTGCAGGCCGTGCATTGTTTTTCCACGCCCAGTGGTACTTGCGTCAGAAATCCAGCCGCACAATGATCCGAGAACCACGCAGCACGGGTTGCGATCTCACCAGCCTCCATCAGCGATGCTGCACGTCGTTTCTCCGGCTCCAGGCGTCGATCTTCCGATCGCGTTGCAGGCGAGCGTCGATTTTTAGCCGCGAAGCCGGCGGCGCGTCACTTTTTCAGTCGCAGATCGGAGTCGCGTCCATCTTTTCCCCGCACAGTGTTCTGTGCGTGGATTCCTTCCTCTTAGGCTGCCAGCTTCTCCTTTCAGGGTCCCAGGAACTGGATGGGCACCACTTGGCAGGGTAGGAGTCTCTCCAGAGACTCCAGGTGCTGGCAGAGAGAAGTCTTTGCTGTCCCTGAGACTTCAAAGAACAGGAGGCAAGCTCTAAATCAAGCCCTTGGAGATCTTCACAAGATGGAAGGCACACAAAGTCCAGTCTTTGCCCTCTTACTCTGACAGAAGCAGCAACTGCAGGATAGCCCCACAAAGCACAGTCACAGGCAGGGCAGCTCTTCTTCCTCAGCTCTTCAGCTTTTCTCCAGGCAGCGGTTCATCTTGGTTTCCAGAAGTGTTCTAAAGTCTGTGGTTTTGGGTGCCCTTCTTATACCCATTTTCTCCTTTGAAGTAGGCCTAATTCAAAGCAAAGTCTCTCTTGATTGTGAAATCCTGCCTTGCCCAGGCCAGCCCCAGACACTCACCAGGGGGTTAGAGATTGCATTGTGTGAGGGTAGCACAGCCCTTTCAGGTGCGAGTGACCACTCCTTACCTCCCTCCTAGCACAGATGGCTCATCAGGAAATGCAGACTACACCACAGCTCCCTTTGTGCCACTGTCTAGCGTGAGGTGCAACCAGCCCAACTGTCAAACTGACCCAGACAGGGAATCCACAAACAGGCAAAGTCACAGATATGGTTTACGCAAGAAAATGCTCACTTTCTAAAAGTGGCATTTTCAAACACCCAATCTTAAAATCAACTTTACAGTTTAAAACTGCACACACAGACCCTGCAGTGGCAGGTCTGAGACATGATTACAGAGCTACTCCCAGTGCTGTAAGCCCACTAGTCGCATTTGATTTACAGGCCCTGGGCACCTCTAGTGCACTGTACTAGGGACTTACTAAAAAAGCAAAAATGCCAATCACGGATAAGCCAATTACATTCACATTTTGTAAAGGAGCACTTGCACTTTAGCACTGGTTAGCAGTGGTAAAGTGCCCAGAGTAACAAAAATAGCAAAAACAGAGTCCAGCACACATTAACAACCTGGGAAAGACAGGCAAAACGTTAAGGGAGACCACGTCAAGGATGAAAAGTCTAACACTTTCTTTAAATACATTTTGGAGGGTTCATGGGTCATCTCAATTTGGGCAACATTATTTGCGATTCACTGCACTGTTTTTTGCCGAAAATGTACCCAACTTGCTTTTGTTCAAGTTACATTTGCCCAATCCAGTTCTGGAATTGCAGCAGAACTATGTAATTGAAACAGACACACATGTCCACTCTGTGGTCCAACCATCAAAGCTACTGATGAGAATTAAGTATGATTGCAGTCTGAATTAATGGAATCTAAAGATTTGAATTACTGCTGTTGGAAACATTAGGGAAAAGATGGCTTTCCAGAAACTTACCCCTGTCTCATAGATTGGGTTGTCAAACTCTGTTTCTACAGTAATCTGGCTGTACGGGTGAGAGTACATAAGTGGTAGGCGTAAACTAGAATAGTACCGACACCTAAACAAAAAGAAAAAAAATGATATTATTCGAAATTTACCAAACATTAATATATCTCACTGTTACAAAGTTAGACTCTCCTACTTTCTCTATCTAGAGCAATAAACAAGCACTTATCCAAAGAAAGAGAACCACATTATTTGTTAGGTTATGTGACTGAACAAAAGAACAATTTTCAACTGTTCATTTCCAGGTTTGTGCTTACTTACTCAATGCCTAAACTTTATTGCGTACCTGATTACAATTACAGAGAATACAATATGAGAGCATTTTGCTTCAACTTTTGATCCAACTTTGTACAAATATTTTTACCATGATTTGAACTTCTGAAGAAAGGATATTGGACAGCATTCCACAATTCTACTGTTCCATATTGTACTGTGATACAAATTAAAGTGATTACCTTTTTCACGACCCCCTGTTTTTGCAAACTGACTCTACCCATGAATGGGATTTTTCATAGTTTGGGTGGGAGTCGGGGTTTACTGCTTAGATTGGTAGTGGTCTTGGCGTAGTTCGTGGGGAATTGCAGGCATGCAGCTTTCGGGTAACATTTGGGGGAGAGACCTAAGGTATCATGGGTGATATCATTCCTAGGGACCGATTACAAGCTTGGCGGTCCCAACACGGGACTGCCAAACTTGCGGGAAGGACGCCACCGCCATGACGTTGTCACCCCGCCGCCCTATTACAAGGTTTCTGCCAGTCTGACCAGCGGAAACCTTGAAATAGAGTGTTCCTGCCAGTCAGACCAGTGGGAACAGTGCTACGAGATAGCACTCATTTCCCTTAAAGGAGCCAAGTGCTATACAGACCTGACCTGAATGTGCATTGTCTGAAAAGCAGACAGTGCACATTCCAATGGTGCTGGGAAGGGGGGCCCATGCACGTCCCATGCCATAGGCATCGACAGTGCAGGGGCCCATCTGCGTACCCCGGCACTTGTTTTTCACCAGCCTTTTCATGGTGGAGAAAGTCAAGAAAAGGCTGGTGGAAAACAGGGTTGTAATCAGCCGGGTGGTGCTGAGTTCAGAGCTGCCCTGGTTGCTTACAGCAAAGACCGCCGTCAGCCTTTTGGGATCTTGAATCCTGGTGGAGACAGTGGTCTGTTGGTGGGTCTGCCCGCCAAACTCGTAATGTGGTGGTTGGACTACCACAGCTGCGGTGGCCCGAGGGTCACCGCGAGTCACACCACCAGACGCATAATCAGGCCTATACAGCCAAAAAATGGAGGTCTCCCCTCAGATTGCCCTGATGGACATTCTTACATCACGGAGAGTGGTGCAAGCAGGACTGGTTATTTTCTAACTCACCTTGAGGCAGTTAACTTTATTTAATACTTTGTGATAAATCCAAAGTCAGAATCCTTCATCTTTTGCAACGTTCAGTGTAAATGGTTGTTTATGCTCAAAGGGGAAGTGGGAAGCCCTATGTTTTCTATGTTTCTGATTAGTTGTCCTATGGTGAAGACACAGATATTGTGATCTGGGTTTAGCCACCTGCATAGCCCCCTGCTATTATTGTGGCATTTCAATATTTTTCTACTAAAATGATAGTAAATTCTGGGTCACTAGATTCTATTTGTTCTGTTACTGACCTCCACAGAGTTTCTGGGCTATGCCTTAGTGAAATGATTGACGTTTGTTTGGCGAGTTTCCCAGGCCAAATATTACTCTTTGACCTTTTAGCTTGATATTCATATGTACAATAGTTTTCATGGGAATTTGAAACCATATACTACTGTTCTATTTGTGGAGAAAATGTAAAGGGCCAGTTGGTATATATAGATTTCAGATGGGACTAACACACTATCAGTCAAAAGATATTTTGAGGGCTCCACCTAGGTGGATACTGTAGAGTGTGTAAGAATATCACAGCACCATGTTTTGAACACTGTCACAGGGCCCATTTAAACTTCTTCTATGTTTTATCAAGTGCTTAACTGCAGACTTTTTATTAATAGTCTCTTTATGTTAGAAAGTGTGAAGTTTAGACATGCAGAAGTGTTAAGATCATGCATGTCTCATATCTAAGCTGACATTTTTTTTTATTATGTTATGGTTGCTGTCATGTTAATATTGATGCTTCCAGTGGATACTAAAATATCTAAAGGGATGTTAATATTGATGCTTCCAGTGGAGAATACCTAAAGGTGAATTGAGATGACACATTTATCACCACACTTATTTGTCTTGTAGGTACTTAGAGTTGCCAAACTTTTAAACATAAGATAAAATTAGCGATCAGACACTATAAAAACTCAGGCATCTGACCTTTGAATGAAAAGGCTATCAGGCCACAGGTCATGCTGGTTTGGTGCAACAAATCAGCCCCAGACATTGTTATGGGGCTCTGAGAGCTTCAGCCAGGCAATGGTTATCATTCCCTGGAAAAGGCTGTGATAGAGAACAGCTAAACAGCTATTTCTTACTGAGGAAAGGTATGGTGTTTGATCCATCTTAAGAAACTTGGGCCCTTATTTATACCTTTTTAGCACCGCAATTGCGCCGCTTTTTGACGCAAAAGCGGCACAAACTCACAAAATTCAATTGTATTTTGTAAGTTTGCTCTGCTTTTGCGTCAAAAAATTACGCAAATGTGGGGCTAAAAAAGTATAAATATGGGACTTGATTTATAGGCTTGCTACTTTCCTCTAAATTGTAGCTTAGTGCTTAGAAGTAACTACACAGTGTTTGGATGCTAGGAACTTGTTAATCATGTTACGAATGTTAATCTTGTTTTTGCAGGTGGTATGCATTGCTGCGTTTATTTTCTCATTCTCTGTGGTTGCCATTCATATTTATGCACTAGACCTGGGTTTTCGAAATAACCAATTTACTTTTTTATCCTGTGTTTTTTAGTGCTATTTTGAGTTTGTTTTCCATTTACAAAAGAGGGTTTAGAGTTCAGCTATGTTCGTGGATTCATCTAGGGGAACTAATCGTGATCAGAAAACATCACCCAGTATCAGTATTGGTTCCCTAATCACACCAACGTAATTTACAGAACGTAGTATACATTCTGTGATGCCTATGGTACCAATGAACTGATCAAGGCTCATCACTAGCCCTAATCCCATCGAATACACTGGTAAGCATATGCAGGTATTGCTGGCAGTATTCTAAACATCTCTATGTGTGTATTAGGAACGTATACAATTTTTCCCAAAATATATTTTTGAGTGTAGTTTGAAACAACCATCCACCTGGCTGTCACCGCACAAGTAACCAAACCTGAAACACATTCCTTCTTGCCCAGTGTTACATAAAGGGGTTGATTCAACATGTGATAAGCACTGATCATGCAAGACGTAGAAGACAACACTGTAACAAAAGAGACATATTTTGGTTTTAGAAACAAATGTGTCCATGTGTGAAGAAGGGAAGCCAACAAGTTACAATCGAGCATAGATTGCAAACGTGGGCATCCGTTCAGTTAATAAGACCTAGCATATTCAAAGAATATTCATGCTTGATTGTGCTTATTATGTGAATTAAGTGGTTGTTAGGCCTGTCAGCCTAACAGTGGTTTTTCTCTACATTTCTAGCCTTCCTCCTCTTTTTGTTGATCTAATTTTCCCACTTAGGACTCTGGGCACTTTATCACTGCTAACCAGTGCTAAATTGCATGTTCTCACTCCTTGAAATATCATAACCTTGGCCAATCCCCATTTGGCATATTTAAATGACTTATAAAACCCTAGTAAAATGGTACCACAAGTACCCAGGGCCTGTAAGTTAAATGCTACTAGTGGGATGCAGCATGTATTGTGCCACCCACTTAAGTAGCCCTTTAAACATGTAATAGGCCTGCTATTGCAAACTGTGTGTGCAGCTTTAAACTGCCATTTTGACCTGGCAACACAAAACATTTGCCAGCCCAAATCTAAAATCTTGGTACACATACATCACCCCTAGGTAAGCCCTGGACAGCCCACAGGACATGATTCATGGTATCTAAAAAGTAGAAAAGTAATTTTGAGTTTTACCTGTCCTGGCAGTGAAAAACTCTTCAATTTGTTTTTCAGTATTTCAGAGCCTTCCTCTTCCATAGGACAACATTGGAGTTAACTCATTACATTGAATTAGCTGTAATGTCCAAGTGGGAACAGATAACCAATTTATGTTTGGTGTCTTTGAAATTGTAATGAAAAATCCTCTATTGTGGTAAAGTCAGATTTTAAATTACAAAGATTTTAGAAAGTTGGCATGTTCCTGCCTTAGCCATCTAGTATTTGTAGCCTGTTTCCAGGTCACATGACTGGGTGTAGCTGAAAACTGGGCTGTGTGTATTCTTCCTAGGCAGCCACACACATTTGAGAGCTTAGGTGTGTCTGAGTGGGCCATCACTGTAAGGATGGGAGGGCGTAGCTGGGCAAAGCCCTACTTACAATTGAATAGTCTGTGTCCTGACTCCACACACAAGGGTCTTAATTCCCCCTGTTGTTAGTCTGTAGCCAGGATAGGGAAGGCAGGATGCCTGGGGACGTCAAAGGGAAACCTCTAGTAGCTTCTCCCACCTTCCAGAGAGGAGGCATCACATACAATCTTGGCCCTTAGGCACCACCTCTTCAGTACACATCTGGATTTGTGTATACTCTGCCAGGAGGATGGACTGCTTTGCTGTTGAAAGGACTGCCACGCTGCTGGACTGCTGCTCTGAAGAAACTTCTGCCCTGCTGTGCTGATCTGCTTCCCTCTTGCCTTGGTGAGAAGGACTGGACCTGCATCTACTGAACCCAGGACCCCTAAGTGACTCCAAAGGCTAGCTGGTTGGCCTCCTCACTAGACCCTCAGAGAAAGAAGACTCCAACAATCTTAAACCCAGCACCTGGACTCTGACACCTGCGTGAAGCTTTCCTGATGCAGGCCCTTGCATTTCTCATCTATGAGCTCCTCAGGTTCTTGCATCGCAGCCTCACAGCTCCTCTGAACCAAGGAATCATGACTGGACAACACATCTTTGATGTGGGACCTTGCATCGCAACCCATCATCAGTGGCATCCTCAACAATGATGCAGGACCATGCATTGCAGCTCCACAGCACCTCGAAACCAACACATCGCCTTGGCTACACAACGCATTCTCAGCTTCCTCAACATGAAACTTTGTCATGCTTTGCATTGAAATCAGGTGAAATGTGGTATAACAATATGCTTTTGGGGGATTACTAAGACCTTTTAAAACCGTACTGTGCAATGGAGGTTTAATACTTGCTTCATTTTTTACCCCAAATCTATTTGATCTACTACTGCACTTCATCCAGAAAGACAAGGCTAATCTCTTATTTTACCTCCTTACATGTTTGAGCATTGGTTTATCTTATGTGTTTTCATGATCAAAGGCTAGTAACAAGGTCAGCAATCGTTGAACCAGAGTAGTGGGCAAAGGGATTTCTTGCACAATAAACAAGGCCCCTGTAAAATAATGATTGCATGGAGGTAGCCTTTCCTGTATCAATATTTATTTGATCAACTTTTCACATGATCTATTAAGCGCGGTATAAACTGTAGCGTTTAATATAATAACTAGTTTCATGCTCACAATGGAATGAAAGTTATTCACCTATTGACTGTTGTAATAATTCATTGATAAATACAACTTTACAAAACGTACTTTGCCAACTTCACCTATTGACTGCTGCAATTATTCATTGATAAAGATAACAATGATGCCCGGATGTTGTAAACATCCCCATTTGATTGACTGGGACAAATGCTTTTTATTTGTAACACGAAACATAAACCTTAAATAGAATATAAAAAGGGTGGAAAGAAGGATTTCTTTTTCATTATATTTTTTATTTCTCTATTAGCACAATTTTATGTTCGCATCACTGATGCAGCTCTCAAAACAGCAGTTTTTACATAAGGGAACTGTGACATCAGAAGGACCGCAATTATGTTGCTCCTCTTTTTAAGGTCTCATGGCTTGAATTCTGCACCACTTCCTATTGAGAGGCATACACATTACATATGGAGCGGAGTATAATTTTGTATGGACCTGTTATTTAAAGGAACGTGGTACCACATACTTTTCATATCATTTGCTTCTTTTTACTTTAATTAATTTAACCAGCCCCCGTCGCATAATGTGTCCCTCAACTACTGCATAATTCCAGTAGCACTAACAGTAGCCAGCTCTGGCATGTATGCGCTGCTGCACCGGCACATTGTGGCTCTAAAGGCATCCAGACCCAACATGAACACTGCACAACCCAAAATAACCAAACTGGAGACCAGTTGGATATGGCCAAGAGACCCCATTAATACTTATCCGCACATCAGTGTGTAGTCAGTGGTCTAGTAAGATGGCCATGAACAACAATGCAAGCAAAGAAAATTGTCTCCCCTGAATCTTTGTTGGGTAGTAAACGACAACCATATTTGGGGGCAGCTAGCCACTGATACCTATGGATCCTGGTGCAATAACACTTGTTCAGCTATTGATACCTACATGGTGGTATGCATCTCTTTGGCCCATCCCAGCATGAACACGATTCCTCATTCACAGCCCTCGACAAATGTACTGAAGTGGGCACGATGCTTCAGAAAAAAATAAGATAAATTAATAATAAATAAATAAATAACTTCTCATACCTTGTGATGTAGATGTATGCCCCTCCAAGCAGTAAGGATATGATAACGACTGGGATGAATATTGCTAGCGCCATGTTTCCTCCTTCGAGAGATGTCTCTGCTGCCGCTTCGGCTACTGAAAAAGCAATTGTATTGATTAGAGTGTTGTCAGGAGCCAAACATTTTATCACTTAACCTGTATTTCACTGCCTCCTTTTCCATAGAGGTCACCTCAGAATGTTGACTCCTCTGAGCTGTATCTAGCAGTGCAGTGTCATCTGAAGGATTTGGGGTGCCCGGGAGGACTATGTTGGGGGCTCCTTTTTGGAACAACATTGAAATTTGTTACGCATTTCCTGCTAATTCAAGCCCACATAATCCTAAACTATACTTAATTATATATTACAATTTCAGAAACTGGGCCATACAAAATAATTTTAAATATGTGTTGTCCGGGACCACAACAATCCTTAAAACGACACTGGGTAGATTGAAGAAGAGCGGTTTAGGTAGTGATATAGACATCTTAGTCAAAGGTTAAATAGACAAAATGTTTGCCCATGCATTAAAACGACGTTGTCAGGGTGTACAAGGACTCGTTAGATAATTTTTATTTTGTGAAAGCAGATTGCTATATTTCTTTTAGTGGATCCTATGTACCGTGATTACCCCATGCCGAAATAATACAGATCAAAAATATTTCTCCTACAAAAATATTGAACGAAAGATGTTAGCAGCAGCAATAGTGACTTTATGATAAGATCTAGCTAAACAAATATCTATCTACTTGTAGTCAATCTCAACATCTGGCTCAGATGCTTAAAGTTGCTAGGTCTGTTGTTGGAATGGTTATTAAACACAGTCCTGCAGTAAATGAGAAATACTTGTGGGCAAGAGTCAGAATTTCTTTCAAATCCAGATTGTTTTGTAATAGATGTTGTATGGTCCTTTTCTGTGCATGCGTTATTTTTGGTTATTATTTTTGTAGTATATTCAAGTATAAACGCTTGTTTATTCACTTTCTCAACTATCGTGGCAAAATATACAAGTATATTACAGGCACACTTTTACAGCTTCCAGAGATATGGCATGCTGCAACTTTCCCCGGGGTTCATCAAATTCATATCCCAGAGTTAAAGAAATTGCATCTAAAAGGAAAAAATAGAATATTCTCCAACGACATCAAGCTTGAAAAGTAATTCCAAACAATCCACAAGGTGGCAGAAGGAGATTATAGAACAAACAATGTTTTCTACTTTTTGGAATAGTAGGATAGTTGGAGTTATACTCCGTGAGATTTAAAGTGACATTGGGTAAACAGATATAAAGACCACTAAGTTCAGGACCTTCTCTTCCAAGTGGTTAAATTTATTTTTCCCAGTATGATATTTACCGACAAACACGTATGTCCAGAATACCACTATTCATAATCTAGTTTTACGAGCATGTAATTTGCAAACGCCTGTAGTAGTGCCAGTATACTCATATACACTACTGTTTTGCATCGTTGTAAGTGTATTTATATAGCGCTTCGTACCATTGAGAAGGTACCAACTCAATAAACGTGGAAAATATATAAGCATCTTTCTTTTAATTTGCCCATATCTTAAGAATCCAACAATAATTCAAGCACAAATTTGAGGGAATTCCGTAATGCATTGCTTTTTTAAATAATTACCCGATATTTATATGTACTATAACAGGCTGCAAGAAAACAATAACGGTTCTACACTTTATGTTCTGGTTTTACTTATGTCCAAAGCAAATCTGCAACACTTAATACAACTATACGTTATGCAAAGAATAAACAATAACTGAGCAAACATCTCCTTTCTTGAGGGAAAGCAAACATACGCAATTGTTGCCTTTGAGAGAGCTGGGTTCCTTGGTCTGTTATTCGCAGGAAATGAATGCTTCCATATGACGTTAGTAGATCCACACGCGGGTGTATTTAGCGCCGTAGAGACAAGAAAAGCGATTTTATGCTGATTGTAGGTACCTGTATCATACTGGGCGGCTGTACAGAGGCGTGGGTGGCAGTTCCATGGCAGCAGATAAGAGGAAAATGTCAGCAAATCACACGCCCTATCTCCTTTTCTCTCTCGATCTCTCTCACACACACATACCCACACACATGCACGCTCGCCAAATTTCTGCATTAGGAGTAAGGATAGGAGCAGTACTGCCAGGAACTTAAAAAACCTCGACTTCTGACAGGAGGGAGCTCAGCCCTAGTTCTTAGTTTCTCAACTGCTCCAGTCTGTTCTTAATTTAAACATTTAGGCCCATATTTATACTTTTTGACGCAAACTAGCGCCGGCGCTGGTTTGCGTCAACATTTTTACAGCCGGCTAACGCTATTCCTATGTGCCATGCGGGTGCATTATTTTAGGAATGACGTTAGCCGGCGCTGCGGACTGGTCAGAGTAAAAAAAAAAAAGACTCAAACCAGGCAGCGCCAGCGTAGGGTAAAATGGGGGTTGTGTGTCAAAAAATGGTGCAAGTCAGGTTTGAGGCAAAAATCATGCCTCAAACCGGACTTGCGCCATTTTTTGATGCACAACCCCCATTGAAATGACTCCTGTCTTAGCAAAGACAGGAGTCATGTTGCCTTGCCCAATGGGCATGCCCAGGGGACTTCTGTCCCCTGGGCATGGTCATTCGGTACAGTGACATGTAGGGGGGCCCAAATTAGGCCCCTCTATGCCACTTAAAAAAACAAATACTTACCTCAACTTACCTGTACTTACCTCGGATGGGTCCCCCCATCCATGGGTGTCCTCCTGGGGTGGGCGAGGATGGCAGGGGGTGTTCCTGGGGGCAGGGAAGGGCACCTCTGGACTGCTTCCATGGTCAGAGACCATGGAAGTGAGCCCACAGGTCCCTTAATGCCTGCCCTCACCGCTGTGCGCCGTTTTTTAAGGCCCACCCCCTCCTGTGTGTCAAAATGACGCGGTAGTATAAATAAGGCGCACAGGCCTTAAAGTCATTTTTTGGGCGGGAACGCCTACCTTGCATGTCATTAACACAAGGCACTTTCCCGGATCCAAAAAATTACGCACACAGAGGAATTTTGACGTCCGCGGGCTCGGGTGTCAAAGTTTAAATATTGTGCACGGTTTGCGCCGAATGTGCTTACATTTGTTGATGCACATTCGGAGCAAACAGAGTATAAATATGCCCCTTAAAGAGAAAACAGGATAAACACCACATATTTGTCTTAAATGGCTTCTTCCCCTTCCACCACTGCTGGCACCCAATGTCATGTTATGTATACACTAGAACCATTGGGATAGCCGACGGGTCAGCAGGATAGTGGACACCTCTTCCACCTTTTCTGTGGGTAGACGGGAAAAAGCAGGAAGTGGGGTTAGAAGGGAACATTTTAGCAAGGGATAGGATGGGGACAGCTTGAGGATGACTCGCTTCTTCAGAAGTAGAATACTCTATTAGTAATTGTGGAACTAATGAATAAAGAAGAATATATTGATACACTTGTCTGGTGTAATTCTCAGTCCATACTGCAGACACAACAACTGGTGAGGAAGGAAAGAAACGAGTCTATGCATGCTGCAAGCCCATCTGTTGAGTGTAAAATCTGTGCGGAGGCTGTGGAACAATGACAGCAGGTCACAAGTCGAGGGTACACGCTTTAAGTACCATATACCCACTGTTTTTACAGGGTGGAAGCCGTCTACCCTGCCAAGAGGTTGGGCCATACATACACATGGTAAACTTGTCCTGGTGTAATTTTTAGACACCTCAGAATCTCCTGTACGTTGTCTGCTTTTGTTCTGAGCAGCCACGTGTAAGCAGGGAAAGGCCTTATCAGATTGCAGCTCGGCACATAACACAGGCTGAAATTAAGGGGCCAACAGGCCTCCTTTTGTTGGAGTAGCTTGGCTAGGAGCCATTGGGAGCCTCACACTTAAATGCAATGGAGAGGAAACATTGGCACATAGCTTATCGCTTCACAGGTGTTTCAGAGGGGCATGCTTTTGACTTTGTTCAGTCCCCGTATATAAGCGATTTGCATACACTGTAAGAATGTCAGATGTGTTGGTCTTTCGAAGTATTTACACAAATAGTTTAAATACCACTATTTAGTTTTATTTATTTTATATTGCTATAGTGCTACTCATTCCAGTGCAGGGTGTCACAGTACATTACATCACACATATACACATTATACACTGCCAATAAATCATATGTGTGTAAATCAATGTACAGGATGTGTTACATAAGACGGTGAGGATTGCAAGGCAAAGGAACCACATGTCCTTCATACGTCATTGTGATATATTAGAAGGATTACAATTTATGAACTGCAAGTAACAAAAGGATCTCTGTTTTAAAAGCGGTGACCCACTTACATAATATAAAAAAATACAAATCTGTCACCAACGTGTTACATAATATGCTTTTCAGGAGACATATTAACTCTCTATGCTACTTTGATTCAAAACTGGAACTAGAAAAAACACAGATTGCTCCAGCAAATAGGTTAACCTCCAGAGTTATCGTATCATTATTGTTATTCCCTGAGATCTAGTTGCCACACAGAGATCTCTGCAGCAGGTGCCTTAACCCTATAAGATCTTTTAAAATGCAGACTTTGCAACCAATTAAGCAGAACAACAGATTTACTGCCACGTTTCTCCTTGTTGCCATTTTCTCAGTGGCTGGGTCTTTAAAAAAAAAGGGCTTATTTACAAGCCACTTGTGCTGCCATTGCGTCATTTTTTGTACAGGGAAAAGTGACACACTGGTGGCACAACAGGCTTGTAAATAAGCCCTAAATGTATACATTGAGGCAGATTTGTGTTGGTGTTGTGTCACTTTTTTGGCACAACCCTGCCACAAAATCTAATTTGTTAAATATTGTAATGAACTTAAATGTGCTAACGATATACATGCTAAACATATTTGTGAGGTCTTAAGATCTGATGTCACTTCTTATGAGTGAGGTCATGAGTCATGATGCCACTTGCTGTAATGGCACATGTGATGTCACTCACTGTGATGTCACACACTGTGATGTAATCCTCCATGATGTCACTTGCATACTGCTTAACTTGGATAGTCCCCACACCCTTTTATTTAGAACTTGTGCCCTGAAGAACAGTGTCATCCAAAACCTGACTGGCACCAGTTAGTTAATGCCTGCCAGCCAGGAAGGATAACAACACTGACGGCAGCTCAAGACTCCAATACAGAAACCAGCTGAGACAACACAGACACTGAATTACGAGGCTGCACATAGCTGCAGCCTGTCCACTGCAGCTGTGTGGGTGGTCTCAAGCCCTACATTGCTTGTACTGAACAGCACGAGTCTTCCCTCACCACATCAGTCATACATTAGCTGTGTGTGTGTGTATGTGTGTGTGTGTGTGTGTGTGTGCAGAGACATCCAACACAGTTGAGCATCCCCAAAAGGGACTAAAAACAGTGACCTGCAGCCTCCTGCAATACGAAACACAACATTTCCTTAGCAGGACTTCATGGCTGTAGAGAGAAGGCACATGGGTCAATGAAAAGGGCTGAGGGTTTAGAGGTGAACTCCTGTGACTGAGAGCACTCATTCGACCTCCTGACTGTGGTGCTCATTAGGAAAGGTCGCTGAATCAAGGAACAGTATTGTGCAATGGAAAAGGAGGGATGAACGTCAAGAGCAATCAGAAGACATGTTAGACCCAGCATCCTTGGTGTAGTCTCGAACTAACGAACAGTATTCCATCTCCCTCAAATAATTGAAAACATTTCAGGAGAATTTGGTTCGTGAGTAATCCCCCTCTTGTTCCCCTGTTTTTAACCTTCTTGAGGTTAATGATCTTTTGGTGCATTATGAAAACATTAGTCGATGCTGAGAAAACCATAATACAAGACTATTTTCC
The DNA here is from genome assembly GCF_031143425.1 of Pleurodeles waltl. Taxonomy (NCBI): domain Eukaryota; kingdom Metazoa; phylum Chordata; class Amphibia; order Caudata; family Salamandridae; genus Pleurodeles; species Pleurodeles waltl. Next base: position 854,886,539 of record NC_090450.1, read on the forward strand.
AAAGACAGCTTGAAAAGTATTTTTAACGGCAGCATTGAAGTTAAATGTTGTGAAATCCTGAAAACATTGCTCGATATCTATGCAAAATTAGACATTTATTCTGATTATTTCTGGAGGGAGTCTATTGTGTGAAAACGAATATCAAAAGACGAATTCATAAGTTTGATTTCATAACGATTTTGTTGTGAGTTACAAAAGCGTGTTTAATAGTTGAGCATTCAAGTGCTAATAATTATTGTGATTTTGCTGAAAGGCTTGGTGATTGCTCAATCGAATGATATTAATTATTGTTATGTTGCTGAAAGACTCTGTGATATTTGTAGTTCTATTGTTTTTTATTTGTTTTTGGTGTTAGAAATTCCTGCACCAAACCCTGAGGCAACTTTCTTAGAACAACAGTGAAGCTCCTTTGTGAACCAATGTTTTTGTTCCTCTTCCCTTTCCAAATCTCTGTTTCCTATCCCTTTCCCCCAGAGGCTATCTGCTCGTTCCCTGTTCAGTTCAGATACGAGAGAATAGTGTTTAGGGGTGAAGCTTTTATTTTCTTCGCTCCCGTGGAACCTGGAATTCAGGTGAGTGGACATAGTCTTGTCAGAAAGCCAAGCCCACGAAAATTAAGTCCGCCCAAGCAAAGATGTCTCAGACAGAGGTCAACATGGAGGATCTTGAGCGGGCTCTAATGTAGGTTCAGGCTGAGGTAGCGCAATTGGGAGAGGAAAATTATTCTCTTAGAGAACAACTTGAGAGGTACAAAATTAGAGGGGAACTATGGTTAGGTGCAATTCCTAGAACAGACAAACCCTTTCTCAAGCCACCAACCTTTGTTCCTAATAAAGGTACTACACCTGAAGAAGCAACACCTATGAAACTCACTGTAGTGACCCCTACACCAGTTCCATTGGCTCTGCCAAAAAGATTCACTGGCGATAGTGGTAAATTTGATATATTTATGAACTAATGTCACTTGCAGTTTTTGTGCAGGCCCGCAGCTTTTCCGGATGATACCGAAAAAAGTTGCATTTGTCCTTTTGTACCTTGCAGGGAATGCTGCTAATTGGTCTATCCCCTTAGTCCAAAATGATGATCCTCTTTTGTGTAATGTCCCAGAGTTTCAAGCCCAAATGAAGAAACTTTTTTCTCGACACCCCTTTTGCAATCCAGTGATACTGAGTTATTGAATTTGAAACAAGAGACTAAAGACCTCTTAACATACGTAACCACTTTCAATAGATTAGTATCAGAAACCCATTGGCCAGAGAGTAAAAGAACCTCACTGTTGGACTTTTGCTTATGCAGGGTCATCCCCAGACTTTTTTGCCTCCTGCCTCCTATATTTTTCTGACATGTTGCTGTTGGCTTTTCAACTCTGAGCACTTTACCACTGCTAACCAGTGCTAAAGTGCATATGCTCTCCTGTTTAAATTGTATGTAAGTGGTTTATCCATGATTGGCATATTTGATTTACTAGTAAGTCCCTAGTAAGGTGCACTAGAGGTGCCAGGGCCTGTAAATCAAATGCTACTAGTGGGCCTGCAGCACTGGTTGTGCCACCCACATAAGTAGCTCTGTAATCATGTCTCAGACCTGCCACTGCAGTGTCTGTATGTGTATTTTTACACTGTAAATTCGACTTGACAAGTGTACCCACTTGCCAGGCCTAAACCTTCCCTTTCCTTACATGTAAGGCACCCCTAAGGTATGCCCTAGGTAGCCCCAAGGGCAGGGTGCAGTGTATGGATAAGGTAGGACATATAGTAATGTGGTTTATATGTCCTGACAGTGAAATACTGCCAATTTCGTTTTCACTGTTGCAAGGTCTGTCTCTCTCTCATAGGATAATATGGGGGCTACCTTTAAATATGATTAAAGTGTAGATTCCCCTAGAGAGTAGATGGACATGTGGAGTTTGGGATCCCTGAACTCACAATTTAAAAATACATCTTTTAGTAAAGTTGATTTTAAGATTGTGAGGTTGGAAATGCCACTTTTAGAAAGTGAGCATTTTCTTGCTTAAACCATTCTGTGACTCTGCCTTGTTTGTGGATTCCCTGTCTGGGTCAGTTTGACAGTTGGGTTGTTTTTCACCTCACACCAGACAGTGACACAAAGGGAGCTGGGGTGTGATCTGCATTTCCTGATTAGCCATCTCTGCTAGGAGGGAGGGGTGGAGTGGTCACTCTCATCTGAAAGGACTGTGCCTGCCTCTGACAATGCTGTCTCCAGCCCCCTGGTGTGTGTCTGAGGCCTTGCCTGGGCAAGGCAGGATTTCACAAGAAGGTGTGAGTCCCCTTTGAAGAAAGGTGACTTCAAAGACTAAAATGGGTATAAGAAGGGCACCCAAACTTACAAACTTTAGAAACACTTCTGGAACCAAGAGGAACCTCTGCCTGGAGAAGAGCTGATAGCTGAGGAAAACGTGCTGCCCTGCCTGTGACTGTGCTTTGTGGAGCTTTCCTGCAGTGCTGCTTCTGCCAGAGTAAGAGGGCAAAGACTGGACTTTGTGTGCCTTCCATCTTGAAGAAGAAATCTCCAAGGGCTTGATGTAGAGCTTGCCTCCTGTTGTTGAAGTCTCAGGGATAGCAAAGACTTCTTCCTGCCAGCACCTGGAGTCTCTGGAGAGACCCCTACTCTGCTCTGTGGTGCCCTTCCAGTTCCTGGGACCCTGAAAGGAGAGGCTGGCAGCCTAAGGACAAAAATACACGCACCGAGCACCGTGCGGAGAAAAGATCGACGCGAATCCGATCGCGGCTGAGAAAACGACGCGACGCCGGTTCCGCAGCTGAGAAACGACGCCGCAGGAAACGCGACCGAAAAACCGACGCCCGGAGCAGGAGAAACGACGCGCAGCATCGCTGACGGAGGCTGAGAGATCGCACCCTGCGCCGCGGGACTTTCGGATCGTCGTGTGGCTGACTTTTTCAACGCGCACCGCCGTGCCGAGTTGTTTTCGACGCACACAGCCGTGCAGGGTTACTTTCGACGCACACCGCCCGTGCGGGGTTATTTTTGACGCAAACCAGGTACATTTTCACGCTAGCAGCGCTAGTGTGGTGTTACAACTACCTAAAGACTCTTTTTATTTTAAACCTTTAAAAAATCATAACTTGACTTGTGTATGTTGGATTGTTGTCGTTTTGGTCTTGTTTTGTCTAGATAAATATTTCCTATTTTTCTAAACTGGTGTTGTGTCATTTTGTAGTGTTTTCATTGAGTTACTGTGTGTGTTGGTACAAATACTTTACGCCCAGCACTCTGAGGTTAAGCCTACTGCTCTGCCAAGCTACCAAGGGGGTAAGCAGGGGTTAGCTGAGGGTGATTCTCTTTTATCCTAACTAGAGTGAGGGTCCTTGCTTGAACAGGGGGTAACCTGACTGTCAACCAAAGACCCCATTTCTAACATTGGTGACCAGCGGTCGGGATTGGACTTGTATTTGTACTTGACATACAGTAATTAAGTGTACACTACTGTTTTGAGTTCAGACCACTACGTGACCACATACTACTTGTCTTGTGATTCTGCTTTTTGTTCTCTGATGTCCTCCTGGAAGTATTGCTAATATTTTTGGACTTTGTTTTTTGGTTGTGAAGCCTTTGCAGAATGGAAGTCAATTTCTGGCACCTATTTATGTATAAAAAGTGGCAGCTTAAAGCATTCTGCATGGAAAGGGGACTGGCTGTGAACAAGAAATCCAGAAGGGAGGATCTTGAGTCAGCCCTGTTTCAGTATGAATTGAAACGTTGTCAGGCAACACCACCAAATGACTCTGAGGAGGAGGACTACTCCGAAGAGGAGGGCAGTGGCCCTGAGGAGGGAACAGAAAGAGATGATTGGCTCCTAGCTCGAATCCGGAGTCTGGAAGAGCTAGATGCAGAGCTTGAGAGGGCTGAGGAGAAGAGAGCCTTAGTCCTGGAAAAAGAAAGGATTGCAGCTCAAGAGCTGAGCTGTGAAGAGCTGAAGCTGGAGGCCATGAGGGCTGAGTCCAGTTCAGATGGTGGCAGCAAAAATCTTGTATCCAGTACTGCTGAAGAAGTGCACATGCCCAGAGAGGTGGTGCCCTACTTGAAGGAGGGAGTTAACACACGCCAGGAGGTTCAGGGGTATGAGGTAGCTCCAGTGATGCACAGGGTCTCTGAGGTGGATTGGGGAACTGGCATGGGGAGTCATATTCCTACTGGTGGGAGGGACACTCTACTGACTCTAGGTGAGAGTGACAGGGAGAGGGGTTCCCCCCAGGTAGAAGTCCTGGTTATGGAGTGTGAAAACATCCCAGAAGAGTGTGGGTTGAGTGTCAGGGACAGTCAGGTACTGTCTCACCAGTCTCAGGAGGGTGATGTGGGGTGCTTTTTCAAAGCAGAGTCACTGGATGGTTGGATGAAGGGTACTTTGGTTAATTCATGTGAGGGGCTGAGTGATGTAATTGCTGGAGAGCATATGTCTAGTCCTTATTTTCCAGAGCTATGCCAACACCAGGTGGAGTGTGAGTTCTCTGACCCCAGGGAGCTTACAATGGAGGCAGACTTCTGGGTGAGTACCAGAGAGTCTGAAGAGGCATTTGGGGGTGCTCCTGAGAGGAGTGGTCTAGGTAGTTCCCAACCAGGTGAGGTAGGGAAGGATTGTAGTGTCCCAGGTAGGTCCCAGTGTAGTGGGATGGGTGAGGGACCCCATGTCCAGTCTCAGAGGAGAGGGAATGGGGATGGGTTGAGGCCCAAGGTGCCCGAGATCCGGTCCCAGGTCCTGGAGGGTTCCCTGCGGGAACACCAGGAGGGGAGCCTGTACCATAGGGCCATCTGTTGAGGGAGACCCCACAGTGTCAGGAGAACTTGGGGGGGCCGCTGTAGCCAGCGTCCCACCAGTTCTGGTGTCTGGCAGTACCACTCCTAGTGAGGGGGTGCAGAAGTCCAGACAGAGGGTTGAGAGGGGGTTGCGGACCCCAGTGGAGAACCTGGAGGGTCAGGGGTCAGCTCTGAGAGCAGAGCCCCCCATGAATGACCTTGGTGAGACCATGTCTGGGTTGGGGGGAATCCAGACTCTGTCAGATGGGCAGAGGTCAGGAGACCTGCGCCAGCCAGACTCTTGTGTGGCCCTTCGGGACAGTGTGTCCCTTGAGGGGGGTAAGTGTGCCCCCCTGGAAGTCCTGGTGTGCCAGGCAATGGTTCAACCGCAGGGTGGTGACTCTGGGTTGAATGATCAGGTTCAGGGGGTAAACTCTGACCTGCTGGGGGGTAAGTGTGCTCCCAAGGAAGTCCTGGTGTGCCAGGCAGTGGTTCAACCGCAGGGTGGTGACCCTGGGTTGGATGACCAGGTTCAGAGGGTAAACTCTGACCTGGTAGGGGGTAGGTATGCCCCCCAGGAAGTCCTGGTTTGCCAGGCAGTGATCCAGTCTGTGGGTACAGGCCCTGGATTGGGAGGCCAGGTTAAGGGTGTCCCCCCTGACCTGGAGGAAGGGGCTACTGCTAACAGTGCCCCTACCATGTTGTCTTCTGGGGGGGCCGCTCCTAGTTGGGTGGTTCAGGACCCCAGAAGAGAGGGCAGGGGGAGGGAAGCCTCACCCCTGGCCCTGGTCCAACCTGAAGGTACAGACCCCAGGTTGGAGGATCAGTTGCAGGTTAACATCCCTGCACTGATGGGAGAATTGTGCAGGACTGCTTCTACAAGCACCCTGACAGTTTTTGACTCTGGGGGTGCCGCTTCTGCGGGGAGGGTACAGAGCCCCAGAGGGGAGGACCAGGGTCAGGTTAACATCCCTGACCTGGTGGAAGAGAGAGTGGTCAAAGGGTGCCAGGCACCTGGGGCTACCACCCCCCACTCTCCACAGTCACAGTGGTTAGAGAGGCCTGAGGTCGGGCCCTCATCCCTGACAGTTGTCTGGGGCCACTGTGGCTTGCTGTCCTGGTGGACAGAGTTGCCCCTGGGGGGGGGAGGACGAGAGTCACACCCCGGGGGTGGAGTGGGCAACACCACTGTGTTGGCCCTGGTGGTACTATCTGCCCATTGCAACACATCTGTGAGCAAAGTAAAGTTAGGTGTTGCACAGATGGTGTCTGTAGATGTGGAGAAGGGTTCCCCATGGGTTAGCTTAGTGGGCCCTGAGAGTATGGACAGAGGGATCCAACTGGAGTCAGGAAGGCGTAGAACGGGAACATGCCCCTGCTGTTGTGGGCCTGGGTCCCTGTTCTATCGCCCCAATCAGGGAAGTACATCAAGGTATTGATTGTTCTCCCCTGGCTTTAGGCTGGTAGGGGGTCGTGTTGGACTTTTGCTTATGCAGGGTCATCCCCAGACTTTTTTGCCTCCTGCCTCCTATATTTTTCTGACATGTTGCTGTTGGCTTTTCAACTCTGAGCACTTTACCACTGCTAACCAGTGCTAAAGTGCATATGCTCTCCTGTTTAAATTGTATGTAAGTGGTTTATCCATGATTGGCATATTTGATTTACTAGTAAGTCCCTAGTAAGGTGCACTAGAGGTGCCAGGGCCTGTAAATCAAATGCTACTAGTGGGCCTGCAGCACTGGTTGTGCCACCCACATAAGTAGCTCTGTAATCATGTCTCAGACCTGCCACTGCAGTGTCTGTATGTGTATTTTTACACTGTAAATTCGACTTGACAAGTGTACCCACTTGCCAGGCCTAAACCTTCCCTTTCCTTACATGTAAGGCACCCCTAAGGTATGCCCTAGGTAGCCCCAAGGGCAGGGTGCAGTGTATGGATAAGGTAGGACATATAGTAATGTGGTTTATATGTCCTGACAGTGAAATACTGCCAATTTCGTTTTCACTGTTGCAAGGTCTGTCTCTCTCTCATAGGATAATATGGGGGCTACCTTTAAATATGATTAAAGTGTAGATTCCCCTAGAGAGTAGATGGACATGTGGAGTTTGGGATCCCTGAACTCACAATTTAAAAATACATCTTTTAGTAAAGTTGATTTTAAGATTGTGAGGTTGGAAATGCCACTTTTAGAAAGTGAGCATTTTCTTGCTTAAACCATTCTGTGACTCTGCCTTGTTTGTGGATTCCCTGTCTGGGTCAGTTTGACAGTTGGGTTGTTTTTCACCTCACACCAGACAGTGACACAAAGGGAGCTGGGGTGTGATCTGCATTTCCTGATTAGCCATCTCTGCTAGGAGGGAGGGGTGGAGTGGTCACTCTCATCTGAAAGGACTGTGCCTGCCTCTGACAATGCTGTCTCCAGCCCCCTGGTGTGTGTCTGAGGCCTTGCCTGGGCAAGGCAGGATTTCACAAGAAGGTGTGAGTCCCCTTTGAAGAAAGGTGACTTCAAAGACTAAAATGGGTATAAGAAGGGCACCCAAACTTACAAACTTTAGAAACACTTCTGGAACCAAGAGGAACCTCTGCCTGGAGAAGAGCTGATAGCTGAGGAAAACGTGCTGCCCTGCCTGTGACTGTGCTTTGTGGAGCTTTCCTGCAGTGCTGCTTCTGCCAGAGTAAGAGGGCAAAGACTGGACTTTGTGTGCCTTCCATCTTGAAGAAGAAATCTCCAAGGGCTTGATGTAGAGCTTGCCTCCTGTTGTTGAAGTCTCAGGGATAGCAAAGACTTCTTCCTGCCAGCACCTGGAGTCTCTGGAGAGACCCCTACTCTGCTCTGTGGTGCCCTTCCAGTTCCTGGGACCCTGAAAGGAGAGGCTGGCAGCCTAAGGACAAAAATACACGCACCGAGCACCGTGCGGAGAAAAGATCGACGCGAATCCGATCGCGGCTGAGAAAACGACGCGACGCCGGTTCCGCAGCTGAGAAACGACGCCGCAGGAAACGCGACCGAAAAACCGACGCCCGGAGCAGGAGAAACGACGCGCAGCATCGCTGACGGAGGCTGAGAGATCGCACCCTGCGCCGCGGGACTTTCGGATCGTCGTGTGGCTGACTTTTTCAACGCGCACCGCCGTGCCGAGTTGTTTTCGACGCACACAGCCGTGCAGGGTTACTTTCGACGCACACCGCCCGTGCGGGGTTATTTTTGACGCAAACCAGGTACATTTTCACGCTAGCAGCGCTAGTGTGGTGTTACAACTACCTAAAGACTCTTTTTATTTTAAACCTTTAAAAAATCATAACTTGACTTGTGTATGTTGGATTGTTGTCGTTTTGGTCTTGTTTTGTCTAGATAAATATTTCCTATTTTTCTAAACTGGTGTTGTGTCATTTTGTAGTGTTTTCATTGAGTTACTGTGTGTGTTGGTACAAATACTTTGCGCCCAGCACTCTGAGGTTAAGCCTACTGCTCTGCCAAGCTACCAAGGGGGTAAGCAGGGGTTAGCTGAGGGTGATTCTCTTTTATCCTAACTAGAGTGAGGGTCCTTGCTTGAACAGGGGGTAACCTGACTGTCAACCAAAGACCCCATTTCTAACACTCACTATTTTATCAGAGATTCCGAAATGAGTTAAAAGACATTTTGTCTCAGATAGTAGAACCGCTCGAAGATTATGGCAAATTTGTTGATTTAGTTGTAATAATTGATCATTGATTAAATGAGAGAAAAGGCGAAAAAGGTAGAGGAGATAATACACGTCTTATCGTTGTACGTGCTGAGAAAAAAGAAGAGACTAAGAATCAGGAAAGTAGTGAAGCAATGCAAACAGGGGGTATCTGTTCTCCGTTATCCATAGAAGAAAAAGATAGGAGACATTCTTTGAAATTATCTCTCTATTATGGCATAGCAGGTTATTTTGCACAAGAATGTCCTGTGACACCCAAGATCAAGGCACCAATTTCCAAAGAGACAGTAGCTTCAATAAACTTTCCAGAAAATTCGGAAAAACTAGCTAGCCCAAGGAAAAGAGAGGTCTATCCTTTGGGCGAAAGACAAAAGACCTCAAAGTGTTCAGGATATACTCTTCTAAGACCTCCACGTCATTTCATAATAACAGTGACCATGATTTTCCAAACTCAATTAAGAAACGTACAATCTATTCTTCTTGATTCTGGGGCAAGAGGTAATTTTTTGGATATTTTATTAGCCAAAATACTAGGGATCACTTTTCTCCCCAAACAAGAACCTGAGACCGTTCGGGCCGTTGATGGTTCTGAATTATCCTCAGGATTAATAATTTATTATTCCAAACCTATTACAATAGTCTGTGACAATTGTCACTCTGAATCTATTAGCTTTGATTTAATTGACACTCCTACTTTTGGAGTTGTCTTAGAAGTACCCTGGTTTCAACGACATAATCCAAGGATAGATTGGGATATCAGGACTGTGACACTAAGGGCCAGATGTAGGTACAAACCATTTTGCGACTTGCAAATTGCAAGTCCTTCCGACTCGCAATTTGCAACTCGCAAACTGGTATGCAGAAAGGTGTCTCAGACACCTTCTGCGACTCGCTATGGGGTCGCAAAGCCCCACCTCATAAATATTTATGAGGTGGGTCGCAGTTTGCGACCCCATAGCGAGTCTAGGCACTCACGGGGATGGTGGCCTGCTGGAGACAGCAGACCACCATGTTCGTGACTGCTTTTGAATAAAGCAGTTTTTTATTGTCTTTTTGCAGCCCGTTTTCCTTAAAGGAAAACGAGCTGCAAATAGAAAAAATAACGAAACCTTTTTGTTTCGGGTTTTTTCAGAGTAGGCAGTGGTCCATAGGCCCACTGCCTGCTCTGAAAAAATATTTTTGTTTGCATTCACAAAGGGGAAGGGGTCCCATGGGGACCCCTTCCCGTTTGCAAAAGAGTTACCATCCACTTCAAGTGGATGGTAACTGCGAGTTGATTTGCGACCGCTTTCGCGGTCACAAATCAACTCTACATCGCGATGCGGTCGCAAAAAGGAAGGGCACACCCCTTCCTATTTGCGAGTCAGAAACACATTTTGCGAGTCGGTAACGACTCGCAAAATGTGTTTCTGCATCGCTTGAGGCCTTTTGCGCCTCGCAAACAGCATTTTTCGCCGTTTGCGAGGAACAAAAGGCCACTTACATCTGGCCCTTAGTTCTCCATTTTGTCTTCAGAATTGTTGCCAAGAGGCAACAAGCTGTGATTCTCCCTTGTTATGGTCGGTCTCATCATCCACTAGTGAAAGTTCGCTTCCAGAACAATATCAGGAGTTTGCAGATGTGTTCGATAAGGTTCAAGCAACCAGTTTACCACCTCATTGTAGTTTTGATTGTAGAATTGATTTGGTTCCAGGTGCCACATTACTGTGTAGTAGGATATATGCTCTATCGGAGCCAGAACCAAAGTATTTAAAAGACTATCTAGACAAGCTCTTAGCAATTGGCTTTACTCACCATTCTACTTCCCCTGTTTCATCTCCTTTGTTCCTACCAAGACGGGGGCCTTAGGGTCTGCATTGATTATAGAGCCCTTAATAAGGTTACCATAAAAAACAAGTACCTGCTTCCCTTGATACTGGTCCTTCTTAACGAACTTCACAAACCCACAATCTTTACCAAACTTGACCTTCGCAGAGCTTACCACCTCATCAGAATTCGCGAGGGCGACAAATGGAAAATGGCTTTTCTCACAAAATACGGTCTTTTTGAGTATTGTGTGATGCCGTTTGGTTTGTGTAATGCCCCCACGGCATTTCAATTCTTTATAAACAACGTTCTTAGTGAATTCTTGGATTGCTTTGTCATAGTCTATATAGACTATATTTTAATCTACTCACACAATGAAAAAGAACATGAAAATCATGTTTCCCCTGTTTTACACAAATTAGTTGAACATAATTTGCATGCCAAGTAAGACAAATGTCAATTTCATGTTCGTCAAGTGGAATTTCTAGTTTTTTTTTGTCAAAACAAGGGGTCCAAATGGATTAAAAAAAGATTGATGCTATTTTACAATGGCCACAACCCACAAACGTCAAAGAAATCCAGATTATATTTGGCTTTGCTAACTTCTATCGAAGGTTTATCTCCCACTTTTATGACACTGTGGCCCCACTTACTCAATTGTTACGAAAAGGAGTATATTTTAAGTGGACTCCTGAAGCACAACAAGCTTTTGACTCATTGAAAGGGAGTTTTTACTACCTCTCCCTCTCTACCTTACTATGTAGAAGCAGATGCTTCACAAGTCGCAGTAGATGGAATCCTTCCTCAGCGAAACTGGGAATATGCATCCAATAGCTTTCTTCTCTAAAAAACTTTTACCGGCAAAACAAAACTATACAGTAGCCAAAAGAGAACTTCTAGCAATAAAATTGGCCTTCCAAGAATGGAGACATCATTTGTGGGGAGCACGTTGTCCCATCACCATTTTTTCAGATCATAAGAACTTGCAGTTTTTTAGATCTGCAAAATCACTTTCCACACGACAAATGAGATGGGCTTCTACTTTAATGAATTTGATTTCATAATTACTTATAGACCCAGTACACAACAATTTAAGGCTGATGCCCTGTCACACCTCCAAAACACTACAACACAATCAGACACAAAACAAATAACACAGATTCCAGTGATTCCCCCAGAAAAAATTATAGGTAGTTGTTGGGATGAGCGCCCATTTCTGGACAAATTAAAACAAGAATTTCAGAAGGAAAATATGGAACAATGGGTAGCACATCCAATCCAATCAATTTCTGACACTCTATGCTATCATGATCAGGCTTTGTTTATCCCTAGGAATCTGAGAGGGCTGGTTATTCAATGGTGTTATTCGTCCTCCTTGAGTAGGCATCCGGGAAAGAGTAAGACTAAGGACTTGTGCACACAATGGTACTGGTGGGATTCCCTAAATGCAGACTTAAAGGAGTTTATACAAACATGCCCTGTGTGTGTTTGTAACAAATCCTCACCCACCACCCCCATAGGAAAACCCATTCCTCTACCAGTACCACCAGCTCCATGGCATACTATTAGTAAGGATTTTGTAACCGATTTACCAAAGGATAATGGGAATACATGTATACTAGTGGTGGTGGATTTATTCTCTAAAATGTCCCATTTCATTCCTCTCACTAAAATCCCAACTGCTTAAGAACTAGTTGAACCTTTTATAATGCATATTGTCCGGCTTCATGGCCTGCCAACCGTAATTATCTCTGATCGAGAAACACGATTTGTGTCTAAAGTTTGGCAGGAACTATGGGTGTCATTCTGACCCTGGCGGTCATTGACCGCCAGGGTCAACGACCGCGGGAGCACCGCCAACAGGCTGGCGGTGCTCCCAAGGGCATTCTGACCGCGGCGGTCCCGCCGCGGTCAGAAACGGAAAACCGGCGGTCTCCCGACGGTTTTCCGCTGCCCTGAGGAATCGCTGCGCCGCCATGGGGATTCCGACCCCCTCACCGCCATCCTGTTCCATGGTGAGGGGGTCGGAATCCCCATGGCGGCGCAGCAAGCTGCGCCGCCATGGCGGATTCCCATGGGCAGCGGAAAGTCGGCGGTACACCGCCGACTTTCCACTTCTGGCCGCGGCTGTACCGCCGCGGTCAGAATGCCCGGCGGAGCACCGCCAGCCTGTTGGCGGTGCTACCGCCGACCCCGGCCCCGGCGGTCAAGGACCGCCGGGGTCAGAATGACCCCCATAGTCTTACAGTTGTCGACACACTGCTCCAAGCAAAGGTACTGTTCAGCGGACCCTGCATGGGTTCTGTAGCTGGCATCCCCTCCATCAAGGTCGGCATGGATTTTGACTTTGCACCTGTCCCAAGTGACCTAAAGTAACCTTTCAATCGCTATTGACTTCTAAGCCCTGTTTTCACATTTAATCTTTAAAAATTCATATCCCGACTTGTATTGATTGGATTTTTGTTGTTCTGGTCTTGTTTTAATCAGATAAATATTATCTATTTTTCCTAACCTGATGTTGAGTCTTTTTGTGGTGTCCTTCACTGTGTTCCTGTAATTAAGTGTTACACAAATACTTTACACACTGCCCCTTACGTTAAGCCTGACTGCTCTGTGCCAAGCTACCAGGGGTGAGCACAGGTTAATTTAAGATGTGTATCTGACTTACCCTGACTAGGACTGTGTTCCCTACTTAGACAGGGGGCATACCTCTACCAACTAGCGACCTCATTTCTGACAAGGCCATTTAAAAAATAAGTGCCTAACAAAGTGAAAGGGCCATCATGGGAAAGCAGACACACCCATTTAGACTAAACAGTGCCACTATCGTCAAGTCAGAAACCCGCAGTCATTTTTAAAGTCAGTTGCCCCATAGGATACAATAAGAGCTACTGTTTTATAGTCAATCAATCCATCAATCAATCAATCATTCATTTGCAGAGCATGGCGCTGTCACCCCTTGGGGTATCTGGGTGCTGGGATGCCATGTCTCTGTTGATGAGCCAAGTCTTGAGTCTCTTCCTGAAGTCTGCCAGTGAGGGTGCAGTTCGGAGGGGGAGGGGTAAGTCAGTCTAGACATTGCCGGTGATGTAGAAGAAAGAGCGGTCACTGCTCCAGATGCACCAGATTCTAGATGTGTGTGCGTGATAGCCAGCAAGGAGGAGGGCAGGTGTCTGACGCGTTGGTGGAAGCATAGACAATGGTTGATGAAATCCAGTCCATGATTGTGTAGGGCTTTGTAGGCATGTGTGAGGAGCAGGATGAGTCTGGCTGCGGTGTTCTTAATAGTATGGAATATCTTTAGAAGCTGAGAGGAGATGCTTCGCACAGAGAACACTGCCATAGGCGTGGCGGCTGGTGACGAGCGCCGGGGTGACCGTTTTCCTGGTGTTGGCTGGGACCCATTTGAAGATTCTGCAGAGCATGCGGAGGGAGTGGAAGCAGGAGGAGGTGGCTGTGTTTAACTGCCGCTTCAGGGTCAGTTCACTGCTGAGTATGATGTCAAGGTTACACGCATAGTTTGTAGGCATGGGAGTGGCTTCAAGTTTGGCTGGCCACCAGCTATGGTCCCATATGGATGTATTTTTCATTAAGATGAGAACTTCAGTCTTCTCAGAGGTGAGTTTGAGGCAAGTTTGTTTTCCTCCAGTCGGCTATGTTGGTCATGGCGTTGCAGAAGTTAGTGAGAGGATGAGTTGAGCATCGTCTGTGTATGAGATGATGTTGAGTCCATAGGATATGACAATGTTGGCGGGGGTGACGTATGTGTTGAACAAAATGAGGCTGAGGGATGAGCCTTGGGGTACGCCTCAAAATGATGTTCTTGTGTGAGGAGCTGAAGGGAAGTAATCGGATTCTCTGAGTGCATCCTATTAGGAAGGAGGAGATCTATTTGAGGACATTGTCTTGTATGCTCATGCTGTGGAGTCTGTTGATGAGGGTGTGAGGAGGCTGTGGCCCATATTTATACTTTTTTAGCGCCGCATTTGTGTCATTTTTTGATGCAAAAGCGGCACAAACTTACAAAATACAGTTGTACTTTGTAAGTTTGTGCCACTTTTGCATCAAAAAGCGGCACAAATACGGCACTAAAAAAGCTTAAATATGGGCCTGTATTCGAAGGCAGCTGATAGGTTGAGGAGGATCAGGACAGCGGTTTACCTGCAATCGAGGAGTGCTCTGATGTCGTCTGTTGTGGCGATGAGTGCAGTCTCAGTGCTGTGGAAGCCCGATTGAGAGATGTCCAGTAAGTTGTTTTCTTTTAGGTAACTGGTGAGCTGCTGATTGATGGTTTTCTCAAGTTCTTTGGCAGGGTAGGGGAGTAAAAAGATGGGTCAGTAATTTTTGAGTTCGTTGGGGTCAGCTGAGGTTTTTTTTAGGAGAAGTTTGATTTACTCATGTTTCCATTTGTGCGGAAACACTGCTGAGGTGATGGAAGTGTTGAGGATGTTGGTGAGTGCCATTCTGATGAAGTTAGTTCAAACGTTGAAAAGGTGGTTGGTCATGGGTCAGTGGGTGCCTCAGATTGGATGGTTGAAATAATGGGAGATGCGGATCGAGTGGTGAGTGTTGACCATGTAGTGATTGTTCTCTTGGTGTGCGCAGGGGGGTCGAGAGAGCAGACATTGGAGATCGTGGGTTTGGGGTCACAATTGCTATAAATGGAGGTAATCTTGCTGTGGTAGTAGTCTGATAGGGTGTTGCAGAGTTTTTGAGAAGGGTGGATGGTCTTGTCTGTGGCTATCATGTTGGAGTATTCTTTGAATTTTCTGAAATGTTCTTTCATGTGGTTGTTTGGTGAGTCAATGCGGGACATGATGGCCACTCTCTTGGCTTCCTTGATTTGTCAGTGATAATTACTACTTTGTTGGTGGTTCTACCAGAGGGATATCTGGTGGATAGCCATTGTTTCTCGAGTCTGTAGCAACTGCGCTTGGTGGTTTTCAGCTCAGGAGTGTACCAGCTGGCATTTGCTTAGGTTTTATTGTTTCTGGCTGGGGTGAGTGGGACAACTATGCCTGCACATTTGTTGATCCAAGTGGAGAAGTTATGGATGGCCTGGTCGAGGCCAAAGGAGGCCTTGGGTTGGATGTGTCAAGGGCCTGCGTCCACTGAGTTTCTGTTACTTTGCTCAGCTACAGTATTCTGTTCTGTGGTTCTTGGTGGTGGTGTGTTAGGCACCAGCGATGGTGAAATGGACGATGCTGTGGTTGGTCCAGGAGAGTTCTATGATGTGGCCTGTTGGACTTTTGCTTATGCAGGGTCATCCCCAGACTTTTTTGCCTCCTGCCTCCTATATTTTTCTGACATGTTGCTGTTGGCTTTTCAACTCTGAGCACTTTACCACTGCTAACCAGTGCTAAAGTGCATATGCTCTCCTGTTTAAATTGTATGTAAGTGGTTTATCCATGATTGGCATATTTGATTTACTAGTAAGTCCCTAGTAAGGTGCACTAGAGGTGCCAGGGCCTGTAAATCAAATGCTACTAGTGGGCCTGCAGCACTGGTTGTGCCACCCACATAAGTAGCTCTGTAATCATGTCTCAGACCTGCCCCTGCAGTGTCTGTATGTGTATTTTTACACTGTAAATTCGACTTGGCAAGTGTACCCACTTGCCAGGCCTAAACCTTCCCTTTCCTTACATGTAAGGCACCCCTAAGGTAGGCCCTAGGTAGCCCCAAGGGCAGGGTGCAGTGTATGGATAAGGTAGGACATATAGTAATGTGGTTTATATGTCCTGACAGTGAAATACTGCCAATTTCGTTTTCACTGTTGCAAGGTCTGTCTCTCTCTCATAGGATAATATGGGGGCTACCTTTAAATATGATTAAAGTGTAGATTCCCCTAGAGAGTAGATGGACATGTGGAGTTTGGGATCCCTGAACTCACAATTTAAAAATACATCTTTTAGTAAAGTTGATTTTGAGATTGTGAGTTTGGAAATGCCACTTTTAGAAAGTGAGCATTTTCTTGCTTAAACCATTCTGTGACTCTGCCTTGTTTGTGGATTCCCTGTCTGGGTCAGTTTGACAGTTGGGTTGTTTTTCACCTCACACCAGACAGTGACACAAAGGGAGCTGGGGTGTGATCTGCATTTCCTGATTAGCCATCTCTGCTAGGAGGGAGGGGTGGAGTGGTCACTCTCATCTGAAAGGACTGTGCCTGCCTCTGACAATGCTGTCTCCAGCCCCCTGGTGTGTGTCTGAGGCCTTGCCTGGGCAAGGCAGGATTTCACAAGAAGGTGTGAGTCCCCTTTGAAGGAAGGTGACTTCAAAGACTAAAATGGGTATAAGAAGGGCACCCAAACTTACAAACTTTAGAAACACTTCTGGAATCAAGGGGAACCTCTGCCTGGAGAAGAGCTGATCGCTGAGGAACAAGTGCTGCCCTGCCTGTGACTGTGCTTTGTGGAGCTTTCCTGCAGTGCTGCTTCTGCCAGAGTAAGAGGGCAAAGACTGGACTTTGTGTGCCTTCCATCTTGAAGAAGAAATCTCCAAGGGCTTGATGTAGAGCTTGCCTCCTGTTGTTGAAGTCTCAGGGATAGCAAAGACTTCTTCCTGCCAGCACCTGGAGTCTCTGGAGAGACCCCTACTCTGCTCTGTGGTGCCCTTCCAGTTCCTGGGACCCTGAAAGGAGAGGCTGGCAGCCTAAGGACAAAAATACACGCACCGAGTGCCGTGCGGAGAAAAGATCGACGCGAATCCGATCGCGGCTGAGAAAACGACGCGACGCCGGCTCCGCAGCTGAGAAACGACGCCGCAGGAAACGCGACCGGAGAATCGACGCCCGGAGCAGGAGAAACGACGCGCAGCATCGCTGACGAAGGCTGAGAGATCGCAACCAGCGCCGCGGGACTTCGGACCGTTGCGTGGCTGGCTTTTTCGACGCGCCTCGCCGCGCCGAGCTGTTTTCGACGCATATACCCGTGCAGGGTTATTTTCGACGCACACCGCCCGTGCGGGGTTATTTTTGCCGCAAACCAGGTACATTTTCACGCTAGCAGCGCTAGTGTGTTGTTACAACTACCTAAAGACTCTTTTTATTTGAAACCTTTTAAAAATCATAACTTGACTTGTGTATGTTGGATTTTTGTCGTTTTGGTCTTGTTTTGTCTAGATAAATATTTCCTATTTTTCTAAACTGGTGTTGTGTCATTTTGTAGTGTTTTCATTAAGTTACTGTGTGTGTTGGTACAAATACTTTACGCCCAGCACTCTGAGGTTAAGCCTACTGCTCTGCCAAGCTACCAAGGGGGTAAGCAGGGGTTAGCTGAGGGTGATTCTCTTTTATACTAACTAGAGTGAGGGTCCTTGCTTGAACAGGGGGTAACCTGACTGTCAACCAAAGACCCCATTTCTAACATTGGTGACCAGCGGTCGGGATTTGGACTTGTATTTGTACTTGACATACAGTAATTAAGTGTACACTACTGTTTTGATCTCAGACCACTACGTGACCACATACTACTTGTCTTGTGATTCTGCTTTTTGTTCTCTGATGTCCTCCTGGAAGTATTGATGATATTTTTGGACTTTGTTTTTTGGTTGTGAAGCCTTTGCAGAAATGGAAGTCAATTTCTGGCACCTATCTATGTATAAAAAGTGGCAGCTTAAAGCATTCTGCATGGAAAGGGGACTGGCTGTGAACAAGGAATCCAGAAGGGAGGATCTTGAGTCAGCCCTGTTTCAGGATGAATTGAAACGTTGTCAGGCAACACCACCAAATGAGTCTGAGGAGGATAACTACTCTGAGGAGGAGGACTACTCCAAAGAGGAGGGCAGTGGCCCTGAGGAGGGAACAGAAAGAGATGATAGGCTCCTAGCTCGAATCCGGAGTCTGGAAGAGCTTAAGAGGGCCGAGGAGAAGAGAGCCTTAGCCCTGGCAGAAAGGAGGAGGGACTTAGAGATTAAAAAAATGATTTATGCTTACGAGCTTAAATTGAAAGAGCTGGAAGTCATGAGGGCTGAGTCCAGCTGGAATGGTGGCAGCAACAATTGTATATCCAGTGATGCTGCAGAAGTACACATGCCCAGAGAGGTGGTGCCCTACTTGAAGGAGGGAGTTAACACACGCCAGGAGGTTCAGGGGTATGAGGTAGCTCCAGTGATGCACAGGGTCTCTGAGGTGGATTGGGGAACTGGCATGGGGAGTCATATTCCTACTGGTGGGAGGGACACTCTACTGACTCTAGTTGAGAGTGACAGGGAGAGGGGTTCCCCCCAGGTAGAAGTCCTGGTTATGGAGTGTGAAAACATCCCAGAAGAGTGTGGGTTGAGTGTCAGGGACAGTCAGGTACTGTCTCACCAGTCTCAGGAGGGTGATGTGGGGTGCTTTGTCAAAGCAGAGTCACTGGATGGTTGGGTGAAGGGTACTTTGGTTAATTCATGTGAGGGGCTGAGTGATGAAATTGCTGGAGAGCATATGTCTAGTCCTTATTTTCCAGAGCTATGCCAACACCAGGTGGAGTGTGAGTTCTCTGACCCCAGGGAGCTTACAATGGAGGCAGACTTCTGGGTGAGTACCAGAGAGTCTGAAGAGGCATTTGGGGGTGCTCCTGAGAGGAGTGGTCTAGGTAGTTCCCAACCAGGTGAGGTAGGGAAGGATTGTAGTGTCCCAGGTAGGTCCCAGTGTAGTGGGATGGGTGAGGGACCCCATGTCCAGTCTCAGAGGAGAGGGAATGGGGATGGGTTGAGGCCCAAGGTGCCCGAGATCCGGTCCCAGGTCCTGGAGGGTTCCCTGCGGGAACCCCAGGAGGGGAGCCTAGCCTGTACCATAGGGCCATCTGTTGAGGGAGACCCCACAGTGTCAGGAGAACTTGGGGGGGCGGCTGTAGCCAGCGTCCCACCAGTTCTGGTGTCTGGCAGTACCACTCCTAGTGAGGGGTTGCAGAAGTCCAGACAGAGGGTTGAGAGGGGGTTGCGGACCCCAGTGGAGAACCTGGAGGGTCAGGGGTCAGCTCTGAGAGCAGAGCCCCCCATGAATGACCTTGGTGAGACCATTTCTGGGTTGGGGGGAATCCAGACTCTGTCAGATGGGCAGAGGTCAGGAGACCTGCGCCAGCCAGACTCTTGTGTGGCCCTTCGGGACAGTGTGTCCCTTGAGGGGGGTAAGTGTGCCCCCCTGGAAGTCCTGGTGTGCCAGGCAATGGTTCAACCGCAGGGTGGTGACTCTGGGTTGAATGATCAGGTTCAGGGGGTAAACTCTGACCTGATGGGGGGTAAGTGTGCTCCCAAGGAAGTCCTGGTGTGCCAGGCAATGGTTCAACCGCAGGGTGGTGACTCTGGGTTGAATGATCAGGTTCAGGGGGTAAACTCTGACCTGATGGGGGGTAAATGTGCTCCCAAGGAAGTCCTGGTGTGCCAGGCAGTGGTTCAACCGCAGGGTGGTGACCCTGGGTTGGATGACCAGGTTCAGAGGGTAAACTCTGACCTGGTAGGGGGTAGGTATGCCCCCCAGGAAGTCCTGGGTTGCCAGGCAGTGATCCAGTCTGTGGATACAGACCCTGGATTGGGAGGCCAGGTTAAGGGTGTCCCCCCTGACCTGGAGGAAGGGGCTACTGCTAACAGTGCCCCTACCATGTTGTCTTCTGGGGGGGCCACTCCTAGTTGGGTGGTTCAGGACCCCAGAAGAGAGGGCAGGGGGAGGGAAGCCTCACCCCTGGCCCT
Organism: Pleurodeles waltl; assembly: GCF_031143425.1. Taxonomy (NCBI): domain Eukaryota; kingdom Metazoa; phylum Chordata; class Amphibia; order Caudata; family Salamandridae; genus Pleurodeles; species Pleurodeles waltl. Next base: position 854,906,469 of record NC_090450.1, read on the forward strand.
GGTCCAACCTGAAGGTACAGACCCCAGGTTGGAGGATCAGTTGCAGGTTAACATCCCTGCACTGATGGAAGAATTGTGCAGGACTGCTTCTACAAGCACCCTGACAGTTTTTGACTCTGGGGGTGCCGCTTCTGCAGGGAGGGTACAGAGCCCCAGAGGGGAGGACCAGGGTCAGGTTAACATCCCTGACCTGGTGGAAGAGAGAGTGGTCAAAGGGTGCCAGGCACCTGGGGCTACCACCCCCCACTCTCCACAGTCACCGTGGTTAGAGAGGCCTGAGGTCGGGCTCTCATCCCTGACAGTTGTCTGGGGCCACTGTGGCTTGCTGTCCTGGTGGACAGAGTTGCCCCTGGGGGGGGGAGGACGAGAGTCACACCCCGGGGGTGGAGTGGGCAACACCACGGTGTTGGCCCTGGTGGTACTATCTGCCCATTGCAATGCATCTGTGAGCAAAGTAAAGTTAGGTGTTGCACAGATGGTGTCTGTAGATGTGGAGAAGGGTTCCCCATGGGTTAGCTTAGTGGGCCCTGAGAGTATGGACAGAGGGATCCAACTGGAGTCAGGAAGGCGTAGAACTGGAACATGCCCCTGCTGTTGTGGGCCTGGGTCCCTGTTCTATCGCCCCAATCAGGGAAGTACATCAAGGTATTGATTGTTCTCCCCTGGCTTTAGGCTGGTAGGGGGTCGTGTTGGACTTTTGCTTATGCAGGGTCATCCCCAGACTTTTTTGCCTCCTGCCTCCTATATTTTTCTGACATGTTGCTGTTGGCTTTTCAACTCTGAGCACTTTACCACTGCTAACCAGTGCTAAAGTGCATATGCTCTCCTGTTTAAATTGTATGTAAGTGGTTTATCCATGATTGGCATATTTGATTTACTAGTAAGTCCCTAGTAAGGTGCACTAGAGGTGCCAGGGCCTGTAAATCAAATGCTACTAGTGGGCCTGCAGCACTGGTTGTGCCACCCACATAAGTAGCTCTGTAATCATGTCTCAGACCTGCCCCTGCAGTGTCTGTATGTGTATTTTTACACTGTAAATTCGACTTGGCAAGTGTACCCACTTGCCAGGCCTAAACCTTCCCTTTCCTTACATGTAAGGCACCCCTAAGGTAGGCCCTAGGTAGCCCCAAGGGCAGGGTGCAGTGTATGGATAAGGTAGGACATATAGTAATGTGGTTTATATGTCCTGACAGTGAAATACTGCCAATTTCGTTTTCACTGTTGCAAGGTCTGTCTCTCTCTCATAGGATAATATGGGGGCTACCTTTAAATATGATTAAAGTGTAGATTCCCCTAGAGAGTAGATGGACATGTGGAGTTTGGGATCCCTGAACTCACAATTTAAAAATACATCTTTTAGTAAAGTTGATTTTGAGATTGTGAGTTTGGAAATGCCACTTTTAGAAAGTGAGCATTTTCTTGCTTAAACCATTCTGTGACTCTGCCTTGTTTGTGGATTCCCTGTCTGGGTCAGTTTGACAGTTGGGTTGTTTTTCACCTCACACCAGACAGTGACACAAAGGGAGCTGGGGTGTGATCTGCATTTCCTGATTAGCCATCTCTGCTAGGAGGGAGGGGTGGAGTGGTCACTCTCATCTGAAAGGACTGTGCCTGCCTCTGACAATGCTGTCTCCAGCCCCCTGGTGTGTGTCTGAGGCCTTGCCTGGGCAAGGCAGGATTTCACAAGAAGGTGTGAGTCCCCTTTGAAGGAAGGTGACTTCAAAGACTAAAATGGGTATAAGAAGGGCACCCAAACTTACAAACTTTAGAAACACTTCTGGAATCAAGGGGAACCTCTGCCTGGAGAAGAGCTGATCGCTGAGGAACAAGTGCTGCCCTGCCTGTGACTGTGCTTTGTGGAGCTTTCCTGCAGTGCTGCTTCTGCCAGAGTAAGAGGGCAAAGACTGGACTTTGTGTGCCTTCCATCTTGAAGAAGAAATCTCCAAGGGCTTGATGTAGAGCTTGCCTCCTGTTGTTGAAGTCTCAGGGATAGCAAAGACTTCTTCCTGCCAGCACCTGGAGTCTCTGGAGAGACCCCTACTCTGCTCTGTGGTGCCCTTCCAGTTCCTGGGACCCTGAAAGGAGAGGCTGGCAGCCTAAGGACAAAAATACACGCACCGAGTGCCGTGCGGAGAAAAGATCGACGCGAATCCGATCGCGGCTGAGAAAACGACGCGACGCCGGCTCCGCAGCTGAGAAACGACGCCGCAGGAAACGCGACCGGAGAATCGACGCCCGGAGCAGGAGAAACGACGCGCAGCATCGCTGACGAAGGCTGAGAGATCGCAACCAGCGCCGCGGGACTTCGGACCGTCGCGTGGCTGGCTTTTTCGACGCGCCTCGCCGCGCCGAGCTGTTTTCGATGCATATACCCGTGCAGGGTTATTTTCGACGCACACCGCCCGTGCGGGGTTATTTTTCCCGCAAACCAGGTACATTTTCACGCTAGCAGCGCTAGTGTGTTGTTACAACTACCTAAAGACTCTTTTTATTTGAAACCTTTTAAAAATCATAACTTGACTTGTGTATGTTGGATTTTTGTCGTTTTGGTCTTGTTTTGTCTAGATAAATATTTCCTATTTTTCTAAACTGGTGTTGTGTCATTTTGTAGTGTTTTCATTAAGTTACTGTGTGTGTTGGTACAAATACTTTACGCCCAGCACTCTGAGGTTAAGCCTACTGCTCTGCCAAGCTACCAAGGGGGTAAGCAGGGGTTAGCTGAGGGTGATTCTCTTTTATCCTAACTAGAGTGAGGGTCCTTGCTTGAACAGGGGGTAACCTGACTGTCAACCAAAGACCCCATTTCTAACATGGCCTAATCTGACTCTGTTGCTGGAGGTGAAGAGAGAGTGGAGTGTGTGTCAGGCTTTGTGTGTGGGTATGCTGACCAGTTAGGTGAGGCCTATGTTGCTCATGTTCTCGAGGGGAGTAGTGGAGTTGGCATTGTTGGGGCCAAAAATGTGGACCAGTCGAGTGCCCTGATAGTAAGTTATAACTGCCTCCATTTTAAAGGCATGCTTGTGTCAGAGATGACTATCACAGACATAAAGAACACATATCAGCTGTGTTGGAATCTAAGAAATGTAAGTGTAATACATAAGTTAATAAACAAGCGAGGCTATGGACCAAATATAGCAGAATTAAAAAGAGAAATAAAGGACTGAAGTACAAATGAAATACAAAACAGCCAATGAACAAAATAAAGAAAAAAGTAAATTAAAGTCAAACAAGAGCACCCAGATTAAAAAGATGTACAAAATAAGAATCAGGCAACGGAGGCAGCAAGAAACATAAAAGAATAAAGGACAAACAAAATGTACATGGGCATCAGAAGAGACCAAAAGAAAAGTATGGACCATCGAAACATATAACAGCAAGTAATATAGAGGTAACACATCGCAGTCAGTCTGAGCAGACCAAGTAATACAAACAAGCAACAGATGAGGTGAACTGAGATGGTGCTGTTCAACTTTCCAAGGTCAGTGACCTGGTACCATAGATGCATGGGAAGAGAGCAACAAACAGCACAGAGGACGTACACGTACAAAGAGTTACATTCATTAGGAGGGCAGAAAATTATGCTTGAATGAAGCAAACAAATTGGTGACAACACAGCAGCCTTTGGTGACTAGGGTGAAAGAGTGCAACACTGGTACGGGGGTGTAACAAATAAGTCACACCAAAGTCAAGAGATCTCACTTATAGGAAATCACCTGGAAACACATCTGACTTAAACAGCATGTAAGCACACTCTCTTAGGTCAACTGAATTATTAGTTGTTCCAAGGCCAATGTGATGTTTGTACAGACAGCCATCAAAATATACTTTGCAGCCACAGGATCTATTGCATTATGTGAGCATCACAACAGAATTTGATGAATCAGTAGAAATGCTGGTCACAGAACCAAACACTCCCTATCAACTGGAGACGCATAAGAACATGAATATTACACCATACCAGGCAACAGGAGCAGCTTTGACAATGGTCAAAATTGGTAAGACCTGATACCTGAAAAGACACCAAGGTATCCTTTTCTCTAGTGGTGGGAATGTCATGTAATTTTACTTTAGAAAGGTGGAGATATCAGATCAGAGATGTGTTCTTCCTTTGAAAGAAGGGAATATGTCATTGAGAGGACACTAGGACTATGGGGATACCAGAGATGTTGACTACATACGTCCTCTACAGAGGATCACATGCTTAAAACCACCAGAACCACATTGTTATTAAAATTAATGGGCTAGATACTGAGATCAGGCAAGTGCCCAACAGACGTGTGTCTATACCCCGGCACGGAGCCAGTTTCTGGTTTTTTTTTTCTTAAGCTAAGAAAATATCCAAATAACATCTGGCATCTTATGGGGCACATTACTCTGTGTCTATGTCCCAAACATAATCAGACAAACTGAATCTACTTCCTTAATAGGGCAGATAACTGTGTGCCCCCAAAAGTATGCAAACATCACATGGATTTATTTAGGCTAAAGAAAACTTTCCAAACAAAGTTGTGCTCTTTGCTGGGGCACAGACACAGAACTGCTCCTTTCACAATGCCTTTTTGAAGCATTATGAAATGAAGAGGCTGTCTGAAATTGAATCAGGATCAGAGGACTGGAAGTGGAGGTACTAGGAATAATCCAAGTCCATCTCCTTCCAATCTATACCTCCTTCTTCATTTTAATTTTCATAAATAAAGTAGCTCAAGCTGATGGGCATGGCTAGGGAGAAGCTGGGTGCAGTAATAGCTGTCCTAAACCCTTGCTGTAGCCCCACCCACAAGCTCAAACCTTAGCTAAACCGCTCCCAGGTCCATCTATACATATGTTACATGAGTAGTGATGTCACACTCATATTAATGAAGTTGCCCAGTAGTGAGCATCATGCCACCTTATTCTGAAGTTTGCAGTTGCCCAGAAATGGTTAAACATTGCCACTGCACCTTCTCCACCATAGAAAATGCCTTTGGTGGAACTTAACCCTTGATGACCATGAAGTATACATATGTCATAAGTGTGTCCTGGAGTCATCTTTTTATGATATATAATACATTTATGGGGAGATATTGGGGGCAGAGAAAAAGAGGGGCCGCCCAATTTTCTGCATGCATTTTCCATCAGAGAAATTCAACAATGATAAAGAGAAAATGGCTGAACAGAATTACACCAAATTCATCAGAAAGCTAGATCTTTACCCAGAAAGTGTGTTTTTTGTGATTTGGTCTAAATCTGTTCACTAGTATATTTAAAATGTATAGATATATTGACAGGTGACTCTTGCGGGAATCTTGTGGGGTTGCAAATTAAAAACACTGGAGTGATCTACTTAGTCACAGTGCTTTTTTCCTGTTGGCCAGCTTGCTCTTGCAGACTCAGAGTCCCACGGGACAGAGAGGTCTAATTGCATGGCTGCAACATGAAAGACAATATTGTGGCTGCCATTATAGGACATGAATATGTGGCCCCAGTATTTAAAAAAAATTTTATAAAGAAAGATAAGACAGTAGGGAGCAGGGTAGGGGTACCCTGATCCCCTGACCCCTGTGGGAGGATCCCAGCGGGCCTCTCCTCCATCTGAAAAAAATTGGCCTTTTTGCGATCCAGTGGGACTCCGGCACATCTGTTCCTATGGGACTCCCGTGTAACTTGCATCAATGCACTGCTCATGACCTCACATATTACATCATTGATGATATCCTCAATTCTGAGCCGGCGTCCTCGTGGGAAGGGTGTTTCCCGCTGGGCTGGCAGGCAGACTTTCGGCGGTCGCCCGCCAGCCCAGTGGGAAACCCAGAATGACCGCCGCGGTCAAGCTCAGAATCACCCCCTAAGTGTTGATTGAAAATTACAGTGATAGTAAAGCAAGACATAAAATATGTAGAAGAAATACAAAGAGAGTAAGTATACATCTGGCAATTATGGGAGATAATGTCTCCTACTGTCATTATCTACACCTGTGATATACATAAAAAATGAATGTCCCTTTGAGCATAGCAAGAAACACAAAGGATACTCAATAAAAAAGAAATCAAAAGTAATGGCAGTCTGGACAATAACAACAATCTCGTATAGAAGGTAATAATCAAGGATGCCTATGGACTTGTTGAGTTGTTTAAGGGCTAACGGGTTGGAAAAGGCATAGGATTAGCATAAACGTAACCCCTAAAAAGCAATGGATAGAAAATCCAGGGTTTGTCAAGGGAGACAAGTTAATCATATAGGCTATTGTTTGTTATATATTAGGGTAAAGTAGATTCTTTAATGGATTGTGACATATAAATTAGTCTAGAGTATGCCATACCACTTAGGATAGTTTGGTATTCCCTGGAAGAATATCTTGAGATCTAGGCACAGTTCTTATATATGCAACATATATATAGTACATGCCTACCAGATAATATAGGAAATGTGTGAAGATGATATCCAATCTGTGGGGATGATTTTAATAGCTATAGTCAGAAGGTCATCAAATAGAGCAATGTCATTGTTGTTAAGTTTTAGTGCAAACATGGAAGGCCAAGGTCCCAAAATAACCAATCAAAAATTTATATCAGTTGTTGTATTAAATAATTTAAAGAGTGATCTGCAGTTTTCCCCAAAATGGCTTGATATTGATGCAGCTGAAAAGTGTGCTCTGAGGTTCCATGAGCAGAATTACAGGTACCACATAATGTTCATTTAGTGCAATTTGTAGAGTATGTCAGGCATCCAATACAAAAGGTGCATAGTGAAAACTTTTGATTGGTCAAGTGAGGGGATAATTTTATTGCATAAAGCCGTGTTACAGATATTTGTTCCAAACTTCATCTGTCCAAGGGTCTAAATGAAAGAAGTCAAATTCTGCAGCCCATTTGAGTTGGATTGGGGGTAGGATTTTTGATGTATAAATGTTGATAACTTTAAATATTTTAAAAGCAACATGTTCAGCTGAACTCCAGAATTTAAAGTGAGTGATCATGCCTGGGTAACCAAGGGGGCATAGTTTAGAGAGTTTATATTTGATTTTGAAAAAGCTATAAAAGTCAATGTTGCTGAGAGAAATTTCTGCTTGGAGTCAACAAATGATAAATTGTTGGAGCTGTTTTCGAGATCTTTAATTAGGAATACCACTTTACTGGACCATTCTGGGCCAAGATAAGAGACATTTTTTAGAATTAAGCTTATTATTATTCTAAAGGGAAATACATTTTGAGTTTGAAATGGAATTTGACATGAACTTGTCAAATGTTTTCAATACTTTCATTATGACCACAAAGATTTGCCCTGAGTGAAAAACTGAGTAATAATATATGGTGAGGATGGAGGCAGTGGGAAGGGCGCTCATAGAGATCATTCAATGTATAACCTATGAGGGTGAATGAACAAGTCAGAGAAGCCAATGGGCACCTCGTGAGGTGAAGCAAGGTGGTTAAATAAATATATTAATCTGAAAATTGACTTCCTCTTTGTGTATAATCTAATCAAATAGATTTGTAGGCAATGCTAGCTCTTTTGTTATTCCATAAAAAGCAGAACTGATTTTATTTATTGTGGATTAAAAACTATGTGGAAGGCGAATGGATTGCATTCATGTGAGGAAGTTTATAAGGGGGTAATCAACAATTTCTACCCTACCCTACCAAGATATATGTTTCGGTGATCAGGGCAAGAGGAGTTCCTTTATTTTCTCTGTTGGTAGTTCATTATGTCAGGCTATGGGCCTGATTTAGATGTTGGCAGATGGAATACTCCTTCACAAGCATGCTGGATATTCTGTCCACCGTATTACGATACCCATAGGATATAATGGGATCATAATATGGCGGACTGGATATAGGTAACGTTTGTTACTGAGTATTCCCCTCTGCCAACATCTAAATCAGGCCCTAAATCAGGCCTGATCATTACAAAACCAAATACCTAAGTATTTGATGAACTTGGGTTGCCATTTGAGACCCAATTCATCAAGATGAGTTGGCAGGCAGAGGAGGTTGAGAGGTAAGACCTCTGCTTTGTTCTTATTTGGGTTATATCCACAGACTTTGAAAAAATTATGGATTACATTAACAATCACCGGAATGGCTTCCTCTTCCCAATCCAAAAATCTAAGGATATTATCTGCATTTGTTGCCATTTTATAGGAAGTTGTACCAAAACAAAATCCTTTGCTCTCCTGGGAGTTATTCAGAAATTGTATTAATGGGTCAAAAGGCAGCAGAAATAAGAGTGATGATAGGTGGGAAACTTGTCGTGTATTTTGGTGAAGAGTGAAAGAGGCAGACAAAGCACCATTCGTTTTAATTTTCACTGAAGGTTTAACATACAATGCTGTGGTCATCTTAAAAAATAAGGCTCCCAAATTGTGTTTCACGAGTACAGTTTGTAGAAATGGCCATTAAACCTTATTAAAGACCTTTTCCACATCTAAGGGCACACCAACGGCTGTATGTTTATAGAGGCATGCTACTCCAATGAAGTGACCAAGGGTACAGATGTTGTTGCTTGCTAGCCTACAGTCAATGACCCCAGTCTGGACGGTATTAGTAGGTTGGTGCTGAAAGGCCCCTATCTTTTATGCAAAATGTTGGCGTATATTTTCACTTCCATATTAAGTAGGGATATCAGTCGATAATTTTTAGGTTCTGAACGATCTTTACCTTCGTTGGATATGATCATGATCATACCCTATCCTGTGAATCCAGAAACCACACCCCGATGTAGAAAGTGATTAAGGAAATGCCTCTAAAGGTGCTAATGAGATAGTTAGAAAAATGATTTATAAACAGGGGTAGCCATTCAGACCCAGTGCTTTACCCGTACAGATGCTCCTTATGGCCTCAAATATTTCTCTCATTTCAAGAAGCTCATTTAGTGTCTCTTTTTTAGTTTTGGAGATAGTTTTTAACAATATTGTGTTTAAGAATATAGGGCAGCCAGTTTTAGAAATCAATGAGCTTGGTTTGTCAAGGTAGGCATAAACGTTTTTTGAAGATTCCAAGTATGTCATTGATTCTGAATTTAATTAAGCCATCTGTGACATTGAAATCAGTAATTAGATTATTATTTTTCTTAAATTTGAGAGTTGCAGCCCTTACTTTTCCTGCTCTGTTCAGGTAAAGAAGCTTGTTCACATTTTGTGTGCATGTACCCACAAATATAATTGTTTCCCATTAATAAAATTGGTATTTTAGTTGTTTATTATCATTCAGTAATTGGGAGTTTATAGATTGAAGGCAATTCCTTTCTATTTGATAGATATAAAGAGTTGTTTATAGTTTCAAGACAACCATCTGGCCAAAGAAGCCAAACAAATGGTGATAAATCTTCGATCTGGAGCAAAAGTCTAAAAAGTGCAGGACAACAACAACAAAAAGAAAAACAGAAGTGGAAAGCTAGAGATCAATGTACTAATAGCTTGTTGAGGCCCTGTAACACTCATACTGGAAGTCAGCAAGGGCTTCTCAATCACACTCAATCTACCACTCACCATCCCACCAGGAGAAGGCTCATCGAGAGATGAGGTAAGCAATAGAAGACTGTGCATGATCTGTCCAAGAGAGCAAGACCCCAGCGTGTACAGCACATGAAAGACAATTAGGGGAGCAAACACAACTACAAAGCTAAGCAGCGTTTAACAGTAGAAGGCATCAGCTAAAAGCTCAAACAAGAACAATCTTTTCCCTACTGGAAGAAATGTTCTATAATGAGAAGTGATGTATAGAAACACTGTTAACAACAGCAATCCAGGACACGCGTACAGTGATTAGAAGATACAACTAATCAGCAACATGCAATGATAAGGGACAGTTGAGATATCTAATAAGCATTTGGGCACGAAGTACGGACTGAAAGCGGCCACACACTCTAATATTCTCCCTATAAAATATAACACTAGTACGTAAGGTATATAAGTAACTCAAACTGTGTGGATATAATGAGAACACTGCATAAGAGGAGTGTAGATATACCTTTCTAAGCATAACAAGCAAAAGTATGTAACCAGTATATTTGGATACATAGGGATATCCTGTAACTTAAGTTAGTGCTCAGTACCCAAGAAAAGGTATAATTTCAGTCTGGTGTTTGGAGAGGATTATGTTTCCATGCTCAATTCTGATGTTAAGATGGTACAAAGATCAGTAGGTTCTGAGAAAACCGTAGTTTGGCCTTTAAAAATTACTTAGAAATTTGAGGTCCCAGTAAAAGAGTGTCGGATACACATATCAGTAAGTATGTTCCCTATGGTCAGAAAGCCCTTCCTTCTAATGACTGCATCTTTGTCATAGTCCTGAGATATTTGTATTCAGGAGTCCTTCCACATTAAAACTCTGGCATTCCTCATATGGGTGCAGTGGTTTTGAGATCAGTAGTTGTGGAGATGCACGTTTTTAGATCTTTAGGATGGTACCCTGTGGTGCCCTGTCAGGGCACTCAATTTCAAAGACTTTGACAAATTTAATTTCTAGTGTATCTGCGATCCACAATTCCAGAAAGTCCATGGGAGAAGAAGCTGCATTTCCGAACCTCCTGGTAGGCCAAAGATTCTCAAGTTACTTTCCCATTGCAGTCTTCAAATTCAGTTATGTTACATTTGAGACCAAGCAAACATGAAGATTATTGCAGTCCTCTCAAGAGCTGATCCTAGATTCAGCATTAGAGATTCCCATAGTAAGATATTTTAGGTTTTTGAGAACTACCCATTACCTCAACCTGGGCCAGATCATTGTTCACATTTGTACTCTGGGTAATATCATGGACTATATTGACTTTTTTAAGGCTAACTCTAGTGTGGAGAAGAATTCCAGTTTGGCCTTTATAAGATATTTCCGGATTGGAAGATTCTCTTTTGAATGTTTAAGTTTGGCTTTGGTAAATGTATCTTTATTGTCCTTTGATTTCTCCATATTGTTTGGGGATAAGGTGGGTAAGCACAGCTTCCTCCCAGGGTTAATATAAGAACTGTTTACATACAAAGGCTGAGTTCTCATTCCCAGCTATCGGAATAAGCATATTTTGGGCAATTAGAGAGTTCACAATTGATAGGTGTTGCAAATAAACTGCATCTTAAGCACATCTGGGTAAATATATACTTAGATTCTCCTTATGAGAGAGTGTTGTCTCACTCCTGAAGGTCACATCAGTCTAAGTGATAGAAGTTGTGGCAAAAAAGTTCCAATAGCCTGTAAAGTCACAGATAGTACAAAGTCTGAGCATAAGGAGACAAAAGGGTAGTTTCCATTACAGTTGTGACATTAGATAGGTGTTAGAAATGGGGTCTCGTAGGGCAGTCAGGAGGCACTCTGTCTAAACAGGGACTCTCACTCTAGTCAGGGCAAGGGGGGTTACACTCCTAAGACAACCCTTGCTCACCCCTTGGTAGCTTGGCACAAACAGTCAGGATTATCTCAAAGGCAATGTGTAAAGTATTTGTACCAATACACACAGTAATACAGTGAGAACACTACAAAATGGACACCACAGTAGTTTAGAAAAATAGGCAACATTTATCTAAATCAAACAAGACCAAAACAACTAAAATCCAACATGCACAGGTCAAGATACGAATTTTTAAAGTAATGAGTCTTACTCCATAGAAAACAATGGAACCATTGTTGTTACACAAAGTAATTTGTTCACATCAAAAGTAAAGCTGCATGGGCAAGCGTGCATCAGAAAATTCAGCGAAGTGTTGATTCCTTACTCCCAAGTGACGCCGTGCCTCCTTTTTTCTCCAGTCAGGGCAGGTGATGCATTGTTTTTCTCTCCCGCAACAGAAGGATGGGCCGATTTCCATACAGATCACCTTCGATCCATGCATGTTCACATGGATTTTGATGCCCAGCGATGTTGTAGGAGAAATCCGTCGGAACGGTGATGGAAAACAGTGCTGCGTGGGGTTTGCGTCATTTTCAGCAGCCGCAAGCGGGTGTTGCATCGTTTCTCCAGCCACGAAGCAGGTGATATGTCAAAAGCAGTTGCGAGGCGGATGGTGTGTCGTTTGTACACCCGTTTTTGCAGGTGATGCGTCAAAATCTCCCCCACACGGCTCCCTACGCATGGATTTCAGTCCTTGTTCTACCAACATCAACTTTTAAGGGCCCAGGGACTGGATAGGGCACCACTTGGCAGGGCAGGAGTCCTAGCAGAGAGTCCAAGTGCTGGCAGAGGAAGTCTTTGATGGCCCTGAGACTTCAAAACAGGAGGCAAGTTCAAACCAAGCCCTTGAAGATTCTTCACAAGCAGGAATATATCACAAAGCCCACTCTTTTTCCTATTTCAGGCAGAAGCAGTAGATGCAGGCTAAACCAGCAAAGCACAGTCACTGGCAAAAGGGCAGTGTTCCTCCTCCAGCTCTTCAGCTCTTCTCCTTGACAGAGGTTCCACTTGGTTCCAGAAGTAATCTGAAAATCTGGGGTTTTTGGTCCACTATGTATACCCCTTTCTGCCTTTGAAGTAGGCAAACTTCAAAAGAAAGTATCTGTTGGTCACAAGATCCTGCCTTGCCCAGGCCTGGTTCCAGACTCACACCAGGGGGTAGGAGACTTTATTGTGTGAGGGCAGGCACCGCCAATTCAGGTATAAGTGACCACTCCTCCCTCCCCTGCAGCCCAGATGGCCCATCAGGATATGCAGGCTACACCCCAGCTCCCATTGTGTCACTGTCTAAAGGGAATTCACAAACAGCCTAACTGTCAGTCTAGCCCACACAGGGAATACACAAGCAAGCAGAGTCGGAGAATGCTTTAAGCAAGAAAATGCCCACTTTCTAGAAGTGGCATTTTCAAACTGACAATTTAAAAACCAACTTTACCAAAAGATCTATTTTTAAATTGTGAGTTCAGAGACACCAGACTCCATATTTCTATCTGCTCCCAAAGGTAAACTGCAATTAAAAGATATTTAAAGGCAGCCCCCATGTTAACCTATGAGAGGGATAGGTCTTGCAACAGTGAAAACCAAATTTGTCAGTTTTACACTGTTAGGACATGTAAAACTCACCAGTACATATCACAACTTTAACATACACTGCACCCTGCCCCTGGGCCTACCTATGGCCTATCTTAGGGGTGCCTTATAAGTATAAAAAGGAAAGATTTTTTGGCAGGTTAAAAATGCATGCAAAGACACTGCAGTGGCAGGTCTGAGCCATGTTTACAGAGCAACTCATTTGGGTGGCACAACCAATGCTGCGGACCCACTAGTAGCATTTGATTTATAGGCTCTGGCCACCTCTAGTGCACTTTACTAGGGACTTACTAGCAAAATCAAATATGCCAATCATGGAAAAGCCAATCACACATACAATTTACACAAGGAGCACTTGCACTTTAGCACTGGTCAGCAGTGGTAAAGTGCCCAGAGTAACAAAAACAGCAAAAACAGAGTCCAGCTCACAGTCAAAACAGAGGAAGCAGAGGCAAAAAAAGACAGGGGAGATCATGCCAAGGATGCCAGGTCTAACACATGTCCCCTCCAGCTGAAAGTAGGGAGAACTCTGACTCGCATGTGTTGAGCAGAGGCGGATGGAGAAAAAATGCTAAAGGTCCCATATTTAAAAAGTTGAGGTCCCCTTGTGTGCTACTACAGAGTCTATTTTTGCAACCTGTCGTATTCTTTAACAACACTGAGTCCTGATGATGGTCTGACGGACCTCTGACTGCCACCACAGGCCGAAACATTGATATTACCTTCTCTTTTGACAAGCTGAATTGAAAGTCCATGATATTGCTTGAACTGGGATTGAAAACCAGGCAATTATTGTGCAGGACTGTGTCATGAGGCGGGTTATAACCCTTTCCTGGATCTTCTGTTGGGATTCAATCTTGTGATCTCGATGGGTATAGACAGTGTTGTTGTTTATGAGATGGACATTTGTTGGATTTGTTGTACATTTTTTTGAACTTCCTGAATCCTATTGAGTAATATTTGGGGTTTTAACAGTACGGAGTTGTCTTATTCATTAATTGAAGACTGGATCATATGTACACATACTATTTCTAAACAATTTCTCTAGGAACATTTTTAAGTGAGACAAGGTCTAACAATAAGTCATCATTTTACCCATGCGGGTGGTGGGTCACTACATGTCAAGACAGTAGCTTAAAGCAGCTTAAAATGCTGGCATAGAAATCTGGCTGGTCGACGGAGTTAGGAGAGAGAAACATTTATGTATGCCTCTAAAATGTGTTGGCTTTCACTGTACATATCTGGGTGTCTTTAATGTGTGCTTGCAAGGGTGCTTACTGAGCTCCTGATTTGGGTGCTGTTATCTTTAGGGGCAAGTAGGTCTGAGATTAGGTCAGCCGCAATGCATTTCCCTGTCCTCTGCCCAGTTTCTCTAGCTTTAAACGGCTCCTATATCCTCAAAACTTCACATGTGCCTACCACTGTGAAATCCATCAACAGCAGCACTGGGGAAAACACTAGAGGTATGCCAGAGCTCAATCCTGAGCTCCCATCTTGGCTGAGATCCAGGCCTTGCCCCATTACTCAGTGACTTTCTAAGGTTTTTTAATTTTTTAAATAAGTTAAAATATTGCTACCTTTTGGTTAGCAATCAGGTTTCTGGTTGGCTAGGGTATGCATCTGAGCCAGGCAGAACCCACCACTCTAGTCAGGGAAAGTAAGTTACACATCAAAGATAACCTGTGCTCATACCCCATAGCTTGGCACAGAGCAGTCAGACTTACCCCCAGAGGCAACATGTAAAGTGTTTGCGCAAAACACTCACACCAGCACCACAATAAATACACCACAAAAGAGACTCCACACAGGGTTGCATAAAACATGATTCTTATATTGTATATCTCCTTTGACCAAACTGACATGAATCATAAATAGGTTGCAAAAACTGCACTCACTGTACTAAGACTCTGTATTCTAATAATGTAAGGATCCAAATAGGGATACCTCCTAACATTAGTGAATTCTTATGATATGAAATGCAGCAGATTATACAAAGAACAACATATGAACCACCACACTAGTGCGAATAATGCAACTTGGTTTGGGGACCCAAAAGCATGAAGCACCATACATCACCATAAATGCACAGGTCACAAAATATACCCACAATAGCGTATGGTGCAGCACACCTTCACTCCTATTGTATGTAATATGGCAAAACTGGATTCCATGTGAGGCATAGGGGTACCTGCACACCTATTAGGGAATATACAGTACTCTCTGAGGAGCAAAACTCTCACAGCGCCTTACCGAATGCGGCAATATTTTACAGTGCCCCCTGGCCCAGCCCTAGGGAAGGAGCATGGGGGGGGGGGGGCATGACCGTGGTAGCGAAGGGAATACAATCCTCCTTGGCAGGTTTTTCCCAAAGGCCGTAAACCACAAGCGTGTGGTGTAGTGGCTTACACCAGTGCAGTTTTTACTCTCTGAACTGAGCAGCCGACGTAGGTTTAGAAATATACTATAATTGCAGGACTCAGAGTTCCACTGCAATCACGCTAGCCCAGAGACTTTTATGGTCCAGAAACTCTGAGGGAGCCAGGGCTAGACAGCAAGCAAGCTCCTGGAGAACATTAGGGGGCATATTTATGAAAAAGTGGCGCATCATTCATAATGCCTCCACTTTTTTAGTGCCAAGTTGTGTCCCCCTAATGACACCATGTGTGTGCCGTATTTTGTATACAGTGCTCCATGGCGATTGTGTCCACATTAACATCATCATTTATAGTGCTAATGTGGTGCTTTGCTGGAATAGCGCCATAAATTATGATGCTAATGCAGCAAAGCACAGGGAGGCCCATTGTTTTCAATGGGAGTGTCACCTTAACCCCTACCTTAAAAATGGTGCAGTGAAATCTAGTGAATTTTACTGCACCATTATTCTGGGCCTCCCTACATGGGCACGCCCCCTTGCATACATTATGCCTGGCACAAGCATAATGAGGAGCAAGGGTTTACAAATTGGCGCAATGCTTGAATTGCACCACTTTGTAAACATGGCTCATGGGAAATGCCACTTTAACCCCACATTTGTGTAACAAAATATGATGCAAATTTGGCACAAGGTGGCACTATGGGCATCATAAATATGCCCCTAGTTGCGGGGCACAGAGGGAGATAGCAAGCAGCAGGCCACCACATAAGGCAGCTAATCCCAATCATGGTTCCTCCTGACAAAACAGCAGTCCACTGCCAGAAAATAAACAGTGAACAGCTGGCAATAGGTTAACAAACATGAAAGCAATCCAGTAAGTCTTTTAGGCCACCCAACCAGTAGTGGCTACAAGTCAACAGCAGAAGAGCAGTCCAGATGAGCCCGTTGTGCAGTGCAGCAGCCCTCTGACAGAAGCTCACTCCCAGTTCCAGAAGTGCTCTAAAAAACATAGGGTCAGGTGCCATATACTTCTACTCAAAAATATCTTTGATGTAAGGGATGACTTCCATCCCAGCCCTGGCTCCAGACTTCAATAGGAGGTAAATCAGCCCTTTGTGTGAGGAAGGACACAACCTATTGACATGTAAGGTGTGAACGACCTCTCCCAGCGCAGGAAGACTCTCAGTATGCCGATGGAGGCAGATGTATCTCCTGTCACTCCCAGCCCCTCCTGTGTTGTGCCTGTCTGGAAAGCATGTTCAGAGTGTAGCTGTCACTCTGCCCTAGATGTGAATTGGAGTCAGGCTGCAAGCACTACAGTTATAAGCCTAGAGAAATGCCCACTTTCCCAAAGTGGCATTTCTAAATAGTAATGTAAAATCCAACTACACCAGTAATCAAGGTTTCTCACTACCATTCCAAACATACTAAACATTGCAACACTACTTCTTTAAGATTGGAAATTACCAGTTAAAAAAATGGAAGGGAATTACCAATGTTAACCTATGAGAGAATCAGCCATCGCAGTAGTGAAAAATGAAATAGGCTGTATGTCACTACTGGGACATGCCAAATATACAGGTTCATGTCTTACCTTTTACATACACAGCATCCTGTCTATAGGGCTACCTAGGGCCTACCTTAGGGGATACGTAGGTGCAGTAAAAGGGGAGTTTAGGCCTTGGCACATAGTTTGAAATGCCAAGTCAATGTGGCAGTAAACTGCGCACACAGGCTCTGCAGTGGCAGGCCTTAGACTGGTTTGAAAGGCTACTTCTGTGAGTGGTGCAATCAGCGCTGCAGGCCCACTAGTAGCATTTAATTTACAGGCCGTGGGTATATGGTTTACTACTTTACAAGGGACTTACGGATAATTTAAATATGCCAAACAGGTTTTAACAATTCATACCATGTTTTAGGGGAGCGAGCACATGCCCTTTCAGCACTTATTAGCAGGGGTAAAGTGCCCAGGCCCCTAAAGCCAACAAAAAGAAGGTCATAAAAATAGGAGGATGAAGGCAAAAACTATGGGGATAACCCTGCTGAAAGGGCAATTTCTAACACTTACTCACACACAACTCCACATTAACCTTTGTTTTTCAGTGAATATATTACCGCAGTCGCTATTCGCTAGTTATAGGTAGGTTCACATTTCCAAAGGAAATTGAGTTTTTGGTTTGCTAATAACTTTGGCATCATTTGATGAATCTTCACAAAACTTTTCAAGAGTAAGTTGATCCATTTCAGTTTTTTTCCGGAAACTTTCGGAGAGATCCGCTAAGCATGAAGCTAGATAAAGGAGGGAAGGCAAAACATGTTTTTCCCAATTTCCCAACAAAAACAATTGAATTGAATTAAACCAAATTTTAGTAGGAAGCTTAGTACTAGCAAGATCCCAGATCTTTGGTCCAAAAAATTAGCTTTTTGTGATTTGAGGCAAATCCAATCTGCAGTTTTTGGGAGATTGAGGTTAAAATGTATGTAAATATAGAAAAGCCGAGGGTCCTCAAATCCAACAGATCAAAATAAATTACCTGATTGGATTGTACCCTATGAATAAAGATGTGGCAGCAGTCATTTTATGACTTGGGGACTCGGTCTCCTGTCCTGTGAAAAGCAGAAAAAACTTATAGGGGGCAGTGAAGGGATACCAGACCCTTCTTAGCCTGGTGGGGAGCAAAAACCTTAAGATTTTTTTAACTGCCCCATTCAGATCCGCTGTCCCAGTAACTAAAAGTAAGTCCCATGGGTAGGCCAGGGCTAGGGATCTGGCTCAACTGCTTTTTTGGGGGAGGGGCTGCCCCCCATCACCCTTTGAGTTATTTTTAGGCCTTGGGGACCCTATTTGTTTGGGGAAATATTAATATGTATGTGGAGGGAGAATGCCCCCCACAAGCCTTTAGAAGGCCCTAGGGACTCCATCCCCCAGGGGCCTGATAATATCAATGGGGAGAGTGCATGCAGCTCCCCTCCCGGAGCCTTCAGAAGGCCCTGTGAAGCCCATCCCCCAGGGCCACAACGAAGGATTCCATGGGTGTCCTGGTCCTACCATGGACACCCACTGCAAATTCAGGCCTTGGTGCTGTGGGGGGAGCTCCAGGGCCCCTGCAGTCCCTGTCAGTTCCCATGCTTTTACCCATTCATGAGTGCACTGAGAGCCAGTAGCATTTGATTGCTCCTGCCTGTCAGGAGCAGCTTTTCTCTGCTCTGGCTGGGTGGGAGCAAAGCTGCGTTTCCTGCCCGCAAGAGTGTTGGCCCGGAGTTAAAGTTCTCCCCTTCCATGCTCTTGTAGGCAGTGCCCCTGGGGATGGTGTCCCTAGAACAATGCTGCCATTAGACCATGGTGAATGGGGTCCTTACGGCCTATGGATGGCTCAGGAAGGGGATCCCCATTCCCCATGCCCAAAAATAAAATTTCAGTCCCTGGGGGATGGGGTCTCTGGGGCCCTCAGGAGACTCATTATAAAATGGTTATTATGAAATAAACAAAGCAATCTGCAGGACTAGCACGAAGAAACTCCCGGGTAGTTGGTTCTGTCTGGATATGCATTGCCATTTCGCCTTGTTACGGCTTGTAGTGTCAGTAGACAATGTGCTTGCTTTCAGTGCCAGGGTCTGCAGCTGCCTGGTATGATTAGGCAGTGTGGTATACCACGTAGTGTTTTTGTCTACAGTGTCACTGGCCTCAGTGCCAATGTGCTGTTGATTAACTTGGAGAGTGTTTGTCTTGGAGGGGTGTGTCAGAGGTTACAGTGTGAGGGACTTCAGCGTCACGCTGTGACGTGTGTGCTGTATCAGTTGGAAATGCATTGGCATGCAGACACAGTACACACAGTGTCAGCTGTGTCAGCCACATACCTTGACAAGATACTTCAAAATGGCACTGCACAACTTGGTTCTGCACACCTTGGCACTATTCAGTACCACTGTTGTTTGGTACGGACTACTCCAAAACTGCACAACCTGACCACACATGTTGATCACTTAAACGTGGCTGCTTTTTAAATATATAAATGTGATAAGAAATTATAAAAAATGCATTTGAAGAGCTCATGGTTATTATTCCACTTTGGTAAGAGAAATAAATATGTGAAACTCTTTTTTGGGGTAGTGGAGTTATGCACACCTATATACTTTCTCAGCATTTTAAGTTACAAGAAGCAGATATTCTTTTATTTCAGAGTAAATTTCACCTCAAATTTGGTGATCTGGGGTGTCATGTGCTCAATGAAAATATCGAGATGGCGAAATTCAATGAAATGAAATATGTGACAAGAATATCGGAAGGCTAGTACACATTTTCTATACATAAATCCACATTTCTGATGGATACAACTACCTGTGGATTCCTCACCTGATGAATACTCCCATGGCGCCAGCATTCAACGGAAATCTTCTTACTAGTCTCTGCACGTCGACGAGGACGTCACTCTAGCCCACGCGACGCCGTCTGACGTCATACAGGCAATAAGAGGTCCTCGCCGACGTGCCGATGACAGTTCCCTTTTTTCCGTGCATTCGAAACGGTTATCTTCGAGGGAGCTACTGTTACCTTCGTGGTTACAGTGTATTGTCTGCTGCGTAGTCTTCTCTGCGGTAACAATGTCTCAGAGGAAGTCGGGTTTCAAGCCCTGTCGAGAGTGTGGGGGCAAGATGTCAGTTACAGATCCTCACTCCGACTGTCTATGGTGTTTGAGCTCCGACCACGACGTCTCGACTTGCGATTCATGTCAACACATGAATCCGAAGGCCCTCAAAGAGCGTGAGGCCAAGTTATTCATGGCAAAGTCAAAGAAGAAGGAGAAACATCATAAGAAGTCTTCTTTGCCAAGGTCTCACCGGCGTCATCGAGACTCCCGGCGCCGTAGAGACTCACAACGTCACTCCAGCAAGGAGTCTCGTTCGAGGTCACCTTCGGCTCGGCGTCGGAGGACTTGGGAGGTCAGCCCCACGGTCACGCCGCATCCATCGACGCCGTTGCCCTCTCCGGCGTCACCGACTTCGCCTGGTCAGGCGTCAGTGATTGAGGTGGTGCAGCCTCTTGTGTTTTCTCCGGCGTCGCAGACGTCGAGGCCGGCGTCGGGGTCGCCCTCGATCCAGGCACCCCAGTATCCGGCTTTTCCCACTCCTGGAGCCGATAGTACCGCGTTTCTTAATGCGATGTATACCATCTTTCAGCAGATGGCTCCAGGAGCTGCTCCGGCTGGTCCTTCGGGGCCCTTGGCCTTTTCGTTGGGTGATCCTGCGCCTCTTCGGCCGGCACCCTTTATGCCCTTTCTCCCTTTTGGGAATCTGGGCTCGGCGCCGGTGCCGGCGTCGGTGGCCGCTCCGGTGGCTTCGGATGTTTCGGCCCCGGAGGTTGCCCCTCCGTCGATGTCAGGATTTTGCCCTGTGACTCCGGTTGGTCCATCGGCTCCAAAACCTCGTCCTCCGGCTCCTGCCTCGGCGCCGAAGCTGCCTGTGGCGCCGGACGCGGCGTCAGATGCTTCTGGAGATCGGCGCCGTTCTTCGACGTCGGCGGAGGCCATGTCGACTCCGCGTATCGAGGAGAAACTTCATTCGAGGAGGCGTGCTCTCCGTCTTTTAGAAGAGCAAGAGTACCAGCGAGTCCTAGAGGAGGGAGAGATTGAGGACTCTGGAGACGGACTGCATGGTCTGGATACAGCCAGTGGGCTGGACACTTCCCCTGAGTGGGACCTTTCATCTCCAGGGGAATATACGGAGGAGGCTGCTTCCTTTCATGCTGTGGTGAGGAAGGCAGCGAGCTTTTTGGACCTGCCTTTGCCGGTGGCAGAGGCAAAGCAGAATTTGCTGACAGAGGTATTGCATCCGGCCTCTGCTGCAGCTGAGCCTCTCTTGCCATTTAATGAGGCTTTGCTGGATCCGGTGTTGGAGGTGTGGAAGAAGCCGGTGTCTTCCTCGGCCGTTCATAGGGTTGTGGCCAGGAGGTATCGAGCTGCACCATCTGACCCTGGCTTTCTCTCTAGACACCCTACGCCGGAGAGCTTGGTGGTGCAAGCCTCCTGTTCCTCAAAGTCAGCGCCTGGTTCCTTCCCGACGGTGCATGGAGACAGAGACTCCAAGAAACTGGATGCGCAGTCCAAGAAAATATTTTCGTCATGCAGTTTGGCGTTGAAGGCCACCAACGCAACGTGCATTCTGGGGAGGTACATCCATGCGCTGATGGATGATATTTCGTCTTCATTTACGGAGCTTCCCCAGGGTCTCTTGGATGTGGTCTCGGACGCCCAGGCTGCCGCGACCCAGATTATCCAGTCTGGGCTGGACACAACCGACTCGGTGGCCAGGGCGATGGGCACGGCTGTGGTGGCAAGAAGACAGGCCTGGCTCCGAAACTCAGGGTTCTCTGCGGATGTGCAGTCGACCCTGCTGGACCTCCCGTTTGATGGGGACAGACTGTTTGGAGCCAAGGCAGATTCAGCCTTGGAACGATTTAAGGAGAGCAGAGCCACAGCCAAATCGTTAGGACTGCAAGCTCCTTCTTCCTCTGCCTCTTCTAGAATTTTCAGCAGGTTTCGGGGATTTGGGCGTGGCTCTTATTCCTCTTCCTTTCGGGGGAGGTTCCAGCAACCCGCCTCTTCCCTCCCCTATAGGTCATTTAGAGGGAGGGGGAGGGGTGGGGTCCGTACCAGAGGAGCCTCTCAACAGCACTCTGCCTCTTCCTCGTCCTCTGGAGGGGTGCAGCAGGGGAAGCAGCCTTAGGCTTCCACCGTTTCCCACTCACTCCTCTCCTGTAGGGGGAAGATTACAGCATTTTCTCCACAAGTGGAAGTCTATCACAACGGACACTTGGGTTCTCGGCATTGTGGGAAAAGGCTACGCCCTTCCCTTTCGGGAGTTCCCGCCCCTCATCCCGCCCCGCCCATCTTATTGTTCAGAAGAACACCTCCTGTTGCTAGAACAGGAGGTTCATGTCCTCCTTTCAAAGGGCGCGGTAGAGTTGGTCCCAGAGCAGGAAAAGGGTCGAGGTTGTTACTCAAGATACTTCCTGATTCCCAAAAAGGATGGTCAGTTGAGACCAATCCTGGATCTGAGGATCTTGAATTGGTTCCTCAAACAGGAAAAGTTCAAGATGCTGACCCTAGCACAGGTGCTTTTGGCGTTGAACAAGGAAGATTGGATGGTGTCTGTCGACTTGCAGGATGCTTACTTTCATATCCCGATACTCAAGTCGCACAGGAAGTATCTCCGGTTTGTGGTAGGGTCGCAGCACTATCAGTTTGCGGTCCTCCCGTTTGGTCTTACTTCAGCACCTCGAGTCTTCACAAAGGTGATGTCAGTGGTTGCGGCGGAGCTCAGAAGGAAGGGGATAGCAGTATTCCCTTACTTGGATGACTGGTTGATCAAAGCCAAGTCCCCGGAGCTTGTGTCGCATCATCTGCAGTCAACAACCCAGTTGTTGTTCGACCTGGGCTTTTCGGTGAACGTGCCCAAATCTCACCTGGAGCCCTCTCAGCGCCTCCTGTTCATAGGGGCAGTACTGGATACAACATTGAGTCGAGCCTTTCCTCCGCCTCAGCGGATTCAAGATATTCAGGAATTGGTTCCACTGTTTCGAAATGGAGCGGTAGTTCCAGTCCTCAAGGTCCTTCGTCTGCTCGGTCTGTTCGCCTCCTGCATTCTGTTGGTCACGCATGCTCGCTGGCACATGAGGGCTCTTCAGTGGTGCCTCCGAAGGCAGTGGTCTCAACACAAGGGAGATTTAGAAGGTACTGTCAAGATCTCCAGAGATGCTGCTGTGGAATTGAAGTGGTGGATTGCGGGCAACAATCTTTCACAGGGAAAGCCGTTCGCGCAGTCGCCACCAGTGGCCACGGTAATAACGGATGCCTCCACCCTAGGATGGGGAGCTCATCTGGGGGATCTTTAGATCAAAGGGCTTTGGTCTCCAGAGGAACAGGTGTTTCATATCAATCTGTTGGAGTTACGGGCTGTACGTTTGGCTCTCAAGGCCTTCCTCCCATCCCTTCGTGGTCAGTCGGTACAGGTCCTGACGGACAATACTACCACGATGTGGTACATAAACAAACAGGGAGGAGTAGGGTCGTACCTTCTCTGCAGAGAAGCTCTTCGGCTATGGTCCTGGGCAAAGGACCATCAGATTTGCTTGGTGGCAAATCATCTGGCCGGGGTCTTGAATGTACATGCGGACAGTCTCAGTCGCCAATTCTCGGCAGACCACGAGTGGCGTCTCCATCCAGATCAAGTCTGTTTAATCTTCCAGATGTGGGGGTTTCCTTGGATAGATCTGTTTGCCACTCGGGAGAACGCGCATTGCCCGTTATTCTGCAGCCTCCAGTATCCGATGCAGGGAGCGTTGGGGGACGCGTTTCAGATAACCTGGTGCGACCAGTTGCTTTACGCGTTTCCCCCCATACCCTTGATTCCTCGAGTGTTGAGGAAAATTCGCCAAGACCGGGCCCAAGTCATCTTAATAGCTCCGGATTGGCCAAGGAGGGTATGGTACTCCGACCTTCTCCAACTCTCACTGTGCCCTCCGCTCCATCTCCCTCTCAGGGCAGACCTCCTCTCGCAGTCGCAGGGGCAGGTTTTACACCCCAACCTCCAGAGTCTGCACCTACATGCTTGGAGATTGAACGGGGCAACCTGAGTTCCTTCTCTCTCCCGCCTGATGTAGTGGATGTTATCTTAGCGGCCAGGCGACACTCCACTAAATCTATCTACGCTAATAGGTGGTCTAAATTTGTTATGTGGTGTGGATAGAGACAGATTGATCCCTTACATGCTCATCTGTCACATGTTTTGTCTTTTGCACTGTCTCTAGCGCAGAAAGGTTGTGCAGTAGCTACCATTAAGGGTTATTTGTCGGCCTTGTCAGCCTTCATTTGTCTTCCAGACCAACCATCGTTATTTAAATCCCCTATTGTTCTCAGATTCTTGAAAGGTCTTCTGAATCAATATCCTCCAAAACCATTCGTTATGCCTCAATGGGATTTGTCCTTGGTCCTGACTTTCCTTATGGGGTCCCCTTTTGAGCCTATGCATTCTTGCCCCTTAAGGTATTTGGTTATTAAAACAGTATTCCTGGTAGCTATAACATCTGCAAGGAGAGTGAGTGAGTTGCAGGCCTTATCGGTTAAACCCCCTTATATAACGTTTTATGGGGATAAGGTGGTGTTGAGGACCAAGGCTGCTTTCCTTCCGAAGGTTGTTTCACCCTTCCATTTGGCTCAGACAATCACTTTGTCCACGTTTTATCCTCCGCCTCATCCTTCAAAGGAGGAAGAAAGACTACATCGCCTGGACCCAAAAAGGGCGTTGAGCTTCTATATCGACAGAATGAAGGATATCAGGCTGGAGGATCAGCTGTTTGTCGGATACGTGGGCAAGAGGAGAGGAAAGGCAGTCCACAAGAGAACACTCTCCAGGTGGGTTGTTCTTTGCATTAAAATCTGTTACTCTTTGGCAAAGAAGGATCCGCCTGAGGGCATTAGAGCTCACTCCACCAGAGCTAAGTCGGCCTCTTCGGCCTTGGCTAGGGGTGTTCCTGTGGTCGACATCTGCAAGGCCGCAACTTGGTCGTCCCTTCATACTTTTGTGAAACATTACTGTTTGGACTCTGAGGTCAGAAGGGACGGTCATTTTGCACGGTCAGTGCTGCAGGATTTCTTGGTTTGACCATTTAGGCACCCACCGCCGGGCGTGGTACTGCTTTGGGACTCTATTCATCAGGTGAGGAATCCACAGGTAGTTGTATCCATCAGAAGAACGAGTTACTTACCTTCGGTAACGACTTTTCTGGTGGATACATTAGCTACCTGTGGATTCCTCACGGTCCCACCCGCCTCCCCGTTGCCTTTTTGGTCTCTCCAAGCAATCCTTGAGTGTGCTCCTTTTGGTCTTCAAAGTTGCAATACATTTTGCATGTATGATATTTGTATATATGTGTATATTTATATATAAATCTATATATATATTGGGTATATACATGATTCGTATGTATAATTATATTTATTTGTTAAAAAAAAAAAAAAAAAAAAAGAAGGTTATATTAAATCTACAGCTATTTTATTGCAATGTTGTGTGATTTACAATATTAAGAAATGTTGCTTTGCTCTTTCATTGCATTGGGTTATTATTATTCTCATGCACGTAAAAAATGTTGGTACTGTCATCGGCACGTCGGCGAGGACCTCTTATTGCCTGTATGACGTCAGACGGCGTCGCGTGGGCTAGAGTGACGTCCTCGTCGACGTGCAGAGACTAGTAAGAAGATTTCCGTTGAATGCTGGCGCCATGGGAGTATTCATCAGGTGAGGAATCCACAGGTAGCTAATGTATCCACCAGAAAAGTCGTTACCGAAGGTAAGTAACTCGTTCATTTGTACCTTGACTATATATGTATTTTCAATGTGCATAGTTGTGAAATTAAGAATAGTAATTCTATACTTCCTCGGTATGCATTTACCTTGTGATATTTTGTCCCTCAAAATTCTATCCGTAGTATTCTGATACCACGATATTCCTATGCTGGGGATTCCTTAGCATAATCATTTTTTTCTTGTATACAAACACTGTAATTCTCCATTGTTAGTGAAATAAATTACCCGACACCATTAACTCAAAGGCTATTTGTTAATTCTTCAAGGTCACAGTACTCTACTCATGGAGAGGGCACAGGGCCAAGGGGGAGTAGAAAAGCTGGAGCAATTTAACAAGTCAATGTATTTAAGGCTAACTTTTTCCAAATGCAGTAATTACTGCTGCACCTATTGAACTGGCAATCCAAAACAATGTCATGGGATCAATAAGATTAAATGTTCATTTATAAGCATGGCATCAACCAATAAAACCAGTAATTATACTTTCCAAACGAAAGTCTGGATCCAATCCACAGACGGCGATACTATTTAGCGAATCAATAAATTCTAACTGTTGAAAGTCAACTTCCTAGAGCAGATTCTAAATATGTACTTTACTGCAGTACACCAGCAGGAGATGCCACATTCCAAATTGGCATGGAAATCATTCTATGCAAAATAATGGACTTGGTTTTATGGATGAACAACTGAGCAGAGCAACAATTAAAATGTGACTTGAAGAAGTTGGTAATTCAAACCAAGGGACATATTTCAGCGTATTAGCAGCATTGTGATCTGTTTTTTATTAATTGGACTTGCTCCATATCTGGCATCAAGCTTTAGTGCTGAAATGAAGTGTAGGCATATTTCGGATAATGAGAATTAAAGCAAAAAAAAATTAAAACACAGACAGCAAGTTTTATTTTGGGCAGCTATGCCCGCACAGTTTCACATTCGGAGAAACAACACTGTGTTTAAGCAAAACGGGCGCATATCTGGTGTTGGAAGTGACCTTTCTGCAGGGTCACCCCCAAACTTTTTGCCTTCCTCCTTCTCTTTCTGACCTCATTTTTGCTGGCTTTAGGACTCTGAGCACATTACCACTGCTTATCAGTGCTAAAGTGCATATGCTCTCTCCTTAAAACATGGTGACATTGGTTCATACCCAATTGGCTTATTTAATTTACTTGTAAGTCCCTAGTCAAGTGCACCACATGTGCCCAGGGCCTGTAAATTAAATGCTACTAGTAGGCTGCAACACAGGTTGTGCCACACTAATAAGTAGTCCCCTAACCATGTCCCAGGCCTGCCTCTGCAGTACCTGTGTGTGCCGTTTCACTGCCACTTCGACATGGTGAATTGCCATGCTTTACACTCCCCTTTTTCTACATATGTCCCCCTTAAGGTAGGCCCTAGATAGCCCATAGGACAGGGTGCTATGTAGGTAAAAGGCAGGACATGAGCATGTGTGTTCTATACATCCTGGTAGTGTCAAACTCCTAAATTCGTTTTACACTGCTGTGAGGCCTGCTCCTTTCATAGGATAGCATTAGGGCTACCCTCATATACTGTTTGAGTGGTAGATCCTGATCTGAAAGGAGTAGCCGGGTCATATTTAGTATGGACAGAATGGTGATATAAAATCTTGCTTAATGGTGAAGTTGGATTTTATATTACTGTTTTAGAAATGCTACTTTTAGAAAGTGAGCCTTTCTCTACACTTAAATCCTTCTGTGCCTTCCAATCCACATCTGGCTAGGTTTAGTTGACAGCTCCCTTGTGCATTCACTCAGACAACCTCAAACACAGGATGCTCAATCACACTTGCATACATCTGCATATTGAATAGGTCTTCCTGGGCTGGGAGGGTGGAGGGCCTGCCACTTACATGCCAAAGGACAGTAGCCTGCCCTCACACAATGGACTGTCACACCCCCTGCTGGGACCCTGGCAGACAGGATTGAGCTGAGAGGAGACCTTGTGCACTTTTAAGCCATTCTTTGATGTCACCCCCCTTCAAAGGCACATTTGGGAATTTAAGCAGGGTCTCTGACCTGACCAACTTAGACACTTCTTGACAAGACACTCTTGTCACAGACAATTACTGGTGAAGAGAACCTGAACCAGAACTGGCAACCTGCCAAGAAGAATTTCCTGGCTGCCCAAAGGACTCACCTGACTGATTTCTCAGAAAGACTGCTGCCTTGCTGTTGTCCTGCTGCCTTGCTGCTCTCTGGCTGTGCTGAGGAGTGCTCTCCAAGGGCTTGGATAGAGCTTGCCTCCTGTTCCCTGAAGTCTCAGGGCCAAAAATACTTCATTCCTGCAAGAAGAATTCCCGGTGCGGCGAAAATCGAAGCACTGCCTGCCAGAAATGACGCACAGCCTGCCTCATGGTGAAAAATTCACTGCACGCCGAACCGGAACGACAAAGTCTGACTTTGCTAGGAGAAGATTGACGCAGTGCCAGCATAGCAACTGGAAATTTGACGCACAGCCCACTGGATCGACACACAGCAGAGCCGGAACGACGCAGCCCGACTTCCTGAGAGGATGCGATGCAGCTCCTGCCGTGCGGTAGCAATTTCCACGCAACACCCACCGGATCGACGCAGCCCTTGTGACTTTGTCCTGTCAGTGCTGGATTTCAACACATCGTCCCTGGGGTGTCCGAAAACCATGCAACCCGAGGAGGATCCAAGACTGAGCGCCGGAAATCTACCCAAAACCTTCCCTGCATGAAAAATAAATGACGCATTGCGTGCGTGGCTCGAGAAATCAACGCACTCCTCCCTGTTTTCCACGCATCTCGTCCTCTGTGGTTCTTTGCAGAGATTTTTTAATGCAAACCAGGTACTTTCTGCTTGCAAGAGACATTTATTGCTTTTAAGAGACTAAAGACACTTTATATAATTTTTACAGTGATATCTCAACATATACTTATTGCATCTTAATCGTTTTGCCCTTCATTTTATATTATATATTTTTCTAAACACTGTGTGGTGTATTTCTGTGGTGTTCTACTGTGTTATTGCATGATTTGTTGCACAAATACTTTACACATTGCCTTCTAAATTAAGCATGACTGCTCAGTGCCAAGCTACCAGAGGGTGGGCACAGGATAATGTGGATTGTGTGTAACTTACCCTGACTAGAGTGAGGGTCCTTGCGTGGACAGGGGGTAACCTGACTGCCAACCAAAGACCCCATTTCTAACATCTGGTATCAATTTTCGTGGGCTTTTTTAAGTTTAAAATGACATGGTTTTGCTCGTTCACAAAATAATTTAAGGGAGTGCAACCCTACTTCGTTGGTCTTCATTTTCTCAGTGTATTCAATGATGATGCTTCAAGTAATATTTGATTGTCTGGGTTATATTCAGAGTTTAATTTGACCCAGTGGTTGTCCGTGGGGGGCACCAGTACTTGTTATTGGGGACCAGAATTTATTTTTCCATAGCGGATATTTACTGAGTGCAAGAAAAGGAAAAAAGACAGAGGAATAACAAGATGGCAAAACCGTGAGAGTGAGAAAGGTGGGCAGAAAGTGACTACAGGATTTGGTAGTTGGCTTGCAACGTTTAATTACACCAGTCTCTGGCTTTTGAGCAGAGCTTTGGGAACCAGTACTTTTTCTTTCACAAATGAAGCACTGGTTATATTGGTTTCTATTTTATGACCAGCACATGCAGCTGGCACTGTACGTTTTATATTGAGTTTTTAGAGTTAGACACATAATATCAAAGAAAGATTATTTTAATGATAAAAATCTTCTTGATGTTAGGGCATAAATGGTGTTTTGGTATGTGTGTGATATAATAATAACGACATTTATAGAGTGAACAGCTACTCATGAAGGAGTGTCCCGGTGCAAGCAAACAGAGACTGCCGGGAAAATTGTGATTTGTTTTTAGCTATATTTGAGGTTTGCAGAGGAGTCTATGTAAGAAAATGTTGGGGGATCCGCGCAAGCCACACCTCCCTGGAATCCCCCGGGTGTCTAATTTTAAAAAATGTCTGGGTTTGGTAGGTTTCCCTAGATGACCGCCACACCCGGGATCAAAAATGCCCTCACCTGCAAAAACAGGTCGTTTTGTAATAGATAATTTTGATGTGTCCATTTGGGCCATTTCCTGTCCCGAGCACTAGGCCTACCCACACAAGTGAGGTACCATTTTTATCGGGAGACTTGGAGGAATGCTGGGTGGAAGGACATGTGTGGCTCCTCCTAAATTCCAGAACTTTCCATTACCAAGATGTGAAGAAAAAGTGTTTTTGTTTGCCAAATTCTGAGATTTGCAAAGGATTCTGGGCAATAGAACCTGGTGAGAGCCCCACAAGTCACCCCATTCTGGATTCCCCTAGGTGTCTAGTTTAAAAAAATGCACAGGTTTGGTAGGTTTCCCTAGGAGCCAGCTGAGCTGGAGGCCAAAATCCACAGCTAGATACTTTCCAAAAAACATGTTGGATTTCAATGTAAAAATGTGATGTGTCCATGTTGTGTTTCTTGTCGCGGGCATTAGGCCTACCCACACAAGTGAGGTACCATTTTTATCAGGAGACTTGTGGGAACACAGAATAGAATACTAAGTGTTATTACCCCTCGTCTTTCTCTACATTTTTTCCTTCCAAATGTAAGACAGTGTGTAAAAAAGACATCCATTTGAGAAATGCCCTGTAATTCACATGCTAGTATGGGGACCCCGGAATTCAGAGATGTGCAAAGAACCACGACTTCTTAACACCGTATCTTGTGTCCATTTTGGAAATACAAAGGTTTCCTTGATACCTATTTTTCACTCTTTATATTTCACCAAAGGAATTGCTGTATACCAGGTATACAATGAAAACCCATTGCAAGGTGTAGCTCATTTATTGGCTCTGGGTACCCAGGGTTCTTCATGAACCTACAAGCCCTAAATATCCCTGCAACCAGAAGAGTCCAGCAGATGTAACGGTATATTGCTTTTGAAAATCTGACATTGCAGGAAAACGTTAAAGAGTAAACCGTGAAGGAAAATGGCTGTTTTTTTTTACCTCAATTTCAATATTTTTTTATTTCAGCTGTTATTTTCTGTAGGAAAACCTTGTAGGATCTACAAAAATGACCCCTTTCTGAATTCAGAGTTTTGTCTACTTTTTAGAAATGTTCAGCTGTTCGCGATCCAGCATTGGTTTCACACCCATTTTTGTCACTACCTGGAAGGGGGCTAAAAGCGCAAAAAATAGTAAAAATGGGGTGTGTTCCAGTAAAATGCAAAAATTGTGTGGAAAAATGTGGTTTTCTGATTGAGGTCTGCCTGTTCCTGAAAGCTGGGAAGATGGTGATTTTAGCACCACAAATCCTTTGTTGATGTCCTTTTCAGGGAACAAAATCACAAGCCTTCTTCTGCAGCCCTTTTTCCCATTTTTTTTATTTTTTTTAGGATGACATTTCACTCTGGGTACCTCCCTAGGATCCCTAGGATGTTGGTAAAAAGGATGCAAATTTTGGCGTGGGTAGCTTAAGAGGACAAAAAGTTATGAAGCCCTAAACGCAAACTGTCCCAAATAGCCCAACAAAGGCCTGGCACCTAAGGGGGAAAACGCCTGGCAGCGAAGGGGTTAATGGGTTTCCTCCTTATTCTTGTTTGAAATGGATTTGAAGAATTCTGCTTTCAGCATGATTTTTGACTGGATAAGTTGGTTGTAGCATTCCACTGCTGATGTCAAGGCACTGTTTGTCCTTTTGCAAGTTTCTTTGTTGTCTGGCACTTAGCATTTGATGCAAGTTCATCTTCTGTTCCCTCTCCTCCCTCCCCATGCTTCTCCTCTCTTCTCACAGATAACCCTAACTCTCTTTGCTGCCACTCTTGCTTCAACATATTGTATTCCCCCAGTATTTCCCTCTGCCAGTGCCTCTTCCTGCAACCTGCTGCTCCATTCTTTTTCCCATTACGCCTCTGTCCCTACCCGTCTTTCTGCTCCATGACGCCTCCCATTTCAGTCTCTCTCCCCACTCCGGTGTCTCCACCCAGCTCATCTCTCACTTCATCTCGTTACCTGTTAAGCTATGTTGTTAACTAACTAAATATTGAAATAACAGGAACATGAATTCAATAAGAATGACGTGACATATCGTGGTGCAGGAGATGCCAGTTTATGTTGCTGATACAGTTCATTATGTTTTATGAATTATCATTATATTGTACGTACACCACTCACCTTCTAGTGCATGTTCAAAGCTGTCCTGATTAGCTGAAGGAAAATGAAAAGAAAATAAACATTTTAAATTGCACTTCTCCCAACATGTTTGATATACGTATCATTATCCTCTACAATGTTTGTACATTTATCATTACATTGCACACCACATCACTGCGATCAGAGGAGTTCAAGGGCAGACAACATTTCCACGTATGATAAATTAAATCGAAATACAAGAAAACGGCTAAATAGCTGGGGGTGATGTATTTCCCAAGAATGTAATCAAAAAAGGAAAGGCTAAGAAAAACTCAGAACAGCAGTACGTGCAGATGGTTTCTTTTCAGAAATTAATACTGCATACTTTCACGCATCACTTATGATTTCATATCATTGCTGTACTGTGCATGCCCTTACATGTTGTAAATATTTGGTGACCGTAATTTATTTGTTTATTTTTTAGTTTATCGTGCTACATCTAGCCACTAGGTTGCCTAAGATCACCAGAGAGGTTGTACAAATATAAGGAGATTTATGAAAAATTGGGTTTTTGTGAAACATTTTAGATGGATAACAGCCATGTCTGAAGTTGTTCCATCAATACCAATATTCTGCTCAGTGGTGTTCAGCAGAAGGAAACCCTACTTAGTTCAATTGTCAGGCGTTTTCTGAACAACAAATGATGGTTCAGATGATAGACTGTGTTTACGGCATTTCACAGTCGTAGTCCTTGAACTACTAAGTCTCTACCTTCATGCCTCATTCACCTGAAGCTTTGTTGATTGATCAAAAGAGTTGATGTTGAGTGCAGGGTTCTGGTGTAATGAGAGGCCATTTTCTTCCTGAGTTCACAATGCCTTTGGCCAAGGGAGTGCTATGGTCTGTGCAGAGATATATGAATTTAATCCTGGTATTTTGGGAAGATTTTGACGTTGTTTCAAGATGGGCTTGATATGGTTGCTCTTGCAGAAATAGAGGCATATGATGGCACCTCTGAAGACCCCCTTTAGATGTTCATTGTACTGTTTATCAGATAAGAGTGTGACCTAGCTTTCATTCTCCTATTTTACCATCTAATGTTTACTCTATAAGAGTAGGGCCAGGAGCCGGTGGGAGGATGGCAGGAAGTGCCACTCTCTTTACTATACTTTTATTTGTTTCTGTTCTTTTTAAGGGATGTTCTACATCTCAATTGGTTTATAACCCTACACCATGCATTCATATTTTTTTTACTGTTAGAGGAGCACCCTACAAAAATACAAATAAATACATTAAAAAGTAAATAAAATCAATACAGGAAACCTGAAGCATGATCGGTGCTGGGAAGGCTACAAAGTGTGGCACTCGCAACATTGAATAAATAGTACCAGGCAGTAGAGGGAGACACTTTGAGGCCGACCTTTGGCAGCACAACAGATGACAAGTATTGTGGGCTGTGAGAGGGATATAAAAGACGAACACACATCAACCAATATGTAATCGAAGTTCGGACAGGCACCTAGAGGTCATGATAGTTAGAAAGCAAGATGTGGCTAGACAAGATAACGGAATAATGATAGTCAGGAAACAAGGTATATCAAGACAATATTATGAAGTAGTGATACTCGGAAAACAAGATATAACAAGGCAATATTATGGAATAATAATAGAGAGGGATTAGGAAAAAAATCATGATTATGGCGGTGAGAAGAAATGATATGTAAGTAGTGAATTGTTAAATCCAAAATCTGAAATTACAGTCTTTATAGTTCTAATTGGTATTAGAGATATTTCAGCGTTTCTTTTCTCATTTGAATTACTCTTTTTCGTAGGCCTGCTGTTTTTTTACATCCTCAAATTGAGCCAAAAAAATGATCAGAGCTATTACATTGTATTCACAAATATTTGGTACTCCAACAGAGCTCTTTTATATCACGAGTTACCATCTACACATAACAAGGACATGTTGAGGATTTCCCTATACTTGTAAAATCAGGGGAGCCTAGAGCGTTTTTGTACTTGTAAACTGAGTGAACTCCACAGGGCTTTTTATAAGTAAAAAATCTTTCGGACTCCAAACGGGTTCTTTCACGACCCTTTCTAAACTGCTAGTTTTCTTTCTTTCTTTCGTTCTTTTATTTTATTTTTTAATCAAAAAGTGTCTGAGTATCCGTGCATCATGTAAGCTTTGATGGGAAGAGAGAAAATGTGGCTTCCTAGTTGTAAAGCTGACAGGGACATATGATTGTTTTCAATACTTATTTGGTATCTTCCTATGTTGCTGCCAGAAACCTGCAGCTTGTTACGCCATTATTATAATTACTTTGGCATCCAAGACTTCCATGATATACATTCAAAAGTGCTGAATATTGATTGGGAAATGATGCAATGTTAAGCTGTAGATTTAGTCATTTAGCCTGATATACTAATGGGGGTTTCAAGTGTTTTGAGTCCAAACATATTAAGAATAGTTATCACAAATAGGCCAGGGATCCCCCTCCTCGCAGACTTACCAATATTACGAAGGACAGTAGTTTGTGGGAGGAACATTACCTCAGAGTACAAGATTATGAGGGACAACATGCAGGTAAGGTTGTTTCCACACTGATTCTTGCAAGATATTCTCCATTTTCAGTGGGATTTTCATCCGGACATTTTGCCTGCTTTTAGCAGACAAAGTGCCCACTCTGTAATGTTCCAAGACAACTTGAAATTACCATAGTGCTGCTAATTCTCGATACTGGCCCCAATGGGAAGTACAGGCCAATTGTTATGGGCCACTAAGTAGACATTGTTTGCTGAATTGTTTATGATGGAACACCACTACGTTTGTTACTGATTTATTTATTGTAAGTGTGTTTGCTTTGCAGCGTGGTATTTGTGCCTCTTATTGCCTGCAATTCTTATCTGGTGGTAGTTTAAAAAATATTTTCTGTTAGAAATGGGGTCTTTGGTTGACAGTCAGGTTACCCCCGTTCAAGCAAGGACCCTCACTCTAGTCAGGGTAAAAGAGAATCACCCTCAGCTAACCCCTGCTTACCCCCTTGGTAGCTTGGCAGAGCAGTAGGCTTAACTTCAGAGCGCTAGGTGTAAAGTATTTGTACCAACACACACAGTAACTTAATGAAAACACTACAAAATGACACAACACCGGTTTAGAAAAATAGGAAATATTGATCTAAACAAAACAAGACCAAAACAAAAAAAATTTGACATACACAAGTCAAGTTATGCATTTTTGAAGATTAAACTCAAAAATAGCGCTTAGAAACAAAAATGCTTTGATGAGATGTTAACACGGCATTGTGACGGAGTCGTTCCCAACGAGCTGACACCAGCGGCGCCGGACACGGAGTCGTGTAGACCCCCAAGTAAAGTACCTTTGTTGAAGGGTGAAAACAAGCCGATGCGCGAAGTTGGGAATCGCGGCGTCTGTGCGAAATTTTGAATCCGTGCACTTCGAGCAGCATCGGTCACGACGTGGTGCGGCGACTTCCACGGAGTCGCGGACTTCAGCGAGCTGCTGCGGCGTCGGGCCTGCGAAGAGCGTCGCGTTCCAGCGAAGGTCACGGCGTCAGGTGCAGGCGGCGTTACCGGATTCAGCAGCGGCGTCGGTCCGAAGTCGTCCGAAGTCGATTTCCTTGGATTCCACCAGCTTTCCTTTCAAGGGCCCAGGGACTGGATAGGGCACCACTTGTCGGGGCAGGAGTCTCTTCAGAGACTCCAGGTTCTGGCAGAGAGAAGTCTTTGCAGTCCCTGAGACTTCAAACAACAGGAGGCAAGCTCTAATTCAAGCCCTTGGAGATTTCTACACAAGATGGAAGGCACACAAAGTCCAGTCTTTGCCCTCTTACTCTGGCAGAAGCAGCACTGCAGGAAAGCTCCACAAAGCACAGTCACAGGCAGGGCAGCACTTCTTCCTCAGCTATCAGCTCTTCTCCAGGCAGAGGTTCCTCTTGGTTCCAGAAGTGTTTCTAAAGTCTGTAGATTTGGGTGCCCTTCTTATACCCATTTTAGTCTTTGAAGTCATCTTTCTTCAAAGGGGACTCACACCTACTTGTGAAATCCAGCCTTGCCCAGGCAAGGCATCAGACACACAGCAGGGGGTTGGAGCCGGCATTGTCAGAGGCAGGCACAGTCCTTTCAGATGAGAGTGACCACTCCACCCCTCCTTCCTAGCAGAGATGGCTAATCAGGAAATGCAGGTTACACCCCAGCCCTCTTTGTGTCACTGTCTAGTGCAAGGTGAAAAACAACCCAACTGTCAAACTGACCCAGACAGGGAATCCACAAACAAGGCAGAGTCACAGAATGGTTTAAACAAGAAAATGCTCACCTTCTAAAAGTGGCATTTTCCAACGCACAATCTTAAAATCAACTTTACTAAAAGATGTATTTTTAAATTGTGAGTTCAGGGACCCCAAACTCCACATGTCCATCTACTCTCTAGGGGAATCTACACTTTAATCGTATTTAAAGGTAGCCCCCATGTTATCCTATGAGAGAGACAGGCCTTGCAACAGTGAAAAACGAAGTTGGCAGTGTTTCACTGTCAGGACATGTAAACCACATTACTATATGTCCTACCTTATCCATACACTGCACCCTGCCCTTGGGGCTACCCAGGGCCTACCTTAGGGGTGCCTTACATGTAAGAAAAGGGAAGGTTTAGGCCTGGCAAGTGGGTACACTTGCCAAGTCGAATTTATAGTGTAAAAGTACACACACAGACACTGCAGTGGCAGGTCTGAGACATGATTACAGAGCTACTTATGTGGGTGGCACAACCAGTGCTGCAGGCCCACTAGTAGCATTTGATTTACAGGCCCTGGCACCTCTAGTGCACCTTACTAGGGACTTACTAGTAAATCAAATAGGCCAATCATGGATAAACCGATTACATACAATTTACACGGAGAGCATATGCACTTTAGCACTGGTTAGCAGTGGTAAAGTGCTCAGAGTTGAAAAGCCAACAGCAACAGGTCAGAAAAAATAGGAGGCAGGAGGCAAAAAGACTGGGGATGACCCTGCATAAGCAAAAGTCCAACATTTTCCCTGTGTAGGCTTAGTGAAAAAGAAAGTAAACCTCCCTAAGAATCTATAGTTTAATATATTCTGAAATCTCTAACCTTCATCTGTCACCAAGTCCTAATAGTAAATATACTGAAGATCATGTGGCAAATAAAACACACAAATTTAAAATTGTCATCTTTTAATAAACAAAATAAATCAGCCAGTGTTTAGTAGCCTTGTATGAACAAAGCGTATCACGTGATTTAGTACAATATGGAAATGGAAGCAGCAATAATGTGAATACGCTTTCGCTCACATCACCTGGGAGGAATTCTGGACCACTTTTCCTTACAAAATTCCATAATCTCTGTGATGTATGAGGGCGTTTTTGTTTCACAGCTCTCTTCAGATCCCGTAAGAGTATATTCTTGAGGTTATTGTGTGGATTTGAATTTTGCTGTCCCAAAATCCTGTATCGTTTCTTTTTCAACCATTCAGTCATATATTTACTAATGTGTTTTGGATCAATGATTTGTTGCATGTTTTGCCTTTGGCTGAGATTTAGCTGCTGGACGGATGCTTTTACATTTTCCTCTAAAATAAGTCAGTACAGAGAGTGATTCATGGTTGACTTAATGATTGGTATGCATTTAAAACCTGCAGTCGTAAATCACGCCCATATCATCATCCCTCGGCTACCATGCTTTGCGATTGGAAGGTATAAGGTGAGTTGGTTGTGCATTGCAGCTACACAGGTTCACTTTGGTCTCATTTGTCCAGTGCCTATTATTACATTGGATTTGTAGTTCCTTTGGGTGTTGTTTGGAAAACTGATGCTGTGCAGCAAGAACAGATATCTTCCTAGTTAGCATTTCACGAAAGACGTATTTGTTCAGTCTTTTCCTAATTGTAAAATCAAGAACTCTAATATTTACTGTTTTGAGAGAGTTTGCAGTAGAAATATTGCTGGGGGGTGGACTGAAAAAGCAGTGTCAGACATGTCATCTATGGAAAGAATGGAAAGAACAAAGGTTTTGGCAACAAAAAATAAAGCAAATGTCACACAGTGTCAATGTAAGTGTACTGGGAGCAGCAGCAAAGGTGCATTCTCTTTCTGAAGTAGAGAGGAGCATTTACAGTGAGGTGGGGAAGGGGTATGGGATAAGCAAGAGTTTTTTTTAGTATTCATGGTATTCAGGGAAGGGTAGTGTAAAGGGGTAGCACAAGGTTAGTAGAGTTTAGGGATTGTTAACAATAAGGGAGTGTCAGAACCCCTTTCAGAGGGCCACGAGGAAGGCAGGAGTAACTGGTCCAGACCGTGGTGGTTGAGGACTTTTACCCCTGATGTCCTGGGGCCCGACCTACTATGGATCCTGCTCAACTGTATCAAGTACCCTTCTGCACTTCAATTTCAGTGGTAGCTGGCAGGTCGAGCAGCCAAGGCTGCCTTGAGGAGTTAGGGGAGCATGTAAATACAGCTCTGTTAACATGACTTCTAACTCAAAGTGCAAACAGTATGAACAATAAATCAGTGTCCAGACAGATACTTGCTTTTATAAGAAAAACCCTACACAGACAATGCCATATGAAATCCGAATGCAACAACAAAATCCCCCTTGAGGTCTGGGCTCTAGTAATAGTCAGGCCAATCCCCGTCTCACTCTCCTTTGTGTAACAGGTTCAGAGTTACTCTCCATTCACTGTGGGCTGCATCCAGGGAATACACACTATTACAACGTACTCAAGAGTTCCTTTTGACTCTTCAGGATTTTAGGCAAAAGTGTCAATGTTGCTGCAGAATCTTCAGGAGAAAACCCCTTGGGGCCCACAAGACCCCAGTTCAGCTCTTACCCACTCCTGCAGCACAAAAGTGTTCGGTGTTACAGTAGGTGACCTCAGCACGGACACTTGCGAGATCAGAACCTGCTTAGAGAAGTCAGGCTGTTTGCAGCACATGTGGAAGCGGGTGCAGGCGGTGTGCAGGCTCACTCTCTACCCAGCTATTGGAGCAGTTTCCAGCTCACAGCACTGCAGTAAGTCAAGTTCTCCCCAGTGGGGGGAATTCAGTCCTTTGGTTTCAGACTGGAGTCCCACAATGGCATGTCGTCCTCCTCAGTGTCCTCTTCGTCCTCAGGGTCAGTCAAAGCAGAATTCTCAGTGCAGCTAGACCCACTGTTTGCAGCCTGACTCCCATACTGGGTGACATCCCGAAGTCTGAGGATTTGGTCCTAGCAGCCCTTTCACTAAGCAAAGACGGACTTCATGTTTTATGGAATTGTTTTTTATCTAATCCGAGAATGATCGACAGCAACACTGCTTTTTGAAAACTGGATTTTTTTCTGAGTTTATATACATGCATAATACTTCCTGATGTTCAAGTAATCGTACACACATATTTAACATCATTTGTTTCTAATTATCCAATTGTGAAGAGTACTGTCTGTATTAAACATTTTTATACTTACAATTCATTATTACATCGTGATGCATATCCACACCCTACAGAAGCACTATCCCCTTAAAAAAATATTTAAACTCTTCCCTCAGGTGTGCCTATAAATCACCACCTTTACCCAGAAACCTCATGTTTTGCCCTTTTCCATTGGGATGTGCTTTCTGGTATTGAATCAGAGATCTGCTTAGATCTAGGTACTCCTTAGGGCTATTGTCTTTGCCCCTAATTGTTTGTTTCTAAAGCGTTCCTGCTTTTGCTGACTACTGGTGCCCCACTAGACATGTGACCCCTTCTCTGATCCCAATCTGTGTACTCTGGCCTCCCTGCCGTTCTGACAGGATTGTGCAGTGCTGGTTCCATTATTAGACCTGCCTTTGTCTGTCTCATTACTGGGCTTGGAGCTCAGGTTGTGATTTCTCTCCTTGATTTTGCTGTGGACTTCTGAGATGTATATGGAGTCAACTCCCATGCAGCAGGGGCAGGGTGTTGCCACTACAACTTGTGCTTCCAGCTGGGCTTAGGGGTGCTATGGGCCTACTTGGTGTGTGGCACGGAAGACTTCTTTTCTCATATACAGGTGAATACACCCCTCTTTCCTTCCTGAGGTGCTATGATGTATTGCTAGACAGGATCCCCAACATAAAATTGGTGTTGATTAGTTTTTAAGATGTAAGGGGTCACTGAGCATTTGGCGGAGTAGGAAGCCATTTAAAATAGACAAGCCACTAAAATTCTAGTTCTCATTTACGGGCAAGTTTACCAGAAGGTTTCTGACAGTGGGGCCTTACCTGTATCTATTGCCGGGTAGCCCCAATTGTCTCTGGACTGCTGGATCCATCTACAGGGCATGGTGGACCTATTCAGGAATAATGGGCAATGGACCTCACACATTTGAAGAAAACCCCAGCATTTCAGGGCCATCCCGTTTTAGTTCTTTGATTATTTACTCCTGCAAAGGAAAACATGTATGCTGGCCTCAACAAAACAGGGAAGCCAGCCGGTCTTTCAGTTTCGAAAAAAAAGCCATTGTTGTTGCACTTGGGTGAGCACCTGTGCCAAAACAATCATGTTCTGTAATTTTGGTGGGAGGTCACCTGTCTTGGAAAGTGAATGGGAGAGCCTCCACTTCAATAGCAGGCTGGTAGCCCACCTACTGCGTTATAAATGGGCTTATTACATTTGCAGTCTTGGAGGCCCAACAAAGTACAGAGTACTCTGGAAAACGTACACATATTTCTAAGAGTTCCAGCAGTAAAATACAGATGAAATTGCAGTAAATACTTAAAATACAAGATTTACATGTACTTATAAAGTGCACCATTTGAACTGTTTTCGCATATTTCATATGAAATTGTAATTATGTTAATCCTATGCATTAAATTATAGCTTTGCATCTGTTAACTCATTCTAAAGAAGTGCCTAATGTAGAGGTTTTTAGCATAGACTTATCCTCCTGATTCAGTTTTATGATTGCCATGGTGATGGTGGGCTGAAGATTTTGTCTGTGCAGTGATCTTGTTAATGTGGGCATGGAGGTCTACAGCCAGCGTTGATAATTAACCAATAACAGGGTCGGACAGGCCTTTTCCTACACAGGGCTTTTCACCGGTGGGCGGGAGCCCGAAATAGAAAGCCACAGGCTTCTGGTGCCTTTGCCACTTTCCCCAGCTACCCAAGGTTAATTATAGCAGGCACAGGGAGGCTTCAAGGTAGAGGAAAGAGAGGGAGGGAAGGTAGACAGAAAGCGATCAGAGAAGGAGAGAGACAAGAGAGGATAGGGAGAAAATGGAAGAAAGGAAAGAGAGCAACAGCGCAAGATGAGGAGAACAGCGCTGGTTTGACCATTTTTGCCAAGGCTGATTTTGGATGCCCAGTACTGCCCTAAACAATAAAAATACTGCAACATCTAATGCAGTTGTACTCACAGCAGAAAAGCAGCATCCCATTGCACATGTTGGGATGTCAAATATCAATAAACTCGAGTGCCAATGGAAAATAAAGATGACAACAACTATTCAAAACAAGAAACAATGTTTCCAAAAGTTAAATCTGCTTAAAAAAATGAATAATAAAAAATGTGTTTTGATGGACATTAAGATAATTGCAGGAATACAATGATGGAGACAGGCTACTTGTTGGCCACCAATCAGGATTCAGACCTGCCCAATGTAGTATCAAATGTCAAAGTTGACATACTTCCAACCATCTCCGATGACCACCAGGCAACTACCTCACCCTAGCAATTCAGTATGTAGTATGAAAACTGATTTATCTTTCTACAAATATTGAGAGAGTGGACAGGAACCTCAGGTGAGTGAAGTGAGGCTAAAATAATAGGTTCATCTAAATCCTTCTGTTGGGTGCAATATGGGGTCCATCAGGAGTCAGCTCATTTCTAGTTAAGCAAAAGATTTAACACCACCATCTATAGGCTGAGATCTACATGAATGAAAAACAATGCCATCTACATGCATTACAACACTACAGTGTAGCAGTGGAGAAAGCTCCAGCAGAAATCAAAGTTATAGAGCAATCTAGGTTACCATCACCTTTTGTGGGATTATACATTTCCGCCTTTTTTCCAGACAAGTCCTGTGGCTTGCAGGGCAGCTTTTGGCTACTATTCCATCCCTGACGATGCACGTTTGTTTTTGAAAACTCTTTAATTTACGAATCAGTGGAAAAGGGGGACTAGGAAATGAATTTCTTTAAAAAGGATGCCCTACTTCTATATATTCTCTTAGTGTGTGTTTACAATCTGCACAACAGGGAAAAATATCTCACTATGAACTCATAAATATCTCTATTATTGATAACAAAGTATAGAAAATTTCTAGTAAATCATAACTAAGTAATAATACAATTATACTCAGTATCTTCCCCTTCTGTTCTTTCAAGTTATTCTCAAGCACACATTGCTTCAGCAAAATAATTGTTTACCTTTACACATGGGCAGTGGTCCACTCCAGTGTGATGGCTG
This sequence comes from Pleurodeles waltl, assembly GCF_031143425.1. Lineage (NCBI taxonomy): Eukaryota > Metazoa > Chordata > Amphibia > Caudata > Salamandridae > Pleurodeles > Pleurodeles waltl. The sequence goes on from NC_090450.1 coordinate 854,948,737, forward strand.
TCCCAAGATGCATTTAATAGTTACTTCTCCCATAAGTTCAAAGCCTTCATAGCACATGAATGTGAGGGACTCCCCCGGCAGGTAAAGTCTCTTGTAAAGGATTTGATAGCCATTTTCAGGTAACCCAGGATTGTCACATGCAAGAGATTCTTCAGCTGCAAAAACATACATATGTGAACTTTTCATATATGACAGTCAACTAAAGTACTTCAGTAAGGGCATATTTAATAAAGATGTATTCACTGTAAAATCAGATAAAAATATTTAACTATTACCAAAATTTACCTCATGTTATTATTACATGGTGTGAAATAATATAGCGCTATAGCCCTCTGTAGTGGGGTATACTGGTTATAAAAGGCATGTTCGAATGTTAAAGGCCAAAGCCGAAGGCGAGGCCTTTATCAAGGGAGCAGGCCTTTAGTGGCCAGTATAGCCCACCACAGCATGCTATAAGGCTATAGGCACATTCCCCCCATTGAGGACAGAAAGTTCTAATTATAAAAACAAAGTCATCTTGGAGCTCAAAGAGGTTGAAATCTCTGAGGTTCTGAAGCATTTGATTCACAACTGTTGCTGTGAGTGTTCAACAGCTAACAACATGCGCAGGGCCACAGCTGTTAGCTGTTGAACTTTCACAGCAAGAGTTGTAAAATGGCGCCGAAGACAGCCGCTGGTTCTCTTTAAGCCCTGCTAAACTACTTTTTCTTGTTCAGTCAGGACATGAAGATCCAGGCAGTTAAGAGCAGTCCTCCTCCCTCCTTCCAAGGTCCAAGTGATTCTGTGAGCTACGGGAGGAGGAAGGCTCACTTGTGCCCTGAAGCACAGCCTCTGCCTTTTGCTTTCCTCTGCCCACTCTATACATTTTGGAGAGGCAAGGGGAAGAGAAAGGCAAAGGCTGTGGAGTCGAGCATTGAAATGTTAAAAGCAGCGGATGTATATCAGTTTATATAGGACCCTGCTGCTCCTTTGTCTTCAATGGAGCACTCAACATTCCAATGTTCTAAAAGGAATTTTAGTTTGCATACTGTCATTACAGTGTTGAAGATTTAAAATGCCCTGTAAAGAAGCTGCTCAACCTGTATACACCATTGCCTAAATTACCAGTTGCAAGCAAAAGTACCAGCAGAAATCTGTGAATCTAGACTGAGTAATTTTAGTATTCCTACCCTTCATGGTGTAATTATGACAATTTGTCAGCAAAATGAGAAATAACATTCAGCTATGGAATTATTAGGCATTTTCTTCCTGTGGATTCCCCATTTTAGAACAATTCTGCTCATATTTACCATCTGTAGTAGGTGGTAAACTGGAGTGGGGACCTATGTCAGTGGGAAGGGCAGGCTGTGTGCTGGTGTGAGAAGAGTTTGAGGTACACTTTATGCCGTTGGAGGGGGTAGGGCTGGGGCCAGGCTGTACTTCTGTTTGCAGTACCTGCTCAATCTGCATGTGATTTTATTGGCCGGATTTCCAGCCAGTAAAATCGCGCCCAATGTTTCTGCACCTGTGACATCTGGAATTGGAAACAGAATGGCAGTTGTGATCATGTGGAGTGGTATCTCGCACGCGTAATTTTCTTCACCCCTCTCACAATCAGGCCTAGTAAACTTTTGAACCCCTTTGCAATCTCTAGTCAAGACCATTGCATTAGATGTTTAAGACCTGATGGTAATAATAAATCACTATTTTAACAACAAGCAATGCAAGACAAATAATATATTAATGTTTAAGAAGATTGCATGAGCAAAAGAATATTTATGGATCATGCTCTAGTTCCACACAACAACCTTGTTCATTAAATATTCACAAACCCGGATCATACAGAACAGAAACAAATAGTTTAAAAATGTTGCTTGTTAAAACCATCGGCCCTCCTAACAGCAAGGGAATAGCACAAGGAAAAAGGGGGGGAAGGAAGGACTCCATGTATTGCTTTGAATACAGTGGAAATATTTTAAATCATCTCAAATAATTTTCTTGATTTTAGAGGACATTGTGGAGGCAAAAAGCAGGTGACAAAATGTCACTCAATGGCCCATGCGACAACTGCCAGGCCAGATTGGACATAAAAGATTTGGTTGAGTTTTGGAGAGCACACATATTTACGTATGGTGGTAGAAGGTTCTACACTACAGAGAATCCCTGGCCTCCGGTTGAGGTCAAACATACTTTTGGGGCATAGGCAATAACCCACTATGGTGGTTAGAAGAATCAATTATTAGCTTGCTGGTCAGTTATGATGGGGCCTGAAAATAAAGGCACAGGTGCATCAAGAAGACAGCCTTAAATAAGCAAAGGCTTGTATTGGGATCCAGCAGTGGTACCCCTTGATTTGCATTTTGCTGCAAGTCACTCTGCAGAGTTTTTAAGTCTTTGAAGGTAAAGGATAAAACTGTCAGGATGATTACTGGATAAGATATTACAGTGGTCCAGACAGCATCACAAGAGAGAATGCAGTGGTAATATTATAGTCAAGAGAAATAGATGGTTTTAGGGTGGGCATTCAACAGTTATACAGGTTTAATAGCACTATCATTTTCTTTACTTGATTAAAGGTTTTTAGAAATATGATGTTTATGTTTCACTGATTCCTGAGGATTGACATTGTTCACTTGAATGGCAGGAGTGAATGCCAAAAAAAGAAACATAAATAAGTGAACCATCGTTCAACCATTTTTGAAAGACCTTCCATTTTACGTATTATCAAACTACTCTTGCAAAACAGCTTCTGTGACTAAAAACTGTAAATTTCTATATTTCGTGCTTGCAAATGTGAGAATGCAGGTGCAAGATATAACCAGAATGTAGCCTTGAGGGGTGGCTAGACTGTTTGCGCAAACGTATGTTGTTTGCATCAAGTGAGGGCCTTGATACTGAGATGAGTAACTAACTACAAGTTATGGAATTCATGCAAAAATGCTGAACAGTTGAAATCACGGTTTTGCTTCTTTGAATTATGATTATGTAGCTGCCTGCACTAGATGACTGAGCATGTACAATGTATCCCAATAAATGTTCACATGTATAAAAGGCAGAGCACAATTCAAGTAAGACGGATCACTGGACAGTTTGGTCAACTGCATGTTCTCACTCAAGCATGGTCAATAAACATTGCTCTTTCTCACCATGTCCATTTATTTCCATTCAGATCATTATGTTTTGACAAAGAAGGTGTAGTGGATGAATTGAGACCAACTATTTGTTATTGGTTGGCAAAATATTCTGTTTGGCTGTTGGAATTGGTGAAATTTTGGCGAATCCGTGTTAGTTCTGCCTAAATTCTGCCAAACACCTTGTACATGCGGCAAAATGGTAATTTGGTGAGCGCAAGGGAAATTTGGCATCCTCTAGCACAATTTTCAGCCGCTAGGAGTACATCTGGTGAGATTGTGCTTGGAAGAAAATCTACTCAAGCAGCAGCGAAATCAACTCAAGTCGGTGCTCCCTCTAGCATGCAATGTGGTGCCATTCACAGTTATTTTTAAGTAAGAGCAGTGCTCTGTGCCTATTTCCACTGGTTGGCAGAGCTCCATGGAAACTCGCAGAGTTCTTTTTGTAGCTGCAGAATCCTCTTGAGTCAAATTCTGCAAGTGACGCCTATCCCTACTATTTGCGAGAATTTGTCTTCAGTACCACAGGATTGATCTCTTAATCATTCAGATTTTCAAGTGTGGTTTGGTACAGTTTTTTCAGGAACTCTAGAAAATTATATGGTTCCTATCAAATAAATGCCTCTTTTTGCACGATCACCCCATGCTAACCATACCCTAGTGAAAGTGGTCTGACCCCTAAAACATGTGTACAATTGACTAATTCCTGATTTGCTTACTTCACTTACCAGTAAGTTCCTAGTCTACTGCACCCTGTGTAACCAGAGAATGTAAATTAAATGGTCCTAGTAGACTGCAGTACTTATTGTTCCATCACTGAAATAACAGGATAAAACATGAATCTAAGCCTGCCATTTCAATCTGTTCAAATCACCCTTTTAGGAGGCTTAAAACTTATTTTTAAATGTTGGTAAATCATTCCTAAAGTCATTACTAGCCCTAAGGAATAGTGCATAGTAATTAAAAGTAGAAATATGTATTTAATATTTTTATATGTCTGTACAGTGAAAAACGTTCAAACATGTCTTTCATTCTAGGAAGACTGGTGGTGCCATGGGAAATATTGGATTACTTTATTACACTTAATAAAGATAACTTCAGTTTGCCACCAGCTACTATACTTCAAACATTCATTTGTATAGTTAAACAAAATCCAACTTAATTCTAAAGTGGTATTTTGTCTATCTATGTCAGAAATAGGGACTTAAGAAAATCACTATTTTCCTGCCGCAAGCCTATGTTAGTTTTTTTAGCGTTAATACCCAAATGTCAGTTGCCTCTGGCCCCCTGCAAGGAGGTGTGAAAGGTTCCCATGAAATGGAACAAAAGGATATTGGATGTGAGGAGATGTTACTCCCCCTTGGGGATGGCCTTGGGGATGTGGGCACCACCTGTCACCTGCAGAAATAACTTACACCTAGACCTGCCCTGTCCAGGTTGTCAGGCTGGCGCCTATCACAGTGGGGGGAAACCTGTTTCAGAAAAGGTTCACAAGGAAGTTTCTCATTTCCCTAGGCACACCTTTGGGGTATGCCCAGAGCTCTGCTAAATGACTTTTTTGGGAGGAAATATTCTGCTATGTTGGATTTTGACAGAGCAGGGCAGAGTGAGATTGTTTAAGGCCAAACCCCCAGGACATGATGACAAAGTGAGTAGGTTTGCCCAGTTGAACCTTTTCCCTGTTGGTCAGAGAGACCCCCTCGCCCACAAGCTAGTGACAGGCATAAATATGGCACTCCTTGACACTATCTTCAGAACACATCTGGACCAGTGGAAGACAAAAGAAGGACTGCACCTGCTTTTGACCTGTGGAGAAAGACCCCCAACGGCTAGAGCAGCTCCCACTTGTGCCCAGGACAGGGAAACTGATTTCAAGGTTCAATTGGCTGACCTCCTAATGGGCTACAAGGTCACAAAAGCTGCAAGAAGTCTACATTTTTCAAGAATCCAGCTAATCAGTTCCAAATGCACTCACACAGGACCCTTCTGGTGGCTTCTGGGAGTGTGAGTCCTAACCATCAAGAGGTGCCTACAAGGTCCTGTGCCCTTGGCTGGTGTTGGAGCTTACTCCTTTGACCTTTAAACCTGCAAAACGGGACACCTAGAAACCTTTTCAGAACTTTTTCTCCAGATAACCAGTAGAGACTGGGATCGCCATTGAAGCCATAGCTGCAGATGGTAATTTGCCATTCAGTCTCAACTCGTTAGTTTCCCCCACTAAAAAGATCAAAACTTCCACAAAAATGTTTTAACTCTAGCATAGTAGGGCTGTGTCGAGGCGGATATTGTTCAGCACTGCACTGGCACTGGAGTACAGAGTTCAGACTTCTCCAGCTCTGAGCTTTACCAGCATCCTCGCTGACAGCACAGTTTCCCTGCAGAGCCAAACCTCCCACCCAGGACAGTGCTTCATCAGGCTGCCATCATCGAACCCTCTGTTAGGTCTAGCCTGCAAGCCGACCCACCACTGACCAGCCAACAATGACTTTTCTGCAACCGGCAGAAGCTTATGGTCAGCCTTAACTTTTGACTTGGACCCCATCCAGCATGGCCAGATACCTGTAATTGGGGGTTTGCACTTTTAGGCACTATTTTGACTTAAAACTTATAAACATCACATCTCCAGTTCCCTATATGTGATTTTTGCCATTTTGGTGTCAATCCTTTCATTAAATTTTACTCTATTTTATAAGTTGTAGTATCATTTTTATTGGGAGATGTTTTCTAACTATTCTGGTACTGATAATGCTTTTCACATTTCTCCCAACTAAAGCCTGTCTGCTCTGTGCCACAGCTACCAAGGGTTGGACTTAGGTTTCAATTATTGAGACGTAATTAGGCCTGGTACGGAACTGCGAAATTATTACTTTGCAAGAACTCCCCCTCCAAATATTAATCCACATCTTCACAGTACTGTTTTATTTCAGGAAGGACACAATAAACATTAAAGATGGTTTGAGTAGAGGAGAGTCTAGATATACTACAAAGAGCGACAGAAGAGGTATTTGCCAATTCAACTTTACTATCAGAATTAAGTTGCAATATTTTTCCCACTTTAGCCCATGCAACATTATTGTTTCCTACATTTTTTAAGCTAGGGCAGCAGAATATTGTGATTACCACGTCAAACACAAATAAGAGTCTTATGAGCAGAAGCATTATTTAGCCACCTTCGCATTGAAACTTTAAGAATCATCTGAAAGCTTTAGTGTGATGTTTTCCTGTGATATGTCTATGTATGCTTTTCTCTGCTCTGGTCATTTTTCATTTAGGCTGCATTTGAGTTAAACAACTTTCATTTTTTTTGCTGACTTTTGCTTGAATAGAACAATTGGAGGATCAAGGTACTGTTACTTTTCAGTTGGCGTCCTAATAAGAGGAATAGTAGTGCCTGTTAAATATCTGGCTGTCATATTAATACTGATAGACAAGGACATTTTCTATCAAAGAGAGAGCAAGATGAGTGATATAAGATGTCCACACCTTCCAATCACTGACCTGTAAATATATATGGTGAGAATAATGAAGCCCACAGGTGCTCACATAGTTCATAGTGTTATTGATTTGGAATGAAAAGAGAGAATAGACTTTACCTATTTTTAGTTTTGGTGTATTCCTCTCACACCTACGGCTCAAATGTTCTGAAAGGCTGTAAAAAGTGCCTTTTGGGATGCAAATCATATCTGAGTTTTTTTTTTTTAGGAATAGTGGCAAGGCTTTCAACAAACTGATGCCTCAAAAAGCAAAGGATTGACTGTTTTAGGATCCAGTATGACATATTCAAACCAGATGATTTTGCCAAGTTGCGGCTGACTTCATACATCTAGACGGGTGACTTTCTTTTTAGAAATTTATTTCAGATAAACTGGAACGCTTCCCTAAACCACTTTTCTACTCAGTATTAAACTTTTTAATTTGCCGTGCTGTCAAAAGGGGAGGCACCACAGCTACTTAAGTACAGTACTCATGTGTATGAATCTGTTTCCATCACAATATGCCTTGTGTTTTTCCAGAGTCAACATTTTGTTTTCTTAGCCTAATGTTGACTACGAAAGATATATTTCCAGTCAGGAAAGACTGGGATCTTGTAAAACAATTGATGAATTTGTTGAGAAACTTGTTACGTTCATCAAACATTATAAGTTCAATGAATTCAATGATGAAGAAGCCATTTGTCTGAGAGTTATAGATGATTTCTTGTCAGACTCATTCAGATGATGAATGCTAGATAAACTTTGTCTGGAGTGAATACTCATGGCTGCCAGAGCTGAGGAACATGCAGATCGACAAACTGCCAACATGGATGCGCCCATAGTGAGTCAGTCATGAACATGAAAAGTAAGCAGAAACACAAGGCTGAAGGACACAAAGTGATGTCTACAAAGAAAAGGAAACTACTTTATATGACAATTTTGGTAATTTTTCCTTGTATCGAATAATTTGAGGATGATAACCTGATCAATTGAGTGTGGGGGTCAAATTAGTAAAAGCTGCATGCTATAGGGAAAAAAGTTTACCGGTGCGTAGCCCATTGTGTCAGTAAGAGAAAATATAAAAGATAAATGGTATGAAAAGAAATGTTAAAAAACAAACCTAATAGGTTGGTAGCTCCAAGTATCCTATAAAGGCATAGTCTGGGTGTCATTTTGTGACGTAATAGCATTAAACATGCACTATATACAATCTATTGTCGGTGCCCTGTTGGAGACTCAACAAAGACCGGGGTAAGGATAGCAACCAGATCGGTTAGACAAAATTAGAAGAGCTAACCACTACACCCAAGTGTCTGTGCAATACACTGAGCACTGTAAACAAAGGTGTGCAAATTATCAATATATCTGATTGTTGTCTTACTGAAGCACAAATAAAGATCTTGGAGTTAGGATTGGTTTTCTGTCCTACTTCTTCCTCCAACTTGACTAAAAAACACGAAGACCTTTTTAAGTTCAGTAGACGTTTGAAACTTAAGAAATTCTTTGAGGATGGACTGACACCATCTATCCTCCATATTCTGTCTGTATCAGCTAGTAAGAGGACCATCAAGGATATCCAGGACTTACACCTGTTGATGTCTCTAGAAAAAGACAATCCGCCATCCATGACAGAATTACCGCAACATTTGAATATTTCTGCAAACTGCAAATTAGATATTGGCCTTAAACCACAATCTACTTTCATACCTGTGCTCCCCTTGGATAACTCTATTGATATTTTCTATAAGGCGGTCACTAAAGACTTATACCACCAAGAGGATAAACTAAACCATAAAACCCACAACAGACATACCAATCTTACCAATGATGCGTTCAAAGCACTCACGGATTTAAGTAATGCTACTGACATAGGGGGTCATTTTGACCTTGGCGGACGGCGGAGGCCGTCCGCCAAGGTACAGCCGCTGAATGACCGCACCGCGGTCAAAAGACCGCGGCGGCCATTCAGACATTTCCTCTGGGCCGGCGGGCGCTCTCCAAAAGAGCGCCCGCCGGCCCAGAGGAAATGCCCCTGCAACGAGGACGCCGAGCCGGCGTAGTTGCAGGGGTGCGACGGGTGCAGTTGCACCCGTCGCGTATTTCAGTGTCTGCCTAGCAGACACTGAAATACTTTGCGGGGCCCTCTTACGGGGGCCCCTGCAGTGCCCATGCCATGGGCATGGGCACTGCAGGGGCCCCCAGGGGCCCCGCGGCACCCCCTACCGCCATCCTGTTCCTGGCGGGAGACCCGCCAGGAACAGGATGGCGGTAGCGGGTGTCAGAATCCCCATGGCTGCGGAGTGCGCTCCGCAGCCATGGAGGATTCACAAGGGCAGTGGTAAACCGGCGGGAGACCGCCGGTTTACCCTTTCTGGCCGCGGCTGAACCGCCGCGGTCAGAATGCCCTCGGGAGCACCGCCAGCCTGTTGGCGGTGCTCCCGTGGTCGGTGACCCTGGCGGTCACCGGCCGCCAGGGTCAGAATGACCCCCATAGTTATCAGAGAGGCAGACAAAGGGGGTAATGTGGTTATAATGAATCGCAGTGACTATATCAATGAGATAGATAGACAACTCAAGGATGACCGTGCATACATTTGACTTAGTGGCAACCCTTTAACTCTCATCACTGACAAACTTACACACTGGCGAGATCTTTGTATTATCACTGACTTAGAATTTAAATATTTGCTTAACACGACTCCACAGGCACCGTGTATATACATCTTACAGAATGTACACAAACCAGGTACATTCCCAACGGGCCGGCCTATCATATCTGGGATAGGCTACCCCATGGAACATATCTCAGAGTTCATAGATATATACCTTCAACCCATGGTGCAAAATTTACCATCTTACATTCGGGACACTAAGCACCTACTTTGTCAACTTGAGGATATTGACTGGACACCGGAGTGTTGGTTCACCACACTCAATGTTGTCTCTTTATACACTTGCATTCCATTAAACAAGGGCATTTCAGTACACACCACTTTCCTCTCTGACAGGGACGCTACCTTGTTCGAGCATACCACAATGCTGATTGAAATTACCAAATTGGTTTTGAATAATAACGTGTTTTTACATAATGACAATTGGTACAATCAGATACAGGGAGTGGCCATGGGTGCTACATTTTCTCCATCATAGACGAATCTCTGCATGGGCCATTTTGAGAAACACCATTTATGGACTTCCTGCCCTCATGCAACTGCACCGGCGGGCCAGGTGGAGTTGTGGAGGCTTGGCGTCAGCCAATCCCCACAACTCATGATGTGGTGATCCTTACCGCCGGGTCTGTGGCAGAGTGACCGCCATGGCGAGGCTGGCGGTCTCGTGACCGCTAGCCACGTAATGAGGCCCTAAGTGTGCCACGCCGAGAAATAAAACGGATGCCCGAATGTTTCAGAAGTGTTATTCTCCCCACACCCTCCAGGCCAAGCAGCAACACAAGCTGAGGCAAATCGACACTAAACGAAGTCTAAATCTTCATCCAAGATTTCTTCATTTTCATTGCCAAGTGACAGTGAGGAAGTTGGATGTGCGATGTTGATATTTTCTTCAGAAAAACATGAGCATGTCGCACTAGCAGCATGCAAAGAAAAATATGAGATGAAGAAAAGTTGACAAGAAAAATCACAAAAGACATTAAACGTTGTCAGAAAATTACACCAAAGATTAATGGCTGCGTCATACCTTTTATTATTGACAGTGGTGAGTCCATAAACATTATGCCTGAGGTGAAATAGAATTAGCTATTTCCATTACCAGTGCAGACATGGGCTGCATCAATGCCATTCAAGAGTCCTGGTTTAATGGTAGCAACCATGAAACACAAAAAAGCAAAGGTACAAGCACTCATTCATCTACTTCAAGGTACTGCATCAAGTGCCTGTTTACTCATTTTTAATACTGCTGCTGAAATGGGACTGATACTTGTGAACTACAACATGAATGCTCATCACTAAATTGAATATTGTTGGAAAATGGGTTATTGGTAGGGCAGGTAGGTACCTACACCTAGCAACAAGCCACTAACCTCCACATAGGTACAGTTAGGTCTCAGTAAATTAATCCCAGCTCAACCCTTGGTAGCTTGGCAACGAGCGTCAAGGCTTAACTTAGGAGACAAAGTGTAAAGCATTCAAATATCACAAAACAGTAATTAAATAAAACACAGGAAACAGTTTAAAAATCCAAAACCAATTTATAAAAATAGTTTATATTTTTATCTTTAAAATGACACAAAAACGATTAAAATCGGTTCAGGGGAACCGGAGATATGAATTTTTAAAGAATTATTACTTTTCTAGCGCTTAGAAACAAAAAGCGCCAATCGGGTCATCTGGTTGCACCTCGACCGGGGCAAAGTCAAACTTTCAGGCCGACCGCGATGGAGCCCTGCTCGGCTACAGGTCGCGGGAGGCCTCGGTTAAAAAGTTACCTTCTGACTTAAGCCCTCATTCTGACCTCCGCCGCCCGCCAAAGTCCCGCCGTCAGATTACCGTTCCGCGGTCGAAAGACCGCGGCGGTAATTCTGACTTTCCCGCTGGGCTGGCGGGCGGTCGCCTTCAGACCGCCCGCCAGCCCAGTGGGAAAGAGGCTTCCACTATGAAGCCGGCTCGGAATCGAGCCGGCGGAGTGGAAGCTGTGCGACGGGTGCAGTTGCACCCGTCGCGTATTTCACTGTCTGCGCGGCAGACAGTGAAATACATGTAGGGGCCCTCTTACGGGGGCCCCTGCAATGCCCATGCCAGTGGCATGGGCACTGCAGGGGCCCCCAGGGGCCCCGCGACCCCCCCTACCGCCATCCGGATCCCGGCGGTCAGACCGCCGGGATCTGGATGGCGGTAGGGGGAGTCAGAATCCCCGCGGCGGTGCAGCAAGCTGCGCCGCCGTGGAGGATTCTATGGGGCGGCGGTACACTGGCAGGAGCCCGCCAGTGGTGCCGGTCCGACCGCGGCTTTACCGCCGCGGTCGGAATCCCCATTGGAGCACCGCCGGCCTGTCGGCGGTGCTCCCGCGGACCTCCGCCCTGGCGGTCAAAGACCGCCAGGGTCAGAATGACCACCTTAGTCTTTATTTTGAAGTTTTTCTTCACCGGGACGAACCTGCCAGTTGAATCCGACCTCCTGGAGCCCTTGTCCGGATACGCGATGTGGGTTTCCTCGGTGGAGACTTTTACCTTCGGACTTAGTCGTTTTTTCGAGATAAAAGTCCTTCGACCGGGGTAAACCTGGATCTTGATCCGACGTCCATGGAGCCCTTCTCGGATACGATGGCTGGGAGGTCCCGGTCAACTTTTTACCTTCGGACTTAGTCTCTTTTTTGGATGTTTTTCTTTACCGGGACGAACCACGAAGTCAGGCCGGGTCGCGGTTGAGGCAAGCCGGCTAGAATTTCCGCGGCGGGTCGGTCCCTCTCTGGAGCTTTTTTACAAAATTTGTCAAATCTTCTCCAAACTTCTGGGGCTTCACCCAGATGTTCTTTTAAGGTTCTTTTGGGGTCCACAGCTCACCCCAAGGGTCCAGAAGTTCTGTGATGGTCCTTGGTGGGTGCGGACTTCAACTCCCAGAATGCACCTGGCGCAAACTCCTTTTTGGCCACTGGACAGTGGTCAGCTGGTCGCTTTCTTCAGGAGTTGGTGCAGGGGACTCTGGTTAGCAATTTTTCACCTGTAGCAAACAGGGAGTCCCTCCTTGAACCAGTTGAAGCCAGGCAAAGTCCTTCTTGTGGTGAAGCCCAAGTGTGCAGCTGGTGCAGTACTTCTGAGTGCAGGGTCCAGGTGCAGGCCAGGGGTCCAGCAGGGCAGTCCTTCTTCTTCTTTAGTTCCTTTCTTGTTGAATTCTGGAGGGGATCTGAGGTGTGGGTGCAGGTCTGCCAGTTTTATCCTTGCTCCTGGGTGAAAAGCAGGGGGGTCCTGGTTCTCCAATCAGGGACAGGGTCGTCCCCCTGTGATGACCACTTCCTGGGAAGTGTGGCAAAAATCCATCCCAGAAGGCAACAGTCTCTAAAAATCCAACATGGATGAATCTGATTTTTGGAGGTTACATCTGGCTGAGCCCACCCACTGGTGTGGCTAAAAATCATAAACACACCCCTCTCCTGCCCTCTCCTAATCTAATCAAGGGGGCACCTAGCTGTCTGGGGTTGCAGGATGTGGGGGTGTTGCTGGGTGCTGCAAATGTCCTTCTCTGCCTTTGAAGACCAGTTTGGCAGCCCTCCCCCTTCCTGCCTCACCATCTGCTGAGGGGAGATTCTCTCCCCCAAGCACATTCCTTTGTGTGAAGTCAGGCCACTTCACACCTCATCAAGGTAGCCTGGCAGAAGCTGCTGCAGGCTGGCCAATCAGAGCACAGCAGCAAAAACAATGCAGAGCTGAAATTGGCAACTTTTTAGGTAAAGTCTAAACTTTTTACCTGAACAAGTTATATTAAATCCAACAACTGGAAGTTGTAGGATTTATTACAACAATTAATTTGATACCAAATTCTTGGTATGCAACATTTAAGGAGACTTTAAAATTTAAAATAAAGTCTGCCCATTCTAGCCTATGAAGGCCATTTACTTCAATGAGGGAAAAACGAATTTGGCTGTTTTTACCTCACCAGGGCTTATACATCTATTTTTATAAAGTCCCTGCTTATAGTTACATGGCACCCAGCCCTAGGGGCACATAGGGCACACCTTAGGGGTGACTTATATGTAAAAATAAGGTAGTTTAAGACTTTGGAAGTACCTTTAATTCCAAAGTCGAATTTGCATATAACTTTAATTTAAAATCAGCCAGCAAGGCAGGCTTGCTTTTAAAATGACACTGGGCACCTCAGCAGTGCACCTAGGTGTGCACCACCTATGCTGTGGTCCCTAAACCTACATGCCCTACCATATACTAGGGACTTATAGGTAGGTTAACTTAGCCAATTATAATTAGCCTAATTTGCATATCCATTTTACACAGAGCACAGGCCCTGGGACTGGTTAGCAGTACCCAGGGCACCTTTAAAGTCAGGAAAACACCAGCAAAAAGTGGAAAATGGGGGCAAAAAGTTTTGGGGCCTCTGCAATCAGCCCTGTTTTCTCACAAATATAATTTCACTTTGTTGTTTCATGGATTAGGAAAACTTAAGACCAAGAAAGTGAGAATGCATATCAATGAGGATGTTTGTCCTATAGCTCAAAGACAGACTAATTTCATTTCACTTAAAAGAAGCTGTTGAGAAAGAGCTTGAGACATTAATAAAGCATGATATCATGGAGCGCTCTACTCATCGAATTCTGTGGGTTTCGCCCATAGTGGCAGTACCCAAAAAGTCTCCATCCAAAACACAAAACACTATTTCATACAGAGTATATAAATCACCATTATATCTCAATCACCACTGGTGATAAATATGATCTCACCATCCATGTAAACAATCACTGTAATATTTACATAAATGTGCAATCATAGCCCTTTGAACCACATGCCTATTATTCCTCCACGGCATTAAAAGCCACTATGTGCTCATAGTTAAGCCCAACCAGTCCCAGTTACTATGCACCAAATATCTCGTATACTCAGGCATGTATCTAAAGTGAAACAAAATACAATAGCACACATAAGTGCACAAACTAAAGCTAAGCCTTGTTTAAATCCACAAATCACAGACACCCAAGTATTGCAACACATACCTCTTATCAGTTTTGTGCCTCTGTAAGACACATTAGTGCCAAATCTTTTTGCCAACACCTTCTATGTATCAATCCTAGATATAAAACTCCTACCTGATGACCAAATATTTGTTATACACACACTACAGTGTCCAAAATGTCTGTCAGACTATTAAGTCTTTTTCAATTATATACTGCACTCAGCCTGTGTCAACAATTAGGGGTGAATAAGCCCAGTTCACTCAACATGAGACTGCCATTGCTGAAAAATAAGAAAAGGGGGCAAAGTTGTATCAGGGACTGTGGCCCATCCTTCACTGTCTGGCAGATTTGCCCCATTGGTCAACACCCCCTTAGGCTGCTGTTCCCACTCACCAAGTACGGAAGAAGAAGAAGAAGGGTTGAGGTTGAATACGGATGTGGCAATCATTAAGTTCTCTAAGTCCTGCTATGTTATCATTACTTAAGAAAGGGATGGGATTTTCCCAGATAAGGGTGGGGACATTTGTTTTCATAGGGCAAATTTATTTTTGGGCTATGTAAAATGAATGGTTTTATGTTTTAGCCTTGATGAAGTCATAGAGCAAGAAGCTCATTTGACGAAACATGTGTGACCGAGGGTGAAGAACTAATAAAGATTGGACTTTTCACAATAATGGACTTTGATATCCAATAAAAAAATGGTACAATCTAGTGGATGATCTGCATGTGATACATATGTATATATCACATATATATCATATATATATTTATATTTATATGTATACATATATATATATATATATATATATATATATATATATATATATATATATTCACTTAAAAAGCCAAAGGTTACAGGGATGCTATAGTTAGGCTCACATTTTAACATACCAAACCATAGAAATTCACCAGTTGTAGTTACAGTTACCTCATGTAACTATAACTTGTGTCCTAAGGTAATTATAACTCGCGCCCTCGCCATGCACAGTTTTTTTGTCAAAATTTTTACTGCAAATAGTGCATAGCTATTATCAATGATGTTATGAAAAATTGCCCGATTGCCATAATTTGTGGGGTAATTAGCAGTGCATGGCAAGGGCGTGAGTTATAGTTACCTTAGGGCATAAGTTTTAGTTAGATGAGGCAACTCTAACTAGCCAGACCCTGCGGCTAACACCCCCTAACCACCCAAACCCACCCTGTGCACAGCCCTTTTGCCGTGTGCGGCGGGAGTTAGCCAAAGCTTCCCTGGGTGTGAGAATAGGTGTGTTAGGGTGTATCTGGGGGGAAGAGAGGTTGTCAGAATGTCTGTCTGGTTGAGAGAGTGCGTACATCAGTGTTTTAGTGGGTGCATCAGGGTGTTAGTGGGACTGTGAGTAGGTGCATGAGTGTCTGAATGAGTCTGTGAGTGGGTATGTGATGGTCTGAGTGGGTCTGTGAGTCGGTGAAGCAGTGTCTAAGTGGGTGTGTGAGTGGGAGAAATTGATTGAAAGAGAGACAGAAAGAAAGTGAGAGAAAGAGAGAGTTTTTTAGGCTTTAATATCTCATATACTTACAATGAGTTATTTTTGTTGGATTTAAAAAAAACAATTATTTAATATTTTTTAAAAAGTATACAAATTTTTTTATTAAAAAAAAAAAAAACATTGAAATGAGTCCACCTGGACTCAAACCCCCATAGCTCAGTGAAAAGGTCACAGACATTCACACTGAGCTACGGGAGTTTTGTTTTTGCCCCCTCTTTTTAGCCCTTTATGGGCTAAGTGGGACCGTGAAGGAGCACTCAAACGCTCCCCCATGGCCCCTACTTTTTGATTTATTTAAAAAATAAAAAATTGTTTGATTACCCTTTACGGGCTATGTGGGACCATGAGGGAGCTTTTGAGGGCTCCCCTGCTTTCCCTACTTTTTCTTTCTTTCTTTTTTTAATATATATTTTTTAATAGAATGTCCTTATGGGCTACCTGGCACTGCCAGGGAAGCTTTAAGGCTTCCCTGGCAGTGCCCGCACTTGAGCAAACATGGAGCTCTGTGCTTGCAGAAGCATTTCATCTCTGTCCCCTGCATGAGTTCAGGAGACAGAGATGAAAGCTCTGCTGTTTGACAATGAGACCTGCTTTAAGATCCTGCTGTCAAACAGCAGAGTTTTGATGTGGCTTGGCTGCAGCACTGCAGCCAAGCCACAGCAAACAGCTATGCCCCAGGGGTTGGCACCCCCGGGATATAGCAGGAGCCGGCCCTGGGGGATGGCGGTACCCAGGGCCATCAGAGGCTCCACGCAGCCCCCTCCAAAGAGAACCTAGCCTCGGGGATGGTGGTCCCCAGGGTGTAGGGGTGCCATAGGGACCCCCTTTCTTTTTGTAAACATTTGCTCCGGAGGGGTGGTGGTCCCTGAGGCAGCGGCATGAACCCCCCGCTCCAAATATAGTCTTTCCAAGTGGGGTGGTGATTCTTGGGGCAGAGAGGGGACCACGGCTCCCCTGCTCTAAATAAAGTGTAGTCCCGGGGGTGGAAGTCCCGGGACATAGGGGGGCCACAAGGTCCACCCACATTAAGTACAAGATCACCTTGGGGAGGTGGCCATCCCCAGGGCATCGGGAGGGGGACAGGAGGCCCACACCGCTTTCTGTCTTCCCTGCATGTATATTTGCATTAGGGGAAGACAGATGAAAACTCTGCTTTCTGACAGTGTGAGCTGTTTGACAGGTCCCGCTGTCAGAAAGCAGAGTTTGTTTGGTTTTGCTTTGTGAGAGCTGTGAAACCTCCCACTAAGGAAAAGCAAACAGCTTTGTCCCCGGTGTGGGCATTCCTGGACATAGCTGGCCCTGGGGGGTTGCGGTCCCCACTCCAATGTGCATAGTCCCAGACAGGTGGTGGTCCCCGGGGCTGTGTTGCGGCCTTGTGTTAAATTACTCTTGTGCCCTGGGGAGGATGTGGTCCCTGGGGCTCTGAGTGGGTGTGCAGCCACCTGCACACAATGTACTAAATGCCCAGGGGAGGTGGTGGTCCCAGAGTCTGCATGGGGGGTCACGTGGCCCCTGCATTGTTTTTCTTCAGTGCCATGGGGAGGTGGTGGTCCCCAGGGCTGCGCGGGGGCGGGCAGCCCCCTGTATTAAATTACCCATGCCCCGAAGAGGTGGAAGTCCCCCGGGCTTTGCGGGGGCATACAGCCCCCGCCTTGAATTTCTTTTCTGCCCCAGGGAGTTCGCAGTCCCCAGGGAATGATAGTAGTTGTAAGCCCTGGGGCGGTGGCAGTCCCAGGGGTTGCGGAGGGGCCAGATGACTCTTGCATTATAAATATCAATGCCCTGGGACTTGGCCCATCCGGGGGCTTAGGTATTAAGAAGAGCGGGAGCCAACGCTTCATTGATTTAAAAAAGAGTTGCTGGATTTATGACCCAGTCGCGATTCCGCAGCAAAAATGTAAAAAAAAAAAGTATGTTTCTGATGGATACAACTACCTGTGGATTCCTCACCTAATGAATACTCCCATGGCGCCAGCATTCGACGGAAATCTTCTTACTAGTCTCTGCACGTCGACGAGGACCTCACTCTAGCCCACGCGACGCCGTCTGACGTCATACAGGCAATAAGAGGTCCTCGCCGACGTGCCGATGACAGTTCCCTTTTTTCCGTGCATTCGAAACGGTTATCTTCGAGGGAGCTACTGTTACCTTCGTGGTTACAGTGTATTGTCTGCTGCGTAGTCTTCTCTGCGGTAATAATGTCTCAGAGGAAGTCGGGTTTCAAGCCCTGTCGAGAGTGTGGGGGCAAGATGTCAGTTACAGATCCTCACTCCGACTGTCTATGGTGTTTGAGCTCCGACCACGACGTCTCGACTTGCGATTCATGTCAACACATGAATCCGAAGGCCCTCAAAGAGCGTGAGGCCAAGTTATTCATGGCAAAGTCAAAGAAGAAGGAGAAACATCATAAGAAGTCTTCTTCGCCAAGGTCTCACCGGCGTCATCGAGACTCCCGGCGCCGTAGAGACTCACGACGTCATTCCAGCAAGGAGTCTTGTTCGAGGTCACCTTCGGCTCGGCGTCGGAGGACTTGGGAGGTCAGCCCCACGGTCACGCCGCATCCATCGACGCCGTTGCCCTCTCCGGCGTCACCGACTTCGCCTGGTCAGGCGTCGGTGATTGAGGTGGTGCAGCCTCTTGTGTTTTCTCCGGCGTCGCAGACGTCGAGGCCGGCGTCGGGGTCGCCTTCGATCCAGGCACCCCAGTATCCGGCTTTTCCCACTCCTGGAGCCGATAGTACCGCGTTTCTTAATGCGAAGTATACCATCTTTCAGCAGATGGCTCCAGGAGCTGCTCCGGCTGGTCCTTCGGGGCCCTTGGCCTTTTCGTTGGGTGATCCTGCGCCTCTTCGGCCGGCACCCTTTATGCCCTTTCTCCCTTTTGGGAATGTGGGCTCGGCGCCGGTGCCGGCGTCGGTGGCCGCTCCGGTGGCTTCGGATGTTTCGGCCCCGGAGGTTGCCCTTCCGTCGAAGTCAGGATTTTGCCCTGTGACTCCGGTTGGTCCATCGGCTCCAAGACCTCGTCCTCCGGCTCCTACCTCGGCGCCGAAGCTGCCTGTGGCGCCGGACGCGGCGTCAGATGCTTCTGGAGATCGGCGCCGTTCTTCGACGTCGGCGGAGGCCATGTCGACTCCGCGTATCGAGGAGAGACTTCATTCGAGGAGGCGTGCTCTCCGTCTTTTAGAAGAGCAGGAGTACCAGCGAGTCTTAGAGGAGAGAGAGATTGAGGACTCTGGAGACGGACTACATGGTCTGGATACAGCCAGTGGGCTGGACACTTCCCCTGAGTGGGACCTTTCATCTCCAGGGGAATATACGGAGGAGGCTGCTTCCTTTCATGCTGTGGTGAGGAAGGCAGCGAGCTTTTTGGACCTGCCTTTGCCGGTGGCAGAGGCGAAGCAGAATTTGCTGACAGAGGTATTGCATCCGGCCACTGCTGCAGCTGAGCCTCTCTTGCCATTTAATGAGGCTTTGCTGGATCCGGTGTTGGAGGTGTGGAAGAAGCCGGTGTCTTCCTCGGCCGTTCATAGGGCTGTGGCCAGGAGGTATCGAGCTGCACCATCTGACCCTGGCTTTCTCTCTAGACACCCTACGCCGGAGAGCTTGGTGGTGCAAGCCTCCTGTTCTTCAAAGTCAGCGCCTGGTTCCTTCCCGACGGTGCCTGGAGACAGAGACTCCAAGAAACTGGATGCGCAGTCCAAGAAAATGTTTTCGTCATGCAGTTTGGCGTTGAAGGCCACCAACGCAACGTGCATTCTGGGGAGGTACATCCATGCTCTGATGGATGATATTTCGTCTTCATTTACGGAGCTCCCCCAGGGTCTCTTGGATGTGGTCTCGGACG
Organism: Pleurodeles waltl; assembly: GCF_031143425.1. Lineage (NCBI taxonomy): Eukaryota > Metazoa > Chordata > Amphibia > Caudata > Salamandridae > Pleurodeles > Pleurodeles waltl. Next base: position 854,968,324 of record NC_090450.1, read on the forward strand.
CCCAGGCTGCCGCGACCCAGATTATCCAGTCTGGGCTGGACACGACCGACTCGGTGGCCAGGGCGATGGGCACGGCTGTGGTGGCAAGAACACAGGCCTGGCTCCGAAACTCAGGGTTTTCTGCGGATGTGCAGTCGACCCTGCTGGACCTCCCGTTTGATGGGGACAGACTGTTTGGAGCCAAGGCAGATTCGGCCTTGGAACGATTTAAGGAGAGCAGAGCCACAGCCAAATCGTTAGGACTGCAAGCTCCTTCTTCCTCTGCCTCTTCTAGATTTTTCAGGAGGTTTCGGGGATTTGGGCGTGGCTCTTCTTCCTCTTCCTTTCGGGGGAGGTTCCAGCAACCCGCCTCTTCCCTCCCCTATAGGTCATTTAGAGGGAGCGGGAGGGGTGGGGCCCGTACCTGAGGAGCCTCTCAACAGCACTCTGCCTCTTCCTCTGGAGGGGTGCAGCAGGGGAAGCAGCCTTAGGCTTCTACCGTTTCCCACTCACTCCTCTCCTGTAGGGGGAAGATTACAGCATTTTCTCCACAAGTGGAAGTCTATCACAATGGACACTTGGGTTCTCGGCATTGTGGGGAAAGGCTACGCCCTTCCCTTTCGGGAGTTCCCGCCCCTCATCCCGCCCCGCCCATCTTATTGTTCAGAAGAACACCTCCTGTTGCTAGAACAGGAGGTTCAAGTCCTCCTTTCAAAGGGAGCGGTAGAGTTGGTCCCAGAGCAGGAAAAGGGTCGAGGTTGTTACTCAAGATACTTCCTGATTCCCAAAAAGGATGGTCAGTTGAGACCAATCCTGGATCTGAGGATCTTGAATTGGTTCCTCAAACAGGAAAAGTTCAAGATGCTGACCCTAGCACAGGTGCTTTTGGCGTTGAACAAGGAAGATTGGATGGTGTCTGTCGACTTGCAGGATGCTTACTTTCATATCCCGATACTCAAGTCGCACAGGAAGTATCTTCGGTTTGTGGTAGGGTCGCAGCACTATCAGTTTGCGGTCCTCCCGTTTGGTCTTACTTCAGCACCTCGAGTCTTCACAAAGGTGATGTCAGTGGTTGCGGCGGAGCTCAGAAGGAAGGGGATAGCAGTATTCCCTTACTTGGACGACTGGTTGATCAAAGCCAAGTCCCCGGAGCTTGTGTCGCATCATCTGCAGTCAACAACCCAGTTGTTGTTCGACCTGGGCTTTTCGGTGAACGTGCCCAAATCTCACCTGGAGCCCTCTCAGCGCCTCCTGTTCATAGGGGCAGTACTGGATACAACATTGAGTCGAGCCTTTCCTCCGCCTCAGCGGATTCAAGATATTCAGGAATTGGTTCCAATGTTTCGAAATGGAGCGGTAGTTCCAGTCCTCAAGGTCCTTCGTCTGCTCGGTCTGTTCGCCTCCTGCATTCTGTTGGTCACGCATGCTCGCTGGCACATGAGGGCTCTTCAGTGGTGCCTCCGAAGGCAGTGGTCTCAACACAAGGGAGATTTAGAAGGTACTGTCAAGATCTCCAGAGATGCTGCTGTGGAATTGAAGTGGTGGATTGCGGGCAACAATCTTTCACAGGGAAAGCCGTTCGCGCAGTCGCCACCAGTGGCCACGGTCATAACGGATGCTTCCACCCTAGGATGGGGAGCTCATCTGGGGGATCTGGAGATCAAAGGGCTTTGGTCTCCAGAGGAACAGGTGTTTCATATCAATCTGTTGGAGTTACGGGCTGTACGTCTGGCTCTCAAGGCCTTCCTCCCATCCCTTCGTGGTCAGTCGGTACAGGTCCTGACGGACAATACTACCACGATGTGGTACATAAACAAACAGGGAGGAGTAGGGTCGTACCTTCTCTGCAGAGAAGCTCTTCGGCTATGGTCCTGGGCAAAGGACCATCAGATTTGCTTGGTGGCAAATCATCTGGCCGGGGTCTTGAATGTACGTGCGGACAGTCTCAGTCGCCAATTCTCGGCAGACCACGAGTGGCGTCTCCATCCAGATCAGGTCTGTCTAATCTTCCAGATATGGGGGTTTCCTCGGATAGATCTGTTTGCCACTCTAGAGAACGCGCATTGCCCGTTATTCTGCAGCCTCCAGTATCCGATGCAGGGAGCGTTGGGGGACGCGTTTCAGATAACCTGGTGCGACCAGTTGCTTTACGCGTTTCCCCCCATACCCTTGATTCCTCGAGTGTTGAGGAAAATTCGCCAAGACCGGGCCCAAGTCATCTTAATAGCTCCGGATTGGCCAAGGAGGGTATGGTACTCCGACCTTCTCCAACTCTCACTGTGCCCTCTGCTCCGTCTCCCTCTCAGGGCAGATCTCCTCTCGCAGTCGCAGGGGCAGGTTTTACACCCCAACCTCCAGAGTCTGCACCTACATGCTTGGAGATTGAACGGGGCAACCTGAGTTCCTTCTCTCTCCTGCCTGATGTAGTGGATGTTATCTTAGCGGCCAGGCGACACTCCACTAAATCTATCTACGCTAATAGGTGGTCTAAATTTGTTATGTGGTGTGGAGAGAGACAGATTGATCCCTTACATGCTCATCTGTCACATGTTTTGTCTTTTGCACTGTCTCTAGCGCAGAAAGGTTGTGCAGTGGCTACCATTAAGGGTTATTTGTCGGCCTTGTCAGCCTTCATTTGTCTTCCAGACCAACCATCGTTATTTAAATCCCCTATTGTTCTCAGATTCTTGAAAGGTCTTCTGAATCAATATCCTCCAAAACCATTCGTTATGCCTCAATGGGATTTGTCCTTGGTCCTGACTTTCCTTATGGGGTCCCCTTTTGAGCCTATGCATTCTTGCCCCTTAAGGTATTTGGTTATTAAAACAGTATTCCTGGTAGCTATAACATCTGCAAGGAGAGTGAGTGAGTTGCAGGCCTTATCGGTTAAACCCCCTTATATAACGTTTTATGGGGATAAGGTGGTGTTGAGGACCAAGGCTGCTTTCCTTCCGAAGGTTGTTTCACCCTTCCATTTGGCTCAGACAATCACTTTGTCCACGTTTTATCCTCCGCCTCATCCTTCAAAGGAGGAAGAAAGACTACATCGCCTGGACCCAAAAAGGGCGTTGAGCTTCTATATCGACAGAATGAAGGATATCAGGCTGGAGGATCAGCTGTTTGTCGGATACGTGGGCAAGAGGAGAGGAAAGGCAGTCCACAAGAGAACACTCTCCAGGTGGGTTGTTCTTTGCATTAAAATCTGTTACTCTTTGGCAAAGAATGATCCGCCTGAGGGCATTAGAGCTCACTCCACCAGAGCTAAGTCGGCCTCTTCGGCCTTGGCCAGGGGTGTTCCTGTGGTCGACATCTGCAAGGCCGCAACTTGGTCGTCCCTTCACACTTTTGTGAAACATTACTGTTTGGACTCTGAGGTCAGAAGGGACGGTCATTTTGCACGGTCAGTGCTGCAGGATTTCTTGGTTTGACCATTTAGGCACCCACCGCCGGGCGTGGTACTGCTTTGGGACTCTATTCATTAGGTGAGGAATCCACAGGTAGTTGTATCCATCAGAAGAACGAGTTACTTACCTTCGGTAACGATTTTTCTGGTGGATACATTAGCTACCTGTGGATTCCTCACGGTCCCACCCGCCTCCCCGTTGCCTTTTTGGTCTCTCCAAGCAATCCTTGAGTGTGCTCCTTTTGGTCTTCAAAGTTGCAATACATTTTGCATATATGATATTTGTATATATGTGTATATTTATATATAAATCTATATATATTGTGTATATACATGATTCGTATGTATAAATATATTTATTTGTTTAAAAAAAAAAAAAAAAAAAAGAAGGTTATATTAAATCTACAGCTATTTTATTGCAATGTTGTGTGATTTACAATATTAAGAGATGTTACTTTGCTCTTTCATTACATTGGGTTATTATTATTCTCATGCACGTAAAAAATGTTGGTACTGTCATCGGCACGTCGGCGAGGACCTCTTATTGCCTGTATGACGTCAGACGGCGTCGCGTGGGCTAGAGTGACGTCCTCGTCGACGTGCAGAGACTAGTAAGAAGATTTCCGTCGAATGCTGGTGCCATGGGAGTATTCATTAGGTGAGGAATCCACAGGTAGCTAATGTATCCACCAGAAAAATCGTTACCGAAGGTAAGTAACTCGTTCTTTTAGCCCGTGGGGGGGAGCAGGGGAGCAGTTCCCTCTGGGACACAAGCGCCAGAGCTAAGTGGTCAGAGTGTCCCTACCCAGGCCCCTTTTAATTTTTTTTAAGTTTTCTTCTGGGACTCAGCTGAAGCTGAATCCCAACTTCCTTGTTGAAGTGTTGCCAGCCAATGAGATCTCTGCATGAGATTTGGATGAGTCACATACCCTTTGCGTCAATATATTTATAAACGCATTTGAATTTTCTTTCATATCTCAAAAACTACAGAATGGATTTACACCTAATGTCAAAAAGGGCACTTTCTGGCCCATGATTTACCTTTCTGTCAAATTTGGTGTAATTCTGCTTAGTCATTCTGGCTCTATCACTGTTCAAAATCCCCATGGAAAATAACACTGGAAATGCTTCTTTTTTTACCCCGCCTTTTTCTTGGCCCCCCTTGACAGATCACCCCAAAACTTTCCATAAAGCAGCTGAGATGACTGTCAAATTTCTTTGGAAAATATTGCGAAGATTCGTTAAGATATAGGCATGTAAACAACTGCTTTTTCTACAGAAACTAGGTCCTAACCATAACTACCTAGTGGCGTCCGCTATTAGGTATTATATATATCTGTAAAATATTATATTTTTTATTTAAAAAGATGGGAGATGTAGTGTCTTGTGAGCTAGCTATGACATGACCCTTTTGTTCCAGATGGACTCCGTAGAACTGTGATGTAAGTGTTAGGGTGCGGTGAATAGTTTTATGTTTAGATTGTTGAGTTCGTGCTTGCACGCAGAGGAATAAAGACGTGTAGGCCCAAGCTCCATGTGTGGAGCAATTATTTACGAGTACTGAGGCTGGGGAGGAGGCTACAGAGCTGACCTTCTGATATGTATTCACTGATGGGCTTCAGGTCAAAACTTTTTGACAGTCGAGCCTCAGTAGGTAACTTTGCAATTCTGAAAAGTGTAAATGAGATGTGGAAGTGTTGATTTTAGAGATGGTAGCCCTCTCAATTTATGGCGGGGCTTCCAAGCCACTAAAACATAAGTAAGGTCAATTGCTTGCTTTCATTCATCCAGGCATGTTTCAATTGTAAAACCCCTATGATCTGATTTGGTGATTATGCCTTACCTAGGAGCCCCACTTTCACATGCTCTTCTTGTGTACTTCATATGAGACTAGGAATACCATTCTCGCAGGCAGAGCGCTGTCCTTGTATCCTCGGAGAGGAGTAATACTTCTTCCCTTGTGCAGTCTGGCTAGCCACCCACCCAAATTCGTGGAAACACTACAGTCCAAAACCAACTAATTCGAAATATAAAGCCTATGTAATGCAACAGTGTAAAAACAACATTTTTTCCCAAACTGTAACCATACTACTTTTGATTTCAGTTAAATACAGAATTGATTTGAAGACCAAGGCAGTAGTCTTCTAGGTGGAATGCATTAATGAAACTTTCCTGTACAAATATGCTGTAGCTAATTTTCATGTGACTATGAAACATGCAAAGCGTGAGAGTCAGCACCCTCCCTGTTGGTTTGAGACCTTTTCCTTGTAATGCATTCCTTACAATTAGCAAATCCTATCAAGTGGAATATAATGAACCAATACTTCTCAACTTCTTCTGATAGTGTTTTCAGCAGACGTTGGGTGCTAAAATAAGACTGAACAACCTCATTCCAAAGGTTAAAGGGCTTGAATTACAGTATGGTGGTTTTATTATATCCATCAGGCTGTCAGAAGACATTACGTCCGCCTTTCTGTCGGGCAGAATGGCGGACGTAACCATATTTATAGATCACCTCCAGCCCAACAGTGATCTCTGGACCTGCAAAGAAACTTAAGTCACAGTGGTTCCTCTGAAGCTTCCAAACGTTTGGTAAATGGCCTTTGTCAGGTTTGACAGCTGCTCTGCAAAAAATGTTGTTTAAAGAAAAAAAAACGAAAGTAGTTTTTAAAAGACAAATAACTAATAGCTCCCACAACCCGAGAGTGTTTTTTCCTATGTGTTAGGTTTATTATTTCAGTTATTCCATGGTCAACGCTAGTGACAGACAGAAAAAAGGTCCTCCATAAATAGGTCGTGTTGTTCAATGCTCTAACTCCGACAGGCCATAGGAGTAAGCTTTCTGTTGATGGAGCCAACAGGGGGACCGTTGACGGTCCACCTGACTTTAAAAATAGGGGGTGGAATAACAATTAGTGGACAGGCTACTCCGCCACCTTTGTGAAGGGAATTGTCCTACTGGCCAAAGTCTAAAACAGGCCTTAATTTTTTGATATTGCTTTACTAACCTAGCATACGTGTATACAGTTTTGCTATTTTCTTCGATTATTATAAAGCAGGCGTGAGACAGTACTGTTAAACATGAGAGGCAAGAACAACTAACTTACAAACACAGTGGGGAATCCTTGATGTCCAGATCGGGGTACCAGTCTCTCTGCTGTAACAAGTGAGCAGGGAGCTTCCTTCTAGGACGAACCCTGGATTACATGTATACTGAATTGTAGTTCCTACGAGAAGTACTGGGTCGGATATCAACCGGGTGGAATGCTCCACTTCTCCTGGATCAGTGCAATACATAACTAGAAAACAAAAAGATTTTACTGTTATTTCACCTTGAAATTGAATAAAATATATAAAAAGAATAAAAAAGATTATAGGGCAGGATAAAAGCACAATGTATGTACGATTGGTTTCAAGACCACAAAACCTTTCATGTGTTGGTATATGAGAACTGCATTTGATGCATATTTCATGTAACTACTCCATCCTGCAGAGCAACTGCAATCATGATGCCTACTGCATGCATAAGTACCGATGGGATCCAATCACAACTAATCTGTAGCTCTGTACGTTTTATCAATTGATTGACAGAGACTTTTGATTTCCTGGGAAATACAACAACCCTTAATGCATTTCGATGCCTCCTAGAGATGGGTAGTATGGTTGTTTTTTCTAAAGTCTCATAACCATTATAACGTTTTTTTTTGCTTTTACTGCATTCCCTGTTTAGACAGGTTTACTTTTCTAGGAATTATGCTGTTTTCTGAAACTCACTCTGTCATGATTTGGCAAACGATTGCGGAGAGGTTAAAGCATATAGGGTACCCAATCAATATGTGTGGCTTCAGAGGAGCAAACATACAAAAAAATCAGTCTGCAGTACACAGGTTTTCTCTATGTTAGTGGACAAGCTAAGCTTAAGCAAAGGGATTCAGTTTTCGAAGGCTGTACATTCGTCCCCACCCACCCCGCTAAGAGAAATATATAAGAAATAATTTATTTAGTATCTAGATTGTGTACGTTTACATATTTTTTTTACTTCTAAATATCCATCTAACAGAAGAACTTTATATATATATGTGAACTGGCACAGACAGACAGTGACATATAGTCTGAATTGCACTTTATATAGTATTGCACACTTGAAGACATGCAAATACCAGCCTTTCCATCCTTTTCTTTGGGTACAACTCCCCTGCCTTCTCTTAAGTATCACCTCTGCACCAACTCCAAATACACCCTAAATCCTAACATCCAGCCCAGCACACAGTGCATTTCCATCACTCCCCCCCCCCCCCGTAACCGCTCGTCATTCTGGCAATGCAGCCATCCTTTCCCTTGCCATCCTCCTGACAAGTGCCAGCCCTCAACCTCCCCTCACTATCATCGCGCACTCTGTCTCAACTTCTTGCTGCACTGTATTGTGCTGCTGTACATCGGTTTATAAGTTACACCCATGCTTCCACACATGGCACAGTAAATTCTCTCACTTGGCGTGATGCACTAAACAATACGTTATGGAGTGTATAATGATGCAGCGAGGCATGCACTTTCTTTTAATAATATGCATATCAGCTATGACCTTTTTTGTATATTGCACTGAGACCCGTAGGCACTCGGGCTCCCTATTTGATTTGGGTGTTGCTGAAGGGGTCCAAGTGTGTAGTGTCCTGCTGGACACGTTCTAGTGTTCCACCAGCCACTCAGCTGAGGGCTGGCTTTACACTCACACCCCACACCCATCCAACACAGGCATCACCAGTCAGGTGACCCTGACAATAAAAAGGGCCGGGCATACGTGCCCGAGGCCAGTTCCACGAAGCCCAACTAAGTGTCCTTGTCACCATCATTTCAGTAGTATGAGGGCCTAGGGCCCCAACACTACAAAGTGGAATGTAGAGACTTTCACAGTAGTGCAGGTGCCCTCCACCCAAAGATTGGTCACCCATGTGTTTCATAACTACTCATATGATCTTGAAGGTACTACAAACTATGAATTTATGGTAAAGACTGAAAAAAGACTTACAAACTTCAATCATTTGGTCACGATTCATTGTACAATGGACATCTGACAGTTGAGCTCAAGACCAGCACTTTAGTTTACATAGACGCTTCCCCAAAGCAATTTAGGGATGAATTTCATCAGTGTTGAGATGAATCATTTGTTGAAAGAAGACAGTCTGTGGATTTTGAGGAATGCTGTCAGAATAAAGTTGTGGTTACATAAGGATAACAATTGCTGGTAAAAGTACCAAGGTAACAAAAGCCCACAGGCTGTCTCGGAGTAGTTCACACATGATAATTGCCTGTCGGTTTAAGAATATGCAACTGCTGGCAAGTAGCACTTTAAAAGAATGCCCAATTTTTGAGAGGCCTTGGTAGCTGACAATGCAGGATGATGAACTCTGTCCTAGTCTAAAAATGCCTTTCTTTCTTTGATTCATTCTTTTGTTCTTTATTTTTCTCCACTCATCAATATTTCGTTTTTCTTCTTTCCTTTCTTCTCCTCCTTTTTTCTTGTTTTCTTTTTTTTCCATCTTCTTCCTTTCTCTCCATATTGTTCCTTCTGTTTTCCTCCTATCCCTTTTTTGCTACACTACTTTTACATTTATTTCTGTCTTGCAGTCATTCTCTGTTTAATTCTGTTTAATAATCTTTTTTCTAATCTTTATTTCTCTTTAGCTGCCTTTCTTTGCTTTAGCATTTCTCATTTCTCCTCTGCTTCTCTCATTTTCCCTCCTTTTTTAACCGTTTCTGCTTGTTCTTTAATTTTTTTTATTCTGCTCCTTTCATTCATTCTTTTTATATCTCTGTTTTTCCTCTCCTTTCTTGTATTCTTTGTCGAATTCTATCATCTTTCTTTCTCTCCTTCTCTCAGTCTCTTGTCTTTTGTTCTGTCATTATTGTTTTTCCAATTACTTTTTCTTTCCTTCCTTACTTTCACCTTTCTCCGAAGTTTCTAGCTCACTCTATAATTTTTTTTCTTTCATCCTGCCTCCCTCTATCTCCACACCTTTCTTTCTCATCTTCATTCTCTACTTCTTTCTCTTGCTTATTCAGCTTTGCCTTCTTTCTCTGGGCCTTACTCTTTTTGATTCTCCCTGTTTCTTCTTTCTATATCTTGCTGTAATATTTCTATATATTTTCTTACTTTTTCTTTCTTCCTCTTTTCTCCTTTTCTCAGTTTCTCTCCAATTTTTCTATTTTCATGTTTCCCCTCTTTTTCAGTTTCTGTGGTGTCTTCCTGTACTTCTTTTACTCTTTCTTTTACTTTCTCTTGCTTTCTATTCCCTCTTCTTGTTTCTGTCTCGCTCTTCCTTCTTTTGATACTTTAAAACTTTTCTTTCATTCATTCTTCCTCTACTTTTGTTTATTCCTTTCATGGTTTATAGGAAAATGGGTTATTATCATACCACTGAAGTGAATAACAAAAAAATCTACTGCCAATTGGTAGTATTTCTGTAAATTATAGGTAGGGCAAATGTTTTATGCCAGACAATATATATGAAAATAATATTCGGACAACCAAAAATGATTGCAGCTCAATGGGTCACTGATCTTGCAACAACTACCTTATCAGAGTTTAACTTATTCGAGATATATAACGGAAATCAAAAACATGTACTGGAGTCTTTACAATACACTTAAATAATGGATTTCCAGTGACTTCTATGGTAGTAGGGACCATCTAAACAAAGGATTTTAGGGTCTGCAAACTATCTAAATTGTAAATCAAGGGTAACACCATCTTTGTAATGTACTAAATAAATATAGCAGTTCAGAAAACATTTTCTGCATCAAAAAATGTGTTTAGTAATGGATACTGAATCCGTAGTTTGAAGGGTGGATTTTGAGGGCCTCATCCAAATACTGATTTGATATGCACTGTGTCAATGTTTTACAACTGAAATCCGGCTGCAAAACATTGACAAATTATTAACTTCTGAGTAGGGATGGCAACCCACTTGCATGGGTGAAGGTGCCCCTTTTAGAGCCTTTCCCCTCTGTGAATGTTAAAAACATGTTTGTTGGAGAGTACGCAATGTTTTCAGGGACCACTGTCAACATTCAAACAAAATATTTATAAAAGTTTACTGAAATCCGGTAACAAAACAGGAAAAATGACAGACTTCAATGTTGGGGTGGTAAGGAATTGGCAAAGAAAAGTTGGCTACTGACTGCAATCGAACTTAAAAAAAAAACCAAAAAAACATTTTTGAAACTCAGCCACATTTCCTTTTTGGAAAATTTACCATATTTTTTAAATTGTTTACTCTATCTGAAAAAGTAATCACAGATGTGAGGGTATGCTGACTGTAGTAGACCACCCTCTATGTGGTGGCCTTCATTTGGAGCAAGCAGCAATTTGTTGCCTTCCTCATTGATGTTCATGAAGTAGATGATTATGACATACTTCAAATAGGAATTTTCAGAACCAATCTATTAGTACAGAGGTGTGTTTTGACAATTATTTACTGGTTGTGAAAATACTAGTCACAAGTTATAGCTAGTTTTTGAGACCAATAAATAGGGCATCTACCCCTTACATTTGAAACTGTTAGTTATATGAAACAGTTAATGTAACAAGAATAATATTACTAGATTTGTGTTGTTAATACTTAATTGGGATGTTAATTGTCAAATCATAAATGTGTCATGAAATGTAATAGTGTAAATTTGTAAAGTGACATGCATGGACAAATACAGTGCTTATATGAGAAAATAATGGATAATTTTATTTTCATAGATAATTTCTCATCTTTTGTGAATTTCAAAACTTTGTCACACTAAGTAAAGGGGCACATTAAACTAGCTGCATTGTCAAAGCTTCAAGTAGCCACGACACAGACTAAGGGCCCTACTATGAGTTTGGCGGTCACATAAACTGACAGACTTGCAGTGGCAGTCAGAACTCCACGGCTGCGGCTGTCAGAGCGTCACGTTACAACCCTGGCGGTCGGACCACCAAAAGACTGCCATTTCTACCAGGATCTTTGATCCCGATTGGAAGAAGGTGGCCATGGTTGTAATCAGCCACGACGGTGCTGAAGTTAGCACCGCCGTACTGATTACAACCATGTTCTGCGCCAGCCTTTTCATGGCAGTTTAACCGTATGTTTATCCATATGGAGCCGAGTCCAATGCCACTGCACTTTTTTCATTAAGCTTACAGGTGGAAACCTTAGTTTCTGCTGATCAGCAGAGTGGAAAACTCATAATGGGGCCGGTGGGGTCTCCTCTTGAGTTTGGCGGTCGGGTTTTTACAACCGCCAAACTCGTAATCAGCCCCTAAGACATATTGAATGATTAAAGAAGTCATATGTTTTAGCCAATGAGCTCCACAGAAATGCTTTATTCATAGCAACCAGTCAAAGATGAAAATACAAAATCCAACAATAAAACAAGATAGAATTTTGTATTGTCAATTTTACATGAATTTATTCTTAAGATTGCATGGAATGAGAATGAAGGAAAAACAAATGTAACTGTTTTGACCATTAACAACACAGAAATATATGAAAATAATATGTGTAAAATTGATAAATGAAGGATGCTATCTGTGAAAAATAGTCTTAGGGCTTGATTTTAAATTAGACAGATGGGATGACCCGTCCGCCGGACTTCCGATGGGGAGGCTGCTGCCATATTCGCTACCTCCCCACTGGGCCCATTACAGCTTTCCCCCTGGACTGACAAGTGGAAACCAAGGTTTCTGCCCGAGTCAAATGGGAAAGTGGCGGCAGCATTGTCACCGGCTCAAAATTAAGCCGATGACAATGCTGACGCCCGCAGGGGGCACCAGCACCCTCGCAATGCTCACTGTCTGCACAACAGTATCTTTTAAAAAGTTAGACTTTGTTTTCCTGAACTTCCAGTAGACTAATTAGCATGAGCTTACTAGCAGCTGACCCGTTAGTGCTTCTGCTAAATGAGATGTGAAAACTGTTTGCAAAACATAAACAATGGTTTAGGTCTTTTCACAGAAAAACCTGGGAGTGAGGTAGGTGACTCCTATCAGCTCAGGAAGGACAGCTGGCAAGAGTCCAAGAACATTGGCTTAAAAGGGGCCAGGATGAGGCATTCCCATTGATAGTTAAGTGTAAAAGGAGACATAGGAAAGAGAAACCTGTGTTCACTGGGCCATTTGTAGCTAGTTTGGCTCTATACCAGGGGGAGTGGAGCTAATCCCAAAGCCAGTTTGGTATTATTGTGGGGGAGGGGCTGCTCATTTCTGTAAACACACCCCTAGGTGGCACATCTGAAGCCTCCAAAGGCACAAGGGACCTAATATTTTGGATTTGCCTCGGAACAGTGAAGTGTGGGATAGTTTGCTGTAAGACAAACTGGATGTGCTGCAAAAGTAGTAAGGGTTTCCACTGGGAACTTTTTTCTCATTTGGTTAGGGAGTGTCTCGGAGACACCCCAGCCAATTGACAAGTGAAACTTACAAAGGTGGAACCTCACCCAAAGCTCATCAGAACACTTTCTGGACCTGAGGAAGAACAGAAGAAGGCTAGACCTCCTGTCTGTGACCTCTGTGAAGACTTGCAAAACAAGAGGGGGCTGGATGTCCGTGCCACTACCTGCTCTGTTCCTTGCTCCTAGGGGATGGGGGGGTTGATGGTTGGCAGGACTGGGCACCTCCGCAGAGGGTCGCCCCCCCGGGCTGCACATAGAGGATTGAGTAGTGGGGCCCCAACAGGAACTGGGGACCTCTGGGGAGGTCTAAGGCACTGCCACAATCGCCAGGCAATGGGGGGCCCAGAAGGGGTGGGGGGACGTCAGTCAAGGTTGCTACCCAGCCCAGGATCCACAATCAACAAAAAAGAATCCAAAGGGGGGATGACGGGGGAGCCTACTGGCTTAGGTCCTCGCTATCAGTTTCGGGAGATCCGCTTTCCAGTCCTCCAGCAAGCAGGAGGCTCATGGGTGGAATCTTGTTGCCGCCGCACTGCTACGGCTTCTGGCCTGTCCTCTCCTGGGCCCCAGCGGTGATCCTACGATAACAGGAGCTGGCTTGTGCCCTGGGGTACTCTTCCCAGCGCCTCACAACTGGCGTACCAGGGGGAGCACGCTTGCCTCTATCCTCACACTGCCGTGCCCCAGGGGTCCCCAGTACAGCGCGTTTCGGACACGCTTCATCCGCCCACTTTGCCCGAGTCATGCCGGTGATCTCCTTTGGTGGACACAGAGACCACTCTAATGGACAAAGCAACTCCAGTGAAGCGCTCCTCCCACACTACTGCAAGAAAGCCATTCCATGAGTCCTTTGTGCTCCCTGGTAGAAGCCAGGCAGCAGGGAAACACAAAGAAGGGCAGTCCAAATGAGTCCTTTGCGCCGCCCAGTAGCCTCTCTGGCAGTGGTTTCGTCCCAGTTCCAAAAGTGCTCAAAAATGGGGAAAAATCCCCTGTACTTATACTCAGTTTTTCAAACACATTTTCAATGAGAAGGAGAGGAGGTTTCAACCAGTAACAACTGGTTCTAGGAGTGTCCCCTTTCTCTTCCAGCACAGGCTCCAGATCTCATTTGGGGGTAAACGAGCCCTTTGTGTGAGGACAGGGCACAGCCTTTACAGATGAAAGTGTGCCCCACCTCCCCTTCTCTCATCCCAGGGAAACCATTCAAAATGTAGATGCATCTCTGTGACACCTCCACCCTCCCTGTGTTCAGGCTGTCTGAAAAGTATGCACAAAGCCCAGCTTTCACTCTGCCCAGACGTGGACTGGAGTCAAGCTGCAAAACACCACAGTAATAAGCACAGAGAAATGCTCACTTTCTAGAAGTGGCGTTTCTATAATGATAATAAAAAATCCGCCTACACCAGTAAGCAGCATTTCTCACTACCATTACAACCATACCAAACATGCCTATGCTACCCCTCGTAAATCAGACAATACCCCCTAGACATAGGGCTGGGCATTTCTATTGAAATCCTATGAGAAGGCAGCACTCAGCAGTGAGAAACCAAATAGGCTGTTTGTCACTAACAGGACAGGCCACGCTACTAGGCACATGACTTACTTCTACATACATAGCACCCTGCCCATAGGGCTAGCTAGGGACTACCTTAGGGTGACTTACATGTAGTAAAAAGGGGAGTTCTGGGCCTGGCAAGTAAATTTGGATGGCAGGTACCTGTGGCAGTAAACTGCACACACAGGCCCTGTGCTAGCAGGCCTGAGACAGGTTTGAAAGTCTAATTCTGTGGGTGACTCAATCTGCCCTGCTGGCCCACTGGTAGCATTTAATTTACAGACCCTGGGTATAGGGATACCACTGTAGAAGGGGCTTTCAGGTAAATTAAATGTGCCAATCAGGTGTGAGCCAATCATACCAAGGTTACGAGGGAGAGCACATGCACTTTAGCGCTGATTAGCATTGACAAAGTGACCAGAGTCATAACGTCAGCAAAAAAGGGTCAAAAATATTAGGAAGGAGTAGGCAAAAAGTTTGAGGAATGACCCTGTAGAAAGGGCCAGGTTCATCAGGACTAAACATGTGTTAGCTGCTAAAAGGTTGGAACAAGTTTTTTGTTTTCAATCAAAATAAAAATATAAATAATACTGCACAACTTATACTTGGACTTATGGATTTTCAGGACAAGGACAAAATGAATTTGACTGGCCCTCCAATTTTTTATATCTTGAATTTTATTTTGTCTAAAAAGAAAATATTTGGATTGTGAAATTGAACACTTTTGAAAGAGGATTTAACAGAGACTGTGAAATGCAAGTCTACCTAAAAGGTTAAAGTTCCCCACCATTTGGTCTGTGACTCCAGTTCTCATTCGTTTAGATTTTACCATTTGAGTAAGATCTGTGACAAGTATATTATATCTCAATGTACACTAGCCATATCATCTTTATTTCAATATTTTTCATATTCATGGTGATCACTGAGGAGTATATTACATGTCTGCTATGCTATATGTGTTTTTGTATTGTGCTATTCACCTGTGAGAGTATTTAGCTGCTCTCTAGCAGGTGTGTGAGGCTGTCCCTTGGGGCTTACTCGAAAAACGAGGTCTTCAACTTATTGCAAAAGTCAAGAAGAGAGAAGACAGCTCTGATGTGCTGTGGGAGGTCAACCACGCTTTAGGGGCGAGGTAGGAGAAGGGCACTTGTGTTCGTGTGTAGTGTGTGCTAGTGAGAGATTGGCAGAGCAGAGGTGTCTGGAAGGTTGGTGGAAGTGAATGCAGCTACTCAAGTAGGCTGGGCCAGTGTTTTGGAGAGCTTTGTAGGTATGAGTTAAGAGTTTAAACTGTGCAGGGTTGTGTATCTGTAGCCAGTGGAGTTCCCTGTGGTATGATGTGATGTTGGCTCAGCATGGCTGGTTGAGAACTAGTCTGGCTGCTGCATTTTGGAAGGTCAGCAGTCTTTTTGAGATATGGTTGGTAATCCCTGCATACAGGGTGTTTCGTTAGCCTAGTACCTTGGATGCCTGCTTCGTGAAGTTGTTAGGATGGAGTGAGAGATGGTGTCAAAAGCTGCTGAAAGGTCTAGAAAGATAAGAGCTGCAGTTCCCTCCTGCTGATGATCATCCGGATGTCATCCATTGCAGCTATCAGTGTGGTTTTCGTGGTTGGTTCTGAATCCTGATTGTGTAGTGTCAAGAAGCTGGTGTTTGGTGAGGTGGTCATAGAGGTGCTTGTTCATGGCTATTTCTAGGACTTTGGCTAGGTAGGGAACGAGAAGGAGGAATATTGAGTTTGGTCTGGTCAGCCAGAGGTTTCGTTAGATGGCATTGACAGCTGTGTGTTTACATGGTTCCATGGATCTAGGAAGGTGGCTGTACTGATAAAGGTGTTGGGAATAGGGGTGAGGGACTGCTCCTTTGTCTAAAGAGTGCTGGGGCAGGGGCGTGCCAGGGCTCTGGAGTGAGCTTATGCCGTCCTTGATCTTTCCTAAGTTGAGGACTTTATCCAGGAAACCTTATTTGCTTTTGCTTTTATCTCTCTACTGAAGTCTTAAGTAGAATAGATTGTGGGAGATTACAAATAGAAAGATATAGATGAAGTTCCGTAGGAGTTATGCTTTTTTAACATTGACTGATAGCTGAAAATGTAACTATGCAATAGTTTGAGTAAAATGAGACAACCAATCAAGTTGAAATTCATACCCTTTCATCTGTGTTATACACTTTAGATAATGGCTTATATTTACTATTAGGATGGTGTTAATGAGTGTCCTTATCTTTTTAAGTGAGAATCAGAAATGAGCACTATCTCTGCTTTCATCAATTTGTGAATCAAAATAGCAACGTAATAAAACTGTTTCTTTGAGGTGAGTACAGATTTAAAATTAAACTCAACTAACTTTTTGGGATGATGAGAAATTGTAAAATTTCATAATATGGAAGATAAGAAGTTCTTATTCTTTTAAAATTTGGTACCACAATAATATGACGATCTGGCTTTACAGGTGAATTTGCCACCTACTCTCTAAATATGAAGTAACATTATGATATTAACATTGATTTAAGGAAGCTTTAAGATGTATTGTTAATAATAAATATTTACTTTGTGATAATTTTTACAATGCATATTTTTTCATTCATGTTCATTTTATAGAATACTATTAAGTATGGCTTTTTTTATTTTTAACATGTTGACTGTATAGGACTTAGGGGTATTTGCAGTAAAAACCTTGAAGAGGCGATTCTCTATAGCAAAGCACATTTCAGCTGTGACACTGCATAGAAAGATATGAGAGATGAATATTTATTGAATTTACAACAACAAATGGTAAAACAAACCTCAAGTTCTCATAACGAAACAATGTTTAACCATTTGCAGTTCTACCCTACAACCCATACTATGGTTGAGTGAAAAAGATAACCCGATTTTTCTTTCGGAGTGCAAACGCCTACAATTTCTAAACGTTCCTGTACGGCTTCCAGCAGTGACGATTTTCTGACTATGACCAAGAATGCTGTCTGTGACTTAAGAATTGTTTCCAAACTAAGGCCCTCATTAAGACATTGGCGGTAAGTGCCGCTTACCGTCATGCTGACTGCCGCCAACATACCGCGACCATGGGCGTATACCGCTACGGGTATTATGACCCACACTTAGAAATCCACCACTATACAGACATACACACACAAGTCCGCCACACCAAAGGTCAGGGATAAGCTGGCGGTACTAAAACCTACACCGTTACACCAACAGCAATACGCCCACAGCATCATGACCCACGAATCACTGCGGCGGTCATTCAACTGTTGTAAACCATTGGCGGTACAGACCACTGCGCTCAAAATACACACACACATACAAAACAACACCACATTGGACAATTCATAATACACACACCTGACACACATACACACACCACACCCACACACCCACACACCCACACCACTGTAAAACACACACACACACTACCCACAACCCTTTACGACCCAAAGACTTTGGCAAGTGAGAGAGAGACAAGCCAGGAGCACCCACTGAATCTGAGCCACAAAACACCATCACCCATACACCATCCACGCTCCTCACAGCACACACCCCAACACATCACCCCACACACCCTCACACACACCACTCACACTACACCCATGGCACCACAAAGACACCCCAGGTTCTCGGAGGAGGAGCTAAGGGTCATGGTGGAGGAAATCATCCGGGTAGAGCCACAGCTCTTTGGATCACAGGTGAAGCAGACGTCCACTGCTGGGAAGATGGAGCTATGGCGGAGAGTCGTGGACAGGGTCAATGCCCTGGGACAGCACCCCAGAACAAGGGATGACATCAGGAAGAGGTGGAACGATCTACGGGGGAAGGTGCGTTCAGTGGTTGCAAGACACCAGAAAGCTGTACAGAGGACTGGCAGTGGACCCCCATCTCCTCCCCCACAGCTAACAACATGGGAGGAGCAAGTCTTGGCGATCATGCATCCTGGGGGCCTGGTAGGAGTAGGAAGAGGACTGGACTCTGGTAAGTCTAAGTCGAATCTTTACTACTATATCCCCCACCCTACCTGCATGCCATCACAAACACCTACCCTTACCCTCACCCCCATCACCCCACCACTTCACATATACCACACCATCACAGCCCACCAATCCCAATACCAAGCCCTGCATGCAACACCAATGCATGGATCCCCATCACAGACCTGCATGGACCCCCATCACAGACCTGCATGGACACCCATCACCACAGAATGCACACAAGTGACAATCACTTAGTCAACCAAATCACAACTCACACAACCCAAAGCTGCCTTGGTAATAACAACCATAGAGGGAAACATACCCATGCACAAGATGGCACATGCAGAAACAATATCACTGCATTTACATCCCCACAGGACCCCCACTCAACGTCACCGGAGAGGAGGTGCCAGCCACATCCAGTCCCTACCCAGAAGAGGCCCACAGTGATGACAGCAGCTCTGTACGCCTGGATCACGATGACCAACCTGGTCCACTAGGGACCTCTGGACAGTCGGTTACCCAGGCACATTCCCAACCCACCACAGAGCCTCCCCCCCTCAGGAAACACCACCACAGCACCCACCCAGCGGGCCCATCCCTCTGTCCTCAGGACACATCAATCAGTTGTGTGTCCACCACTACAGGGGCCCAGGCAACCCCACAAACACAGGACGATCAGGGGTCAGTGGCAGTGGGCACACGGTTCAGGTGACAGAGGCACAGGACAACAGGGAAGCTGGGAGGACTGCTGTGCGACAGGGGGAGGACAGGCCCAGGGAACCGACTCTCCACTAGGCACTCACCAACATCCTGGGACCATACCACCATTCCCAGGAGACCATGGGCCAGATCCTGGCCAAGCTGCAGGAGACCCAGCCTTCCACCTCCACTGACGCTAATGGACAGGAGGCCCCGCCACAGGAACAACAGGCCACCAGCACCCCTGCAGAAGGAGAACCACCCCGCAAACGGTCCCTGCGATCCAGGCAGAAGCCAGAGAACATTGCCACAACTCCTGCCAGGAAATAAGACTCCCCTGAAAGACACCCTTGTGTCCCACTCTGTCACCCTGTCCACCCTGAACTAGCATTGCTTCACTTCCTATGCCCCCTTGGACAATGCACCTGTGATCCAAATAGACTGAACTCTATCCTGGACTTTCCTCCATCATCAAACCAGCCCATTGCACATCCCCATTTACTTTTCAGCACTGAAATAAACACCCTTGGAACTATTAAAAGTGTGAAGTCTGTCAATTGTTTGAATTAGTTTAATAAGCTGTAAACATTGCAAGTCAAATGTACTTTAATGTTTACATAGGTATGACCTGTAGTGGGCAGCAGTAAACACACCAGGAGCCAGAGTGGGGCACAGATATCTGAAAATAGAGATGCCAAAGGGTACAGTAATTGGCCATAGAAATAGGGAAATAAGGCTGCCATGGTCAAAGTGCATCACAAAACTGCAATGGAAGGTGAAGTTACAGTGTCTAACCTGTGTGTCACTGGAAGTACTGTTGAATTAGTGTAGTTCTGTTGTCCACATCCTCTTCCTCTGCTTCCTCTTTGTCGC
Organism: Pleurodeles waltl; assembly: GCF_031143425.1. Taxonomy (NCBI): domain Eukaryota; kingdom Metazoa; phylum Chordata; class Amphibia; order Caudata; family Salamandridae; genus Pleurodeles; species Pleurodeles waltl. Next base: position 854,988,219 of record NC_090450.1, read on the forward strand.
TGTCAACAGGCTCCACCGCTGCCACACGACAAACCCCCGGCTCATCCTCCTGCAGAAAAGGCACCTGGCGTCTCAAAGCAAGGTAGTGCAACATGCAACATGCAACATGCAACGATGATCTGGCACACCTTCTTGGGTGAGTAGTACAGGGATCCACCTGTCAGATGGAGGCACCAGAATTTGGCCTTCAGGAGGCCAGAGGTGCGCTCAATGATCCTTCATGTTCACTCATGTGCCTCATTGTAACAATCCTCTGCCCTTGTCCTGGTATTCCTCACTGGGGTCAGTAGCCATGAGAGGTTAGAGTAACCAGACTCACCTGTAAATATCGAGGGTTACCTGTTAGCCACACACTCACCCTTAGGGACAAACCCACACCCATATACCTACATCAACTGGGTGGGGACCATGGGCTCACCTATTAGACACACCCGGTGCCTCTGGAGTTGAGACATCACATATGGGATGCTGCTATTCCTCAAGATAAAGGCATCATGCACAGAGCCAGGATACTTTGCATTGACATGGGAGATGTACTGGTCCGCCAAACACCCCATCTGCACATTCAGAGAGTGAAAGCTTTTTCTTTTTCTCAACACCTGTTCATTTCTCCGGGGAGGGGACAAATGCATTATGTGTACCATCAATGGCACCAATGATGTTGGGGATATGTCCCAGTGCATAGAAGTCAGCCTTCACTGTGGCCAAATCCTCCACCTGGGAGAAAACGATGTAGCTGCGCATGTGTTTCATCAGGGCAGACAACACTCTGGTCAGCACATTTGAGAACATATGCTGTGACATCCCTAATGCCATGGCCACTGTTGCTTGGAAGGAATCACTTGCCAGGAAATGGAGCTCTGACAGGACCTGCACTAGAGGGGGGATACCTGCTGGGTGGTGGATAGCTGAAATCAGGTCTGGCTCCAATTGGGCACACAGTTCTTGGATTGTGTCCCTATCAAGTCTGTAGGTTAGGACAATGCGCCCGTCCTCCATTGCCACCAGGTCCACTAGGTGTCTGTACACGGGGGATGTCTACATCTCCTATTCATCCTCAGTGGTTGAACTCTAGGGTGAAAAACGGTGAGCAGAAGGTCATATTCAAACATATACTAAGATTAATATGCTATTTTAGCTTTACAGAAACTGTATGTGAACTCATAAGTCAGTTGATGTGCCAATGTCTGCTGTGAAGCAGTTAGGTGCCATGGCCTGTGCCCCCCTGAAATGGTGGCTGTCTGACCTGTAAGGAGGGACAAGTGGAAATGAGGTAATTCCGCTGGCGTTGTGCGCCATTGCGGTCGTCAGTCAATGACCGCTGTGCAACACTGCGTTGGTTACCACTGGGGCCTAACGGTTCCAGGAGCCAATGACGATGTACGCCAGTGGTGACGGTATGCACCACCACAGACGTGACCGCCATTTTCTATCTGTTCACTCACTTGCTAGCTGACCTTCAACAGGAGAGGACCTACACTGCAAGTGCTGCTGTGACCTGTGTCTGGAAGCGACAATGGCTCGAGTGTCTGGGGAAAGGGCCCCTGCCTTCACTTCGGAGGAGGTGGAGAGACTGGTGGATGGGGTCCTACCCCAGTACCTTTTACTTTATGGTCATCCAGACAAACAGGTGAGTACACTGTGAGCATGATGTGTGGGGCATGAATTTATGGAGTGCTGTGTGTGTAAGCCTCTTGTAGGGGCGGGGTCTGAGGGGTCCTGACCAGAGTGCTCCATGTATAGTGGTCAATGTATGTGTGTAAGGGGATATGGTGGGCCATGAGTATAACAGTCCGGACGGTATGTCTAATACCTTTTCTGCTGTATTTTGTCTGCAGGTCAGCGCCCATCAGAAAAAGGGTATTTGGCGTGCAATCGCCAATGAGGTGCGGACCCTGGGGGTCTTTGACAGGCGGAGCACCCACTGCCGCAAACGGTGGGAGGACCTGCGCTGCTGGGCAGGGAAGACGGCGGAGGCCCAGCTGGGTCTGACCTCCCAGCGAGGAAGGGGTGCCCGTCGTACCCTGACCCCCCTGATGTTCTGCATCCTGGTGGTGGCCTATCCGGAGTTGGATGGGCACTTGAAGGCATCACAGCAGCCACAAGGGGGTGAGTACAGATTCAGAATCATGACTTTGCGCGCGTTAAGGTATTCCCTGGGTGGGGGATGTCGACTGTGGGTGCCCCTAGGCCAGGGCGAACATGACAGGGTAGGTTCAATGATGGGCAAGCTCAGATGCACTCCAACCCCAATAATGTTAGTGGGCATCTACTACTGGGCAGAGTCCTGTGGGTTTCAGGTGTGTAGCTAATGGCATTAGGCATTGTACCCCATGGCCTGCGACTAGCATTGTAACAGGTAGTGCATGGCCTAGTGCATAGGGCTGATCCCTGTGAGCTGTGTATGCCAATGGTAGTGTTGTTGCTGGCATTGACCAAGTGTATCCTCTGTCTCTTCCCCCTTTTTGTTTTGTCACTCTGTCCTTGTGTGTATTAGCATCATCTGGCGGAGGAGCAGAGGAACCGGCGACGGAGGCAGCTGCATCCCACATGGGCCGGGAGGCCGAAACCACCGGCGGTTAGGGCACCAGTGGGACGGAGGGTGAGGGGAGCACCACAACAGAGACAGGAGGGGAAAGTACCAACAGCGACACCACCTCCGATGGAAGCTCCCTGGCGGTGGCGGACACCTCTGTACCCACCTCAACTACAGGTACAGCCGCCACCCCGTACCAGCACCGCCCTCCCAGCAGCCCCTCAGCGAGGTTCCCGTGCCCGCTCACCCAGGACGGTGGGCATCTCCTTCGCCCCAGGCACCTCAGGCCCTGCCCCATTCAGCCCTGCTGCCTTCAGTGAGGAGGCTATTGACCTCCTGAGATGCCTCTCTGTTGGGCAGTCAACCATACTGAATGCCATCCAGGGTCTAGCAGGACATTTGCAACAAACAAATGCATACCTGGAGGGCATTCACTCTGGCGTGGTGGCCCAACAGAGAGCATTTCAGGCTCTGGCCAACTCCCTGATGGCAGCCATTGTCCCTTTTTCCAGCCTTCCCCCTCCAACTTCCTCTACCCAGTCTCAATCCCCTCAACCCCAGCATATCCCAAGCACACCTTCAAACAAGCATTCACCCAAATAAACACACAGAAGTGGCTCAGGCAAACACAAGCATCATCCTTCATCTCACAGGCATTCACACAAGCACCATCCAGATGCAGACACACCAACATCCACTGCCACCACCGTGTCCCTCTCCTTCTCCTCGTCCATCTCCCTCCCAGTAGCATCTCCACTCACACCTGCATGCACTACATCCTCATCCACTACCTCCATCACCATCTCGCCTATCTCTACATGCCCCTCACTGGCAGTCACCACCCCCACATCCATGCACACGTCCCCTGTGTCCTCTCCCACTGTGTTCGTGACCCCTCCTCGCAAAGTACACAAACGCAAGCACACAGACACCCAACAGCGATCCACCTCACAACAGCATCTAGCCCATGCACCTTCACCCAAACACAGCAGACTGACACCTCCTACAACCACTCCCTCTTCCTCCACTCCCAAACTTTCACCCCTTTGACGCTCTAGTGTCCCTAAGAAGCTCTTCCTCGCTACCTTTTATTTATTCCCCAGAACCCAGCCCAGCACCTCAGCCACCCAGTCCACAGCCACTGTGGTTTCTGCAGCTACTGCATGTGTGAGAGGCTCCAAGGAGGCACCCGTCAGCCCAACCAGTGTGCCAGCAACACCTGCCAAGGCCAAGAAGGGCTCAACACCTAGCAAGGGCAAGAAGGGGACACCAGCCAGCAAGGGGAAGGAGGCACCGCCAGCCAGCAAGGGGAAGAAGGCACCACCAGCCAGACAGGGCAGGAAAGGAACACCAGTTGGCAGAAGCAAGGAGGCACCACCATCTGCCAGGGGCAGGAAGTGGCCCACAACACCAGCCATGGCACTGCAGCCGTCCGAGTCTGCAGGGGAAGTGCGGGTGCCTCCCCCACCACTGCCAACACCACCACCTGCACTGCGGCCAGCACCGCCACCTGCCCCGCTGCCAGCAGCACCACTGCCAGCAGCAGCAGCACCAGTGGGCAGCCGTCCAAGGCTGCAGGGGAAGGGCTGGAGCCTCCCCCCACCACTGCCAGCACCGCCACCTGCACCACGCCCAGCACCACCACCTGCACTACGGCCAGCACTGCCACCTGCCCCGCCGCCAGCAGCACCACTGCTAGCAGCCCCAATGGACAGCCGTCCGAGGCTGCAGGGCAAGGGCTGGAGCCTACCCCCACCACTGACAGCACCGCCACCTGCACCACAACTGACATCCACTGAGCAGCCATCACCGCCGGCATGCTGTGTGTAGTCGTGACTACATGGGCTGCAGTGCGTCCTGGCCCCTGCAACACCTGTAGGTGTGACACCCAGATGAGAGACTGTGACCTTGCACCATCCAGGATGAAGCACACTGGGCACAAAGCATCCCTCCAGAACCAATGGAAGAAGGCATCCACTCACCCTCTCCTTGGCAGGACGAAGCACACTGGGCACAAAGCCCCCTCCAGAACCAGTGGAAGAAGGCATCCACTCCAGAGTCTGTGGCCTTGCACTCCCCAGGACCAAGCAGTGGGCAAACCACCAACTTGAGACTTGAGAGACTGTGGCTTTGCACTCCCCAGAACCAAGCAGTGGGCAAACCACCCCCTTGAGAGACTGTGGGCATCTGCCAAGGGCAGGACGGGGCACACAACACCAGCCATGGCACTGCAGCTGTCCGAGGCTGCAGGGGAAGGGCTGGTGCCTCCCCCCACCACTGCCAGCACCGCCACCTGCACTGTGGCCAGCACCGCCACCTACCCAGCTGCCAGCAGCAGCAGCCCCAGCGGGCAGCTGTCCGAGGCTGCAGGGGAAGGGCTGGAGCCTCCCCCCACCACTGCCAGCACCACCACCTGCACCTCGCCCAGCACCACCACCTGCACCACGGCCAGCGCTGCCCCGCCGCCAGCAGCACCACTGCCAGCAGCAGCAGCCCCAGTGGACAGCCGTCCGAGGCTGCAGAGGAAGGTCTGGAGCCTACCCCCACCACTGACAGCACCGACACCTGCACTGCAACTGACATCCACTGAGCAGCCGTCACCGCTGGCATGTTTTGTGTAATCATGACTACATGGGCTGCAGTGCGTCCTGGCCCCTGCAACACCTGTAGGTGTGACACCCAGGTGAGAAACTGTGACCTTGCACCATCCAGGATGAAGCACACTGGGCACAAAGCCCCCTGCAGAACCAGTGGAAGAAGTCATCGACTCACCCCCTCCTTGGCAGGAGGAAGCACACTGGGCACAAAGCCCCTTCCATAACCAGTGGAAGAAGGCATCCACTCACCCCCTCCTTGGCAGGATGAAGCACACTGGGAACAAAGCCCCCTCCAGAACCAGTGGAAGAAGGTATCCACTCACCCCCTCCATGGCAGAATGAAGGACACTGGGCACAAAGCCCTTCCAGAACCAGTGGAAGAAGGCATCCACTCACCCCCTCCTTGGCCGGATGAAGCGCACTAGGCACAAAGCCCCTTCCAGAACCAGTGGAAGAAGGCATCCACTCACCCCCTCCTTGGCAGGATGAAGCACACTGGGCACAAAGCCCACTCCAGAACCAGTGGAAGAAGGCATCCACTCACCCCCTCCATGGCAGGATGAAGCACACTGGGCACAAAGCCACCTCCAGAACCAGTGGAGAAGCCATCCACTCCAGAGTCTGTGGCCTTGCACTCCCCAGGACCAAGCGGTGGCCAAACCACCCACTTGAGAGACTGTGGCTTTGCACTCCCCAGAACCAAGCAGTGGGCAAACCACCCACTTGAGAGACTGTGGGCATCTGCCAAGGGCAGGACGGGGCACACAACACCAGCCATGGCACTGCAGCTGACCGAGGCTGCAGGGGAAGGGCTGGTGCCTGCCCCCACCACTGCCAGCACCGCCACTGCACTGTGGCCAGCACCGCCACCTACCCAGCTGCCAGCAGCAGCAGCCCCAGCGGGCAGCTGTCCGAGGCTGCAGGGGAAGGGCTAGAGCCTCCCCCCACCACTGCCAGCACCACCACCTGCACCTCGCCCAGCACCGCCACCTGCACCACGGCCAGCACTGCCACCTGCCCCGCCGCCAACAGCACCACTGCCAGCAGCAGCAGTCCCAGTGGACAGCCGTCCGAGGCTGCAGAGGAAGGTCTGGAGCCTACCCCCACCACTGACAGCACCGACACCTGCACTGCAACGGACATCCACTGAGCAGCCGTCACCGCTGGCATGTTGTGTGTAATCGTGACTGCATGGGCTGCAGTGCGTCCTGGCCCCTGCAACACCTGTAGGTGTGACACCCAGGTGAGAGACTGTGACCCTGCACCATCCAGGATGAAGCACACGGGGCACAAAGCCCCCTCCAGAACCAGTGGAAGAAGTCATCCACTCACCCCCTCCTTGGCAGGATGAAGCACACTGGGCACAAAGCCCCTTCCATAACCAGTGGAAGAAGGTATCCACTCACCCCCTCCATGGCAGAATGAAGCACACTGGGCACAAAGCCCCTTCCAGAACCAGTGGAAGAAGGCATCCACTCACCCCCTCCTTGGCAGGATGAAGCACACTGGACACAAAGCCCCTTCCAGAACCAGTGGAAGAAGGCATACACTCACACCCTCCATGGCAGGGTGAAGCACACTGGGCACAAAGCCCCCTCCAGAACCAGTGGAGATGCCGTCCACTCCAGAGACTGTGGCCTTGCACTCCCCAGGAACAAGCAGTCGGCAAACCACCCACTTGAGAGACTGTGGCTTTGCACTCCCCAGGACCAAGCAGTGGGCAAACTACCCACTTGAGAGACTGTGGCCTTGCACTCCCCAGGACCAAGCAGTGGGCATGGAGCCCCCTCCAGGCCAGTGGCGTTGTACCATCTTCCGGCTGAGGTGCACTCCATTCCCTGCCCCCCCCGAGGTGCCTGTGTTTTTTTGACCTGATGCCCCTGCATTGTTCTCTCCGTATTGAGACAGGAGTCAAGTGTGGCCTTGGCCTATGTGTTATGGCCCCGTAGGCCACAGACATTTTGGAGTGGGCATTGTACCTCCTTTTGTATATATTGTACATACTGTTTTTTTATTTAAGTACGTATTTATCTACAATTGTACTATTACACTCATTTCAATCAATTCCTTTTGTCCTTGCGTTATTCCTGAGGGTTACGGGGTGTATATGTAAATTTGTTGCATCTGTTTCTGTGTATGGTGTTGGGGGGGATGGTGGGGGTGGGGGTGTTGCGTGTAGAGTGTGTGTATCACTCTCTTTTTCCTCCCCCCCTCCCTTGTGTGCTAGGTGCAGTACTCACTGTGGTCGTCTTCGCCGGCGTTCGTGTTCCTGGTGTATGAGGAGGTACACCAGCATTTGAAAAATGTTCAGTTAGGGCTCCATGACGTTGTGGTTCTTCCTTGAGTGTCGAGAGGTGAGTTGTTTCCCTTCAGAGTACTGATTCTGCTGTGCTTCTGATGGCGTTGGTACTGCCCCAGAAAAGCTGGCGGATAGGCCTGTTGTAATGCTGTGGGCAGTACATTGTCTTCCGCCTGGCTGTAGGGGGTTACTGCTGCTGTGTTTGTTGCTACCGCCGTGGCGGTCGGAGTGTTAAAGTGGCTGTCGGTGTTGGCAGTTTCCTCTGTGGTCATGATTCAATTGTTTTTACCGCCGGCCTGTTGGCGGTATTACTGCTGCTTTATCACCAACCGCCAGGGTTGTAATGAGGGCCTGAGACAACCGTATTCCACATTTTAGCCTACAGAAACAAATGTGGCACAATCCAGCAACAAAGGAGGCCTAGGACTGGCCTGTCCACTGGAATAATTATGCCAAGAAGCACTGACAGTCAATACCAATCTTAAAGGTTTTATTTATATTTCAACCCTACGATGTCACAAAGTTTCGACCAATCATAGTAAATCAGTCACACAGAGTTTGTCACAAGGTATATTGTGCGTTATATTAGTAATAGTGAACTTGAATGCAAATGATGAAATACTATACTGAATGTCGGTTCAGATAAGTATGGAAATTACCATCATTCCTGTTGGACCTGGATTACCAAGCTAGTGGAGACATGGCATCCAGCCTCCCCAAGTGTTCACACACAGGTACATGTGTCACACGTTATTTTCTGAGAACCCTTTACCCCAATTGTCAACTGCATTGTGTTAGACTTTTCATCCTTGGTGTAGTCTCCCTTAACTTTTTGCCTCTGTTTCCCAGGTTGTTGATGTGTGCTGGACTCTGATTTTGCTGTTTTTGTTACTCTAGGCACTTTACCACTGCTAACCAGTACTAAAGTGCAAGTGTTCCTTTACAAAATGAGGATGTAATTGGCTTATCCATGATTGGCATATTTGATTTATTAGTAAGTCCCTAGTACAGTGCACTAGAGGTGCCAAGGGCCTGTAAATCAAATTCTACTAGTGGGCCTGCAGCACTGGTTGTGCCACCCACATAACTAGCTCTGAAATCATGTCTCAGACCTGCCACTGCAGTGTCTGTGTGTGCAGGTTTTAACTGTAAATTCGACTTGGCAAGTGTACCCACTTGCCAGGCCTAAACCTTCCCTTTTCTTACATGTAAGGCACCCCTAAGGTAGGCACTAGGTAGCCCCAAGGGCAGGGTGCAGTGAATGGTTAAGGTAGGACATATAGGCCCTCATTATGAACATGGTGGTCCGTTCCGCACTGCCAAAGGTAGCAGTAGAAACCACCAACAGAAGAGCGGTCCGGACCGCCAAATAATGAACCAAACAAAACTCACGCATACCGAGCACCACCCACCACCAGGAAATGAGTCCCGCTGACGATGGCAGAGTCCACCCACAGGCCGTCGGAAAGGCCCAACCCACCCATCAAATTATGAACCACCATTCCGCCGCCAGTTCCGGGGCGGGAACCACCGCCACACAAAGCCAGGCAACAGCTGGCTGATTGTCAGACACAGGACAGACAGTACTCCCAGACAGGCAGGACAGTGGCACGCAGCATTCCATGCACCAAGCCCCATCCAGGCTCACAGGAGCACACATCTGAGCAATCCACTCCAACCATTACACACACAGTGCCCCCCAAACCCGGACTCACCTGTACCTCTGGCCGGCCGTAGAGTCTGCCATACAGGGGCAGGACCCCTTCCACCAGTTTCTCCAGTTCTTCCTGGGTGAAGGACGGGGCCCTTTCCCCTGCATCACGTGGAACATCCATAGCCAGAGGCAGGCCACAGAAGTACACAGAGTGGAGTACTTGTCCGCACAGGATCAGGGAGTCAAGTGATTACACGTTCCGCGGCGGAATGCACCGTCACCGCCGGCGGCGATCATGCCAGGATATGCCAGGATTCCCCATTGGCATCCATGTTAGCCAATGAGGGTGCGAACAGCGGTCAACACCGCTGTATGCTGTGACATCATCCGCTAGCGGTCTTAGGCCACTTCCACAACGAAGGGGCAGAACGACATTGGGCAGACATTTTGCCATCACCTATGCATCTTTAAATTCAAATTACTCACAATGCTGGGCCTACTAGCCATATGAAGCACCTATGTCTCTATCCATAGAGTATATAATCACACATGATTTACTCCGTTCCCTCTTAGTGATGTAAATGTACATCTGTCAGGTTGCAGTTATTGTACAGACACTACTATGAAGAATGCAGTGAATATTTTTAGCAAATATGCCAGTGTATGTGTGCACATGACTCCTTGTTCTTACTCCTCATAAGTACCGACCCTTGTGGCGAGGAAGGGCACCATCAGTGTACAGACCACTTGTGGATATGGGGACCATGGTGGAGTGTCAGATCATTATCACTTACAGACTCACATGTGCAACTATTCAGGACCTATGTGCATTACTGGATCCTGCACTGACTCCTGGAAATCGTAATCAGCATGCCATTCCAACTGAGGCGCAGGTGCTCTCCGCACTACATTTCCTGGCCACAGGCTCTTTTCAAGTGACAGTGGGCATGGGTGCTGGTTTCTCACAGCCAATGTTCAGCCAGGTACTGACAAGATTTCTGAATGCATTTGTACAACATCTGCAATCCTATGTGCGATTCCCCCAAAGTGCTGACCTTCCTGCCATCAAGTCTGACTTCTGTGCCTTTGCAAACATTCCCCATGTTATTGGTGCCATCGATGGAACCAACATACCCATCATCCCCCCAAGAGTGAGTGAACAGGTGTACAGAAATAGGAAGAACTTTCACTCAGTGAACATCAAATTCGTATGTACAGCAGACCAGTACATATCCCATGTGAATGCCATGTTTCCGCGTTCTGTCCATGATTCATTTGTTTTGAGGAACAGTAGTGTGCCACATAAGATGGAACAACTACAAGAGTACAGAGGGTGGATCATAGGTAAGTGTGTCTGTCACTAACTGACACATTGCAGAAGACCAGCCTGTCTGACTAAGGACATTCCAATGACGACTCTGTATTGACCATTTCTCTACGTGATTCTGGCTATCCAAACTTGCGTTGGCTCCTGACACCAGTGAGGAATCCTAGGACGGATGCAGAGAGGAAATACAATGAGGCCCATGGATGTACTAGGAGGGTGATAGAGCATACTAAAGGTCTCCTGAAGGCTAGATTCCAGTGCCTACATATCTCTGGGGATTCCCTGGCCTATGCGTCTGATAAGGTGTGTAGAATAATTGTGGCGTGCTGCATGCTGCACAATGTGGCAGTGAGACATTCAATCCCCCTTTTGGAGGTGGAGGGTGCTATAGGTCCTGATCTATTACCTCAGAGAGGTGAGGAGAGTGATTGTGAGGATGAGGAAGGGTAAGATGTCAATTCCAGAAACCAACTGATACAACTCTACCTCCAATAACTGTGTGGGACTTCAGCCTGTATATGTGGTTAGTGATTGACACTGTAAGTGTGCCATGTCAACTGGGGGAATTGGTCATGATATGAGAGTCATGGACCTCTTCAGCATGGTACAGACATACAATATATACATTCCCTTCTTGACTATTTTGAAACACACTTTAACACCACCATGCACAATTTGACAATAAAGTTGATCCCTGCCTGTTGCATCATTACTACACTTTGTTCAACATTGAAGACAGGGGACAGTGTTACAGGTGAGATATGTTGTTTATCGGTGGAATACAGTGAAATGTGCTATGTACAGTGATGGAAGTCGTAATGGTTGGGTGTCCTCAAAACCGACTTGGTGGCAGGCCGGTTTGATATCATTGGTGGGTCCTATTTGTAGTTTTGTACTTTAATTAGCCCTCAGCTAAGTGCAGTTGGTGAATGGGTGGGATGGTTGCTTGGCAGTAGTGGCAGTGCCAATTGTTGGAGGTGGGCTTGTTCTTAGCTGGGTTTCCAGTGCTATATCTTGGCCTGAGACTACGTTTGGGCGCCTGCTGTGGAGCTACTTGGGGTGGCATGGTTGGCCCTTGTGATTCCTGGGAGGGTATTTCCTGTGCTGTTTCAGCTGCTTGGGTCATCTGTTGCTGGTTGTCCAGGGCTGGTGTGGGGGCCTCTTGTCCGGTGTGGGTGTCTGAGGGTTTGTTGACCAACTGCAGCAGTGCTCCAGCAATGGTAGCCATTGTGGCATTGTGTTCTTTCCACTGCTCCATGGCCTGTTGGTGTTGTTCCAGCTGCATCCTCTGACTTTGTTCCAGGGTGGATACAATCTGTGCCAACCTGTCTTGGGTATGTTGGTATGCCCCCAATACCTCTGCAATTATGTCCTGGGCTGCTGAATCTATCTAGTGCCCTACCCCCTGACCCACTGGGGCACCTGACCTTGCCCTGGCCCCCTGTGCCCGTGTCCCCTGCGCAGGTCTTGACGTGCCACTAGTAGTGGGGCCCTCGTCTTTTTGCATGTTGTGGGTGGGAGACTGTGGCCTCTGTTGCTGTGTTCCACCTGTTTTTGGCCAGGGTCCACTGGTGTGGGCATGCCTCCCCTGGCCTGCTGGTCTTGACTGGGTGTTAGGGGTGACAGTGTTTTCCTGGGTGGGGCTGCTGCATGGTGAGCATCCAGGGCTGTGTGAGGGGCCGGCCTGCTCATCAGTGTCCAGGGATCCTTCACCAGTGTCCTGTGATGTGCCTCTGTCTCCCTGGAATGCTGTGGCACTCCTTGTCCCCTCCATTAGGGTTGCATGGGTGGTGGTGCCTGTTGGGGGACATAGAAATGTATGTTACATAGGCATGAGGGTTTGAGGCGGACTGAACTGTGAAATTTTGTGCTGGTGTGCCTTTCAGTGGCCTTCATGGGTGCCTTTGTGAGCTGGACATTACATTTAGGGGCAGTGGTGGCGTTACATTGTGGTGGGGGTTATTATTCCATTGTGGGTATGTGCAGGGTTGGGTGGCTGTGCACAGCGGGAGTGATGTGGGCCTGGTAGTGAGTTGTGGGCGATGCAGGGTGGTGGATGTGGTGGGTAATGGCTGGGTGGGGTGTGGGTCTAGGTGGGTGTGGGTGGGGTGGGATGGCGAATGTATTACAGGTATGGTGTATATGGGTTAAATGTAGACGACTTACCCGAGTCCATTCCTCCAGGGAGTCCAGTGAGTCCCACGGGGTGCAGGATTGCGAGTACCTTCTCCTCCCAGTCAGTATAGTCGGGTGGTGTGGGTGGCGGTCCCCCCTCAGTCTTCTGCACTGCGATGTGGTGCCTGGATGCCATGGCCCGGACCTTCTCCCGCAGGTCGTTCCATCTCTTGCGGATGTCGTCCCTGGTGCATGGATGATGTCCCACTGCATTCACCCTGTTGACAATGGTCTCCCACAGCTCCATTTTCTGGGCGATGGGTGTGTGCTGCACCTCGGACCCGAATATTTGTGGCTCCACTTTTAGGATTTCGTCCACCATGGTCCTTAGCTCCCTTTCGGTGAAGCGTGGATTTTTTTTGGGGGTGGGGGCATGGTGAGGGTGGTGGATGGCGTCAGGACTGGGGACGGTGTTTAGGTGCTCCTGTGTGGGTCGCTATGCGTGTCCTGTCTGCTGGCGTTCTCTGTCTGGCTCTGGTGCTCTCCGTCTTCCGGTCCTGGTTTCGTTGCAAGGGATTGTGGGGTGTGTCTGGGGTGTTTTATGGTGTTCTGGATGTGTGTCAGGTGTGTGGGTGCTAAGCCTAGCCAATGTGTGCACTGGTTGCTGTTGGGCCCACTTGTGGCCTGTGGCTGTCGCAGCCGCCAATGGTCGTCCGGCCTCCACTGTCGGCTAAGGTGATTTGTGCATCATTATTTGGAGGGCGGGATGTGGGTGTGCTTGGCTTGGTGGTGGGGTGGGGTGGGGTGGGCCGGGATTCCCGCCGACAGAGTCCTGGCGGGTGTGGGAATGTTTGGCGGGGTTGGGTTTTTTGTTCATTATATGGCAGCTTTCTATTTGCCGCCGCCGGCGGATTCTGTTCACCGCCGCCACGGTGGTCGTTGGTCTTTCCCGCCATGTTCATAATGACCGCCATAGTGATGTGTTTTATATGTCCTAAAAGTAAAATATTGCTAAATTGATTTTTCACTGTTGCAAGGCCTGCCCCACTCACAGTTTAACATGGGGGCTACCTTAATTGCATATGTATCACATGAAATATGTGTTAGACTTTTCATCCTTGGAGTGGTCTCCCTTAACTTTTTGCCTCTGTTCCCCAGGTTGTTGATGTGTGCTGGACTCTGATTTTACTATTTTTGTTACTCTGGGCACTTTACCACTGCAAACCATTGCTAAAGTACAAGTGCTCCTTTACAAAATGTGTATGTAATTGGCTTATCCATGATTGGCATATTTGATTTACTAGTAAGTCCCTAGTAAAGTGCACTGGAGGTGCGAGGGCCTGTAAATCAAATGCTACTAGTGGGCCTGCAGCACTGGTTGTGCCACCCACATAAGTAGCTCTGTAATCATGTCTCAGACCTGCCATTGCAGTGTCTGTGTGTGCAGTTTTAACTGTAAATTTGACTTGCCAAGTGAACCCACATGCCAGGCCTAAATCTTCCCTTTTCTTACATGTCAGACACCCCTAAGGTAGGCCCTAGGTAGCCCCAAGGGCAGGGTGCAGTGTATGGTTAAGGTAAGACATATAGGGCCTGATTACAACTTTGGAGGGCGGTGTTAATCCGTCCCAAATGTGACGGATATACCACCTACCGTATTACAAGTTCCATAGGATATAATGGACTCGTAATACGGTAGGTGGTATATCCGTCACATTTGGGACGGATTAACACCGTCCTCCAAAGTTGGAATCAGGCCCATAGTAATGTGTTTTATATATCCTAACAGTGACATATTGCTACATTTGTTTTTCACTGTTGCAAGGCCTGACTCTCTCATAGGTTTACATGGGGGCTACCTTTATATCTGATTAAAGTGTAGATTCATTTTGGGAGCAGGTGGACATGTGGAGTTTGGGGTCTCTGAGCTCACAATTTAAAAATACATCTTTTAGTAAAGTAGTTTTTAAGATTGTGTGTTTGAAAATGCCACTTTTAGAAAGTGAGCATTTTCGTGCTTATACCATTTCTGTGACTCTGCCTGTTTGTGGATTCCCTGTCTGGATAAGTTTGACAGTTGGGCTGGTTGCAACTCACACTAGACAGGGATACAAAGGGAGCTGGGGTGTAGTCTGCATTTCCTGATGAGCCATCTGTGCTAGGAGGGAGCTGAGTGGTCACTTACACCCGAAAGGGCTGTGCCTGCCCTCAAACAATGCAATCTCCAAACCCCTGTTGAGTGTCTGGGACCTGGCCTGGGCAAGGCAGGATTTCACAATCAAGAAAGACTTTGCTTTGATGTAGGCCTAATTCAAAGGAGAAAATGGGTATAAGAAAGGCACCCAAAACCCCAGACTTTAGAACACTTCTGGAAACCAAGGGGAACCTCTGCCTGGAGAAGAGCTGAAGAGCTGAGGAAGAAGAGCTGCCCTGGCTGTGACTGTGCTTTGTGGAGCTATCCTGCAGTTGCTGCTTCTGGCAGAGTAAGAGGTCAAAAACTGGACTTTGTGTGCCTTCCATCTTGTGAAGATCTCCAAGGGCTTGATTTAGAGCTTGCCTCCTGTTGTTTGAAGTCTCTGGGACAGCAAAGACTTCTCTCTGCCAGCACCTGGAGTCTCTGGAGAGACTCCTACTCTGCCAAGTAGTGCCCATCCAGTTCCTGGGACCCTAAAAGGAGAAGTTGGCAGCCTAAGATGAAGAAATCCACACACAGAATGCCGTGCTGGGAAAAGAACGACGCAACTCCGATCTGCAGCTGAAAAAATCAACGCACTGCCGGCTTCGCAGCTGAAAATCGACACTCGCCTGCAACGTGACCCAGAGATCGACGCCCGGGGCTGGAGAAATGACACACAGCATTGCTGACGGAGGCTGGTGAGATCGCACCCCACGCTGCGTGGTTTTCATATCATCGTGCGGCTGGGTTTCCGGCACAAGTACCAATGGCCATGTAAAAACAACGCAAGGCCTGCCCGGACCCGAGAGTGCTGACCGGATCGACGCATCAGTCTCCTGCGGAGAGAAGAAACAATGCACGCTGACCTGACTAATGGAGAAACGATGCAAGGTCTCGCTAGGGAGTGATATCGATGCATCGCAAGCCCTTTTTGACGCACACTCACCCGTGCGGGGTTATTTTTGATGCACCCAAGGTACATTTGCACTCTAACAGTGTTAGTGTGTGTTTAAAATTACATGAAGACTCTTTTTGCATTCTTATTGATAACTTGACTTGTGTAATGTGGATTTTTGTCATTTTGGTCTTGTTTTGTTTAGATAAATATTTCCTATTTGTCTAAACCGATGTTGTGTCATTTTGTAGTGTTTTCATTGAGTTACTTTGTGATTCGGTACAAATACTTTACACCTAGCACTCTGAAGTTAACCCTACTGCTCGTGCCAAGCTACCAAAGGGGTAAGCAGGCGTTAGCTGAGGGTGATTCTCTTTTACCCTGACTAGAGTGAGGGTCCTTGCTTGGACAGGGGGTAACCTGGCTGCCAACCAAAGACCCATTTCTAATACATCTGAACTATTTCCTAAAAAATAGGTTGCAACTCAAATCCATTTTAGTGGCAGTGGAAAGGTTTGTTTAGCTAATAATGTCTTTTTAATCAATCACAAATGTACACATAAATGCTGGAATGATTACATATACATTGGAAAAAATATTTAAGCACTTTCAACAAAACTAAAACACAGCAGAGATTGACAATGCAGTTCAGCTAAAAGCTTCAATGCAGATGCACGAGTCATTACATAATTTTCAATTAAACAAAATCAAAGTGCAAGCCATCAAAAATTGAAGTACAAGTAAGAATCAAATAGACATCCCTCCATTGCCCATATTTAGTGGCACCACCACAGGAGTAGAATGCAGGGGAGTGTATACTGAGCTGAAATATAAGTAAAAGGTGTTATGTTCTTCTCTAAGCTGCAAAATGATATTCTTGGCTTACCCTTGCAGATGGGATCTTAAAAACTTACCCACCAATAACTGGCCTGCACAGATCCACAATAGGGTGGAAATTGGTTTCACAAAACACCTCTTGCGATCCACCTATCATTCTTGTACCAGTGCTTTAGAACTTGAACAGTTTATCCCTCTCTGAGACCATCAACAAAAGAAGGGGTAGCACATGAACCTCCTTTTCACTCCTAATTCACCTCCAGGGGTGTTGCATATTGTCACATCCACAAAATGTGTTTCTCAATTTCAGAAAGCATATCCTGGTTCTAAAATCTAACAACATGCATTGATTTCTGTTAACATGTAATATAAATGCAAAACGACTGCATAATAAATAAATAAATCACTCAAAAGAAACATACTTATCTGTGCATCTCTTTAAAGAATTTGAAAAACAACATGAATGTTGACATGCTACCTTTCAGTGACAGGCATAGAAACTACTATATTTAAAAATGGATCTTACTTTTCTCACAAAATGGAGGTTCACTGCTCCAGCTGAGATCCCACTGACAAGTTAGTGTGTCAATTCCACCTATGTCATATCCTGGGTCGCATTGATAGGTGATTTTTGCTCCACGGATGAGCTCTGTATGGGAAGTTGTTTTCCATCCATTTTGAATCTCGGGCAAGTCTGAACAGGAGTCATTCCTAGACACCTCTTGGAAAAAGGGAAGAAAGTAAGCACAGTTAGAAAAGCATGCCAACTTGTTCACAAGTGCTCCTGGAAAATAATGGATTAAGCAAAAGTGAAACAGAGGTGTCAGTGAACATTGCATCATTCAAACATTCATCTCATCACAGTACATAATTAAATACCTTACAAATCACTGTTGATTGGTGTCTTCTTTTCAAGTTTGCCCTTTTTGATTACATTCACAGGGGGTTCTGCAGGTTTTCATTGCATTGCACTGCAGGTAATTGCCCATTGAACAACTGAAGTAGACATCAGCAATTTTATTTTTATGGACACAGTTTAGAATTTTCAATAGTAAGAGCCTGGAGACATGGTGGCCTGCTATTTGACTGGATGAAATACTTTCAAGATATAGCTGCTTACAGGCACTACCAAGCACATTAATGTAACAACATGCCTTTGAAGAAAGTGTGAAAGTGAATTTAAGTGACTCAGTCCAAATCCTCAGACATTTAAAACATCTCTACTTATCACTTGCTTGGGAGCAATTTTATGTACAGTATAGAAGCATTGTGTTACCAGCTGTTCAATATCTAGAGAAATTCATGGGTCAGCATGATTAATGTATTTTCTTACAACATAACCAATCCTTGCTACAAAGAAGGGAGATACATAACCTAGGAATAATTTTGAAATGTACACACTGGGCACATTCTGACAGGGTGAATTAGCCATATCTTGCCAATACTAGGATATGGATACTTCATTCTGGCATAAAGTCAATAGAAGGCCATTGACAAAGAATCCTTTTCAAACCTCTTTGGTATCAACATTGGAAATACATTGCATGATCTTGGGTATGGTTGTATGACATTCATAAGAAGATCGGAAGAGGAGTGAAATGCAGCTCTTCTGTTGTGAACCTCCCACTTGTGACTAGCACTAACATTACAGCTCCTTACACCCCCTGTTGGTTTTGCAAGATTCCAACACTCCTACAGAAAAGCATAGCTTCTTTAAGGTGGTAAAAATTCAAATTTAATTTATTTATGATATCACACATGGTCTCAAGAGAGCAAGTTCTATTGCAGTGGTACTCATATTGCGGCACAAATCAATGGAAATCATACAAAGGTCAAAAGTGTACTCTGTAAGATTTTATGAGATGTTGAAGCTGCAAATTTGTTTGTTTTGCGCAAATATTGTGCTCTTCAGATGTTCTTCCCAGGATAGACCTACAACAAAGATATTCATTTTGTACATACTGATAACCTTCTATATGTTTTCTTAGTAATGAGCAAAAAAGACCAAAACAATAACACATGAAAAATATATAAAGGAAGCAAATCATTCATAAATTATTTAAAACACAATATCTTAAACCAAGCTATTAGCCAGTGTTTAGTTTAAGAGTACATGTTTTTCACGGACCACAAACATTAGCTAAAGGCCAGGCAGAAATTCAGTTAATGGTGCCCAATGTTTGCATAGTTTATGAATATTAAAGTGTTAATAATTAAACAATTGGGTCCAGGTTTACCATTTTTCCTTGCAGGCTCACGTATGATACAGAGCAGTACTTTGGGGTACAAAGCAGTGCAAACTGACGTTTCAGCTTTCCTGCTCACAATATATGTCAGCTAAAAAGCAGATGCAAGTGTACTGCAAAATGACTGCATTGCAGAGTTCTAACCCCATCAGCAACATCTATGCAAACGGGGTGTAATGGGGCAGTAATGGCCTAATCCCACATAGGTTTTCATGGAAAAACATACCTAATCGTGACCTGACTTTGCTGAAAAACCTCATGGTAAATTAGACCATGCAAAAACAAGAGAAGAGAAGAATATTGCATGACATAAAAGACACATTTGGATGTTTCGCTTGGATCCAAACCTCAGGCAAGGGAGCTCTGACTTGTCGTCGTGCAGTCTTACACTGCTTAGCATCGGGCAAAAACTGCTTTTTTAGTGTGTGTAGTTGATATCATCATCGGTGTATCACTTACTAAATATGTTACTGCTCTTGTGTTCCCCAACCATGCAACGCTACAGATTTTCACACATTACTACTCTGCGAGAACATTTGCAAAACCTTTGCCATTGTCCCATGTTTTAGATCTCTTTTTAATTTGTACTCTTACATATATGTTCAGATGTTTGTAGTATAACAGTGCCTTTAGGCAGCGGTTGAACTAGTAAAAGGGTCACCCAGTCATTCATTTGGAGTAATCCTGAAAACACAATCAAAATCTTGAGATTAGAAAAATAGATGATCTTTAACTATGGCCGTATGAATCATGCAGATTATTTGACAATTTACTTTTTTACTAGATTTGACTATGCTTCTTCTTCAATACTAAGAGCAGCTGTGCTGACAATAGGACTGCATCTTTTGGGCTATTTAGGCAAAATTCTGAACTTGTAGCCATTACATGATAAGATCCTTGCCGACGCTGCCCTAGTTCTGCTGACCACTTCTAGAAGATAACATATTTAAGAGGGTTAGATTTTGAAATGAGCACATGGAATATTTTTCTGCATGCCTTAATATGATGACCTTTTACTAAAAGGACTAGGTTGTAAATGACATTATAAAATCCTTTTACAGGATTTTGACTTATTTGTAAGGCTTTACGCAGATTGGAGATTATTGTAATACTACTAGTTGGTAACTTGTGATCTACTGGAATGATGATTTTTACTTCTAAAATTAAGGAACCATAGGCATAACTAGGAGCATCTTAAAAATCTAGTAAGAAAATAGGTGTGTTCTAGTGTACACTTGTTCAAATATAACTGTTAGCTGCTGCTTGTCTCTAGGATTTCTAGCTTTACTGGCGTTGTCCATAAGGTCCCCAAGGATGATCATGTGGATTTGCTTTCTAAAGACTAGAGTCACACACTGTTGGTTGGTGTTTGGGTTAAAATACTTCCTGAATCGTATTTTTATGATACATCTTTTACTAAAATTTGAAGGTCCTGCTAAAAGAAAGAAAATAAATGAGTGAGAAGATGAGCTCCCACAAGATGGTGCCCCCTTGCTGACATCCGCCAGCCCAGGATCACAATCCTACAAATAAATCCAACACTTTAAGCCATCAAGAGGCATACTTTTTTCCAAACAATAAAGGAACATTGACAAATTCAGCCTGTGGCCCTCCCTCTCTGTTAAGTGAATCACCAGAATTTGTTCTGGATTCTCCAGCCAGAGACATCACCACTCCAGCCTCCACTAGGCAATAAGGACAGAGATCTTATTGAAGTTTTTCCAGTAACTGATTGTCCTTCCAGAAGTGTTTGTTTCAGGGTTCGGCACAGCATTCTGACACCTTAGCAAAGAAGAGCAAGAGTGTTACAAAGTGGACGTCCATTACGTCTTGAAGGTCAAATCCTTGATTTTGAAATAACAGAGAAGTGTGATCAACTCTGAATGAGAAAGTGACAATTATTTGGCAAGAGACGAGTTTGTGACATTCAGCTAGATTGGAGACATTGAACGTTTGGTTTCTTTCAGAATGGTGGAGTGAACAGGTCCCGAAAAAGGATGATGGTCTTGTTTTATTGGTAATGTGTATTGTGCATTTCTATTTCTGCGAAGGTTTTGTTCCACTTTTCTTGTGAGAATGAACTAGTTTTGAGATTTAGGTGGGTGGTCCAGTGGTTATGCCATCTTTCATGCCAGAATTCTTTTCATTGTTCTTTGGAAGCATTATGGTCATCAAACATTGAGTTTGTTACAGCACAGAAACAGCCACTCTGAGAATTCCTACATTTTATTTCTCTCATAAATGTTGGCAGTTCTTGACACAGTAAAACATACCTTTCTACTTACTATTCTTGAAGACAAATGTGCATCAACAGTATTGTTCTCAAACGATTCATGTCTTCTCTGGAAAATTGGACACAACAATTTAAGGTCAGCAATTTCTTCACTGACAAATCCACCCTAAGACAAAGAGTCCCCGAAGGCTCAATACTATATTCAACACTTTTCATCATCTACCTAAACCACTGTCCCAATTTGTGAGCCTACCCAACATCAACCACCATTTGTGTGCAGATACAAAACTATACTTACAGATCTCCTCTTCTGAAAATATAGGAAATGTATTAGAAACTATGACTATGATACATGGTCACCCACCAACTATAATAAAGACATTGCACAAAGATTGTGTGGTTGTGAACACCACTCCAAACATTGTGGACTCTGTGAAATCACTGGATTACTGGGATCCTACCCTGACAAACACCAGTCCTGCAAGATAGGATTATCAAGACTGCAAGTTGTGCTTTACTTCAATTCAAATGCCTAAAAGGAATTAAACAATATATCCCACAAGAATAATTTAGGGAACTCAAACAGGTCCAAGTCCTCTGAAAATGGACTACAGTGACTCCATTCTAGTAGGAATTCCTAAAATGTACTTTGCCCTCATCAGTGTAGCTTTGCATTTTGGCTTCACACTGATGTTGGGGCACCAGAAAATCTGAGCATATCACCCTCATTCTACTCTCACTATACTGTCTTCCAATCAAAGCAAGACCCGATTTCAAACTGGCATGCATCGCACACGGAAACAATGCACAAAAGTACTCTTAGATATCTTTCCAGGAATGCCACATACCTCAGGAGTGCAAATATAACTAAGGAGCTCAGCCGCCCTTCTTGAAACTCCCAGGGTAAAAAGAAAATCTACAAAGGCAAAATAATCCTTCTCTGGAAATGACCCAAGGCTATACAGTTCCATTCCTCCAGGGAAAACAATTACCTTCTTTGAGTTGTTCAAAGTAATATAATGACCCTTTTGTGTGATCACCACCTTTCGGTGTGAAGAATCTGGTCCCCTTCAACAGCTGACTGTTGTGAACCATACACGCTTACCAAGCACCATGCATACAGTTGTATACAGAGGCCTGTACGTAGTTTCACACTTTATTTGGTCTTACAGTAATAGGTTGTTCAATGCCAAACGTTGTATAATTATTATTCATACTTCCTGCAAAGTAATTGTTGACTAGAGCCTTTAGGGTGTCACAGTTGACTGTGATACTATATTTAGCAGTTAGTATAATACATTTGATTTTCATACACACTACATTTTTGGATTGACAAAAATATATATTTCATGTGCTCACACAGATCTAGTTTCCTTGTCAATTCAGTTGAATAATCTCCAAGTGGAGTGGTCAAATCATGGTGTAAATGCCTCCAGACACAAGTACAGAAAGACATTTTATCAACCATGAATGCACAACTGGAGAACTAACAGCATAATTTGTAAATACACTTATATTGCTTATCAGAGCATATACAGATTTTGATGTTTAGTAAGTGTGGCCGCTGGACACATTTCCCACAGACATTAACTAACTTGCCATAACTTTTAATTTTGATTTTCCTATTTGTAACATGTTGTTAATTACATTTGTCTCTTTAGATTTGACTTGATTTTAAGCTTTGTATTTCTTAAATGCAGCATGGCTTCTGTGTTCTTGCATGCAGCTCCAATGTTGGTCTGTTCAAGTACATTGACATGTCAATTGGTCTCAAACAATTGTGTGTTTTGTCACCTCTTCTTTTTTCATTATAAACATACCTTGGTTTCCTGGATCTACCTTAATATTCTGAAAAGTTAGAATATATTTTTAAATCATATGTGGCACACAACACCATACCTTATATGCAGATGATGTTATAATTTTCAGTCTATCTCAAATTGGTCTACAACACATCCTGTAAGCATTATTAACTACCCAGCTAACCACTTGGAAAATAAGCAATGGAAGATAATGGTCTTTGCCACTTAGTTTTGATGTCAAATAGGGTCAGTACCTCTGAAAAGTGTGAAAAGTTATATCTCTCTAAAGACAGTACCAACAGTGACTCTATAAACTGGTCCTCTTGTGAGACATCTGGAAGTCATCTCTCATACTGCAGGGTTAAGGGCTTTCTAGTATGGAACAGGTAAGGAACATCTAGCAAAACTCTAAATTGTTCTACATCTAAAATACGTTCAACACTTTTGTGTGGACTAAAACATTCTCTAGGATACTTACCATTTAACAAATGTAATCCCAAAAGAAAGTAGAGAGGATCATACAGAATTATTTAATGTCAGTAAATAACAATCTATCTGAACAATCATTAAGGTTTTATTTAAGCATGTTGAGCTCATAGGCATAAGTTCTTGGCACATCCATTGAATCGGGTATTGCCTAAATCAGGCTAAACCTATTACTATTAGAAAACTGGCAAAAACAGAGCTATAGTCCACACAGAGGGAGCAAGAGAGAATATCATCTAAGCACATCTTCCCCGACATATAAAATCAACACAGAAAGTGGCTAGGTCTCATTTAGCAGGGAATTCTAAGAGCCCTGATGAAGGCCTTTGAACCGTTGGGGGCATTGTGATAGGCTGAAATATGTTGGAAGAATGAAAAAGTTGTTTGAGTTGAACTGTCTATATTTTTTTACTTTTACCTGGTCTTGCGCAAATAGATATTCACAGTTGTTGCATTGATCTTTGAGACGCTAGTTTTTACCTTAAACTTCAAAAATTCATAACACATATTCTACTGATTGGATTTTTATTGTTTTACTGTTTTGGTCTCTAATAATTTATCAGAATTAACTCTCGATTTCTAAATTGGTGTGGGATGTTTCTTATGTTGTGTTTTCACTTTATTACTGTTTGTGTATTGCATAAATACTTTACATATAGCCTCTAAATTAAGTCTGACTGCCTTTGTTGTAAGCTAGCAGCAGGTTAAACACATGTTAGTTTAGTTTTGTGGTTTACCATCGCAGGGATTGTAGCTTTTGCTTGAGCAGGGTTAACACCCCACTCACCTAACAATCCAATTTCTCACAGTAGTATACTAGGCTATCGTTGGGTTACATGGACTGTTTTATTTGCATTCATCAAATCTCTGGTGCTGTTTGCTCTTGTTTTTGCTCATAGTTTGAAAGAGACATAAGATAGATACTTAGAAAGAGACATAAACCTTAAGCAGCAGCAATGACTCATTTTACGTTTGAATAAACACACATATTTGAAGTGAGAGTGCTGAGAAACAGTCAATAACAAAGAGACATAATGGAATATATGTTTGAAAGAACAGACTGGACTTTTGAAGGAAACTAGACTCAAAATATTGTGGAGATTGAGGGACTTTGGAGCATATGACATATGCTTTGTAAAGGTGGAAAAATTAGAGGAAGGGCAACAATTATTTTGCACTATTCTGTTGCTTCTTTAACAAGGAATGGAACAAACACTTTGTCCCCCACTCCATATTTCAGAAAGGTTTTAGCACAACAAATGCAGAGAAAATTGATGTGGAACCATTGTTAACCATGCTCTACCGTACTCAAAAAACTTTGGGCCTCATTATGAGTTTGGCGGACAAGATAACCCGTTCGCCAAACGTCTGATGAGGAGGTTACCGCAAGGCTTGCTACCTCCCCGCTGGGCCCATTAGGACCTTCCAACTGGGATGACAGGCTGAAACCATGATTTCTGCCCATCAGCCCAGTGGGAAAGGGGCGGCAGTATTGTTGCCAGGTCATAATTGAGCCAGCGACAATGCTGCCACCCCAGGGGGCACCAGCACCCTCGCAGTGCTCACTGTCTGCACAGAAGACAGTGAGCATTGTGAGGGTGCTGGGCAAGGGGGATCCCTGTACTGCCCATGCCAAGTGCAAGGGCAGTGCTTGGCCCCCCCCTGTAGCTCCCTTCACCTGTTCTCAACCATCCTTTTCATGGCAGTGATGCAGCGCACCTTGGAGATTCTGACCTCTGCCACTGCCAGCCCGTGCGGAGATGGCGGTACCCTGGTGGTTTGACTGCCAGGGTCGTATTGTGCCAATCTAACTGCCACAGCAGCGGCGGCCCTGATCACCACCATGAGGAGATTGATTTTTCACAATTTCTGCAGCTCATATACTAATAATTAATGTGAATTAATTTGCTCCACACTTATTCACAGCTTTTACATTTAAATGCATTTTCTAAATTTTCAATTATATCAATCAATCAATCAATCAATCAATCAATCATAGTATTTATAAAGCGCGCTATGTACCCGTCAGGGTTTCGAGGCGCTGAGGGGAGGGGGGAGCGCTGCTGATTTAGCGGTCGAAGAGCCAGGTCTTGAGGAGCCTTCTGAATGCGAGGAGGTCCTGGGTCTGGCGAAGAGATGTGGGGAGAGAGTTCCAGGTCTTGGCGGCGAGGAAGGAGAAAGATCTGCCGCCGGATGTCTTGCGCTGGATTCGGGGTACGATGGCGAGGGCGAGGTTGGCGGATCGGAGTTGACGTGTTGGAGTGTAGAAGTTAAGTCTGGTGTTGAGGTAGGAGGGTCCGGTGTTGTGAAGTGCCTTGTGAACGTGGGTCAGGAGTTTAAAGGTGATCCTCTTGTCTACCGGGAGCCAGTGGAGTTCCTTTAGGTGAGGGGAGATGTGACTTCGGCAGGGTATGTCGAGGATCAGTCGGGCGGAGGCATTTTGGATACGTTGGAGTCGTTTGATGTCTTTGGTTGGGATGCCTGTGTAGAGTGCGTTGCCGTAGTCAAGTCTGCAGCTGACGAGGGCCTGGGTCACCGTCTTTCTGGTTTCTGTTGGAATCCACTTGAAGATTCTGCGGAGCATTCGAAGGGTGTTGAAACAGGAGGAGGAGACGGCGCTGACCTGTTTGGACATGGTGAGGGCGGAGTCCAGGATGAAGCCGAGGTTTCTTGCGTGGCTGGCAGGGGTGGGCGGGGGTCCGAGGACGGAGGGCCACCATGAGTCGTTCCAGGCCGAGGGAGTGCGCCCGAGGATGAGGACTTCCGTCTTGTCGGAGTTGAGTTTCAGGCGACTGTTGTTCATCCAATCGGCGATGGATTTTAGTCCCTCGTGGAGGTTTGTTTTGGCGGTGAGCGGGTCTTTGGTCAGGGAGAGGACGAGCTGGGTGTCGTCGGCGTAGGAGATGATGCTGAGATGATGTTGGCGGGCCAGTTGAGCGAGGGGGGCCATGTAGACGTTGAACAACGTAGGGCTGAGGGAGGATCCTTGGGGGACGCCGCAGATGAGGTTGGTGGCTTTAGAGCGGAAAGGGGAGAGACGGACTCTCTGCGTTCTGTCGGAGAGGAAGGATGAGATCCAGTGGAGGGCTTTATCTTGGATGCCGGCTTCCTGGAGGTGGGTCAGTAGGGTGCGGTGGCAGACGGTGTCAAAGGCGGCTGATAGGTCGAGGAGGATGAGGGCTGAGGTTTCGCCGTTGTCCATTTGATGTCTGATGTCATCTGTGGCGGCGAGGAGAGCAGTCTCAGTGCTGTGGTTTCGTCTGAATCCGGATTGTGAGGGGTCCAGGATGGAATTGTCTTCGAGGAAGTGGGTGAGCTGAGTGTTGACGATCTTCTCGATGACTTTCGCTGGAAAAGGGAGGAGAGAGATCGGACGGAAGTTTTTGAGATCGTTGGGGTCGGCCTTGGGTTTTTTGAGGAGGGGTTGGATTTCTGCGTGTTTCCAGCTGTCCGGGAAGGTGGCAGAAGTGAAGGAGAGGTTGATGATCTTGCGGAGTTCGGGGGCGATGGTGGCGTTGGCTGAGTTGAAAACATGATGTGGGCAGGGGTCCGTGGGGGAGCCTGAGTGGATGGTGTTCATGGTTGTTATGGTTTCTGCCTCGTCCACGTGGGTCCAGGCGGTGAGGCGGCAGTCGCGGGAGGAGACGTCGGGGGTGGGGTCTGGCGGTGGACAGGTGTTGAAGCTGTCGTGGATGGTAGCGATTTTCTGGTGGAAGAAGGTGGAGAGGTCGTCGCAGAGTTTCTGGGAGGGCGGGATGTCGTTGGAGTTGGCTTTTGGATTGGAGAGTTCCTTCACGATGCCGAAGAGTTCTTTGCAGCCGTGGGCGTTGTTGTTGATGCGTTCGGTGAAGTGGGCGCGCTTGGCGATGCGGATCCGTTGGTGGTGTTCGCGGTTGGCGTTTTTGAGGGCGGCGAGGTTGTCGGGTGTGCGTTCTTGGATCCATTTCTTTTTGAGCTTCTGGCAGATGCTTTTGGAGGTGGTTAGATCGTCTGTGAACCAGGCTGGTTTTTTCTTTCCTTGGATGGCGGTGGGTTTCTTGAGAGGGGCAAGGGTGTTGGCGCAGTCGAGGATCCATTGATGTAGGTTGATGGCGGCTGTGCTCGGGTCGGTTGCGTCGGGTGGAAGGTTGTTGATGAGGGTGCTGGTCAGTTGGTCTTGGGTGACTTTGCCCCAGCGGCGGTGGGGAGGTAGCTGGATGCGGTGTTGCTCTGTGGTTTTCTTATAGGTGAAATGGACGCAGTGATGGTCGGTCCAGTGGAGTTCGGAGGTGTGGCTGAAGGAGATGTGGTTGCTTGAGGTGAAGAGGGGGTCAAGGGTGATGTGGGTGGGCGTGTTGACTAGCTGGCGGAGTCCGAGGTTGAGGAGGTTGGAGGTCAGTGATGCGGTGTTGACGTCGTTGGCATTTTCCAGATGGTAGTTCAGATCTCCCAGGAGGATGTAATCCGGGGAAGCGAGGGCGTGGGTGCTTGCAAGGTCGGCGATGGTGTCGCTGAAGGGGGCTCTTGGTCCTGGAGGGCGGTATATGAGGGTTCCTCTGAAGGTCGTGTTGGGGTCCGTGTGGATCTGGAAGTGGAGGTGTTCGGCTGTCCTGAGGGTGTCGTCCGAGTGGGTGTGGATTTTGAGGGTAGCTTTGTGAGCGATGGCTATTCCGCCGCCGATTCCGTTGGTTCAATCTCTTCTGGTGATTTTGTAGCCGTCCGGTATGGCGATGGCGATGTCCGGAGACGAGGAGTCGTTCCACCAGGTTTCGGTCAGGAAAGCCACGTCAGGAGCAGTGGTGTCGAGCAAATCCCAGAGCTCGAAGGCGTGTTTTCGTGCGGAGCGGGTGTTGATGAGGATGCAGTTCAGGTGGTTGGGGTTGAATGTTTCAGTAGTTGGATTGGTCGTTCTGATGCAGGAGAAGTTGCAGGTACGGCAGGAAAAAGGTCCTTTAGTGTGCTTCGGGGATGCCCGGCAGCTTTCAGTGGAGGGGCCGGACCTGAAACAGGTCAGAGTTCGCTCACTCGCGACGCGCAGCGCCAGCCATTAAGAAGGGAGGGGGGAGGGAGGAGGGAGGAGCAGCTGGGAGGCAGGAGGGAGCGGCAAATGGGGGCGCGAGGGGGGCGGGGCCGCAGGGAGGCAGCGGCAGGGAACGGGGAGCGCACAAGGGGCAAAAAACACTGAAAACGAGCAAAACTACAAGCAGTTACAATGAGAAAATACAATCAGAAATACAATAATGGCACAATACACGATCGGGGAGACAGCAATCAGGGGGGCACAAAGGGGGCAGAAGCGCCGGCGGCGAGGCGCGGAAAAAACAAAAAAGCCAAAAAACACTTACAGGACAGCGGAAGCGGCACACGGGTCAAGTGAGCCCACTAGCCACCAGGGATGAGGCGCAGGAGGATGCCTGCGGGTGGAGGAGGGCCTCGAACACGCAAACGGCAGCGTGCTCGTGGGACAGAGGCAGAAGGCAGCAGGTTGGTGCTGCGGTCGTGGGGGGCGAGCTCAGGACCTGAAACAGGTCAGAGTTCGCTCACTCGCGACACGCAGCGCCAGCCATTAAGAAGGGAGGGGGGAGGGAGGAGCAGCTGGGAGGCGGGAGGGAGCGGCAAATGGGGGTGCGAGGGGGGCGGGGCCGCAGGGAGGCAGCGGCAGGGAACGGGGAGCGCACAAGGGGCAAAAAACACTGAAAACGAGCAAAACTACAAGCAGTTACAATGAGAAAATACAATCAGAAATACAATAATGGCACAATACACGATCGGGGAGACAGCAATCAGGGGGGCACAAAGGGGGCAGAAGCGCCGGCGGCGAGGCGCGGAAAAAACAAAAAAGCCAAAAAACACTTACAGGACGGCGGAAGCGGCACACGGGTCAAGTGAGCCCACTAGCCACCAGGGATGAGGCGCAGGAGGATGCCTGCGGGTGGAGGAGGGCCTCGAACACGCAAACGGCAGCGTGCTCGTGGGACAGAGGCAGAAGGCAGCAGGTTGGTGCTGCGGTCGTGGGGGGCGAGCTCAGGACCTGAAACAGGTCAGAGTTCGCTCACTCGCGACGCGCAGCGCCAGCCATTAAGAAGGGAGGGGGGAGGGAGGAGGGAGGAGCAGCTGGGAGGCGGGAGGGAGCGGCAAATGGGGGCGCGAGGGGGGCGGGGCCGCAGGGAGGCAGCGGCAGGGAACGGGGAGCGCACAAGGGGCAAAAAACACTGAAAACGAGCAAAACTACAAGCAGTTACAATGAGAAAATACAATCAGAAATACAATAATGGCACAATACACGATCGGGGAGACAGCAATCAGGGGGGCACAAAGGGGGCAGAAGCGCCGGCGGCGAGGCGCGGAAAAAACGAAAAAGCCAAAAAACACTTACAGGACGGCGGAAGCGGCACACGGGTCAAGTGAGCCCACTAGCCACCAGGGATGAGGCGCAGGAGGATGCCTGCGGGTGGAGGAGGGCCTCGAACACGCAAACGGCAGCGTGCTCGTGGGACAGAGGCAGAAGGCAGCAGGTTGGTGCTGCGGTCGTGGGGGGCGAGCTCAGGACCTGAAACAGGTCAGAGTTCGCTCACTCGCGACACGCAGCGCCAGCCATTAAGAAGGGAGGGGGGAGGGAGGAGCAGCTGGGAGGCGGGAGGGAGCGGCAAATGGGGGTGCGAGGGGGGCGGGGCCGCAGGGAGGCAGCGGCAGGGAACGGGGAGCGCACAAGGGGCAAAAAACACTGAAAACGAGCAAAACTACAAGCAGTTACAATGAGAAAATACAATCAGAAATACAATAATGGCACAATACACGATCGGGGAGACAGCAATCAGGGGGGCACAAAGGGGGCAGAAGCGCCGGCGGCGAGGCGCGGAAAAAACAAAAAAGCCAAAAAACACTTACAGGACGGCGGAAGCGGCACACGGGTCAAGTGAGCCCACTAGCCACCAGGGATGAGGCGCAGGAGGATGCCTGCGGGTGGAGGAGGGCCTCGAACACGCAAACGGCAGCGTGCTCGTGGGACAGAGGCAGAAGGCAGCAGGTTGGTGCTGCGGTCGTGGGGGGGCGAGCTCAGGACATGAAACATAATATATAAATGCAACACAAATAGCATGGAATTTGTATGTTTCATATTTTGCCCTGATGTAAAACTCCTCATTCCCATTCCCAATTACACAAGATGTACAACAGCAGAAACTGATTTGCAATAATTGTTTGCGGCAGTGTGAAGTTTTAGTAATACAACCCTAAGAATCTTCTAACCACTGTCAAAAAAATTTACTTGGAACTTCTGAAACAGTGAGAACTCCAACAAAAATTTGTGATGTATATATGAACTGTTTTGCAAAATTGGAAAGTACGTGGAAATCACCAAATTTAATCTTGGAAATTTACGAGCCACTTGTGTGTACTGTATATGTATGATGAATGTGCTTTGCTCCCAGAAGCACAATACATCTGATAAAAGGAAGTGTGGATGCCCATTGTTTATAATTTATGTTCTCACCAGTATTCATTTCCCAAATCACATCATATACACAAATCACATAATGGATTGCTTGCATAAATCATAACATGTTGGGATGTTCTTATATGCAGGTTAGAAACCCTTTTTTGTAGCAACAACATTGAGTTATGCACTGTCTGCATCTTTTTGGTAGTTTAGCTTTAATATTGAAATGACTCACATGACAACAAACATAACTTTATTTTCATTAAGAATACAATTACATATACTTAGCTTACTCAGTGACTATATGTAAAAAGGCAATTGGCTCTGTACAGGAGTAGCTTCTATTTCTGCAGTATGCTCAAACTGAGCATGCCTATTTCTAAATCTGCCACTTGATTTGAAAATGGCATTCCTGCACTTTAATGATATGTAAAGAAAAAAGTGTGACTTATTGGATCTTAGGCGTCCCATTTTCATCTGACACTAAGGCCCTCATTACAAGCTGATGGAAGCCACGTCTCATTCCCTGTGTGTTTCCTTTGTCGGAAGCATATAATTCTCCCCTGGCAGAAAACATCTTCCCCTTACCTCCACTATTGTCCCATTCTCTCCTTCTCCTTTCCCATCCCCATCTCAATGGCTTTGCATACACTTTACACCTGCTCAGGGCAGGTGGTAATTGTATACATTAAACCCCATAGAATTGTGAATTCCTTGGTTCTTTTGACCAGAAAACTCAGAACAGCACAGTAATTCCCCATTCCATGATTTTGCTGTGTCCCCTGTACTGTCAACTTGGAATGAGGGGGTTGAAAGTTATATCATTCTAGGTTGTGTAGAAAGAAAATAGGGTTCTCAAAGTGAGCCATTTCTGCAGTATTATCCCACAGAAAAGCCAACACTTTGGCCTTTATATGGGCAAGCCATTTTATGTCTGGCTTAACAGTGCATCTGTCCGCAAGGCATACTGTTACCAGTTCTTAAAAATTAATACAGAGTGGGATTTGACGCCACCTATTAAAGAATTGCTCTCTCACGTCATGCTAATACTGTAGTTATATGTTGAATCACTCTACCTTCAAGGAAGTATTTACATTGGAATGCATAAGGGACTACTTAACATCTGAAAATGAACATGCATCATCTCTCTGTCACATTCAAGTCTTTATCCTGTATATGCTTTTTATAAGAAAAGCAGTCCTGTTTTCACTTTTTTCTCCCCAGCATTTTCAAAGCCAATCAGGCAGGTGTTAATGGGACAAACAACATTTGTGCCTACAACAGAAATAAAACAGCACTTCTGAATGCATGGTTACCCTGTGTTGGTATATTAAAGGTAAAGCTACTGGATTTGCCAATTGTTTATTACAGACACTCGCTGATACTGTGGCACACAGTTCATGTCAGTGAATTATTGTCCATCAGAAATAATTTAGCCATTGGAGACATTACTTAGAAGGAGCCTCTTTCTCCACGATTATTTTTCATTATTGTGATAATTTGGGGCTCCTAAAACTTGTACAAGTTTGCTCTTTTCTTGTTTTCAGTTTTTGATAAACATCCCCTCAACAATCGGCAAAGAGAGGCAGGCGCATATATTACTTTTATGCTGAATAAAAGAAAAACATTCATGGAAATGGAACCACATTGGCAGCTCAAGTTTTTGCCTGTATGATTCCCTCTTCTCCAGTGAAACCTTTCTAAATGAAGTACATATCTCTTAGGTTAAGGATGAATGTGTTACTGGAGATAGACATTAAAATACAGAACATGAATTAAAAAGCCTTAACTACTTGCTTAAAATTGGCATGGACTCACACTTTTGTTAGCTTTTCTCAATCCTTTTCCAGAATTTCAGGTTATTTCAATGTACTATAAAGTATTATTAAAACTTTCCATTGCTTAACAATCATTTTAGTATTCACTTATTCAAATGAAAATATACTGTGACTACCATCAGGTTTATCTTAGATTTAGAATACCAAATCACAGTTTTCCATTTATCTTCCAATTTTGGATGAACTTACAAAAAGGATTAAAGTTCCCCAGATGACATTTACACAGCATCCATACACAATCACATCAACAGTGTAGATTACACTGTGGAGCTATATCGCTGCTTCTACCTCATAATTTTAGCAATCTCATTCAAAGTATTTCTTTGTTGCTGAATTCACTTGTAGAAATATAAAATACAGATCTATATTTTTTACATGCATTCTTTTCATCCAAAAATGAAAATTGTAACATTTTCCCACCTTGTCTGTTGCATTCCTTTAGTAAGCACTATAAAGTGTTAGGCATTTGGGGCCCAATTCACAAACTGAATTTTGTAGTACTACTTAAAGTTGTACTAAAGTAGTACTACCTACTTACTACAAAACATAATTTCCAAACCTAGTCATGGAAATCTACATCTCTGTGTCTCCTATCTTTTCTATGGAGAGAGCTCCACATTTGTATGTTTACTATTTAGTAGTAAACGTGGAAGGGAGCAGAGATGGTATTGGGAAAATGGGGCATATCTACTGCAAAATTAGAGGGGTTTATACAATTGTAACAAAGGATTTAGAGAGGAAGAGGCTATCACAAACATTCACCCACAGAAGAGTAAGCACATTGTCATTCACAAGCTGCATTTCTAAAGGTGCTACATCCCTAGTCCCAAGACAGTAGTACATGTGCTCCAACGCAGCCTAGGAGTAAGTGAAGCCCCATACATAGCCACTCATAAGCACAGAAACACACTTCCTTATAAAATAATGGAGGCAAGAATTTCAATTAGAACATTGGAATGCTGGGGGCTCCATTGAAGACAATGGAGTGCTGCGGGCTTTTACTGGCCGGTAAAAGCCCGCAGCGCCAACATTCGAATGTTCGCTTTGTTCACAGCAGCAGCTGTGAACAAAGCCTCACGGAGCCCGAGGGGATTTTAATCCCCTCGGGCTCCGTGAGCAATTTGTTTTTTTTAATAGAACATTCTGCCCTGAGTGGCAGAATGTTCTAATAGCCTTAGAACCCGCCGTAGCGGGCTCTACCGGCTATTAAAGTCCCTCTCCCTTGTTAAATGCCCTCGCCTTCGGCTCGGGCATTTAACGCGTGGAGCGGGCCTTTAATAGCCGGTAGAGCCCGCTACGGCGGGTTCTAAGGCTATAATAACACCTCATATGAAATAATGTCACATAGATACATCTTATTATGTTTTTATATATATATATATATACACATATATATATATATATATATATATATATATATATATATATATATATATATATATATATTTATATATATCAAACCAAAACCCTTTCAGGGATAGAGTGACGCATAAATTATGCAAAAAAACAAAGGAGAACTCTGGGAAGTTCCCAATTTTAGGTGGCGAGCTGCTCTAGTAAGGAGCACCCTGCAACACCAGCGACACTCTAGATTTGCTCACCTCAAATGTCTGCTTATCTAGCAAAGTCTTTAAGCATAGGATTAGCACAGTGCTATCCTCGCCGAGCTAGATAGTGACAAAGTCTTTTGCCATTTGTACAGCAAAATCTTTAAGCATAGGATTGACATAGCGTCATCCTTGCGGAGCTGTAAAATGACAAAAGCCATTTACCACTCCAGGCACAGTATTACAGCTTTGAACTGGTCAAATACCGTCCAAGCCAACCTGGAATGAGTAAATCAACCCCTGACACGTGTTTCGCTCTCATTAGAGCTCTTCAGAGGGGTATAGCTTTGTCCAGACACAAGGGAGCATCCAGTATAAGTCAAACCAAAACCCTTTCAGGGATAGAGTGACGCATAAATATATATATCCACACTTTCTTCTTTTATCCAGGAGTACGGCACTCCACAAGCGAAGGAAATATCAAAACGAATTTATTGACACAGAGGAACGTGTTTCGGCATTTCTGCCTTTGTCAACCTGACGGTCGCCATGTTTTGTTTCCTTATACAACACATGATCTCTTTAGCAAAACAGCACTAAATAAACATAAAGAAAAGACCATTCTTTTCACCCAAATATTTCATTCTATCAATTTCTATATTCCATAAATTAATATCTCTTGTCATTAACACTAATCTTCAATTATTTTAACAAAAAACATACTTCATAAAAACACTCAAACAGAAAACATAATGATGTTGACAGTCACATAATTACCCGTTCTAAATCTATTATGCTTACATTGCGATAATTTCCACTTCTACAGACACTTTAATACTTATAATCCAATACAAAATTTCTTGAATATAATATGGAGATCACAATTGTTTTCCATCTCCCTAAACTTAATTTGTAACTTTTATCACTATCATAATTCTACTATTTTAAATATGTGTCCAACGTTCATATTTATTTCAATAGTGTCCGTACATATAAATATATATTTTCTTGACTGTCAACACATCTTATATAAGTTCAATGGTAGTAAGAGTTTTTCATTTTATATCATATGGCCCAGATATGTTAGTTTTTTCCCCCTTTTTTTCAGAGTGGGCTCTCTTACTTGAGTTGCCTGTGGATTTTCAGTGGGTTCATATTATAGCTACTTGAGGTCTCTTGTTGCTTCCTTTCCATTAACGGTTCATTCATTTCCCCTGTCCCACTGGAAACTGTCTTTAATGTCTGCATTCTTTGTTGTCAAACCAGTCCTGATTTCAGGTAGGTTGAACTGCAAAGTTGAGAAGCGGATATAATGTGAGCCACGCTTTGCCTTATACCAGCGGGCTCGTTTGTAGTTTTCTCTTTGAAGGAGGTGCTTTTGCCCTTCTTTACCTCTTCTTTCTGGAGAGAGAGAAGATGACGAGATGGCATCTCTTCCATGGTAATGAGTGTGATGTTGTATCCTAAACATTTTATTTATGGTTCTTTATGCTGCCATGTAACAGATTGTAAGTGCTCAGTTGACAGGTGCCTACCTGTTTATTCACAGAAAAAATATTATAAGAACTTGTTATGCTTCCTTTGTATAGAATATCATCACACAATTGACAACAAGTCTCATTTAGCCTCCTCACACAGCAGCGCTGCCTTCACATTAAGCGTTGGTTACATATGGCTCTGGCATTAGCAAAAGTAGTGTGTACTGCAACATTGGAAGACAAAGGTTTCACCAATGTTTTAGCATTGGCTGGAAGAAATGCTTATTATGATAGTATATGAGATAATAATTTCCAAATTAAATGATCCACCTCAGTATTTTGAATAGGTGTGGGACAAACTGTTACAGTGGTGATACCTGATCACCCACTATGCTGTAACACATTTAGAAGATAGGATTTACACCTAATCAGTGTATCAATCAATGCTCGCATGGATATGAGATCACAGGTGGATCGCAGTGAGCTCTGAGTTAAACATTAGAGGATAGGAATATTTGCATTCATGATATGAGTTGGAGGGGTTATGGTCTGTCTCGCTACATGTAATTTACATGAGTCTTGGGAAGAATGTTTTATGATTCAATCCTAGCATATGATTTAGTTAGTTGTTAATAAGATTTAATTAGTTTTTCTTCCTTTATCACTGTAAATGTTGTTGTGGAGGACTAATATGATAATCTGTTAAATATACTCTGAATAATTTCCACACAGAAATATGAGAAATACTATTGATTCATATTTATAATCAAGACAGCTTTTATAAAAAATAAACCCAATACTTTAATTGGGTCAGTTTCAAACCTAGTTGAAACTTAATTACACATGGGTGCCTCGAGTAATCACCGTATGTCTGAACCTACTGAACCACAACCCAATCCTACTCTTCAGGAGACATAAATTGAAGTGTCGGTTATATGCAGATGGTATTCAATTTCTGTAAAGGAGGGTGGGGATAGCACACAATCCGAAATAGTCCTACTGTGCTTGAATGAAACTCAGTTCTGGAAGAACAGTCTTCTGGAATACAGTCTTCTTTAAAAATGCATGCAGCAAAATGCTTACAAGAAGAAGTTTATTTTCCAGAAGAGCTTCAGCGGCCCTTTGACAGCTCCTGCCACAAGCAACATTTCTAAATGATATGCATTGATTCTTAACATGAACATTCTAAAAAAATGCTTGAAGATACAAGTGATGGTAGAAAAAAAGGCAAGGAGAAATAGGGCGGAACATTTCAAGCAGAGATAAAACAAGATTCTCAAATTTTGTGGCCAAGGTCATAAGAAGAGTAGAACAATCTAGTAATTAGACTAGTCAAAAGGACAGAATAAAGCACAACTTCCAAATATTTATCCTTCTTCAGTGATAACTTCCCTGTTTGGACATTTGATTCCACTAAAACATAATGGCCCTCATTATGACATTGGCAGTAAGTCCCGCTTACCGCCATGCTGACTGCTGCCAAAATACCATGACTGCGGCGGTATACCGCTACCCATATTAGGACCCACACATAGCAATCCGTCACTATACAGACACACAAACAAGTCAGCCAGCCCAACGGTCGGTGATTAACTGGCGGTAGCAAAACCCACACCGTTACTCGAACAGAATAACGCTCACAACATTATGACCCACGAATAACTGCGGCGGACATTCAACTACGGTAAACCATTGGCGGTACATACCACTGCACTCAAAATAGAGGTTGGGGTAACCAGAGTCACCTGCTAATACCGAGGGATACCTGTTAGTCAGACACTAACACTTAAGGCCAACCCCATACCCATACACCAACATCCACTGGGTGGGGACCATGGCCTCACTAATTTGTTACACCCGGTGCCTCTGGAGTTGAGCCATCACATATGGGATGCTGCTATTTCTCAGGATAAAGGCATCATGACCCAGGATAGTTTGCTTTGACATGACAGATGTACTGGTCCGCCAGGCACTCTATCTGCACATTCATCGAGTGAAAGCTATTTCGATTTCTGAACACCTGTTCATTTCTCCAGGGGGGGATAAAGGCAATATGTGTACCATCTATTGCCCCAATAATGTTGGGGATATGTCCCATTGCATAGAAGTCAGCTTTCACTATAGCCAAATCCTCCACCTGGGGAAAAACGATGTAGCTGCGCATGTGTTTCATCAGGGCAGACAACACTTTGGTCATCATGTTTGAGAACATTGGCTAAGACATTCCTGCTGCCAAGCTCACTGTCACTTGGAAGGAGCCAGTTGCCAAGAAATGTAGCACAGATAGGACTTGCACAAGAGGGGGTATCCCAGTGGGGTGACGGATAGCTGAGATCAGGTCTGGCTCCAATTGGGCACACAGCTCTTGGATTGTGGCCCTATCAAGTCTGTAGGTGAGGATAATGTGCCTGTCCTCCATTGTTGCCAAGTCCACAATGGGCCTGTACACAGGGGGATGTCTCCATCTCCTATTCATCCTCAGCCGTTGTAATCTAGGGGGCAAAACGATGAGCATCTGGTCAGTTTTCAACATTTCCTAAATGTACAGTACATTGCATGTTGTCACTGAAACAGTATGTTGATGTTTAGGCCCAAATTATGCATATGTTTGATGTGACGCAGTTAGGTGCCATGGCCTGCCCCCCCTGAAATGGCAGCCGCCTGTCCTGTGTGGATGGACATGTGGAAATGAGGTAATGCCGCTGACGTTGTGCGCCGTTGCGGGAGGCGGTCGAGTACCGCCATGCAACTCCTCATTGGTTAACATTGGGCCCTATGGGTTACAGTTGCCAATAGTGATGCACGCCGGCGGTGACGGTACGCACGGCCGCAGACGTGACCGCCATTTTCTATCTATCACTCACTTGCTACCTGTCCTTCAACAGGAGAGGACCTACACTGCAAGTGCTTCTGTGACCTGTGTCTGGAACCGACCATAGCTCGAGTCACTGGGGAAAGGGCCCCTGCCTTCACCTCTGTGGAGTTGGAGAGACTGGTGGATGGGTCCTAACCCAGTACCAAATGCTGTGTGGGCCTCCAGACCAACAGGTGAGTACACTGTGAGCACGATGCATGGGGCATGAATGCATGGACTGCTGTATGTGAGGGCCTCATGTAAGGGGGGGTGGTTGAGGGGTGCTGGGCTGCATGCTGCATGTATGGTGGGCAGTGTATGTGCGTAAGGGAATGGGAGGGCTATGGTGAGCCATTAGTGTAACAGGCCGGACGGTATGACTGATACCCTTTTTCTATGTGTATTTACTCTGCAGGTCAGCGCCCATCAAAAAAAGAATATATGGCGTGCCATCGCCAAGGACGTGCGGACTCTTGGGGTCTATGGCAGGCAGAGCACCCACTGTCGCAAACAGTGGGAGGACCTGAGACGCTGGGCACGGAAGACGGCGGAGGCCCAGCTGGGGATGGCCTCCCAACGAGGAAGGGGTGGCTGTCGAACCCTGACCCCCCCCAGATGTTCCGCATACTGGCAGTGGCCTATCCGGAGCTGGATAGGTGCTTGAAGGCATCACAGCAGCCACAAGGGGGTGAGAACAGTTCCCAATATACTACTTGCGTGTGGTGGGGTGCTCTGGGTGGGGGATGTGTGCCTGTTGGTACCCATAGGCCAGGCCGGACATTGCAGGGTAGGATCCATGGGGCTGATGAACTCCACCTCCAAACAAGGTAGTGGGCATCCACTACTGGGCAGGGCTCTGTGGGTCTCAGGTATGCTGCAACTGGTGCTAGGTATTACTGTCCATAGGGTGGTGACTAGCATTGTGGCTGGTAGTGCATTGCCTAGTGCGTAGGGCTGTTCCCTGTGTGTTGTGTACGCCAACACTGGTGTTGTTGCTGCCATTGACCAAGTGTATCCTCTGTCTCTTCCCCCACTTTTTGTTTTGTCATCTTGTCCTTCTGTGCATTAGCATCATCTGGCAGAGGAGCAGAGGCACCGCCGACAAAGGGAGCTGCATCCCACAGGGCCCATGAGGCCGAATCCACTGAGAGTGAGGGCACCAGTGGGACGGAGGCGAGGGGGCACCACAGCGGAGACAGGAGGGGACAGTTCTGAAAGTGATACCTCCTTCGATGGAAGCTCCCTAGTGGTGACGGACACCTCTGTGGCCACCACAAGTACAGGTACAGCCACCACCCCACGTACCAGCACTGCCCTCCCAGCAGCCCCTTAGCGAGTGTCCCATGCCGCTCACCCAAGAGGGTGGGCATCTCCTTCACCCCAGGCACCTCAGGCCCTGTTCCAGTTAGCCCTGCTGCCCTCAGTGAGGAGGCTATTGACCTCCTGCGATCCATCTCTGTTGGGCAGTCAACCAGAGTGAATGCCATCCAGGGCCTGGGAGGGCATTTGCAACAAGCAAATGCATTCCTGGAGGGCATTTACTCTGGCGTGGCAGCCCATCAGAGAGCATTCCAGGCTCTGGCCACCTCCCTGATGACAGCCATTGTTCCTGTCTCTAGCTTCCCCTCTCCAACCTCCTCTGCCCAGTCCCATGCCCCCAAGACAACACACAGGAGTGGCTCAGGCAAAAACAAGCACCATACATCATCCCACAGGCGCTCAGACAAACACCATCCAGATGCTGACATAACAACATCAACTGCCTCCACTGTGTCCCCTCCTCCTACTCGTCCACCTCCCTCCTAGTAGCATCTCCACTCGCACATGCATGCACTACATCCACACCCACTGCCTCAATCAACATTACGCCTATCACTACATGCCCCTCACTGGCAGTCACCACCCCCACATCCATGCACATGTCCCCTTTGTCCTCTCCCACTGTGTCTGTGCCCCCTCCTCCCAAAGTACACAAATGCAAGCACTCAGACACCCAACAACCATCCACCTCACCACAGCATCTAGCCCATGCACCTGCACCCAAACACAGCAGAGAGACACCTCCTACAACTACTCCCTCTTCCTCCACTCCCAAACCTTCACCCTCTTCCCGCCCCAGTGTCCCTAAGAAGCTTTTCCTCTCCGCCGTTGACCTCTTCCCTACCCCTTCCCACTTGTCTTTCAGGTCGGGCCAGGGTGGGCAGAACCCAGGCTAGCACCTCAGTCCCCCAGTTCACGGCCACGGTAGTTTCAGCAGCTACTGTAGGTGTGAGAGGCTTCAAGGAGACACCCATCAGCAGTGGCAGTGTGCCTGCACCAGCTGCCAAGGGTAGGGTAAGAATGTACCGCCAGCTCCCAAGGGCAAGGAAGCACCACCAGCTTACAAGGGGAAGGGCATGGTGGCACCACCAGACGGCAAGGGCAAGGAGGTACCATCAGATGGCAAGGGCAAGGAGGCACCTTCAGACGGCAAGGGCAAGGGCAAAGGGCCTGCCCCTGCAGGCAGGAGGGACAGGAGGCCTGGTACTGTAACAGAATCTGAGCCCCCAACACCAACCATGGTGCTTCAGCCATCTGAGGCTGCAGGAGAGGAGCTGGAGCCACCACTGCCAGCACCGCCACCTGCACCGCCACCTGCACCGCCACCAGCACCACTGCCAGCACCACTGCCAGCAGCAGCAGCCCCAGTGGGCAGCCGTCCGAGGCGGCAGGGGAAGGGCTGGAGCCACACCCCACCACTGGCAGCACCGCCATCTGCACCACAACCTGCACCGCCACCAGCACTACTACAAGCAGCAGCAGCCCCAGTGGGCAGTCGTCCGAGGCTGCAGGGGAAGGGCTGGAGCCTCCCCTCGCCACGGGCAGCACCGCCACCTGCACTGCCACCTGCACTGCCACCAGCACCAGTGCCAGCACCACTGCTGGCAGCAGCAGCCCCAGTGGGCAGCCGTCCGAGGTTGCAGGGGAAGGGCTGGAGCCTCCCGCACCACTGGCAGCACCGACACCTGCACCAGCACTGCCACCACTGAGCAGCCATCGCCACTGGTGGACGGTCTGTAGTCCTGCCTACATGGAGTGTAATACATTCTGCCCACTGCAAATCCTGTGGGCATGACACCCAGGTGACAGACTGTGACCTTGCACTCCCAAAGATCTGCATCACTGGGCACAAAGCCTCCTCCAGAACCAGTGGAAGAAGCCATCCACTCACCCCCTCCTTGCCAGGATGAAGCACACTGGGCACAAGGCCCCCTCCAGAACCGGTGAAAA
The DNA here is from genome assembly GCF_031143425.1 of Pleurodeles waltl. Classification (NCBI taxonomy): domain Eukaryota; kingdom Metazoa; phylum Chordata; class Amphibia; order Caudata; family Salamandridae; genus Pleurodeles; species Pleurodeles waltl. The sequence goes on from NC_090450.1 coordinate 855,029,826, forward strand.
AGCCATCCACTTGAGAGACTGTGGCTTTGCACTCCCCAAGACCAAGCAGTGGGCAAACCACCCACTTTAGAGACTGTGGCTTTGCACTCCCCAAGACCAATTAGTGGGCAAACCACCCACTTGAGAGACTGTGGCTTTGCAGTCCCAAGGACCAAGCAGTGGGCAAACCACCCACTAGAGAGACTGTGGCTTTGCACTCCCCAGGACCAAGCAGTGGGCAAACCACCCACGTGAGAGACTGTGGCTTTGTACTCACCAGGACATCGCACAGCTCATGTTGCCCCCTCCAGGACAAGTGGTGTTGTACCATCTTCCGGTTGAGGTGCCCCACTATTCCCGGTCCCCCTGAGGTGCCTGTGTATTTTTGACCTGATGCCCCAGTAGTGTGCTCTCCATGTTGATGCAGGAGTAAGATGGGGCCTTGGCCTATGTGATGTGGCCCTGTGGTCCACGGACATTATGGACTGGACTGGGCAGTGTCCCTCCATTTGTATATCTGTAAATACTGTTTTGAATTTTGAGGACGTATTTCTAGAATTGTATCTTATTACACTCACTTCAATCACTTCCTTTTGTCCTTGCATTATTCCTGAGGGGTAGGGGGTGAATGTGTAATGTTGTTGCATCTGTTTGTGTGTATGTTGGGGGTGGGGTGTTGCGTGTTGCGTGTGTGTTACTCTCTTTTTCCACCCCCCTATCCTGTGTGCTAGGCGGCAGTACTCACCGTGGTCGCCGTCATTGGTATTCCTGGTGTAGGAGGAGGTAGACCAGCATGAGGAAGATCAGCAGTTCTGGCTCCATGGCGACGTGGTTCTTTCCTGAGTGTCCAGAGGTGAGCCCTTTGACTTCTGATATCTGTTTCCACTGTGCTTTTGTTGTCGTTGGTACCACCCCCGAAAAGGTGGCGGATAGGCCTGTTGTAATACAGTGGGCAGAACATTGTCTTCTGCCTAGCTGTTGGCGGTTACCGCCGTGGTGCTTGTTGCTACCGCCGTGGCGGTCAGTGTGTTAAGGTGGCTGTCTGTGTTGGCAGTATACACCGTGGTCATAATTCCATTTTTTTTACCGCCGGCATGTTGGCGGTATTACTGCTGCTTTATCACCGGCCGCCAGGGTTGTAATGAGGGCCAATGCACGATACCTGGGATTTTGGCTAAAACAACTTCTCTATGCAGGCTCAGGTAGAATACAGTGAGAAATACCATTTATCAGTGTGTGATATCTAAAGAAAGTTATTCAGTATTTAAGTCACTTATGGACTACAGGATTAACGTATACCTAGTCATACCAAAAGCATGTTAGCACTTCTAAAGAAAGCACAAAACGGAGATGTCTGGTTGGCAGTTGCTCCAGTGAGAAAGGAGCCGGTATGCAAAGGGAGAATGACCATTCTCTGATTGCTGCAGAAAAAAGGGGATCAAGTTTAAATGTTTTGTCTACTGTCTCAGTGCTAGGAAAGTGTGGTGCCAGGGTATTTTACAGAAAGTGTTAATCAATATTACCTGGCTGAGCTCTTGCTTGAGCTGAAGGCAACTTTTTGTTACAAGTAGCCTGCAAACCTCATACTGTGAGCGCCAGGAATTTATGGTTTGTGGATGTCACATGGTTGAATAGCTTCCTGGAAGGCACTAGGGGCCAGATGTATCATCACGGCCCTTTGCGATTCGGAAATAGCGATTTTTAAGAAAACGCTATTTCCGACTCGCAAAGTGCCATGTATCACATTTGCGATTCGGTAATCGCGATTTCTTAAAAATCGCAAATGCTATTACCGAATCGCAAATTGCGATACCGGCCCTATTCGCAGCTATGGGCCTGTTGGCCCATATCTGCAAATTTTTTGCATTTCCAAAATTGCGATTACTGAACCAGAAATCGCAATTTTGGAAATGCAAAACCCCAGGGTGCTGGGGGCCTAAGGCCCCCTCTGCTGCACCCCAATTTTTTTTGGGGGGACATGTAAGGTGCACACATGCCAAAAGGGCATGTGTGCTTTACATGTACAATTTAAAAATTGATTTTAAAATTTTGCACATGGTTACCACCAAGTTCAACTTGGTGGTAATTAGCGATTCCTTAATGCTCAATTTGCATTAAGGAATTGCTTCATACATGTGCTTAAGAAATCGCAAATGAGGATTCCTTATTTGCGATTTCTTATATAGAGAATCGCAATTTGCGATTCTCTAAATGGGGGTCGCAATTTTAAGGAATCGCTATTTTAGACATTACTTAAAATTGCACTGCGAATGCCTTTCTTACATTCAGAAATGTGATTTTGCATTCGCAAACGGCCGAATTTTGCAATTCGCACCGTTTGCAAATGCAAAATTCTTTGATACATCTGGCCCTAGATGTGAAGCTAATGTGCTAAAGTGTATATGCAAATTGGAAATCACTTTTTAAGGTTCTTCTGTCTATTTTTTCTGGCAATGTTACTGTTGAGTAAGAATAAAGAAAGAATGAAAACATGAATACTAGATATTCCTTTAATGTTTTTTAATAGGAAATCAAAACGTTCCAATACTAAACATTTAAATTGGTCCCTATTTGTAGTTCTAAACAATTCAGTCCTTAGACCTTTGGGAGAAAATTATTTTCTTGACAAAAACAAATGGTCAATAGTTTGGTCTGGTGCTTGGCTGAAAACTCCTGCCTTAAGTGTGTCAAGTCTGCAAACAAAGTGAGAGAGAGAGCAACTTCCCATCTGCTAAGTGGAATTCCCACTGCAGATTTTTTGCAATTATGAAAGCGAAATCTGCAGTAGTAAACACACCAGCAATATGTTTTTGAATACCAAGCATGAGTATGATGTATTTTCAGCAGCAAACGTGTTTTCTCTATTCCACGTTTCAAAAGGAGCAAAATAATGCAAAATCGAATTGCACAGTTTTTTGCATCAGTGCCTGACAGTGATGACCTTCTGAGTTTTTGTGAAGCCTTTGCAGACAGCATTCAGGCCTGTGCATGGTACAGGTACATGTTTTCAAGTCATTCCACTTCATTAGCATTTCACCTGTAAGAGGCAAAGTCGCAGAAGTTCAAGAAGCAATAGTTTTTCTCTAGAAGTTGCAAAGATGAAAAGCAGTGCGAGTCATGTCTTTCCACCCTCAATGGAGAAAGAAGAATCTAAAAAAATGCTGTCCGGTTCTGGATAATTGCTATTTGTCCCTTAATGTTATTTTCAGTTTTCCTGCTTGATACTGTACAGTAAGACAAATGTTTACACTATGCAATCTTTGCTTCCAGAAATAAGTGCTGAATGGGAATCAGGTTAAAGATTAACATACACATGGATCTAGAAAGGCTATCATTTAAGGCCTCCTTCTGGGTGCTCAGGACATTGGTACTTTAATCCAACCTACTTGGTATTTCTCCCTCGTTCAAAGTTGTTCTGCTGTTTCCGAGTAGTTTTTCCTGTTCGTCATTATCAAGGTTTTCCCTTGCGAGACAAAAAGGTAAAACATTGGGAATGAGCATTATATTCAGTAGAACAAGAAATACCTTTCAGGTGAAAGGCTCCTGTTTGCGTGCAACTTGGGATTTACACTGGACTGTTGGACTTATTAAGACTTTGCCCCCCATAGCGAGAGGCCCCTTAAATGGGCTAATACTTATCGTACCTGATAAAATCCGACTCGGCGGAGTCGGAATTTATGGGTGCGATAAATAGCATCTGATTACAAATGTTTGGGGAATAACATGCGGATTTTGGTGCTTACTGCATCCAAATAAGCAGGTGATGACCAATTCCAGACATTTCCCCCAATACATTTCGGCAGCTTTTGACAAGTTGGAGTTCATCAGGGGATAGTAGGAGGGAGTGATCCATATCGCACAGCTCGTAATTCTGATTCCTGAGCAAACACATGTTTGCACAGGGATCCAAATTTGACCCTGAACTCGTAACGACTGCCTTAGCCTCTAGATTAGAATGTTAAGTTAATAATCAAGACCAATATTTGTCACATTGGCTTAACTTTGCAAAAGAAAAAGAAAGCTGCAATTAAGTGCTTGAGTTGGAGTTGTCTGGCACTGAAAAATCCTGATTTATGAATAATCTATTAAATCTGGACGAGAATGTACACTATGAGCTCTAATCATTATACTGTTATTATCGTTTAGGGATGTTTATTATCGCTCAACTGTAAATCAAACGAAATGTATTTTTCCAGGTTTAGTTCAATGGGTGTCTCACATTTTTACCCTGACTTCAGATAAACAGGCTGATGGATACACTGTATGATTCTTGAAGCATGCAAGGCATAGTGGTACATGCTCAGAATCACATCATGAGAACCAAAAATTCGGTTTTTGCTTCCAGGATCCGGCATACACTTCCAGCATCCAAAGAGTTTTACTTGTTGGAACACACTAACATTGTGACTTTTGTGAGTTGCAGATGAGAAGTTCATGTTTTGAATTTTCCACTAGTATCCTTGAAAGGGTTTCATCCACCTGCATCTACAACAACACCTAAATTGGTTTCTTCAAGAGATTTTATTGGGAGGCTGGACCGTATGTAGGGATGTGCAAAGTGTTTGTTTTACAATCATTACTTGGTACATCTTTTGATTTTTGGCATACATGTAGCACATGGAACTTACTGCTTTCTCTATACCTACACACAAGTAATTTCCCCTTCTGACTGCTAGGTGGTGGTGTAAGCATTTTGTATACATCACACCTTTCATAGTTTTTTTCTGTGTGACTCTGAAATCATTTCCCACCAGTAACTTGCCTTTTTATAACTTTTCCTCATGAGTGCACATGGGGTCTCAAAATGAACAAAATAGGGGGTTGGAAAAAGTTACACTATTTGAGTTCTAGTAAAATTCATTAATAGTATTCAAAGAACAAATATGAGGAGCTTCCAGTATTTCCAATAATCCAAAAGGAAATTCCTAAATGTTTTAGCAGCCTATATGCTGGCAATCCAGACTGAATGAGGAATGCTAACCGCTAATGGCCTGATTCTGAAACTTATTTGCTAATTGCAACCTGCAAATTTTCAATCTGACATGGATACAGAATTACAATAATGATGAATTGACAAACATTTTTAAGAGTCCTCGTAGAAACCTGCCACAGTAACAGATTTCCAGGGGTACTCCTAGAAACTTTTTGTGAATTCTGAATTCTGACCATGTGAAGGGCTTTCTGCATGTGCAATTGTACATAGTCACAGTTGTGTATAGGGGAAGTACCATTGTATTTGTGCAACTGCACATTTGTTTTTCACCCACAAGGCAAGCATTTTTCTGTGCAAAGAAGCCCTTTTACCTACATTCCAGCACATCTTATAGGTTGCTATCTTCCAGTGCTTAATTTGTAAATAAAAATGTGCTGGTGCCCAAAGCCCTCCTCCTAAATATGTGCCTGCTGCAATTAAATATGCAAACCCGGAATACTGAGGCAGCGTAATCCTGAAGTCACCTCGGGCCTCTTCAGTCCATTTAAAGCACTCCCTGCCCTTCAGCTCACTCTTGCTGCTTTCTGCTTTTCCCCTTTGTGAGGTTTTTTCATTTTTCTCTTCCTCCGTCTTACCCATATGTGTTGTTTGCTCTCAATAAATGCTTGAGGCAGAAAAATAAGTGCCGTCCCTCAAAAATAAGTGCTGGTGCTCCACACCGGAAACAACAAGAACAAATTAAGCACTGCTTCCCCCCCATTTCCACCTGGGATAGGGATTTACTCCAGCCCACCACAAGAGCAGGTATCCCACCTGTTCTAGGGTAGGAATTGGATTGAAAATGTTTGGGAATACCCATACACTCAAGTTTGTGGGAGTTCCTAAAGTTTCCAGAACATCCTCACCTAGCAACAGCTAGTCCCTGCCCGTTGTGCAATTTACATATGCATGATGCTACACCATTATGAATATTATTACACAGTGGTTCCTCGATTTACTGGTTGCAACTCTGCCTTTTGTGAATTCCTTGCAGTTGTAAATCAAGCCATTGAGGAGAGAATGAAAAAGTTTAACCGAGCTGGAACCAACAACCCATGCAACAGCTTACGTGTTTATAGTACCATTAAGGAGCAATTTACCGTGTAAATTATAAAAAGTAGCAGTGCATACTGGAAAAGATGGATTAAAGACATTATCATATCAGACACCACTCTTCCATTTATTATAGCAACACTGTAAATAGCACTTAAGCATCTCCTGACAAAGCATTGAGGTGATACTGAAATTCGGGTACATCACAGAATGTCTCGCAGAGATGAGAATTCAAATGGCTGCACAGAGGTCTATAACTGATAGATCACTAAATTAGACACGTGAGATAGCTGTTTTCAGTAAAACTGGAGTTGAAGAAGTACAGATCCCCACTCCGGTTCTAGGAGTAAACTTTTCTTATTTCGAATTTTGATGTAGCCCGTTCAATGCCTAATGGTGTAACAGAGTCTTGTACTCACTCTAAAGTCCATATGAAATCAATTAATCAAGAAATGAGGATTAGTTATCCTTCACGTAAAAAGAAGTAACATGGTATGGCATTTATGTCAAGATAAGATGCGGCCAGGCCGCTGATATAGTTGGGTTTGTGTTTGGTGGAGCAAGATCCCACATTCTGCCAAACACTCCTGAATCCTGTCGAGAATCTGTAAAACCATAACTTTTCGGAACATTACCTTTGAAGGCCTTGACGAGCAGATGGGGACCCAAGTTAAGCTCTGATATTTGTCCTGCATGTGGCACTTCTCCCGAAACAGTAGAACATTTTATGTTTTTTTGTCCCGCTTACTCAACCCCAAGGTTTAAATGGATTCGCAAAATCTGTCGGGAACTGAACTTAAGGAAATATGTTTTAGCTTTGAGGATTTTAAAAAGCCATAATTCAAATGTGACAATTTATGCAGTAAGCAAGTTTTTAGTAACGGCATGGCGCATACGCATCTTTTATTTACAATGATTTGAAATTGTTCTAAGTCGGGCAAACATGGATTTTATTCTTTTTAAATTTTGTTATGATATTATGATGTTTATTTATATCTATATTGTATTGTATTGTATTGCTTTGATGGTCGGTTGGCCGAATAAAGCTTATGTGTGATTGATTGAGGATTAGTTATCCTTCACGTAAAAAGAAGTAACATGGTATGGCATTTATGTCAAGATAAGATGCGGCCAGGCCGCTGATATAGTTGGGTTTGTGTTTGGTGGAGCAAGATCCCACATTCTGCCAAACACTCCTGAATCCTGTCGAGAATCTGTAAAACCATAACTTTTCTTTTTTTGTTTAATTTAGTAAATATACACCTGGGTTCATGAAATCAGAACACAGGCTGTATTGATATGTTGATCTGATTAAACATAGATTGGTGTAACTAAACTGGATGGGCACTAACCAACTTCACCTAAGTCTACAAAATCATTTTCATTAGTTCAAAAATGGAAACAAAAAGTAAAATTCTACAAGGAAATAGAACATATTTAGACCTGTACCACATAAACATTTAGACAAAGCATGGAATGAAAATGTTGCCTTAAATTCTAATGGCTGCATCTATTTTTTGAACAGACAACAAAGTACATCTATTTTTTTCAACGTAAGTGACCTTTCTGACTACCCAGTGGTTTAATACATCAGCTGCAAACTAAATATGTCTAAAGCTTACCAATGTAATTCAGAATAAATCCATGCCCTTTCACAAAGAGGAGTCCAGCTGGACCTGAGTGGAATTGGATGGAAAGGTCAGGTGTTGATGAGTAGAGTTTCTGTGGTCCACTGTTACCAACATACTGCCCAAGAATCCGGGATGTTGTTTCTTCTCCATCATAAACGGTTAACATGTCGCTGTTGCTGAGGTTCAAACTGTTGAAGGACAAATTAAAAGTATGACATTAATGTTTGTTGAACTTTCAGGAGATAAAGTACACAAGCACAATTTTATTTAATTGATGTGTGTATCACATTGAAATCTAAGTATGTGGTTCTTAATCAAAAGGTAGTTCAAGCACTTACGGCCTAATCAGAACACTTTTTCTGAAAACAGCTGTGCACGCTTTTTAAAAAAACAGGTGTACCTTACTTCTCTCTTAGGTTCTATCCATGAGCTGTGATACATTTTAGGCCTGAAACTCATAATTACATGTTGGGGGAGGGGGTGGTATTAATGGCCGGAAATGGTTTTCATGTTCCGCCGTGCTATATGAATTGTAGTGTGCAATGCTTAGTTGAACATAAGCAAAGTGTATTGGGTCTATGAGGTCACATAGTCCTATATGAGAACGTTTGAGGTGACTTGAAGAGTAAAGGCAATTTCTGACAGTTTGAGAAACTGCGCCACCGCCACGGTTACACCGAATAAACTACTTCTTCAGAACACATTGGCATGGGTGTTATCACTACAAATATACTGGGTATGTGGGGGTATCAAAGACTGAAGAACCCACACATACAGAGAAATCCAATCCGGTTGCTTACTTACCATTTCTGGATTGTGAGCTGTTCCTGGCTGACTGCGGTGTCGGCAGAGAGTGTCAGCAGCTTTCTCATTTTCCTGCTAGGAGGCAGTATTGGCGAAGTCCTGGGGGACGCCATAATACTGCAAAATGTTTCATGGTCAGTGTGCATGCGTAACTTCAGCAGCGTTTGACTTAACTTGACCTGCTACGTCAGCATATGTGCCACCATGTTGAAGAAAGAATATTGACTTTCTAATTGATCATCGATGAGTGAACGTGATGCAGCATCAGGGTGTGTGCCGCCATTTTAGGAGATCAAGAACATGGTGCAGCTTCAGCATTAGGGCCTCCATTTTAGGAGAGGAATAACTTGATGCAGCATCTGCGTGCATGCCACCATGTTAGGAAAGGAAACCAGGTTTCCGCCCGCCGGCCCAGCGGGGATCTCCAAATGGCCACGGCGGGAGTGTGGCCGCATTGGAGGCCGCCCGGCGGTCCGATCTTGGTGGGCGGCTGATGCCCCCCACCAAGGTCATAATGAGGGCCAATGTGTCTCAGGCCAATGTTCTGCCATTTTTGTTTTCACATTTTAAGATGTTATAAGTAGCAGACCAGCTTTTAATCCTTCTGTTCCTTATTTTATAACAGCGGTCCTGATTTTTTGGCAAAAATGGATTTCTCACTTTTGAAGTGCACATAGCAGTGATGGCCACACCTAACGGACACAAGTGCAGATTGCTTTGTATGCACTTGGAGTTTTTCGTTCATTCAATGGCTCATAACAGTGTTGTGCACACTCTAGGTAAATAAATGAAGATTGCTTGGCATGTCGGTGATGTGCACACCTAACGCAAACAAGCGAAGACTGTTTGAGATTTGTGCCATGCATGTCAGTGATGTGCACAAAATTAATTGAGGATCACATGCCTTATCCATTTGTTTATTAAATTACGTACGTTTTTTTTGTGTGCCTTGACATTACTCAGTGGTTTAGTGTTTCCGCTCACATCAATTTTAGCATCTTGGTGATGTGCACACTAATTAGTGATTCTCTGCATGTCACAATTGTAAGTATTACAAGTTTTCCTCAGGTTCTTATAGTCATTTGTAATATTCAATAGAGAATAGTTTGCCATGCCGTCTGTTTCTTCATCGCCACCATTTTTGGCCGTACCAGGAAATCCACCAATTTCATGGAGGAATTGGTATGAGGCTTAGCCATTGGTGCATCACGTTTTTGACCAGAGAGAAAAACATTTTTGTTACTCCACTCGCTAGGTTTCGAACAGTTGTCTGTGTATAAACATCTTCCCTCACTGGCACTTAATGAGGATGAAGAGGTGGATGAATTTGTTGAAGCACTAAAAAAATTTGAACTAAGCTTTGACGTTCAGCCAATTTCTGTGGTAAGTAGACACACATTTCTTACGAGGGATCAAAGAAGTGGGGAGGATGTAGACACATACATTTCAGAGCTTGGGAAGTTAGTTGCTCATAGTCAGTTTGAAACATTTACTAATCAACATTCAGCAGAAATTACCTTTGATGGGAAATCCTTCTCTCGCAGAGATTATAAGAACAGCCAAAAGTATTGAAATATCAAAAGTATTGGTGAAGGAATTGGAAAACAAATCTACAGAAAACATAGGTGTAGTGAAAACTAGGGAGGAGAAGGCAGTAAAAACAACTCGTTATGAGAGTGGAACATTCTTCAAACAAACAAACATATGTTTTAGATTCAGGAACCCTAACCACTATATGGGTAGTCAAAGTTGTCCAGTTAAAAATGTGAAATGTAGGTGGTTTATCAAAGAGCAATAAAATAGACAACATACAGGATGACCTTGGAGACATGATAGTTGTAGTCACCGATAGTTCAGTGATTAGCAGTGATCCTGCAAATTGTGTTGATCCATATGTGGATATAGGCATTGGAGATAAAAGTGTTAGACTACTGGTGGATTTAGGAGCCAGGATCACAATGATCACGAAGAACTGTTCAAGGAAGTGTGGCAAAATACACCTTTTGAGCCACCAGACTTTGTAATACAAAGGACGCAAGATTGAGCCTGCAGGATTTTCTGAGGACATCTTGGAATTCAGATGTAGGAATATTCTAGATAAAGTCTATGTTGCAATCAAAGGTCTCTGTATTTTAGACTGGTTTCACCAAGGGTTATTCCAAATGGTATTGAGACCAGGTACAAAGGATCAAGTGTTGGTTCAAATGATTATATTGATGAGTTTGTAAAAGCGTTCCCCACTGTTTTCTCTGACAAATTAGGCACCATCAAAGGATTTACTCACAGATAAAATTGAAAGGTGAAGTTGGTGGAATGCTGGGAAGGTGGTAAAAGTTAACAACACTAATGCAAGTCATGACAATCTCATGACAGATCAAAATAAAGTTGATGATGATAATGCGTTAACGAGTTCTAGTGGGTTGACGAATAGTGATGTATTGGTTCACGGAAGCAGTCGTCCATTAATATTCTGAAAGTAGACAGTTGCTGTTTTATCACCAGGTTTAGTTTGCAAATACGGGGTGTCATTCTTATGCAGATTATCCTTATTCAGATTTTTTCATGTGTTGCTTTTATGCAGATTATCCACTCTAACTATATTTATGTTTTATCCTCTAATGTAATTTACTGTGATTATAGGTTTATATTTTTTATAGACAATGCTGTCAAATATTTCTATATGTACGCTTTGGTAGTAAGTTATATTTTCAATGCAGTATTTATTTTGAGGTCCTACATAGCTGTTTAATTTACCATGTGAGATGCTCTTTTCTTTTGTATATGTAAAGGTTTTTTTTATATCACAAAACGATGTATGTATTTTAGAAGGAGAAGAGATAATTTAGTGTTCAATAGACAGTTACTCTCACAAGCTGCATCTCTGCTGCAGTCTCTGTTGCACTGAATATACAAATTCTTAAGTACGTATTGGCATGGGCATCATCACTACACAGGCCTTTCATTGTAAATTTCAACTAGCTAACTAGATTTGCAGAACATTTTCTGTGGGTAATTGTGTCTTGCTCCTGTGTTAGGTGTAACTTAGTGTGTGCCTTAAATCATTTTACATGCTGGTTAATCACTTTGGGAGTGTTCGTTCAGGAATGAGTGTATATAAATTTATATTTACTCTCGTAAAGGAAGACATTTCCATACCTCTGTCCAACATAGGTGTGCAAATTGTTTTTAGAATTGGACTCTTGGATTGAATCAACCATATTTCACACAAGACTATACACACTGATTTATATCATTTTATTAACAAATGTAAGGAAGACGCACCGCACTGCCACACAGCCTTAACTGCAGGCTTCAGCCTGCTCTTGGGGCAGCCTGCCCACTGTTGATACAGCATTTGAAGGCACAAGACATTAAAACTGAACAGCATTCCTGCAGCACAGTCAGTGCCCAGGTGCATGTCTGGGCGAAGACAGAGTAAAAAGCGGCCCGTCTGCATCTGTCAGAGCCCGGAAGAGGTTGGGCTGGGCCACCCCTCTTGTCACCTCCACCTATTGCACTAAAGGTTCTTCTGGTGAGTCTCTTCCTGCTTTATTGTGACTGACAGTAAAACTATAGCTGTGGGCAAGAGCAAACTGGCTTTGGGGAAGGAAAGCACCATTGTTAAAGCTCCCACTAGACTCCTTTTTAGCCCGAGCAGTCAATATAGTATCCACGTAGATGGAACTGGCTGAAAGGGGTCTGTCTCTCGATTTGGAGAAGAGCCCAGTTTGTTTGCACAAAGCACAGAGCCATCACCATTCAATACCCTTGAGGTCGCTCCAGTAAGTTGCACTAGTATTATTGTTTTAGAATCTCCAAGTCATGACTCCATAATTAATTTGGCTAGGGAGCCCTAGCCTTGCCTTTGACCACCAGCTTTTGTGAGCCCTCTGCAAGGAAGAAGAGGAAAACCAAAACAGGATCTATTAATGGCAATCCTAAAAAACAGGGGCGTACTGTTCTTTCATATTCCTGTACTCAGAAAACTGTTATCCCCAGGCTCCCACAAGTAAAGTCGGCATCTACTCAATCTGAAATACAAGGGGATGGATCTAATTAACATGGGAGGCTGCCTTGGTTCAAGTAAAAACTATAGTTGCTTTTGCAATTTACCCTTTAGCAGTCAGGTTAAGCCACTTGGAGCAGGTCAACCAGGAGCTGCCCACCAAAATCAATTAACCACCCCCAATTCCTGTCCCTCTGTTTTTGCCTGCTCGGCCTATTCTTAGCATCAGTCCCTGCATTAACATTGGATTTTGTAACACAGTCCAGAGGCCCTTGCCCCATGTAGAAACATCAGTTCCAATGGACCACTCACCTATTCGAGGCATAGCGGCATGGTCTATCCCTGCAATTAGATGGGGTACTGCTGGAATTGGGCTTTAGAGGTCAGATGGGCTAATATTGCTACCTCTGCCAGCAGCTCTCTTTCTCAGCCCCAACAGTTGTTGGACCTACCACCAGAATGCTGTCCTAATGTGGCAGTTTTGGTGGGAGTACTGTCCCTATTAGCCTAAAGGAAGGAATCTCATGCAGAATTGAAAACCAAAGTTTTTCATTGGCTTCACGGAATGCAGCCTTTGCCATATCTGAGTTAAGTGATATTTTACTGGTGAGGAGAACTGGGTGGATAGGTCGATCACCCAAAACATTTGAGAGGGACTGTGTGGTCATTAACTGCAGGAACACAGGTCTGACGCATCACCTGGTTAAATCTGGTTGTGGGTTTGGCAATATAGGATGGAGCCCAAGCATTGTTCCACTGGGTTTCTTTTATAAATCCAGTCCTTCCAGCCTTCCTGGCCAGCCTGAAAGGAGGGGTAAAAGTGATATTTTACTGGTGAGGAGAACTGGGTGGATAGGTCGATCACCCAAAACATTTGAGGGGGACTGTGTGGTCATTAACTGCAGGAACACAGGTCTGACGCATCACCTGGTTAAATCCGGTTGTGGGTTTGGCAATATAGGATGGAGCCCAAGCATTGTTCCACTGGGTTTCTTTTATAAATCCAGTCCTTCCAGCCTTCCTGGCCAGCCTGAAAGGAGGGGGAATGCTTACCACCATCCAGAAGCACTGGGTACCTCTAGTGTTTCCACCTTTTACAGATTCTCGCCACTATCAGGTTTGGATGGTAATGATTAACTGGATGCATCTCTGGAATGACAGAGGGGGCTTGAAATTACAAGTGTTATGGAAACCGTGATTGATTGTAATACTTCCTCATGTCTTGTAGCTGTGGACTGGCTCTATCCTGCACCTGAGGCTCCTTGCTTCGCCCTCAACCACACTTTGCAGTCCCATGTACCCTTCAGTCTCCAACTCGCAGTACCTGTTGCTTCTTCTGTTTCTATTTGAAGTGATACTGTGCCTAAGGTGTGCCCTCCCACCAAGCTTGTTTCCTGGAACCTTGCTGGTATCAAAAACAAATTGACATGCCCAGAAAGATGTGTGACTTTGTGGATCAATTTGACATGTGCATGCTCCAGGCAACTTGGACTGTTATACCTCATTTTCGGTCTGGGTTTGCTAGCTATGATCACCCCGCCCTTCTTTCTGGAATGGGCAGGCCATAAGGGAGCCTAGCAACCTGGCTGAAAACCACATTGGTATGCACTTATAAAGTTATTGATGTTGGCTCTCTAGATGTATTATGTGTCTTCTTAAAATTTTCTGAAGGGGTCTCCTTATGTTTGTATAATGTGTATCGTAGGCATCCAGGTAGCAGGACCAGTTTAGCAACTATTGATGTAACTAACATGCATATTCCTTCTCAAAATCATAAACCTTTTGATAGGGGGCTACTACCAACTAGCAACCGACGTAGTCTTATTGCTTCTATCCCAACTATTCAAGTACAGCTATATGAGGCTATTGCTACTGCCTTGAAAGCAGTGTTGGCTCTAGGAGTGAGTTCTTTCACTGAGGACTCATGAAAGGACTTCATAGCTATCCACAATTTTCTGTCTTGCTCCTTAAAATAGCTTCTTATGTGGAGGCCAGGTCCCTCCCTGAACGTGGCCACGAGGTCAGAGATTGTAGGTTAGCAAGGCATACCTTAATGGCAGCTATCAAAGGTGGGACCAGAGAGGTCATCTAGGAAGCCTGAGCCTCTTATAAAGTCACATTGGGGAAGGCCAAGTAAGGTCATGAAGTGGCTAAATTTGAGACACTATCGTTTGCAATCAAAGGGAAAAGCCATTGCTCCTTTTGATAAATATTGGCTAACAATGGCCCAAACCATGCTGCCCCATTGTGTAGCAATATAACAACTGCTACGTGGGTTGATCATTTCAGACGCCTGTATGCGTGTGATACATGGCTGAATGAGCTGGATGTATTGCAGACTGCTGATGTTGCAATGAGTCCTGTTAAAGGGGCTCTTGAAGACATGATCATGTCCTGTTTTTCAGGAGGATTGGACCTCCCAAGACAATGGCAAAAGGACAGGAAATTATCTTGTGTTTCATCTGGGGTTGTCCCAGAAATCCAGTCTGGCAGCACTTTTTACCCTATCACTGTGAGTGAAGTCACTAATGCTATAGATTGGATCCCCCAGGCAAAGCACCAGGGCTGGAAAAGGTACGGGGGACTTGTTTAAAGCTGGGAAAGAGATCTTGACCCCCTACCTTGCTTTTTATTTTAACAACCTTATGAACAGGCTCACTATGCCATGGACCTGAGCAGGGCTGAAATTATCCCTACCTATAAAAAAGGCCAAAGGTCCCTTCAATCCAACTACCGTCCTATCAGTCTTATTGATAGCTCACAGCAACTGTTCAGTTGAATCCTGTTCAGCAGATTACAAGCCTGGATGGAGGATGTTGGCGTGTTGACTCGCCTGCAAGCTGGGTTCAGGGCTGGGACCAGTACCACCGACCAAGTTATCCAATTACAACTAATCTTCTGAAAATATGTTCTGCTGGGAGACAGCACCTCTACGTAATTTTCATCGACCTTCAGTCTGCATTTGATCTTGTCCCAATGTCTTAGGCTGTAACATAGTGGTGCGTTTTAACTCATACCTTGTTTTTTCTATTCATTAATGACATGGCATCTATACTGGAGCAATACAAGCATGATGCCCAGGGTGCGGCAAATGGGAAGGTCTGAGGATTAGGATTTGAGGTTGGTACCTTGTTGATCTACACATATCCAATGGGTATCCAAAACCTACTGGACAAGAAGGCAGAGAGGACTAGAAGTGCTAGGCGTGGCATAGAAGTGACACAACGGGGAGAAATATCTGTATTTCTTCCAGTTTTGTCCTCTTTCTATGTGTGCTGCATTAACATCTTGAATGACCTTATTCCATTTGCTGCAACCTTTATGTTCTTTTTTTGACATTTTAATCATTTTTTACTGAGATGGTTTTAATGGTTTGGTATGGACAGTGCAGGGCCCCCCCACGACTGACATGAAAAGGCCAGAGGAGAACAAATTGTAATCAGCTTGGCAGCGCGGACTTCAGCTCTGCCGTGGCTGATTACAACCACGACCACCGCCGTCCTGTCAGGATCACTGATCCTGGCGGAGAAGGCGGTCTTTTGGTGGTTCGACTGACAAACTCCTAATTTGACAGTTGGAAGCCACGGTGGTCCGGACTGCCACTTTGAGTATGGTAGTCTAGTGACCCGTAGAGATTCATAATTAAGTCCATAGTATTGATGTGCTTTTATGCAATTGACGAAATAAAGTCTGATGATGATGGTGCAAGTCACCTCAAAGAAGACATGTTGGCCTTATCAGAAAGGACCTGGTATTTGCTGCATACATGTAGCCCAGTGATTCTGTAAAGCAGCTTGCTAGAAAGTGGATAAGTATAATTCACACAACACACCAATAGCCCTCTGTTAAAGGAATGGAGGGAAGCCATGTTGAATACAAAAGAGCTATTTTTGCATTGCATTTGTGACTCAACCTGTGGACAGTGCGAAATTCCCATTTGGTAGGATGTGAAGCAACCCTTATACTAATTAATGTGGAAGGATTCCATCTGCGAGTCTTACCAAATGGCTGTGACTGCAGTAATGGAAGACTTAAACGGTAAACAGATCTTTATCGCTGCCTTCTTAATCACAAATTGCAATGACGACAGCTCCTGTCTCCTAAATGGATAAAAGCTGCAATAAAAAATTGTCATGATATGAAGGACCAAATCGGGCGCATGCAGTGTCTTCGTGGACTGCTGCATGCACCTCGAAAGACCCACATTTTACCTTCACAAAGTGAGATCTGGCACTCACTGACAGTTCCTATCTCGTGAATAGAAACTACCTCTTTTCAGATGTTGGTGCCCAATCAAAAGTGTTCAACAACGAAAGCCACGGCAAATCATACATACATATGGTTGACATTTATGGGAGGGGCTGAGGGAGTGAAGAGAGGAGGTCCAGCAACCTCCCTGCATCCTTGAAAATCTCAAGGAGTCACAAAGTAGGTAACAGTGCGTCACAAATCCATTTAAGACTCTTGATGTACCTTTAGAACATTACGACTTTGAGGTTTTCTCTTTGTAAAGCTTGCAATTTCGCACTCCACATTCTTTGTGAGTGCAAAACCCTTTAGCACAGTACGCCTATCATTAATATCTGTGGCCTTCCTCTGCCAGCCTTCTTTGCTGTCAATCAGTTATCATTGTTATATGAGCCATGTCCCATCATGGAGTCGGGATTCCTCCCTTTGATTGCTCACGTTTTACCACTCTCAGAGTAACAGGAAAGTCAGACTGGAACTGTTGGATAGAGGGACATTCGGACTGGAGCTGTTGGACGGAGGTGGTGCAGCTGGCACTGGCTTCACAGAAGCACTTTTTTACAGTTCTCACAGGCCCACAAGATTGTCTTTGTAAATTCTTTGGACCTTTCTGTGCCCTTATTTTGTGTGGCAGTGCAGCAGGAAGTATTGGAGGTCACTACTATGTCCAATGAGTCTGCTCTTGTCCACCAGTGCCCTATGCTGCCAATGGAGTCTCAGCAGAGGCACAAACAAAAGCATCTCCCGGAACGGCCACCTGCTCGCACTGTACTGGTTGCCATGGGTCACTTTGCAGCAACCTCTGCCAAGTACCCCATCTGTGTGTCATTGACAATTAGTGACATTGACCACCAGGCACCAACAACGGCATCTATTAGCTGATTTGAGATCGCACCAGGAGCCCAGTAAGAGAAACAAGTATTTGCAATGCAATAGGCCTTGTGTTTGCTCGAATTACAGTTAATAGCTTTGTAAACTCGTAACTGGACTTTTCCTGCCACTTAAACTGAAAATGATAAGTAAAACAGTTTCACATAAGTGAGCTGATGGCCGCCATGAGCGCAAAGCATCCACGCATAAGGAGACAGAAGTTCGCTTGCAGTAAAACATATCAGCAAACATCATCCATGTAACTGGCAAAAGTGTAATTGTCCATGTAAGTGGCAAAAGTGCAAATATCCATGTAACGGAGTCGAGGTCATGCAAAGCACTCGACTACTGCCCAGGGAGATTGCGCTGTGTAGGAAATAAAAAGAAAAAGTAGTCCAGAAGCCATGCGGAAAACACAGAACCTCGTATGTTTTCAGTTGTTGGTCAGTGAGCTCGAGGAGAGCTAATCACCAAAAAAGGCATGACGTATGCCTGCCTTTTACTAATTAAGTCAAGCGAATTTTAAAAGGCAAGCCCACGAACCAACTAAACTGATGGGCATGACATGGGCACGCTCAAAAGCCCACAGAGAGATTACACCAGGGACAGCGCACTTTGCGCACTCAACCCTAAAAAATGGGGTTCGGACAGCCTTTCTCTCCTTTAGGATACAGGGAGCATCAGCAAGTGTGTGGGACGGTGATGGACAAAGCAACTCTATCCTGAGCAGCAGACTGACAATGGACTACTGATGAAAATACAGGACAGAGTCCGGCAAATTTGAATTTCCCCAAATTTTCTTTAATGCTGTTAGCATAAAGATCTGTTGAACCATCATGAGAGCTAGGAAATTCTGTTACAGAGTGTGAAAGTCATTAGATCATGCCTTGTTCCCAGTCTCTTTAGTTTTTATTTCTACATTTCCCATTAGGTGCATTTATTTATTTCAGTTCTTCAAACATCTTATAGTTTCTTTGAAAAGCCACTTTGACATGCCTGCTACAAGAACCGATTGTGATCGTAAATCAAAGAAGGCTGCTAACACAAGGCTCTCTTTTTAGTTTAAGTTTGCTTAGTGAAAATGTGGTAAATGGTAAACTCATAATTGTGAGATTTGCTTGCTTGGTTAAGATGAAGTACAAGGATAATACAGTCATGCCTGACTTAACATTAGTCTTGCTGCAGTAGTGGTTACCAGCTTGTCTATAGTTTGTCTTTGTTTAGAATAGCAATAAACAAACATAGGACAGGGTACAGTGTATTTAAAAAGATTGACATGGACTTTTAAGTTCTGTGTGTCCTGGTAGTGAAAGACTCCTAAATTTGTTTTGAGGCCTACCTCTACCATATGAAACATTGGGATTCCTTATTACAGTTTATAAGTGATAACCTTTGATAGGGAGCAGGTAAGAAAGTAATGTCTTGTGTCGACAGAATTGTATTATAAAATCATTTTTAATGGTGAAGATGGATTTTAAGTCAGTTCTGAAAATGCCTCTTTTAGAAAGGTGACATTTTCTACTCCTAACCCATTTGGGGTTTGCAGCCTGTTCTGGGTCACATGACTGTAGCGTCCTCTGCAGCTTTGGCACTGTCCAATGAGTACGTCACACACGGAGCTGTAAATCACACGTCTCTATTCCTCTGCGTGTACCTGTGAACACAAACATTCTAAACTGAGTTTTCATTACATTCTATTCTAGGGATTACATCACACTAGTACAAGTCCATTTGAAGCCAAAAGGGTTCTGTCCTAAAACTTGAAAGACACTAAATATCCCCTTCTGTTAAATGAAAAATTACAATTCTTACAAAATCAACAGACATATATGTACACACATATATGTATATGAAGAAACACATATAACTATGGCGGTGATTCTAACCGCGGCGGGCGGCGGTCGCCGCCCGCCATGCGGTTACCGCCAAATGACCGCACCGCGGTCACAAGACCGCGGCGGCCATTCTGGCTTTCCCGCTGTGCTGGCGGGCGACCGCCAAAAGGCCGCCCGCCAGCACAGCGGGAAAGACCCAGCAACAATGAAGCCGGCTCCGAATGGAGCCGGCGGAGTTGCTGGAGTGCGACGGGTGCAGTAGCACCCGTCGCGAATTTCAGTGTCTGCAAAGCAGACACTGAAATTTCTTTTGGGGCCCGCTTACGGGGGCCCCTGCAGTGCCCATGCCATTGGCATGGGCACTGCAGGGGCCCCCAGGGGCCCCGCGGCACCCCCTACCGCCATCCTGTTCCTGGCGGGAGACCCGCCAGGAACAGGATGGCGGTAGGGGGTGTCAGAATCCCCATGGCGGCGGAGCGCGCTCCCCGCAGGGCAGCGGGAAACCGGCGGGAGACCGCCGGTTTCCCGCTACTGACCGCGGCAGAACCGCCGCGGTCAGAATGCCCAGCGGTGCACCGCCAGCCTGTTGGCGGTGCTACCGCGGTCATTCGCCCTGGCGGTTTTTACCGCCAGGGTTAGAATGACCACCTATATCTCTTCGATCGACCTTCTTGGCACCTTGATCATTTGACTCGATCTGGATACTGGAGCTGTGAGCTGTCAACTTCAGTGTCATAGATTTCTAAGGATAGTGAAGAAGTAGCAGTAGTCACTGAGTTTTCAAGGTCAGTCTTTCTTTCACCATTTTGAGTTGAAGACCGATGAATCACAGGCCTGAAGTGAGACGAGTCTCTGGTAACAGACATCCAAGGGTGCTGGCTGTCACATGTGTTCTTTGGCAGACACAAGTTGGAAGGGTTTAGCATCATATGGAGCATCAGATTTTCTTTTACCCATCTGGAAAGGGATTACCCAATCACCTTTTTTAAATGTGATGTCCTTGCATGTCACCTCTTGTCAGTGTAAGCATTCATTTTCTGTTTGTTAACCAAGTCCCTTGTATGAATCCTGTTCTCACTCTGATCACTTTTGGTGGTCCTTTAAGGTAACTTGGCTGTCATTGCTCTCCCAAACATCAGTCACAGGACTTTTGCATGTGGTCAAGTGGGGTGTTGAACAATAAGCTTGCAGAGTAGAATGTATTACTGTTTTCAAACTGAGCTTCTCAAGAGTTGCATGCTGAACTGCTTTCTTTAGCATACTCATAAAATGCTCAACAAGTCTTTTGGCCTGCGGCCACAAAGGTATAATCTTTTAATGCTTTATGTTTTGGTGCTCCAGGAATTCTTTGAATTCTTTACTGTTATAAGGTGGGCCATTTTCAGGCTTCACAATGTCTGTAATGCCTCATGTAGCAAAGATGCTATCAAGGCCCATATTTATACTTTTTTTAGCGCCGCATTTGCGTCATTTTTTGACGCAAAAGCAGCACAAACTTACAAAATACAATTGTATTTTGTAAGTTTGCACCGCTTTTGCATCAAAAAGCTGCGCAAATGCGGCGCTAAAAAAAGTATAAATACGGGTCCAAGTTTTTTAATGATTAATTCGTGAGTTGTAGATGAGAAATCTTCAAATTCAGGGAGCCATGAGTAATCATCAACAATCACCATCAGGTGATGTCCCTTTTCCAATGGACCACAGAAGTTGATGGCTATGCTGTCCCATGCATGCTTAGGAAGTTCTGACATATTCAGAGTATGTTGAGTAAAAGTGGTAGAAAGGCAGCAGCATATATGAAAGGGCTTGTGTTCCTTTTCATCTCTTTCATCTAAGTACGGAAACCACACTCGATCTCGTAGAGCTCTTTCTGTGGCAAAGATAGCACAATGTGCTTTGTGAGTCACTTCAATTACTTTCTGTTGCAGACTCTTAGAAATCAGGATTCTCAACACTCGTAGCATTACTCCTTCTTGAGTTATAGGCTATTCATCCTTGACATTTTTGTATTTTTGATATTCACCATCACTGGTGAGAGGTCGAGTGTGTCCATTCCACAACTGATGTTTAATTATGTCCTTTAACTTCAGCATGTCACTATCATGACTAATGGCAGTGATAATATGGGCTAACAAAATAGCAGCTGGTGTATTTGACTTGACAATGAAATTAATATAGGCTTCAGCCGTCTTGGATGGATTGCCGTGACCTTGTATAGGCACACTCAAACAGGAGTCAACATGATTTGGATCCTTTTCTGGATGATGCACAATCATATAATCGTATTCTTGTAATCGGAGTCCCTATTCTTCAATAAAAAGAGACATCTTGGCTTTCGGATTGTCAAAGATGGTCAGTAGAGCTTGATAACTAGTTAAAAGCTTGAAAGGCTTTCTGTACAGGAATAAATGGAAATGCTTGCAAACCCACACCACAGTCAAACTCTCTTTCTCAGCTTGTGAATAAGCATGTTCTGTTTGAGACAAACGTCTACTACCTGTGCAAGGCCACACCTAACGCAAAAGGGCTGATATAAATAACAATCTACGTATGAAGCCTTGGATTAAGATATGCCATTTCAGGAGCATGTTCAATGGAGTGTTTGATCCTCTTGAAAATTCTCTCACATTCTTAGGACCATTACAAATAAAAACATTTCTTGGTTAACTATCGTAATGGAGCACCAACAGGGCAACGTCTTATATGTATCTTAAATAGTAAGTGCCCTTGCCCAGAAAGGAATGCAACATTGAAACATCTTGTGGGGGATCAGCATTTGATAGAGCTTGCTCTTTTGCAGGATCAGGTGTTCTACCCCCCTCAGAAAAGATATGGCCAAATAATTTTAGCTTTGTCTTGTTGAATTTGCACTTGTCTGTATTCAAAGTCAGTCCTGCATCACTGAGTAAACGACATGCTTGTGTGAAAGCTCTACCATGTTCCTTTGGGTGCAGCTCTGAAAAT
The DNA here is from genome assembly GCF_031143425.1 of Pleurodeles waltl. Lineage (NCBI taxonomy): Eukaryota > Metazoa > Chordata > Amphibia > Caudata > Salamandridae > Pleurodeles > Pleurodeles waltl. Next base: position 855,052,188 of record NC_090450.1, read on the forward strand.
TAATACGTAATCGCTATAACTGAACGCATTCACAACAGGTTGTATGATACGACTAATGACGTCTTGAAATGTTTTGCAGCCAATGACACACCAAAATTATGGGCCAGATTACGAGTCTGGCAGTCTCATGGCTGCCAGACTCGCGGTGGTGGTCAGATACCCAAAGATGTGGCGGGCCAACTGCCACATTACAAATCTGGTGGTCAAACCACCAAAAGACCACCGTCTCTGCCAGGATCTCTGATTGCAACGGGCTAACGGAGTTCTTGGTTGTTATAATCCAGGGTGGGGCTGATTACAACCACGTTGTTTGCCAGCCTTTCCATGGCAGTTCTACTGCCATGAAAAGGCTGGTGGAGAACAAGTGTTGAGGGCCACAGGGTGGGCCCTGCACTCCCCACAACACTTTTTTGGGCAGTGCAGGGGCCCCCTTGCCTGCACCATCGGAATGTGCACTGTCTGTTCAGAGGGTGTTAGGGAGGCCCCGTGTGAGAACGGCATTGGACTCAGCTCCATGTGGAACTGAGTCCAGTGCCGTCACACATTTTCAGAGGGTGTTAGCGAGGCCCCATGTGTGAACTGCATTCAACTCTGCTCCATGTAGAACCAAGTCCAATGTCGCCACATGTTTCCCACTAGGCTGACTGGCGGAAACCAAGTTTTCCGCCAGTCAGCCCAGTGGGGAATCCTAATAGGGCAGGTGGCAGACCACCAGCTCCGAGGTGGCCTCCTCCTCATGGGTCCGGCAGTCGGGGTTTACAACACCCAAACTCATAATCAGGCCCTATGTCTTTTGTATTGAGACAAACCAACTGTGTAGAAAAGGTTGTAATGTACCTGCAACTGCCTTCCAGTTCCAACTGATGATATACTTTATTTAAATCAAGGTGAGAAAAGACCATTTAGTTGCATCATCATGTCAGTAATGTGTAGACCTGGTTGTCAATCGTGTTCAATTGCTTTGTTTGCCTGATGCACGTCAATGCAGATGCATACAACTCCTTCACTGACTTTTTTAGGCACCTTTACTATGGGAGAAACCCATGGGGTTAGACTAGTGACATGCTCAGTAATGACATTTAGGTAGCGATTTAAGTTCCTTTACAACAGCTTCTTGTAAATTAAAAAGCAATTTTTCTATGTCTCTGGGCAACAGGACGAACATCTTCTCTAACTTGCAGTTTTACTTTCAAAGTCTTAAGCTGCCCTAACCAATGAAACAACAAAAGAAATTAGCTTACTATTTCATTATGAGCATTCACGTTATAATTCACAGAAATCAGTCCCCTGAAGCACATGGGGCACACTGTACGAAGAATAATTGCATTTCTTAATGGTCCGAATCGCTATTTCAGGCCATTAAAAAATATAAACAGAGCTTTTCTTAGGTACAAATCCCTTTAGGGGATCACAAATTGCGATTTCTACCCTGTAGAATAGGGATTTCCTGTTTGCGATTCCTGGATGTGAAGTTGATGGTAACCAGATGCAATTTCAAATCAGCAACCCACAGTGCTTTATTAAAATTGCAAATTGCAATAGAGCACACACATGCCCCTTAGGCATCTGTGTGCTCTCCTGGTAGAGCCTTATTTTTGGGGTGCACCAGCAGGGGTCTTTTGTCCATTTCCATCCTTGGTTTTGCATTTCCTAAATAGCGATTTCCTAATCCCAGGAAATACAAAAGAAGACCATTGACTCAAATGGAATGTGATTTCTCAATAGCGATATCCTAATAGCAATTCCGCCTTTGTAGGAATTGCTATTAGGAAATCAGTATCTTAGTAGATTGCATTTGGCATTTCTTAAATAGCGATTTCTATAAAGTCACTATTTAAGAAATGCATCTGGCCCATGGATCGGTGCGTGTATATTCGTTTTCTTATGTTTCACTGTCACCACAAATGAACCTTGACTTTTTATGGAGGTTGATGCAGCCCATGTATACAGAAGGGTCTTTGATGGCGTAAGCCGCTGTAATGGAGACAGTTCAATGAATTTCTCCTCAGGCATTATGGTTATTAACACACCACTGTCCATAACGTAAGGTATTGAACAACCATTCATTTTCAATGTAATGTTTGGACAGGGTTTGTATGATTTTTCTGCTTTGGTATGTCGACTTTTCTTTTTCTTCACATGCGTCCAGTTCAACATGCGCACATTTCTCTGAGATAAACAGCAACATGGCACAGTCACTTTCTTCACTTTCACTTGATATTTTAACAGAGGAGCTGTTTGACGATGATTTAGATGACGATCTACTTCATTTAGTATCAATTTGCCTGAACTGATGTCACCTCTTGGCCTTGTGAACGCGCATTGAATGTTGCTTCTGGAATGTTCTGGCAGCCATTTTGTCTGTGCGCAGTGACGCATTTTATTTTTCCTTCGCTCTACACATCATCACAAAATGGTTCCCTTTCTTACGACCTTTACATATCTGTCCAATAGGCAGACAAGTTCCTTTGTGTGGGAATGAATATTCACATCTAAAACATCTTTTTACATGTAGACATCACTTTGTGTCCTTCAGTCTTTTTCTTTAGCTTACTTTTCACACTCATGACTGATTTGGTCTGAGCACCTCCAGCCTCCATGTCAGCAGCTTGTCTTTCAGCACCCTCCTCAGCTCTGGCAGCCATCAACACTCGCTCCAGACTAAGAGTTTCTCTCAGAATTAATTGTCTGAATGAATCTGACAAGCATCCCTCAATAACTCTAAAACGCATAGCTTCTTCATCATTAAATTTATTGAACTTACAGTGTCTGATGAGTTCATGAAGTCTTTCCAAAAACTCATCAATGGTTTCACTAACTCTTTCTTTGGCATTCTTGACTGAAAAATAACATTTGGTGCTGGATTGAACTTGATACTCAAAGCATTTTTAATCTGATGGTACTTGACTTCATCAGTTCTTGGCATTTTCTTTATGACTTCTTTTACACCATAACCATCAGAATCTTTGAGATACTTGTTAATCCTTCTGCTATCTCTGCACGTGCATCAAGGAAGTCCTCAAATGTCTCTATCCAAGCAGTCCATCTATCACCAATATTTAGCTTTTGGGCAGTATCAAAAGGTATTGGGGTTTTCAGGAAGGCGGTAGCATTGTATCCTAGCGGGGGACTTACTGACGTTTAAAATAACGTGCTCTCTGATGCTGTATGATGATCATGTTTATGCAACCTTTCTCTAGAGTTCTTTGAAATGTGGGTCTCAGGATTGTCTTTGACATCAGTTGGAACTGCTTTCTCATTAGCTGTCATCGTCCAGTTTCACGAATCCAGCTGTTGTCTTTAACTCTTTGCTCTTTGAATACCTGTGAAGTAGTACTGAGCCCCACTCGTCAGCCTAGTGAGCAACTGCATCCGGTATGGACAGCTGTGTAAGCACAACCCTGGGCACTTCTCCTTGAGCCACTTCGCTGAATGTTGTGGCACGATGACTCTCTTTAGCGGACTCAGTAAATTATTTATTTCCTCCTTTTTACATGCCAGTTTGCATTTTCTGACACCTGGTTGATCTCTGCCTTGCAGAACTTCTGTTTGCAACTTTCCTTGGTGAGTTATAATTATCTTTGCTTGCGCTTTGTAAACCTGGTTGCATCCACCTTCAGAGTTAACACTCCATACTATGCATACCTTCATTTTGCGTGGCAGCACAGCACCTTTTAGTATGGCCTTGGTTGTGGTTTCTTGACTAAAGATGCATAGACTTTCTTTATCTTCAGATGCTTAACATTGGCTGGAATAGCGCTTTGACTCCACATGCGCCAACTCAGAACTTCAATGAAGGCACACGTGGCACGCACAAGCAACTTGCCTGGACCACAGCAAACTCTGTGGGAGAGCACTGTCTTTCTTCGGGTTACATATCCCCTAGCTCATCATCAGTTATAGCATCCTTCCCAGCTTGAGTATCCTCCAATGTCTACTCAACACACAGAGCTGTAAAACACACATCTTTATTCCTCTGCATGTACCTGTGAACTCCAACATTCTAAACCAAGCCTTCATTACATTTGATTTTAGCGATTATGTCTCACTGCTAGGGAATCTGTTCCGAGCCAAAAGGGTTCCATCCTAAAACTTGCAAGACAATACAATGTCTAGTGTAATTGGCAGTTGACCTTTGTGCATACCTCCCAGACAGTACCACAAAGGAGGATCTGGATGTTGATAGGGTCTCTGATAAGGGGACAGAGTTGTCACCTACCACAGCTGATCTTCAAAGGCGCTGTCTCAGCCTACACACCAGTGTTTAATTGGAGCTGGTGGTTTCAGGTGCTGGGTACCGGCATTTAACTGTCAACACTGGCACATATTACAATCCACAGCATAGTAATTCAATGTATTTCAAAAGTGACTGATACCTGTTGCCCATTGGCACTGCTGGCAGGGGAATGGGTGGTGCAAGATGCAATGGATTCCTGAAGAGGGCCCTGTCACTAATTGTTGACAAATTAAGCACTGTCACACCCAAAGGTCTTCATACTAGCCTATTGTGCCCTCAGACAGACTAGGACCTAGGCAAGGAGACCGGAAATGTCACACACCTCTGTAGGAGGACACTCCAAAAACCTCTCCCACTTCCAAGTGGGCACCAGGTATACATATTGTACCCTCAGACCCACTCTTCAGACTCCTGAACCTATGGAGACTACACAAGAAGGATGCCCTGCTGCTCTGCTGCTGTGCTGCTTGAGGCCTACACTACTTGCAAAGAAGAAACACTGGACCTGCACCCTTCATCCCAGGCAGAACTGACAACAAGGCTCAGCTGACCAACCTCCTGGTAGAGCTACAGGGACACAACAAGCTCCAGAGGCCTCCCTGCATCTGGGCAGCTGACCTGCTGCCTGAATCTGCAGCTGGACTTGTCTGAGCTCTGCAGGCCTCTTCTGGAGTGAGTTCCTGATCCTGAAGAGGTGCCCCTCAGGTCCTGTATCCTTGTGTGACAGCAGTTGAACTCCTCCTTAAAGAAAACCTGAGGTTTTGGGCTCTTGGTGACTGCAAACTGGTCTGTTCGCACCAAGATTTTGCTGCCAGTGCCTCCCGCCAACCAGGCGTTCTGGTGAATCCGTCTGTGATACCTGCCCTGCTCTTTGCGCTACAGCTACGACTATCCACAATGCTCTCCCTGCTCCCCGCAGCCTCCTCATCACAAACAGAGCTCTTCGTGCTGGACTTTAGAAGGCAAATCTTTCAGTGGGACTAACCTGGTTCTTGTATCCGGCCCACGCTGCATTGTGATTGTCTTGAACTTGTAACTTCACCCAGTCCTGCACGATCAAATAGCCGCAAGTGGTGCTTTGTTCTTTTAGGTGCTATACTTACCTGAAATCCTTAAAATTGCATATCTCTGATTCTACTGATTGGATTTTTGTTATTTGGGATAAAATAATTAATTAAATATTACTCTTGTTTCTAAATTGGAGTGGGATTTTTCTTGTGTCATCTCTTCACTTTATTACTGTTTGCGTATTGCATAAATTCTTTACACATTGCTTCTAAGTTTAACCTGACTTATTTGTGTCAAGCTACCAGAGGGTATAGCACAGGTTAATTTAGTGACATTTTGTGGGTCACACTGATAGGGATTGTGGCTGTTGTTTCAGTAGGGTTTTAGTCCCCTCAACAAAACCCCAATTTCCCACATGCCTTGAGCCTGATCTTGGATATTTTGTGTAATGTTTTAGACAGCTGGACTGTCTAGTGTCATATCTTTAAGTTTCATGTCACCTGTGGGATAGCACTGCTACCTAAAGCTCGTGCGTGGAAGACTTGTGTGACGTGATGGGCACTGCTATTGTTTAAAGTAAAATCAGTACGTTCTGTGTAACTTGTGAGATAGTTCTGCTGTGCAAAGGACAGCACGACACTTGCAATATGGTTCACTCTTCTTTACACATAAAATATCTCTATAGTCTGAGACATAGCCTTATTGTCTGCATTGAAAACCTGTACCTTCTACATCCCTTGAGGCAGAGCTATTCTGTGTAAGCTATGTGCTTGCTATGTTTGTGGCCTTGAATTAAGGCTCTCCTGTATAAAAGGAAATGGAATTTGTCTGAGCCTTGTAACATGACACGGTCCCTTTCATTCCTGCATAAAAAAGAATGCAGCCAATTGAGGGGACGCTGACAATTACGCTAAACACCGGCATAGGCCAAATAGGTAAGGTTGCTTTTCTACATGAGCATTTTCATCTGAAATTGGAGTTCGAATATATAACATGTAAATAAAAATATGTCTTCATCCTGCAGCTAAACTGCACTTTACAGGTAACCACTTGAAAGCCTGTAATCCGACAGCACGCGCTTTGGGAACTTCGTGGCCTCTTTGTTAGGATAATCTATTTACCTAATTTACTTTTTAAAATTGCATTGTGGCAGTAACTGTAGTTACTGGCCCCATCGAAGTATAGAGACCACTTGTAATACGAGCCTTAATCCTGAACTACGGAGAATAGCTCGGTTGTCTTTCTAATCCATTCCATTTGCAGGATTGCCTTATTTGCTCCAAGTATTCATTCTTTTTTGTGATTTTCCCCTGTTCAGCTATTTTCTAGAACTACGTCTCTTGTAGCTGAAGATTAATTTAATGTAATGCAAGCATATATTGAAATCAAGTTATATTGTATGCAGTATTGTAATGTACTTTGTGAAAGTCAATTAATCAGAAACCATTGTTTTTTATGTTTTAACAGGGACGGAATGAACTATCCATCCAGTGGCTGGATTGCACAATGTTCATTCAGTAAACTCACTTGACAAAACTGTAAAATCATAAACAAATACGTTTATTGCACTGTTCGTTATTCACCTTGACTGTCAAATTTGAAAAGAGAATGTGTGCTATATGAAAACCTCACTTATATTATTTTATACAATGTAATGGTGTTTCACATATAAAAACACTTTTGTTTACTTGTCAGAAATTAGGGTAATTATTTTGGAGGGGGGACCCTGCAGCTTACTAAACGCAATCAGGTTAAGCCAAAACATAGTTCTGACCGAATCTCTGCTCAACAGCTGGTAGCTATGGCACAAGCAGCAAGCAATCCCAGGAGAAGTGCATGTTAGTTCACACAGTATCAACATTTTTAAAGCAACACAATAAAATGACCAAACCAATTTAGGAAAACATAGAAAAAACATATAAGCAAAAAGACACCACATCATTTAAATAGGTTAAGGAAAATCAGAGATATAGAATTCTTAATGATTTAAGGGAAAAGGTGTTAGAAAAAGTAGAGAGTTGTTGAAAAACAGTAGTACGCTGATGGCCGGGAGCTAAGCACCACTTCAGGCTGACCGAGATGGAGTGGATGTCAGAAGCACCAAGTGGGTCATTCTGTTAAAAGTTTTTTCTTCAAGCTTAGACTATGAGATGTAAGTCAAAATATGGCAGTTAGACATGGTTCACATTTTTTTTACCAGGAAATCCATACTATATACCAGCCCCCACCTCCTTTTGAATCACTTTCTTTTTACCTTGTTGTAAAATTAGCCAGGAGTCCCTGTTTCAAAGAAGTATAAACTTTTGTCCAGAGCGAGGCCTGTCTTCTACTCCTTAGCCACCCCTCTATTTAGATGAGCTCTCCCCCCACTTAACAGGGTGCAAACTGATCCTCTGCACATCTCTAACTGGAGCCTGGCTATCCTGGCTCAAAATGAATAGGAAGAGCCCTCCATGGAATCTTCAAGTTGGAAGAGATATTGCTAAGAATTGGAAATATCCATTTTTTGTATGATGTACCTCCAGATTTTTGCCTTCATTTTTTTGGCTGTAGAACCCTGTGCTCTTTGTCCCTGTTAACCAGCGGCAAAGAACCTTTGCTCCTCCTTTCAACATTATGAAATTGGCATACACCTAATTGATGTATTTAACTTACCTGTAAATCCCTAGTATAAGGTACAAACCATAACAATGCTTGTGTGTGTTGAATGTCATCAGTCAGCTTTAGGAACGATTGTGCACCCAAAGTGCAAATAATACTGCAGACCTACCATTTGTAGCCTGGTTGTGCAGTTTTAAAACTGCAACTTTGACCTGTCAAAATAGCCCTTTTGGCAGGCCTAAACCCTCCTTTTAACTATTCATAAATCACACCTTATTATAACTTCCTGCCCACATGGCAGGGTGCATCTATATAAAATGACATGACTACCAGAGTGCCTGGCCTAATATATGACCATTGCATCAATCTTACAAAGGACTTACCAAACCCTAACTTACATAATATTACCCAAAGTTAATTCCATGGGAATGTGCCAAAGGTGTTATGTGTCTACACCCGGATTGCCTCCCAATACTCATCTAAGATTATACATTATATACCCCATTACGAGTTAGCCGGAGCTGTGTCCCCTGAATACCGCTCTGGGTACCTAAGAACTTCCTGGTGTCTCTGGCTATCAGAATTATTGGATCCTCAAACTCCCAACCCAGTAATTCCATCCATGGAAACACCAGACCTAGAGATCCCTGGAGAGCTTCTTGGGTCCGGTCAGATACCCCACCTAGCCCTGTCTGCTCTCATTCTTCATCTGGGGAGGAAGCTCCCTCAGCTAAAGTGAAATGGTTTTTGCCCTCATACTACGCCATCACCAGACCTCCCACTGCTTAGACTAAAAGGCCCCTACAACATATACCACCTGCTCCAGGCAGCTGGTAAATATTTGAGGATTTGAGCCTGTTATTTTCCCTGGAAGAAGGAAAAACAAGAATATTTATATCTGGTTTTATTAGGTCTGTGTGTTTTCCCCATTGCAGGAGAAAAGCCTTGTAAACCCTCTTATCTCAAGGGCAGATACTTTAAATCTGTCCCCGGTATCTTCACGCGGAGATGACAGGGAACTCAGAATGAGTTCGTACTCCTGAAAGAATTTCCTGCAGCATCGTACGCGAGTTCTTTTTGTGAATTTCCCTTTGTCACCATAAAGTAGCATTTGTTTGGTGATCTATTGCAAACCCTTATTCTGTTCACATAGGCGTGTGTTTGAGTGCAGTAGTTTATTTAAATAACTAGCTTTCTTCTTTTATCTTTTCCTCTCATATTTTTGTTGTTTTGTTCTTCCTTTCTTCTTCGTTCCAATTATTTTCTTTACTTTCACTTTTTCCATTTTCTTTCTTCTTCTTCTCTTCATTATTTGAGAATATTATTTGAGAATATTCTTAAGTTATTTGTTCAATATCTAATCATGTGGCTTGTTGACACAAAACACTTTTCTTGTATGTTGTGCTTCCTTTCCATTATTTGTCACACCTGTACTGTCGTTCCCTTGTTGTTTTGTTTCTCTATAAATAGGCCATTTAGTGATTGCGAGTTCTTTCCATAGGTGGTTGCTAAACTTCGCAAGTTCATTACATTTTACATTCGATTTGATGGATGTGCAAGTGGATGCTTTCTGTAATCCACTTCCTTTACTCATGCAGATCTAATTTTCTCAACAAATTTGGCCTTTTCCCTCCTTCCCATACTTTTCACTCTATCCATGGAACTGTGGACTTGAAGAGAGTGAGGTATCACTTAACCCGCTGAGACTTGCTCCGCTCACATATATGGTGCTTGCCATTGATTCACTTCAAGGTCTATAAGTACACATGCAGTTTTCCTTTGTGGCACCCACAGAAAAATGCATGAAGGGATTCCAGAATCCCATGTATCTCTGAAGGTCTAACCCACCCCAAAATTAGTGAATCTCACACCACTCGCCTACGTAGAGGTCTTAGAAACGGGAATTTCACAATGTGTTACCTATCTATGGTTGACAATTGTAAGTGCTGCATTCACCACATAAGTGATGAAATGCTCTTGAATTACAGCTGGAAGGTCAGCTTAACAACAATGCTGCATTTAGGTAATTGCATGCCAATTTGGAAACTTCTTCTGACCGAATTGTTATCACTGTTGTTAGAGGGCTGTATTAAGAACATGTTCTTGTTTTTTCAAAAAAGGTGAAATTCAGTTTAGTGGTTTCAAAATAATCGACATAAAAAATGCCAAGACACCTATATACACACATATAATATGAGCATTGCTTGCCTACATTAATAAAGGAAATCAAAAGATGACAGCAGTGCAGAAACCAAAACCGAAAAAGAGGGTGTATTGGCGTTAGAAAGACTCCAAAGTCACGAAATCCCTTCACATACATTCACTGGAAGCGACAAATGTCTATGCACAGGTGCTTTACCTGGTACATTTTATGATTTTCAGTCTTTGTAACTTTAATATCTCTCACCTTCTCATTCTTAGTAGGTTTCAATATTGATATTCTGAAAGGGATGGTAAAAAACTTCCCTGCAATTCAATAAAATGAGCAATTTATTGAAGTTTAGCCTAATGACCCAATAAATCCTGATGGTTGGCAGACCCGCTTTTGCACAACAGCGAAAGCAAATATAATCAAAATACAATTCAAACCTAACCTGTGAATTGTAAAACAAGGTTATTTGTTTTTTGAACAATTTACAGGCATTCTTCTTACGAATGCATAGAGGTTTTCTTCAGTATTAAGGAAAACATGTTATTTTTATTTTGCACTATTTAAATTTCCAGGGGGCTACTTCACACATTCCAAAAGAAATAATTGTCAAATTGGTAAATGGTGGTAGGGAAGGTTATGTCAATGATTAACAAGCACGTAGGTATTGCTTGACTGTCTATGTCATGTAGTCAATCTTCTTATACCCTCAGTTGCTGAAATGTTTGCAGTAACTATTGATGGCTTGTTTCGACACAGCAGTCATAAGTGCACATCGCCAAAGAAGAGGATTGAGAAATGGGAAGCTTACTATGTGCACTGGGGAGAATGTTGGCATTATTCGAGTGCTGCCTTGGGTTCCCTGTGGTTTCTTAACAGCAAGAGCTATTTACAATATATGGTACCATACATCTGGGCAGTGCGCGAAGAAGAGGTCTGTCTTTGTTTTCTTCTCTTTCAGGCTGTGTTCACATCTGTAATGAGGGTGTGTCTTATCTTCCGTTATTCCTGTGTCAGTAGATCAGCCATATTTTATTCTATGACTAAATTCTTAGATTTGCAAGGTGTTTCAAATTAACCTTGAGCTGATCTTGACTACGTGGTAGGTGAAGGAGTCTATTAAAGAAGTTTTTTGAAAATGTTTTTCGTTGTGCAGTGATTGGAGTTGTTATCTCGGTCAGAGCCGCATGGCAACTGTTCACAAAATTCCTCTCCAAGCTAAATGAATATATTCTCCTACCTAATGTCTCTCTTGCTGCATGATTGTCAGTGCTAGCCGATATTAGAGCTCACAGAGAGAAACATATGGAGATAGAGATATACTCGATTTCCTAAAAGATTAGTCTTCAAAATTCAGACATTTTTCTTCCACTAAAGTCACAAAAGACTCAACTCTCTTTTCATACTAAAATTACTTTTTTAAGGCTAATCTCAAAACAGTATACACAACCATGGATTTATCATGACGCAGGACAACAATAAGACACAACTGATCATTGATAAAATCTGACAGTTTCTCAAACAGTTCAAACAGTAAATGTATGAATTTGGTTTACTGATTGATGAGGATGAAACACTACTCAAGCAGTGTTGGACTTTTGCTTATGCAGGGTCATCCCCAGTCTTTTTGCCTCCTGCCTCCTATTTTTTTCTGACCTGTTGCTGTTAGCTTTTCAACTCTGAGCACTTTACCACTGCTAACCAGTGCTAAAGTGCATATGCTCTCCGTGTAAATTGTATGTAATTGGTTTATCCATGATTGGCATATTTGATTTACTAGTAAGTCCCTAGTAAGGTGCACTAGAGGTGCCAGGGCCTGTAAATCAAATGCTACTAGTGGGCCTGCAGCACTGGTTGTGCCACCCACATAAGTAGCTCTGTAATCATGTCCCAGACCTGCCACTGCAGTGTCTGTGTGTATATTTTTACACTGTAAATTCGACTTGGCAAGTGTACCCACTTGCCAGGCCTAAACCTTCCCTTTTCTTACATGAAGGCACCCCTAAGGTAGGCCCTAGGTAGCCCCAAGGGCAGGGTGCAGTGTATGGATAAGGTAGGACATATAGTAATGTGGTTTATATGTCCTGACAGTGAAATACTGCCAACTTCGTTTTTCACTGTTGCAAGGCCTGTCTCTCTCATAGGATAACATGGGGGCTACCTTTAAATATGATTAAAGTGTAGATTCCCCTAGAGAGTAGATGGACATGTGGAGTTTGGGGTCCCTGAACTCACAATTTAAAAATACATCTTTTAGTAAAGTTGATTTTAAGATTGTGCATTTGAAAATGCCACTTTTAGAAACTGAGCATTTTCTTGCTTAAACCATTCTGTGACTCTGCCTTGTTTGTGGATTCTCTGTCTGGGTCAGTTTGACAGTTGGGTTGTTTTTCACCTCGCACTAGACAGTGACACAAAGGCGGCTGGGGTGTAACATGCATTTCCTGATTAGCCATCTCGGCTAGGAGGGAGGGGTGGAGTGGTCACTCTCATCTGAAAGGACTGTGCCTGCCTCTGACAATGCCGGCTCCAACCCCCTGGTGTGTGTCTGAGGCCTTGCCTGGGCAAGGCAGGATTTAACAAGTAGGCGTGAGTCCCCTTTGAAGAAAGGTGACTTCAAAGACTAAAATGGGTATAAGAAGGGCACCCAAATCTACAGACTTTAGAAACACTTCTTGAACCAAGAGGAACCTCTGCCTGGAGAAGAGCTGCTAGCTGAGGAAGAAGTGCTGCCCTGCCTGTGACTGTGGTTTGTGGAGCTTTCCTGCAGTGCTGCTTCTGCCAGAGTAAGAGGGCAAAGACTGGACTTTGTGTGCCTTCCATCTTGTGAAGAAATCTCCAAGGGCTTGAGTTAGAGCTTGCCTCCTGTTGTTTGAAGTCTCAGGGACAGCAAATACTTCTCTCTGCCAGCACCTGGGGTCTCTGGAGAGACTCCTGCTCTGACAAGTGGTGCCCTATCCAGTCCCTGGGCCCTTGAAAGAAAAGCTGGTGGAAATCCAAGGAAATCGACTTCGGATGACTCCGGACCGACGCCGCTACTGAATCGGGTGACGCCGCCTGCACCTGACGCCGTGACCTTCGCTGGAACGCAACGCTCTTCGCAGGCCCAACGCCACTGCAGCCCCGCTGAAGTCCGTGACTCCGTGGATGTCGCCGCACCACGTCGTGACAGACGCCGCTCGAAGTGCACGGATTCAATGTTTCGCACAGACGCCGCGATTCCCGACTTCGCGCATCAGCTTGTTTTCACTCTTCACCAAAGGTACTGTACTTGGGGCTCTACACGACTCCGTGTCCGGCGCCGCTGGTGTCGGCTTGTTGGGAACGACTCCGTCATGACGCCGTGTTAACATCTCATCAAAGCATTTTTGTTTCTAAGCGCTATTTTTGAGTTTAATCTTTAAAAATTCTTAACTTGACTTGTGTATGTCGGATTTTTGTCGTTTTGGTCTTGTTTTGTTTAGATAAATATTTCCTATTGTTCTAAACCGGTGTTGTGTCATTTTGTAGTGTTTTCATGAAGTTACTGTGTGTGTTGGTACAAATACTTTACACCTAGCGCTCTGAAGTTAAGCCTACTGCTCTGCCAAGCTACCAAGGGGGTAAGCAGGGGTTAGCTGAGGGTGATTCTCTTTTACCCTGACTAGAGTGAGGGTCCTTGCTTGAACAGGGGGTAACCTGACTGTCAACCAAAGACCCCATTTCTAACATTGGTGATCAGCGGTTGGGATTTGGACTTGTATTTGTACTTGACATACAGTGATTAAGTGTACACTACTGTTTTGAGTTCAGACCACTACGTGACCACATACTACTTGTCTTGTGATTCTGCTTTTTGTTCTCTGATGTCCTCCTGGAAGTATTGCTAATATTTCTGGACTTTGGTTTTTGGTTGTGAAGCCTTTGCAGAATGGAAGTCAATTTCTGGCACCTATTTATGTATAAAAAGTGGCAGCTTAAAGCATTCTGCATGGAAAGGGGACTGGCTGTGAACAAGAAATCCAGAAGGGAGGATCTTGAGTCAGCCATGTTTCAGTATGAATTGAAACGTTGTCAGGCAACACCACCAAATGAGTCTGAGGAGGATAACTACTCTGAGGAGGAGGACTACTCTGAGGAGGAGGACTACTCTGAGGAGGAGGGCAGTGGCCCTGAGGAGGGAACAGAAAGAGATGATTGGCTCCTAGCTCGAATCCGGAGTCTGGAAGAGCTAGATGCAGAGCTTGAGAGGGCTGAGGAGAAGAGAGCCTTAGTCCTGGAAAAAGAAAGGATTACAGCTCAAGAGCTGAGCTGTGAAGAGCTGAAGCTGGAGGCCATGAGGGCTGAGTCCAGTTCAGATGGTGGCAGCAAAAATCTTGTATCCAGTACTGCTGAAGAAGTGCACATGCCCAGAGATGTGGTGCCCTACTTGAAGGAGGGAGTTAACACACGCCAGGAGGTTCAGGGGTATGAGGTAGCTCCAGTGATGCACAGGGTCCTTGAGGTGGATTGGGGAACTGGCATGGGGAGTCATATTCCTACTGGTGGGAGGGACACTCTACTGACTCTAGGTGAGAGTGACAGGGAGAGGGGTTCCCCCAAGGTAGAAGTCCTGGTTATGGAGTGTGAAGACATCCCAGAAGAGTGTGGGTTGAGTGTCAGGGACAGTCAGGTACTGTCTCACAAGTCTCAGGAGGGTGATGTGGGGTGCTTTTCCAAAGCAGAGTCACTGGACGGTTGGGTGAAGGGTACTTTGGTTAATTCATGTAAGGGGCTGAGTGATGTAATTGCTGGAGAGCATATGTCTAGTCCTTATTTTCCAGAGCTACGCCAACACCAGGTGGAGTGTGAGTTCTCTGACCCCAGGGAGCTTACAATGGAGGCAGACCTCTTGGTGAGTACCAGAGAGTCTGAAGAGGCATTTGGGGGGGCTCCTGAGAGGAGTGGTCTAGGTATTTCCCAACCAGGTGAGGTAGGGAAGGATTGTAGTGTCCCAGGTATGTCCCAGTGTAGTGGGATGGGTGAGGGACCCCATGTCCAGTCTCTGAGGAGAGGGAATGGGGATGGGCTGAGGTCCAAGGTGCCCGAGATCCGGTCCCAGGTCCTGGAGGGTTCCATGAGGGAACACCAGGAGGGGAGCCTAGCCTGTACCATAGGGCCATCTGTTGAGGGAGATCCCACAGTGTCAGGAGAACTTGAGGGGGCGGCTGTAGCCAGCGTCCCACCAGTTCTGGTGTCTGGCAGTACCACTCCTAGTGAGGGGGTGCAGAAGTCCAGACAGAGGGTTGATAGGGGGTTGCGGACCCCAGTGGAGAACCTGGAGGATCAGGGGTCAGCTCTGAGAGCAGGGGCCCCCAGGAATGACCTTGGTGAGACCATTTCTGGGTTGGGGGGAATCTAGACTCTGTCAGATGGGCAGAGGTCAGGAGACCTGCGCCAGCCAGACTCTTGTGTGGTCCTTGGGGACAGTGTGTCCCTTGAGGGGGGTAAGTGTGCCCCTCTGGAAGTCCTGGTGTGCCAGGCAGTGGTTCAAGCCGCAGGGTGGTGACCCTGGGTTGGATGACCAGGTTCAGAGGGTAAACTCTGACCTGGTGGGGGGTAGGTATGCCCCCCAGGAATTCCTGGGTTGCCAGGCAGTGGTCCAGTCTGTGGGTACAGACCCTGGACTGGAGGATCAGGTGCAGGGGATAAACCCTGACCTGAAGGGGGGGGCGGTTTGCCCAATCACCCCCCCGGTGTGATTTCAAGGGGTACTCTCCCTGAGGGGTGGGTGCAGAACCCTGAGAGTAGGGAAAGGGGAGAGAAAGACTCACCCCTGACCCCAGAGCAATCTAAGGGTACAGACCCTGGATTGGAAGGCCAGGTTCAGGGTGTACCCCCTGACCTGGAAGAAGGGGCTACTGCTAACAGTGCCCCTACCATGTTGTCTTCTGGGGGGCCACTCCTAGTTGGGTGGTTCAGGACCCCAGAAGAGAGGGCAGGGGGAGGGAAGTCTAACCCCTGGCCCAACCTGAAGGTACAGACCCCAGGTTGGAGGATCAGTTGCAGGTTAACATCCCTGCACTGGTGGAAGAATTGTGCAGGACTGCTTATACAAGCACCCTGACAATTTTTCACTCTGGGGGTGCCGCTCCTGGAGGGAGGGTACAGAGCCCCAGAGGGGAGGACCAGGGTCAGGTTATCTTCTCTGACCTGGTGGAATGGGAGAGTGGTCAAATGGTGTCAGGCACCTGGGGCTACTGCCCCCCACTCTCCGCAGTCACAGTGCTTGGAGAGGCCTGAGGTCGGGCTCTCATCCCTGACAGTTGTCTGGGACCACTGTGGCTTGCTGTCCTGGTGGACAGAGTTGCCCCTGGGGGGGGGGGACGAGAGTCACACCCCGGGGGTGGAGTGGGCAACACCACTGTGTTGGCCCTCGTGGTACTATCTGCCCATTGCAATACATCTGTGAGCAAAGTAAAGTTAGGTGCTGCACAGATGGTGTCTGTAGATGTGGAGAAGGGTTCCCCATGGGTTAGCTTAGTGGGCCCTGAGAGTATGGACAGAGGAATTCAACTGGAGTCAGGAAGGCGTAGAACTGGAACATGCCCCTGCTGTTGTGGGCCTGGGTCCTTGTTCTATCACACCAATCAGGGAAGTACATCAAGGTATTGATTGTTCTCCCCTGGCTTTAGGCTGGTAGGGGGTCGTGTTGGACTTTTGCTTATGCAGGGTCATCCCCAGTCTTTTTGCCTCCTGCCTCCTATTTTTGTCTGACCTGTTGCTGTTAGCTTTTCAACTCTGAGCACTTTACCACTGCTAACCAGTGCTAAAGTGCATATGCTCTCCGTGTAAATTGTATGTAATTGGTTTATCCATGATTGGCATATTTGATTTACTAGTAAGTCCCTAGTAAGGTGCACTAGAGGTGCCAGGGCCGGTAAATCAAATGCTACCAGTGGGCCTGCAGCACTGGTTGTGCCACCCACATAAGTAGCTCTGTAATCATGTCCCAGACCTGCCACTGCAGTGTCTGTGTGTGTATTTTTACACTGTAAATTCGACTTGGCAAGTGTACCCACTTGCCAGGCCTAAACCTTCCCTTTTCTTACATGTAATGCACCCCTAAGGTAGGCCCTAGGTAGCCCCAAGGGCAGGGTGCAGTGTATGGATAAGGTAGGACATATAGGCCCTCATTCCGAGCCTGGCGGGCGGCGGAGGCCGCCCGCCAGGCTTCCCCCCTCCGAAATACCGCTCCGCGGTCGTAAGACCGCGGAGGGTATTCCGAGTTTTCCCCTGGGCTGGCGGGCAGTCTTCACAAGACCGCCCGCCAGCCCAGGGGAAAACTCCCTTCCCACGATGACGCCGGCTCGTAATAGAGCCGGCGGAGTGGGAAGGTGCGACGGGTGCAGTTGCACCCGTCGCGTATTTCAGTGTCTGCTTTGCAGACACTGAAATACTTTAAGGGGCCCTCTTACGGGGGCCCCTGCCGTGCCCATGCCATAGGCATGGGCACGGCAGGGGCCCCCAGGGGCCCCGCGACTCCCCCTCCCGCCATCCGGTTCCCGGCGGGAGAACCGCCAGGAACTGGATGGCGGGAGGGGGAGTCGGAATCCCCATGCCGGCTCAGCATGCTGCGCCGGCTTGGAGGATTCCTTTGGGGCAGCGGGAAACCGGCGGGAGACCGCCGGTTTCCCTTCTCTGACCGCGGCTGAGCCGCCGCGGTCAGAATGCCCCGCGGGGCACCGCCGGCCTGTCGGCGGTGCCACCGCGTCCCACGGCCCTGGCGGACTTGTTCCGCCAGGGTCGTAATGACACCCATAGTAATGTGGTTTATATGTCCTGACAGTGAAATACTGCCAACTTCGTTTTTCACTGTTGCAAGGCCTGTCTCTCTCATAGGATAACATGGGGGCTACCTTTAAATATGATTAAAGTGTAGATTCCCCTAGAGAGTAGATGGACATGTGGAGTTTGGGGTCCCTGAACTCACAATTTAAAAATACATCTTTTAGTAAAGTTGATTTTAAGATTGTGCATTTGAAAATGCCACTTTTAGAAAGTGAGCATTTTCTTGCTTAAACCATTCTGTGACTCTGCCTTGTTTGTAGATTCCCTGTCTGGGTCAGTTTGACAGTTGGGTTGTTTTTCACCTCGCACTAGACAGTGACACAAAGGCGGCTGGGGTGTAATATGCATTTCCTGATTAGCCATCTCGGCTAGGAGGGAGGGGTGGAGTGGTCACTCTCATCTGAAAGGACTGTGCCTGCCTCTAACAATGCCGGCTCCAACCCCCTGGTGTGTGTCTGAGGCCTTGCCTGGGCAAGGCAGGATTTCACAAGTAGGCGTGAGTCCCCTTTGAAGAAAGGTGACTTCAAAGACTAAAATGGGTATAAGAAGGGCACCCAAATCTACAGACTTTAGAAACACTTCTGGAACCAAGAGGAACCTCTGCCTGGAGAAGAGCTGATAGCTGAGGAAGAAGTGCTGCCCTGCCTGTGACTGTGCTTTGTGGAGCTTTCCTGCAGTGCTGCTTCTGCCAGAGTAAGAGGGCAAAGACTGGACTTTGTATGCCTTCCATCTTGTGAAGAAATCTCCAAGGGCTTGAGTTAGAGCTTGCCTCCTGTTGTTTGAAGTCTCAGGGACAGCAAAGACTTCTCTCTGCCAGCACCTGGGGTCTCTGGAGAGACTCTTGCTCTGACAAGTGGTGCCCTATCCAGTCCCTGGGCTCTTGAAAGAAAAGCTGGTGGAAATCCAAGGAAATCGACTTCGGACGACTCCGGACCGACGCCGCTACTGAATCCGGTGACGCCGCCTGCACCCGACGCCGTGAACTTCGCTGGAACGCAATGCTCTTCGCAGGCCCGACGCCGCTGCAGCCCCGCTGAAGTCCGCGACTCCATAGATGTCGCCGCACCACGTCGTGACAGACGCCGCTCGAAGTGCACGGATTCAACGTTTCGCACAGACGCCGCGATTCCCGACTTCGCGCATCAGCTTGTTTTCACTCTTCACCAAAGGTACTGTACTTGGGGCTCTACACGACCCCGTGTCCGGCGCCGCTGGTGTCGGCTTGTTGGGAACGACTCCGTCACGACGCTGTGTTAACACCTCATCAAAGCATTTTTGTTTCTAAGCGCTATTTTTGAGTTTAATCTTTAAAAATTCTTAACTTGACTTGTGTATGTCAGATTATTGTCGTTTTGGTCTTGTTTTGTTTAGATAAATATTTCCTATTTTTCTAAACCGGTGTTGTGTCATTTTGTAGTGTTTTCATGAAGTTACTGTGTGTGTTGGTACAAATACTTTACACCTAGCGCTCTGAAGTTAAGCCTACTGCTCTGCCAAGCTACCAAGGGGGTAAGCAGGGGTTAGCTGAGGGTGATTCTCTTTTACCCTGACTAGAGTGAGTGTCCTTGCTTGAACAGGGGGTAACCTGACTGTCAACCAAAGACCCCATTTCTAACAAGCAGCAACCAAAATTCTTGTCAGGGTGAAGTCACAAATTAACCTGTGATTAACCCTCTGGTAGCTTGGCACAAAAGCAGTCAGGATTAAATTAGAGACAAGTATTTTTGCAGCACTTTAAACTGTAATAAAATGAAAAAACAACACAAGAGAAATCCCACATCAACTTAGAAAAATAGAGTATATTGTATTCAATTATTAGAGATCAAAACAACAAAAGCCCAGTTAGTAAAACCAAAGATATGTAACTTTAAAGATTTAGGCAAAAATAGAGCTTAAAAGAACAAAGTGCTAACTGTGGTTATCTGGTTGCACTGGACAGGGACAAAGTCTTAAGTTCAGGCTGACTACAAATGAGCACAGGCTGGATACAGGGACCAAGTTAGGCTTGCTGAACAAAGTACTCCAAATCCTGGTTGTGGAGTGTTGCACTGCAAAGGAGCAGTTCTAGGTGGTGATGCCAGATACCCCATAAAAGATGTGTTGTGCATTAGTGGTTCCGATGGGCTGCTGGCTGTACTGTGAGGTCCTGACTCAGAGATGCGGTACGTAGTGGCAGTTCCAATGACCCGTGAGATGTGATGTGAGGTCCTGTGCAGAGATGTGTCATGTAGTTACGATCCCAATTAATAACAGGATGCGAAGCGAGGTCACATGACGTGGATGTCTTGCATGGAATGGTTCTGATGTGGGGCTGCTAGGAGTTGTATTGTGCTGCGTCAGTTCTGGCAGATACACAATTGGGCTGCATGAACACCTTCAGGCCCACTTCAAATGGTCTAGGACTGTTGTGGCATCTCCTGGGGGTGCAAGACTCCAAGTAGGCAGAGTCCTGGTGCAGGGTTCAAGGAGGTAGGAGCCTTTTCCATCACTGAGGCTTTGATCCAGAGGCCAGCCAACAAGCCCTTGGAGTCACTGTGGTGGTCCTGGGTCCAAGATGCAGGCCTAGCCCTCTCACTCAGGCATCAGGGCAGCAGAGTAGCAGTTCTTCGTACAGCAGAGCAGCACAGCAGACCTTCTTCTGAGTTCTCCACAGGTCCAAATGTATACTAGAGAGTTAGTTCTGAGGGTTTAATATTTATACTTAGTGACAACTTTGAAATAGCAGAAGGTTCTGGAGGTTTCCATCCTCAAAAGTGCTTGGAGCTTCCTCCCTCCCTGCCCATGCCCCAGCATGTCAGAACCAGTCTGAAAACCTTTATGAGTGAGCAGGGGCAGAACCTTTGTGATGTGCACATTTGGTAGGTGACAGCTCCTCCCCCTCACTAAGTCAGAGATGGCCCATCCTGCCAACACCCATTCCCCTTTTGTGTCACTGAGAGTAATACACAAAGATTAACTGACAGCTACACCTAGTCATATGATCCAGGATACATGTTTTATGTACCAAATACTTGGGTCAAGAAAATGGCAACTTTCTAAAAGTGGTATTTTAAGAATTGTGATTTCAAATCTGACTTTACCGTCCAAGAGGGTTTCAAATGACAGCTCTTTAGACACCAAACTCAGCATTCCAACCTGCTTCCAAGTAAAAGTTAGCGCTTATTAAATGTAATAATGTAACTCAATATTATCCATCGGGAGAGGCCTTACACTAGTGAAAAATAAATTTGGGAGTTTTTCACCACCAGAATATGTAAAAGTTAAAAGTACAAAAATGTAAAAGCACATGTCCAATGTTTTAAATACACTGCACCCTACCCTAGGGGCTCCTTAGGGCCTAGGGGTGACATATGTATTAAAAAGGAAGATTTGTGCTTGGCAAAAGGTTTATTTTTCCAGGTTGAAACAGCAGTTGAAAACTGTACACAAAGGCTGCAGTGGCAGGCCTAAGACATGTGTAAAGGTTACATAAGTGGGTGGCATAATCATTGCTGTAGGCCCACTAATAGTATTTAATTCAGTACTTAATTTACATGCCCCGAGTATGTGGGATACCAATTTACTAGGGATTTGCAAGTAAATTAAATGTGTCAATTGAGTGTAAGCCTTTGTTACCATGTTTAAAGGAGGGAGCACGGGGGCAGGGAAGCCTTGGCTGGGGGGGCGGGCGGATTTGTCTTGCCAAGGACTGTATACATTTTGTAATTCTTTTTTTGTTTGCCATAACTGAAATAAAAAGATTGATTAAAAAAAGAAAAGTTGAGAGTACACGCACATTAGTACTGATTGGATTTAAAGGCCAATAAAAATGAGTTCTGAAAACAGAAGGGTGAAGGCAACATTTTGGGATGACCCTACAGAAAGAGCCAAGGCAAACACTAAACCAAAGAGCTCTCAATGACTACTATATCACAGTTACATCTAAGTGCTATATGCTTTAACCCCTAGGGTGCCTGCGACGTAACGGTTACATCCTGGGCAGCACCGCTCGTGTGCCCAAGACGTAACCGTTATGTCCTGCACCCGGCCCTCGGGGGAAGCGCTGGCGCTCCCCACAAGGACCCCCCTCCCACCCCACCCCAGAAGGGCTGGAAGGGGAATCACTTCCCCTTCCACTCCCGCCCCCCCAACGCCATCTAATGATCGCGTGCTGACATCATTAGAGGCCGCCGGACGCGCAGGAAGCCATTTTCTACCTGCGCGTCCACCGAGAAGAAGGTTTCTTCTCTGGCCGGGGAGGATTGATACAAAAGAGGCATCGGGGGGAAAGGAAAGGATTTTCCTTTCCCTCAATGCCTCTTTTAGCATTCCTGCTGCCCAATCACAATGCATTTGTATTTGTGATTATAACAGTTTATTTCTCTTTTTTGTTCTAGTTCAAAGATTTTTATTCTTTTGTTGTGGCTCATTTTTGCAGTGGTTGGCCTGACGTTTGCTTAGTTGCATGTTTTAGGTAAGTAAATTTAGTCAAAAAGAGTATTGTTGCCATGCATGAATGACATGTTTGTAGGTGGTGTACCAAATGCAGGATTGTGTGTGAAATTGTTCTTAGATTTGTGCAAAATATTTGTGTTGTATTATGTCTAATATGCTTTTCTTTTTTCTTTTTAGTGGGGTATCATTGGTCATTGCTGAGTCTGTGCAGATTAGTTGCTTGTGAGTCTAGCTTTTTCAGGCAAGTGAGTGGTGTAGTTTTTGAATGCATAATCTTTGCAATAAAGCCCCACTTTGTTTATTACTTATTTTAGGCAGTGCTGGCTGTTGTTGGCGCATCTGTCACTACACTCCTTAGAAAGGATCATGGCAAGCCGCCGAGTGACCGCTCAGCAGGTTGTTGGCATGCTTTTTGAGTCATCTTCTGACCATGATTATGAGACGGACTCTGCATCTGAGGCAGAGGAGGAAGAGAGAGAATCTGCGGGTGAGTTTTCTGTCCGAGAGGAATCTTCTGATTAGGATGCCACTTTCAGTGCGGATGAAGGGCCTGTTTTCGAGGAAGACATCGATGTACCAAAGTTGCAGCAGCCAGCGGCTGAAAGGCTTCCAGTTGGAAGACCTGACACCTGGGTTGCCCTAAACATGGAGCAACCACAGTTGCCTGCCTTTACTAGTCTCCCAGGGTGTAGAGTAAATACAGAAAACATTTTGCCTATCAATTTCTTTGAGCTGTTTATGGACGATGTATTTTTGGAAGAGATTGTTGAGCAGTATTTGAGGGACAACGCTGCCAGGCTTAGGCCTCAGTCTAGAGCTACCCATTGGATTCCCACAAATTTGGAAGAAATTAAAAAGTTCTTGGGTTTGCCTTTTTTGATGGGGTTGATAAGGAAGCCATCATTGGCTTCTTATTGGTCTACTAGTTCCTTGATGGCAACAGCTATATTTCCTGCAACGATGACTCGGAATATGTATTTGGTTCTCCTTCGGATGCTGCATTTTGTCGACAATGCTTAAGCCTTGCCACGAGATCGCCCTGAATGTGACCGTCTTTTGAAGATTAGGCCTGTCCTTGATCATTTTGTAGATCGGTTTTCAGAGGTCTATGTGCCAGGCAAAGAAATAAGTGTGGACGAGTCTTTGGTCCTGTTCAAGGTTTGTTTGGTTTTTAGGCAGTACATTCCCAGCAAGAGGGCACGGTATGGAATTAAATTGTATATGATGTCAGAAAGTAGTACAGGATGTGTTTATAATTTCCAGGTCTACACTGGTAGGGATTCCAGTATTGACCTCCTTGGTTGTCTGCCCACTTTTGGAGTTAGCGAGAAAATTGTGTGGGAACTTGGTAGACGACTGTTTAACAAAGGTCACCATTTGTATGTAGATACCTTCTATACTAGAGTTCAGTTATTCAAGGAGTTGTTCAGAGTGGACACTGTTGCTTGTGGCACAATCCGCTCTAACTGGAAAGGCTATCCAAGAGAGCTTGTCTGTAAAAAACTTGAGAGGGGACAGTGCAGTACCTTGCGGAATGATGAGCTGCTAGCTCTGAAATTTGTAGAAAGGAGGGATGTGTACATGCTAACTACCATCCATGATGAGAGTACTTCACCTGTGGCTGTTTGGGGTCAAGTTGCTGAAGTGCATAAACCTGTGTGCATTTTAGATTAGAATAAGCGCATGGGTGGTGCTGATTGAGTAGATCAGAGGTTGGAAACCTACACTGCTGTTCATAAGTCATATGTGTGGTATAAAAAGTTGGCCGTCCATTTGTTCAATCTGGCAACTTTTAATGCTTTTATAGTGTTTAGGATTGTTCCCCTGAGTCAAGGATGAAATTTGTTAAATTTCAGGAGTCAGCGATAGAGAGCCTTGTTATGGTTGATCATGCAAGAGTTCCTAGAGTAGCAGTTGTGGAGGATGTGGCTAGATTGAAACATCGCCACTTTCCTGATCAGATTCCTCCCACTCCCAAAAAAGACTTTCCCACCAAGAAATGTGGAGTTTGTGCCCGAAGAGGTATCCGGAGGGAATGCCGGATGTGCTGCCCGGACTGTCGTTCAAAGCCCAGGCTGTGTGTGGCAGGCTGTTTCAGGAGTTTCCACACCCAAAATCTTTTTGGGGAAATAACATGAGTGTAAACTGCCAGTTTTATATTTTCATATGTTCAGTTTCACTGTTGGCATTGCTGTCATGCATTCAGTTAGAGCTTTTGTGTTTGTAGTTTTGTACTTATAATTAGTTAGTGGTTTCTTTGTTGTTTAAAAACAAAAAAAAAGTGATGGCAGTGGGTATGGGGTGGCGCTTGGCTGGAGGTGTGCATGGAGTGGCACTGCTGGCGGTGTGCATGGCGTGGCGCTTGGCTGGCAGTGTGCGTGGAGTGGCGCTTGGCTGGTGGTGTGTGTGGAGTGGCGCTTGGCTGGCGGTGTGCTTGGGGTGGCGCTTGGCTAGTGGTGCCAGCCAAACGGCAGTCTACACACCCCCATCAGCTGATGTGAATGCTGCATCAGGCATGTGGGCATATGAAAGTGATGGGCCCTTGAATGACGCTGTCTGTTGATGCAAGTATTGTAATGTGCTGGGGCCACCGCTGGCGGCGTGAATGGTCTTGTGCATGTCATGTGTGAAAGGTGTGTGAATGGACTGTAAAGCGGTTGGTGCCTTGACGCAGCTTTACAGCTCACGAGCTGTGAGTCATTGGTTCAGTTTTTTGGCCTTTCAATTATTAACAGTGCATTTCACTTTTGTGAAATCTCTTGTTAATAAAATT
The DNA here is from genome assembly GCF_031143425.1 of Pleurodeles waltl. Classification (NCBI taxonomy): domain Eukaryota; kingdom Metazoa; phylum Chordata; class Amphibia; order Caudata; family Salamandridae; genus Pleurodeles; species Pleurodeles waltl. The sequence continues at coordinate 855,077,199 of NC_090450.1, forward strand.
TGATCTACTGAACCGTCAGTCACCATTGTGCCAAATCCAACTAGTATGTGTGCTAAAAATGACAAAACCTGCTCCGCTGTAATCAGGTGTCGCAGCACACCCGTGACACGCTAGGTGTCTCAGGTGGGACCCCGATGATGAAGCATGACACCAACTTGGTTGGTGGGTAAGGGGTCTTTATAACATAACCTAAGTGCATTTATTTTCACAATTTTAGGGTTTGGAACATCACAGAAGTATGTGGACACATCAAAATGATCTATTGCAAAACTACCTGTGTTTGGGGGAGGGCACCTTTGTTTTTGGTGCTGGGTGCGGCCTTCATCTAGGGAAACCTACAAAACCCAGACATATTTTTAAACTAGAGACCCCAAGTAGTCAAGGGAGGTGTGGCTTGTCTGGATCCTCCAACATGTTCTTACCAAGACTCCTCTTCAAACCTCAAAATTTGCTTAAAAAATCATATTTTCCTAACTTTTCTTTGTAGGATCACCGCTCCGGCACAAATTTCCTACCACCCAGCGTTCCCCTCAGTCTTCCAAGTAAAATGATACCTCACTTGTGTGGGTCCCTGTTGGAAAATGGGTTATTGGTAAGGGCAGGTAGGTACCTACACTTAGCAATAGGCCACTAACCTCCCCTTAGGTCCAGTTAGGTCTCAGTAAATTAAACCCAGCTCAACCCTTGGTAGCTTGGCAATGAGCGACAAGGCTTAACTTAGGAGACAAAGTGTAAAGCATTCAAATATCACAAAACAGTAATTAAATAAAACACAGGAAACAGTTTAAAAATCCAAAACCAATTTCTAAAAATAGATTATATTTTTATCTTTAAAATGACACCATAACAAATAGAATAGAATGAGGGGAACCGGAGATATGAATTTTTAAAGATTTAGGGGGTCATTCCAAGCTTGGCGGGCGGCAGGAGCCGCCCGCCAAGCGGGAACCGCCAGAAGACCGTACCGCGGTCAAAAGACCACGGCGGTCATTCTGGGTTTCCCACTGGGCTGGCAGGCGACCGCCAAAAGGCCGCCCGCCAGCCCAGCGGGAAACACCCTTCCACGAGGAAGCCGGCTCCGAATGGAGCCGGCGGAGTGGAAGGGGTGCGACGGGTGCAGTAGCACCCGTCGCGAATTTCAGTGTCTGCTAAGCAGACACTGAAATTCTAAGTGGGGCCCTCTTACGGGGGCCCCTGCAGTGCCCATGCCATTGGCCCCACGACACCCCATACCGCCATCCTGTTCCTGGCGTCCAAAACCGCCAGGAACAGGATGGCGGTATGGGGGTCGGAATCCCCATGGCGGCGCAGCAAGCTGCGCCGCCATGGAGGATTCCCCTGGGCAGCGGAAAGTCGGCTGTACACCGCCGACTTTCCGTTTCTGTCCGCGGCTGTAACGCCACGGTCAGAGGGGGTCATTCTGAGTCTGGCGGGCGGCGGAGGCCGTCCGCCAGACTTCCCCCCTCCAAAATACCGCTCCGCGGTCGAAAGACCGCTGAGGGTATTTTGGGTTTTGCACTGGGCTGGCGGGCGACCGCCAAAAGGCCGCCCGCCAGCCCAGTGCAAAACACCCTTCCCACGAGGACCCCGGCTCAGAATTGAGCCGGCGGATTGGGAAGGTGCGACGAGTGCAGTTGCACCCGTCGCGAATTTCAGTGTCTGCAAAGCAGACACTGAAATTCTTTTTGGGGCCCTCTTACGGGGGCCCCTGCAGTGCCCATGCCATTGGCATGGGCACTGCAGGGGCCCCCAGGGGCCCCGCGACACCCCATACCGCCATCCTGTTCCTGGCGGGAGAACCGCCAGGAACAGGATGGCGGTATGGGGTGTCAGAATCCCCATGGCGGCGCAGCAAGCTGCGCCGCCATCAAGGATTCAATAGGGTAGTGGAAAACCGGCGGGAGACCACCGGTTTTCCCTTTCTGACCGCGGCCAAACCGCCGCGGTCAGAATGCCCTGCGGGGCACCGCCAGCCTGTTGGCGGTGCTCCCGCCGACCCTGGGCGGGGTCAGAATCACCCCCAGAATGCCCAAAGGAGCACCGCCAGCCTGTTGGCGGTGCTCCCGCGGACCACGGCCCTGGCGGTATTTACCGCCACGGTCAGAATCAGGCCCTTAATGCTTTCTAGCACATAGAAGCAACTAGCGCTCAAAGGGTTAAAAAGGTCACACTAGAAAGGAACAAAGTCCAAAGTTCAGGAAACCCACGAGGTAACACTGTCACACTTACTTTCAGATTCAGGAAAGTGGTCCACAGCACCAGCCAAGGGTTCGGAGGCTCTGGTGTGCCTCTTGGGGTCTGGGACTACAACTCCCACAATGCACTTCTTCAACTTATGAAGTTGCTCCAAGCATCTCCACACTTCTGGATCTTCTTCCAGAGGTCCTTTTTGTGTCCTTGAAGTGTCCACAACTTGATCCAAGGTTCCAGAAGCTCTGAGTTGCTCCTTGGGAGTTGGGACTCCAATTCCCAGAATGCACCTGGTCAGAATCCTCAAATGGCTACTGGACGCTGGTCAGCTGGGCTCTGCTTGCAGGACTTGATGCAGAGGACTCTGGGCAGCTCCTTTGTACCTGTAGCAAACAGGGAGTCACTTCTTGAAGCAGTAGAAGACAGGTAAAGTCCTTTTAGTGGTGAAGCCCAAGTGTGCAACTGGTGCAGTCCTCCAGAGTGCAGTGTCCAGGTGCAGGTCAGGGGTCCAGCAGGGCAGTCCTTCTTCTCCTGTAGTTCTTCCTTGTTGGAATCTGAATGGGATATGCGGTGTGGGTGCAGGACTGCCAGTTTTATCCCTGCTCCTGGGTGAAAAACAGGGGGGTCCTGGTTCTCCAATCAGGTGCAGGGTCCTTCCCCCTATAATGACCACTTCCTGGGAAGTGTGGCAAAAATCAATCCCAGGGAACAACATTCCTCAAAAATCCATCATGGCTGAAAGTGATTTTTGGAGGTTACATCTGGCTGAGCCCACCCACTGGTGTGGCTAAAAATCCTAAACACACCCCTCTTCTGCCCTTTCCTAATCTAATCAAGGGGGCGCCTAATTGTCTGGGTTTGCAGGATGTGGGGGCATTGCTGGGTTGCTCCAAATGTCCTTCTCTGCCTTTGAAGACCAGTTTGGCAGCCCTCCCCCTTCCTGCTTCACCATCTGCTGAGGGGAGATCTCCTCCCACAGGCACATCTCTTTGTGTGAAGCCAGGCCACTTCACACCTCATCAAGGCATCCTGGCCAGGCTGCCAGGGGCTGGCCAATCAGAGCACAGCAGCAAAAACACTGCAGGGCTGAAGTTGGCAACTTTTTAGGTAAAGTTTAAAACTATTTACCTGAACAAGTTATATTAAATCTAACAACTGGAAGTTGTGGGATTTATTATAACAATTAATTTGATACCAAACTCTTGGTATCTATTACTTAAGGGGACTTTAAAAATTAAAATAAAGTCTCCCCATTCTAGCCAATGGAGGCCATTCACTACAATGAGGGAAAAACAAATTTGGCTGTTTTTACCTCACCAGGGCTTATAAAACTATTTTTGTAAGGTCACTGCTTATAGTTACATGGCACCCAGCCCTTGGGGCACATAGGGCACACCTTAGGGGTGACTTATATGTAAAAATAAGGTAGTTTAAGACTTTGGAACTACTTTTAATTCCAAAGTCGAATTTGCAGATAACTTTAATTTAAAAGCAGCCAGCAAGGCAGGCCTGCCCTTAAAATGACACTGGGCACCTCAGCAGTTCACCTATGGGTGGACTACCTATGCTGGGGTCCCTAAGCCTACATGCCCTACCATATACTAGGGACTTATAGGTAGGTTGACTTAGCCAATTATAATTAGCCTAATTTGCATACTGATTCTATACAGAGCACAGGCCCTGGGACTGGTTAGCAGTACCCAGGGCACCATCAGAGTTAGGTAGGTTTCCCGAGGTGCCGGCTGAGCTAGAGGCCAAAATCCACAGCTATGCACTTTGCGAAAAACAGCTCTGTTTTCTTTGGGAAAATGTGATGTCTCCACATTGTGTTTTGGCACATTTCCTGTCGCAGGCACTAGGCCTACCCACACAAGTGAGGTACCATTTTTATTGGGAGACTTGGGAATACGCTAGGTGGAAGGAAATCTGTGGCTCCTCTCAGATTCCAGAATGATATGTCACTGAAATGTGAGGGAAAAATTGTTTTTAAGTCAAATTTTGAGGTTTGCAAAGGATTTTGGGTAACAGAACCCGGTGAGAGCCCCACAAGTCACCCCATCTTGGATTCCCCTAGGTGTCTAGTTTTAAAAAATGCACAGGTTTGGTAGGTTTCCCTAGGTGCCGGCTGAGCTAGAGGCCAAAATCCACAGCTAGGCACTTTGCAAAAAACAGCTCTGTTTTCTTTGGTAAAATGTGATGTGTCCACGTTGTGTTTTGGGGCATTTCCTGTTGCCGGCACTAGGGCTACCCACACAAGTGAAGTACCATTTTTATCGGGAGACTTGGAAGAATGCTGGGTGGAATGAAATTAGTGGCTCCTCTCAGACCCCAGAACGTTATGTCACCGAAATGTGAGGAAACAGTGTTTTAGTAGCCACATTTTTAGGTTTGCAAAGGATTCTGGGTAACTGAACCTGGTGAGAGCCCCACAAGTCAACCCATCTTAGAATCAACTAGGTGTCTAGTTTTAAAAAATGTACAGGTTTGGTAGGTTTCCCTAGGTGCCGGCTGAGCTAGAGGCCAAAATCCACAGCTAGGCACTTTGCAAAAAAAAAGCTCTGTTTTCTTTGGAAAAATGTGATGTGTCCATGTTGTGTTTTGGGGCATTTCCTGTCGCGGGCACTAGGCCTACCCACACAAGTGAGGTACCATTTTTATTGAGAGACTAGGCGCAACGCTGGGTGGAAGGAAATTTGTGGCTCTTTTCAGATTCCAGAACGTTATGTCACCAAAATGTGAGGAAAAGGTTTTTTTTGGCCAAAGTTTGAGGTTTGCAAAGTATTCTGGGTAACAGAACCTGGTGAGACCCCCACAAGTCACCCCATCTTGGATTCCCCTAGGTGTTTAGTTATCAAAAATGTGCAGGTTTGGTAGGTTTACCTAGGTGCAGACTGAGCTAAGGGTCAAAATCTATAGATAGGCAGTTGACAAAAAACACATTTTCAATGTAAAAATGTGATGTGTCCATGTTGCGTTTCCTGTCACAAGTATTAAGCCTATCCACGCAAGTGAGGTACAATTTTTATCGGGAGGCTTGGGGGAACACAGAATAGCAAAACAAGTGTTATTGCCCCTTGTCTTTCTCTTCATTTTTTCCTTCCAAATGTAAGACAGTGTGTAAAAAAGACGTCTAACTGAGAAATGCCCTGTAAGACACATGCTAGTATGGGCACCCTGGAATTCAGAGATGTGCAAATAACCACTGCTTCTCAACAACTTATCTTGTGCCCATTTTTTAAATACAAAGGTTTTCTTGATATCTATTTTTCACTCTTTATATTTCAGCAAACTAATTGCTGTATACCCCGGTATAGAATGAAAACCTATAGCAAGGCGCTGCTCATTTATTGGCTCTGGGTACCTAGGGTTCTTGATGAACCTACAAGCCCTATATATCCCCGCAATAGAAGAGTCCAGCAGACGTAACGCTATATTGCTTTAAAAAATCTGACATCGAAGGAAAAAGTTACAGAGATAAACATTGAGAAAAATGGCTGTTTGTTTACCTCAATTTCAATTTTTTGTTATTTCAGCTGTTATTTTCTGTAGGAAACCACTGTGGGATCTACAAAAATTACCCCTTGCTGAATTCAGAATTTTGTCTACTTTTCAGAAATGATTAGTGTTCTGGGATCCAGCATTGGTTTCACACCCATGTTTGTCCCTAACTTGAAGGAGGCAGAAAAAAATAGTAAAAATGGGGTATGTCTCAGTAAAATGCCAAAGTTGTCTTCAAAAATTGTGTTTTCTGATTCAAGTCTGCCTGTTCCTGAAAGCTGGGAAGATGGTGATTTTAGCACCGCAAACACTTTGTTGATGCCATTTTCAGGGAAAAACCCACAAGCCTTCTTCTGCAGCCCTTTTTTCCCATTTAAAAAAAATATATATTTTGCTGTATTTTGGCTAATTTCTTGGTCTCCCTCAGGGGAACCCACAAAGTCTGGGTACCTCTAGAATCCCTAGGATGTTGGAAAAAAAGGACGCAAGTTTGGCCTGGGTAGCTTATGTGGACAAAAAGTTCTGAGGGCCTAAGCGCGAACTGCCCCAAATAGCCAAAAAACAGGCCTGGCACCTGAGGGGAGAAGGCCTGGCAGCGAAGGGGTTAAAAAGCTGCAATATTCTAGTTTAACTCCATCATGTACAAAAAAGTTTTATTCATTAATGTGTACCCTCCAGAATCAAACCAAACCCTACCATACCATACCATACCATACCATACCACATAGTCATGGATCTGCACAAATATGAACGTGGACCTGGCCCCCCTTCCAGTAGATATCTAAGGCCACTATTTTCCCCTTGCTGCCCAGCCTGCACTACTTAATATTCAGGACCACTTCTCATACCTCAATTCTGCCATTACTCCTGACCCTGCTATATATATTTACCTCATAATATATACTGGCTACAATATTTTGGTATCACAATATTTAAAACTTAGTATACTGGTAGTATACCATGGAGGGCATGCAAATTAATTTCCATTTTAACAACTAACCTAATCATTCTACCAACATCACCTTGTTCGTGAATCATGTGTTTCATTCCATGATGGAACAATTTTGTCTGCATGAACTGAGCAAAAAATGAGATCCTTGCAAAGAATAGCTAAGCCTGTGGCACTACCCTTTTGACTGTCCCTAAAGGTATGGAATCCCTCCGTCAATCTCGAATAGCCAGTAACCTGGTAATTCATTTTGACTCTGAACATTTATTCACTCCCCCATCCCTCCCTTGTCAATGCAGTTGCCCAGGGTAACAACCTTCTGCACCTCGTATATTGTCTAATCTTTCAACTTCTTCAAACTGTCCTATGATGTTTTCTAGTTTATTTCTGTGAAAATAATGATGAAAATTGCCGTCTTTAGCTCATTTTTCAAAATGTTCTTGGGGAAAGAACCCTCAATTTTACAAAACCAATGGAGTAAATTGTGTTCACTCAATTGCTCTGTGAAAGTGTATCAGCAATTATACCCAACTACTTTCAAGGATCACCACCCCAACTGATGGAATATGAAAATTTGCAATAGTAGATTCAGGTATAGGGTAAAGTGCCTGGGTCAAGTTGTGGGCAGATATGAGGCGGATTGATATTTATCAACTTAATTGTATGTTGAATTCCATTCCAGGAGCAAATGGGTCACTAATTTTAAAGAAGAGGTGCAAGTAACTTGACTGACTTACTCTAGAGTGAGATTTTTAGACTCATTAAGAATTGTTTAAGAGGAAACTAAAGGGAGTGAGATGAAGTGTGTCTCACAAATGAGATATGTCAGTCCCCAAAACCCCTGCCTTCTCACAGCATTACTGGCTTCTACTAGAAGTGCTAGAAGTGCTGATGAAATTCAAGATCACAGGCCCTGTTCGTGAGGCCTGTCCTCTGGGCCACAGCTGGTCTGACCCCAGTATATGTTCTTTGACCTCTAACAAATAGTAAATTTGGTTAAACACTATTTGGCATATTTACCTTGCTAGTAGGCCATAGTATTTGGTGAAGGAAACATATAAATGACAGATAAGTTAAATGTCACCTGTGGACTGCAGCATATACTATTCCATTCACAAGGCTGACAAGCCCTACATGTGTAGCATGAATGCTGCAGCTTAAAAACATGCAAGGAGACATGTCAAAATAAACCCATTTTGGAAGGAATAAAGCTTACTCTTAAATGCTAACTTTACATAGGTACATCGGCCATGGAGCCCACATGGTGCCTAGAATCTGTAAGTGGAACATGTAGAAATTAGAAGCTGACATGTTCATACATGACTAGCTTCAAAAACCTACTTTCACTGTAAAGAGGCTAAAGCTTTTACTATAAAAACACCAGTAAGATTAAAATGCAGTTTTTTATAACTTTGGTTTGGAAAATACTAGAAAGTCTATTCAACCCCTGGTTTTAATATGTATTAGAATCCAACTCATTGGGGAATTTTGATGTTTGTTATGAATATAAAACGGTGACTTTTAGACATATATTATTCCTCCCTGAAATTCAGTTGATTAATTAACATTATTCTGCTTGGATGGCCCGCCCTGCTATCGCTTCACTCCTGAGTATCTGTAAAGCTGCCACCAGAGAAGGAAGAAATGTTTGGGCATTTTGGCAGAATTGCTATGTATATAGAAAATGAGGTATACTGCTCAGCTGCTTTCAGGAAGGGTATTTAGCCTTAGGTTGAAAGGCACCAGGGTGAAGCATGTTCATTTACAGTTTAGTGTAAGGTGAGACTTGTGGGTAAGGGGCCTTTTGCTCTCAAGGTACAATTCAGTCATACTGGCTAAAGCAAACAACAGAACATAACTGAATAACATGCACAAAGTACCCTAATACCACAATTAAAACATAACTGAGCACTTTACAACGGAGCAGTGAAGAACACAATACAACAACCGCAATACAACACAATAAAATCAAGCTGCAATAATGAAGCACAAAAAAAAAAGCAGCACAAAAATCAATTGAGCACCTAATTACCACAGCAAAGGGTCACACAACACATTTATGCAGATGTTTGCCTCACATAATAACACATCCAGAATCCTGTTTTCACAATATGGTTGTTAGCAGTGTTTGGTAAATGTACAACCAAGGACATGAAATAGTGTCAGTAGAAAGGTTTTCTGATTCAGCCCCTGATCTCTAGGAGCTATCCCTGATATCCTAGATGCCCTAGGAGTGACCCAGAGGAGCTACCTTGAAAGGAAGAACCAGGTTGGGCTATTTGGAGCTCTTTATTGCTTATAAGAAGGCTTCTGTGGACCCCTGAGCTGGTCCTGACACACCAATGACTGGCAGCTACAATTTTACAACTTACCCCACTGGTGAAAATCAAGTTGAAAAACAGAAGGTAAGAGCCTGATTAAAGTTGGCAGGTAGGTTATTCAACGCAAACATGACTGATATTCTATCTACATCATTACAATAGCATAGGACATAGGGGGTCATTCCGACCCTGGCGGTAAAAACCGCCAGGGCCGTGACCGAAGGAAAGCACCGCGAACAGGCTGGCGGTGCTTTCCTGCCCATTCTGACCGCGGCGGTAAAGCCGCGGTCAGAAAAGGGGATCCGGCGGTTTCCCGCCGGATTATCCCTGGCTGGGCTGAATCTCCATGGCGGCGCTGCTTGCAGCGCCGCCATGGAGATTCTGACCCCCTTCCCGCCATCCTGTTTCTGGTGGATTTTACCGCCAGGAACAGGATGGCGCGAACGGGTGTCGTGGGGCCCCTGGGGGCCCCTGCACTGCCCATGCCACTGGCATGGGCAGTGCAGGGGCCCCCTAACAGGGCCCCAGCATAATTTTCACTGTCTGCTTAGCAGACAGTGAAAATCGCGACGGGTGCAACTGCACCCGTCGCACCCGTGCAACACCGCCGGCTCCATTCTGAGCCGGCTCCTGTGTTGCAGGGCCTTTCCCGCTGGGCCGGCGGGTGCTCCCTTGGCGGGCGCCCGCCGGCCCAACGGGAAAGTCGAAATGGCCCCCGCGGTCTTCTAACCGCGGAGCGGTCTTTTGACGGGGAACTTGGAATGACCCCCATAATGTGTTAGTAATAACGCAGACATGATATTCATCACATTTGTAATGGATTAACCACTTAGTAAAATCTAAACTAGGCCCTCAATCCCATTGCAGTAATTTGGAACAGGTATCTCGCCTACAAGAAGACGTAAATGGTGAAAAATATGAATATTCCCTTTCAGAGTCTTTTTCGTCCCATGCGTATACGACTTCTAGAAGACTTCATTGGGTACAGCCTTCATGCTGGTCCTGCTGGTTCAGAAACAAGACTGAGTGCAAAAGTAAAATCTTCCACCAGGTCAGCCTACTAGGGCTAGCCAGCCTCCGATTCATCCATGTCAGCCTCAATTTGCACTTGGGTCTCGCTCAAGGGAGTGGCATGGTTATAAAAACAATCTCTTACAAAACAGTAAGGCTATTATTCCTCACAAACTACATTTCTAATGTTACTACCACCCAAAAGGCTTCAAACAGTCATAAATGTACCTCAGCTTAGCCGTGAAGTACTTTTAGCACATCACATGGACACTCACAGGTACTGTAAAACACTCCCATAGAAAATATGAAGGCAAATAACACTCACAGGAAATAATGCTAAGAAAACAAACTTATTTTTATTATTTTAAATACATTTATGTGTAACTGTTTTTAATATTAATGTGTACTACATTTAAATATTTCATTAAACCTTTAATAGACATTTTAAATTATTTAATTGAATTTTACTTAAATGTACTAAAATTAATTACATTTTTAATTACTAGGAACTGTGAGATTTGTTTGAATGCTGCTTAATAATAATCATTATAAATATAATTATATTTTAATTATGTAATAACTTATTTTAAAGAAACTAATGTGTTTTAACATGTGATGTTCTTAGTCCTATGTTCCTAAAATGTATTTTAATTTAATTTAATTTTTTTACATTAAAATATTTTCTATAAATTTTTTAAAACTGAGAACATTTATTCATTTTCCCTATACTTTCTGTTAAAGAGATTACTCCCCTTGTGGCAGAAATCTGTGCCTTCATGTGAAATATTACTACTAGTAGTTTAACACACTTACATTTAGTCTCAGTGTCTCCACCCCCTGGTCTTGAGAATAGAGGCATATAAGTGTGCACTTGAGTGTAAGTCTACACTGGCAAATAGCAAAGAAGTGTAGATTTACACATAGATGAGAGAGTACATTTATATGTCAGTAACTCTACACATGTAAATTTATCTTTGGGGATAGGTTCCTGTAACTTTGTCCTGGTAACTTTTTTGACTTATTACTTTGGAAGGGCTCACATCTGATAACCCACTTTCACTATTGACAGGGATTGCTTTGAATTACTCATGCCTTACTCCTGCATTCCAAGACTAAACAAGATCTATGCCAATAGTACTTTTGGCTTAGACCTGAAATTCAAGTGGAAGCCATGAGTACTACAAGAGTATCTCACACCAGTCTTTGTGAATCAGTCCCAAGTATTCATCATGTGCGATCTTTTATGGCTTCACTACTACTAATGCCAATCACATGCTTTAGTAACACGAATGATACACAACAGCAGTAGCAGCTGCTGCCAGGAAGGGGGTGAGGGTGTGGGGAGCAGCATGAGGAGCAGGGGGCGGGAGGCAATATTAATAAAATAAACTTACATGCCGCTAAGTTTCTCCACAGCTCTTCCTGCCTCGGTTCTCTTCATCTTCTTTCTCCCCTTACCTGAAATCCTAACACTTCTCTCATGCTGTTACCCAGCATGACAGAAGTGGTGGGATTGGCCTGAAGAGGCTGAAATGCCACTCAGGGAGGGACTGAGAGACTGCGCTTGGTCTCCACCCGGCTGTACAACACAGCTGGGTGGAGAGTTCTAAGTGTGCTTGTCAGTTTGGCCGGCCTGACATGGCACTTAGAAGTGCACATACAACTCCTCCTCTACCTGCTGACACGGAGGATGCTGTCCCCACCCTAACTAAACAGAAAAATAAACTGATAATAAAATGCTTTTATTATCACTTTATTTTTCTGCTTTCCGCAGCAGCCCGACCGGTGGGAACATTGCAATAGAGCATTCCTGCCAGTCATTCTGGTGTCCTATAGCATTCCACAGAGTTGGCAGACCAGCAAAGCAGTCAGTGCGCATTCCAAGGGTGCTGGGCAGGGGGGCACCTGCACTGCCCTTGCCATGGGCATGGGCCTGGCCAGTGCAGGAACCCCCTGTAGCCCCCAGCACACCTTTACTGCCAGCCTTTCCATGGCGGTCAGACTGTAATGGAAGGGGAGTTGTAATCATCCAGGCAGCGCTGAGTTCAGTGCCGCCCTGGCTGAGTACAACTCAGACTGCTGTCATCCATTGAGAGTCATGTTCCCGGCGGGATGGCGGTCCCCTGGCAGTCCTACCACCAGGGTGGTAAAGTGGCAGTCTGATTGCCAAAGTTGTGGTAGTCAGACGGTCACTGTGATTGTGGTGATCCTTGGACCGCCCCACTCGTAATGAGGCCCTACGGTAGGTAGGGAAGCCTGTCTGCGGGAAGGAGATGAAACTTCTGCTTCCAGCGGGCAGGAGCACTTTGACAGATCCCGCCTGCTGGAACCAGAGTGTTTGCTTTTGCATGAGGGGGAGCTGTCAAACAACAAACTCCCCAAACAGGGATGCGGGCACTCACCGGGTAATACACAGATCAATTTATTGTTCATGCAAGCAGGCGTGTTTCAGCACCACTGCCTTTCTCAATGCTTACTACACTGAAACACACCCCAATAGTCAAACATTTTTTAATAAATCACTGCTCTCTCGTTAGACAGATATCAACATGGACATAAAGAAAGGGCAACCATCCGAGTTGTATACTCCACATATGGGTACCTCATTAGCATGAAAATATTCATTTCAGTCCAATAATCGTATCACCATTCAATGTGTAGTTGTAAACTACATAATACGTCATCACACCATTGATCAACATGTATTTATGAACAAGACACTCAGCAATATTAACAACATGCTAATGAAATATTTGGTCCTCCTGCACTCAATAAAGACCTGTATGGGCTTGCTCCTTTCTGTCCCAACAGAACTTCTTCATTCTTACATGGATGCGACTTGCAATCCTGCGTGCCCATGGCAGTATTCCCCAGAGTTTCCACCTTTTTTTGTATTAATCATCACGTAGCCCCTCGTCAGCCGCAGAAGTCCTTCATTCACATATTTGCTGGATTTATGACAAATGGCTAGTATCTTTTGCTGCGGCGGTTCAGGCAGCCTCAATATCCATACATTTCCTAACTTCACCAAAGGTGGCAAACTTCTTTTGACAGATGCACCGTTTGTGAGGGCTCCAAAATGAATCCAGCGTATCCAAAATGCATCCGCCCGCCTGATCCTTGACATATCCCGCCGATGCCACATCTCCCCTCACCTGAAGGACCTCCACTGGCTCCCCGTGGACAAGAGGATCACCTTTAAACTCCTCACCCACGCTCACAAGGCTCTACACAACACCGGACCTACCTACCTCAACTCCAGACTCAACTTTTACGCCCCCACTCGTCAACTCCGCTCTGCCAATCTCGCCCTCGCCATCGTCCCCAGGATCCAGCGCAAGACCGCCGGCGGCAGATCCTTCTCCTTCCTCACCGCCAAGACCTGGAACTCTCTCCCCACCTCACTGCGCCAGACCCAGGACCTCCTCGCCTTCAGGAGACTCCTCAAGACCTGGCTCTTCGACCGCTAACAGCTCACCCCCCCCCCCCCCCACCACCAGCGCCTCGAAACCCTGACGGGTACATAGTGCGCTTTACAAATGTTATGATTGATTGATTGAGGGCAAACTCATGTCAACATAAACAACAACCTCCCCAAACAGTGATGCAGGCACTCACAGGGTAATAGCAGATCATTTTATTCTTCAAGCAAGCATAAAGAAAGGGCTGCCATCCGGGTTGTATACTCCACATATGGCTACCTCATTATCATGAAAACAACTGTGTTACATTTGCGTTTCTAATCCAAAGGAAGAAACAAAGTGACAAATCAGTAGGCCATCCACTATGTGCTACTTGAGTCTCATTTGTACAAGCAAATGAAGATAATTCTAGATACTTTACCATATGTACAGAGTGGCACTAAAGCCCTATTTGTTGCTCTAACAGTGTAACTCTTAAAATAAATTTAAAATATATGTTTATCAGTCCACTCTAATGCTGACATATACTTGAATATCTGACTAGGCTTCATAGCCCTAATCTTAGAGTTTGTACTCACAAGCAATTGACTAAGATCATTTTTTGGATTTTAAGGATCCATTCATATATTTAAGACTGAAGTGTAGTTAAAAAAAGGTTCTCTTGTACTATAACTTGGTTACAATTTGACAATACCCACAACAGTTCTATTGCAATAGTTTTTTCATAAGCACAAGTTTTACATTTTTTTTCGAATTTAAAGTCGATTAGCCAGATCTCTTACAATTTATTCACTGTCACACTATTGAGAAATACAAATATTGTGCCAAAAATATTGTCATGAAAAATACTATGATCCTATATTTGTAAAGCTACAAAATATTGTGTCAAAAATATATTTGACAAGAATATCACCAGAAACATAAAGTACTTTTTATTTAAAAGTGATATGTTCAATAATATCACTTATTTTTTTAATTGTATGAATATAAATACATGCATTTATATATTTAGGTGTATGTTAAGGTATGTTTAGATAATATTGACAAATTCTCAACAATAAATAACACATTTTAAAAATATTTTAATTATAAATAGCAGAACAATAAATTAAAAATTAACAAATATATACATAACCACCACAAATATTTAATCTAATTAAAATATTGAAATACACATATTAAATTTTTTTTTAAATTTATTTATATTGTGTACTAAATGTAGAAATAAAAAAACTATTTTTAACACATATTGCTACAATTTTAATGTTACTAATTTTCAAAAATAACATTATTAGAGACAAACAAATCAAGTAAAAAGCTATATTTACGACAGTATTAACCTAGTAAAGAAAGTATTTTAAAAAGAAGTAATAAAACATATCTCTCAAATTATTATAAACACTTCTAAACCCAAAATATTTTACAAAATAAAAACAATATTACAAATATTAAAAATCCACTCTATTAAGCAATATGGTAATGGATGGACTTCTGAGGGGTTTAATTGACTATTTCCGCTCTAGTCTAAGCATCATCATACAAACTGTTGAACTTCTGAGGAACTAAAGGCACTATTCCCGCTCCCGTCTCTGCAACAGTAGGGAAAGTGCTGGACTTCACAGGGGTTACATTTACTAATTGCACTCCAGTTTAAGGAACAGTAGGTAAAACATTGAAGTTCAAAGGAACTGTTAGATTTACTATTCCCACTCCAGTTTAAACAACAGTAGGGAAAGGAATGGAATCCGGAGGGTTTCGATTTCACATTCCCACTCCATTGTATGCAAAAGTAGGGAAAGCGTTTTACTTCGGAGGGCTTAGATTTACTGATGAGGCTTTAGAGGAGTTGGATTTACTATTATCCACTCCAGTTTAAATTTCTGTTACACTTCTCTCCATGAACACTAGCACAGTAAGTCAAAATTCAAATTAATTCCAAGAAAATACTTGCAGATCATATGCACAAGTATCTGCCCCTAAAGCTGCCCTTCGCCTACAAACCCAAGTTTCGACGCCTTCCAATTGAATGATGGAAGGGAACAACACAAACTGTCAAAGGATTCCATGCAAAGCTACATCAGCTGAAGTCATGCAAAGTAGTTTGGTACACTAGCACCAAATGGAAGTGAACAGTAATAATCAGTCATATTGGGTGAAATTGCTTCATTTTACTACAAGTAACACGTGTAACATTTTTGAAAGTTAGACATACTACTCTGGGCATCCTTATCCGGTCACATGAGACATGAGTTACAGTTGTACAGAAGGTCTTCTCTCAATTGGAAATCTCATGAAGGATAGGCTAAACCATACCCCATGAACCAAGGCACAATGCTATATAGAGCTTAGATTTAAAGGAGTGTTGAGTTGTTTCCCCTGTTGTTCTTGTCACCGGCATATGATGTTTTGTTGATGCTACACTGTGATATTTTCTACCCTCTGGAGATACTGCTGATCTTCACGTAACGTTGCCCTGCAAAATATTTATTAATTTATTATATTTATATTTATTATTTATTTATTAAACCTGACTCCTAATATAGCATCCTTCTAATATGTTGCCCCTACCACGTTTGTATCCAATATTGTTTCAAACTCTAACCTAAACCCTCAGACACCATATTCTTATATGTACAGCACCTCAGGTTTAAGATGCTACTGCGGGCATAGAAAAACAAGGCCAAGGATAGAATGCTTGCATTAATCTCATCCACTGGCGATTGCTTTGGCTGCATCTAATCCATTGTTTTATGCCCATCAAGCCATCCCTGTTTGGATCCAGCCATATGCAAATGAGCGTGGCCCTGCTCCAGTGGGAACAGTCTAGTCCTAACTTCCAGGCCAGGTCCTGAACCAGACTACTAGTTTTGCCCTAGTTATGGGCTCATCAGCCAGGTATAGCTAGATTCCAGTGGCACAGTGATCAACACATCCACATCGAGGCCTATACTTCACATTTAGAGCATCAAAAAACAAAGTGATGGATGGAATGCTTGAGATGCTACTGGAACACCACCATGGTCCTTGGACATGGTACAGCTTGAGAGGAACACTCTTTCTTCTTGACACTGGGGAAAACCCTTGTCGGGGAGGGGCCATACCTTACATTTTGCATATTTAATTTTGAACTTTGCTTCTAATGCCTGAAGATCTTTTCCTTAAAGAGATATCCTTGTAATGATTCCTAGTCATATGTGAATCTACGTTAATGAAAGTGATTGCTCCCATGTTGGCTTCAGCTGTAGATTAGGGCAAATAATGAGATTAATGAATATTTTGCCCCTGCTGCATAGCATACTGTGAAGGCAGAGCAAAACAGAGAAAACGAAAACCCATGCATGGGTCCATCCTTCTGATTTGTGACCTGTGTCGGCCGGTGATGAGAAACATATTGATATTTCAACTTTTGGCCACACAAACCCAAAATGAAAATTACATTTATCTCAAAAAGTCAAATTTACCATCAATGATTTTATTATGATGGGAAGAAGAAGGTTATAGAGAGGTGACTGAATGATGAGTTTGTTTCAGTTGGATAGCCAAGAATTTGAGATCAAGTTTTTGGGCGTTATACTTCACGCTAGATTTTGACCACAGTTACTCCAGGCATGTCTTTTGAGGACAATGAACGAACTTTAAAGGCGAAGAAATACAGAAATAACCAAAATAACCATATGTGACTAATCTTCTATAAGTGTGTGCGCATGCACATTATAAAACTAAAAAGTTCTTTCCACGATAGAAAGTTAGTCAGAAAGTAGTAAAATCCTACTTGTGTGCCAAGTGGGACGGTTTAATTTAGGAGTGTAACGCTGCTCAAATATTTGTAGAGTTACTTCTGAATTATATTTTAACACTCTATGACCCTCATTAGGAGTTTAGCGGGCGGAAAAGGCTGCCCGCCAAACTCCTGCAGGTCAGGAGACTGCCAGTGCGGTCCCCTTATCGCTGGCCCTATTATAAGTTTACCGCTGTGCCAGCAGGAAACGCACAGCAACATTGACATCGGCTCGCAATACGGCTGGCAGCAATGATGTTGGGCGTCGGGTGCACTAGCACCCGACGTGCAAATCAATGTCTGCAAAGCAGACAGTGATTTGCATGATGGGGCTGGCCTAGGGGGCCCCCGCACTGCCCATACCAACGCTGGCGGAGAGAGGGGTAGTAATCCCCAGGGCAGCGCTACTTGGGACCACCGACACTGCCAGGCCTTCTGGTGGCCAAAAAGTGGCAGTGCAAGCAGTCTGACTCTAGCGCTTTCACGTGTTTAGACCACGCTTTGGGCTTTGTCATAATGAGACCCTATATTTTTGTTTGTATATTTTTTCAGTTTAACTTTTCACATCGGACCAATATAACTTGGTCTTATGTCATATGTAAACATATGCACACACTGTATATTGAATAAATGCTTCTTGCATTTTCACACATTCACTACACCACAATGCATTAACCATCCACAACCCACCATCCTCTTTATTACTCATTCATGTTATGCTTGTCTTTGACCATGTCAAGTGTTCTGCTGCCTTTTGTCTAGGTCTGGTCTACAGAAACACCAGATACATTAATTTTAATTAAAGTGATAGGACATTGTTAAATCATACACTCGCAAACCTTTTCTGAAAATAAAAACAGGCTATTAGGCTGTTGTTTAGGTTTTTCCCTACTTCAAGTATGTGTTCTCAAAGATGGCTTACTTTTGTTTTGCATTCTACATTAATGCCTGATAAACACATATAACAATAGGTTAATTTAAGTGTATTCTACCAGAATATCATCTGAATATTATGTGCTCACATAATGCCTGCGTAAAATTTCGAGGACCAAAATGAGGATAACATCGAGATGAGCTAAGAATAGTAAATCTATAATTATCTATATACACTTAGCTTGTTGATTTTTTGGTCCTCTATATTTTTTTCATAATATTGCGGTAGTCTGATATTATTGAGATAATATGATAGTACACAACTGAATCTAACTATTTAAAAGTTAGAACAGTTTTTCCCAAACTGTGTGTCACAAGCCGATTTTTGGTGGACCGTGAAAATCCAAGCAATAAACAAAGTTGCCTTTAAATTCTGTATTTATCTTGACACATTTGCTGTGCTTCAAAGACAAGGGTCAAATTTCAGGCTAGGTCTTCCGACAAATTGCTGCTTATTTTTAATCGCGGGGATTGTGACGTGAAAATCGTGTTGTGGCACAGAGAGTGTAAAAGGAAAGGCTGTAGGGTGTAAGTTTTCATAGCACACAAAAAGATATAATTACCTATAAATGAAGAGTACACATTCAGCAGTTAACAAAAGCAAAAATAAAGTCATTTTTGTAATTCTGAAGTGTGAAGGTACAAAGGTTTTAATAGGACCAAAACAAATCAAGATACTTTACTTAGTGTTGCACAAATCTTAAATGTTCACTGAAACCCGACTGCCACACATTAACATTGCTGTGCTGTATAGTTGTATCAGTAAAACTCTTGGTCTGCACCAATTTAGTTGCCATTTCAATGGAAAATGTGCTGACTGTAAATGGCATTGTGCTGCCACACAGTACTATAGTTACATTTAAAACTCACCCCCTCATGCACATTAAAGCCAGGTGGGTCAAAAATGTTTGTAGTTCTAAAAAAGTGGGTTGTGGTTATGAAAACATTGGGAAGCAATGAGAAAATAATGCATTTTTATTTTAATGCAAAGAGAATTTGCACTCAGTTGTGCCTTCATGATAAGGTAGCTTTGACCGAGCAGAGTGAGTTAACCACAAAACACTGGGACATCTGGCACCTCATGCTGCCCTGTGTGGGAGCAACACTGCTGCTTTGATCCCTGCAGACCTTTTTTTTGTTTTTAGGTACCCTTTTCCTTAATTTTTTGTAGAGGAGACCCCTTTGGCTACAAAAGGCAACATTCCAATGTGCATTTTATGGATAAAGGAAAAACATTTCCATTGCCATATTTGCATGGTTTGAACAGCTCGGCAAATGAAACTGAATTTTTGTACCGTCATTGTACAATAGGACCTCAACAGTACTTGCTAATTGAAATTATTGAGGGTTGGTGTAGATGGCAGATATTTAATGATGCAAGTACTAAGATAATGACCATTGCTCTGAAACTATTTTTTTTTATTACAGACGTTATTGATTTGAGGTGAGTCCACCTCTCCAGATGTACACCACTTTGCCTTTATTTATCTCCACCACAGAAAACTTTGACTGACCCCTGCTTTTCCTCATAGGCAGGCTCACTTACCCAGAGGACATCATGGGCCTCATTACGAGGCTAGTGGTCATCAGACTGGCAGCGTTGTCGTTGCGATCTTACCGCCGCAGACCTGTTGGTAAAGACCGCCACATCATGAGTTGTGGGGTTTGGCAGATGCCAAACCTCCACTACGCCACCTGGCCTGCCGGTGGGTTGCAATTCCGCGGCCAGAGGTGAGTACCTCCAAACCTGCGGCAGGCCTCAGCCTGCCGGCCATATTACAAGGCTGCAAACCACCAGGCTTTCCATGGCTGTCACTCTGCCATGAAAACCCTAGCAGAAACACACCCTGTGACCGGAATCCCATTCCTGTCACCAGTATGCTCATCCACACACATCCACACACATGCACACCCCCACCTGTCCACACACTTACAAACACCCCCCACCTCTTCACTCACACATGCATTCACATACACACCCCTCGGCATACATTCACACAGACACCCCCATTTACTTGCATACATGCAGACACCCCACCCATTCACTCGCATATATGCAGACACACACCCCCATACACTTGCATACATGCAGATATCCCCCATTCACTTGCAAACATGCAGACACACACCACCATTCACTCACACATACTTGTACGCAAACATTCACATTCAATCACATACATGCACGCATTCACCACCCCTATGCATACTCGCACTCACACATGCATACACACATCCATAAACACCCCCAACCGTACACATCCAGTTACATACCCGCACTCACACATACGCATCCCCCTCATCCGCACACTTGCACACAGACACCACCACTCACTCGCTCACATACACGCACTTGTACACCCCCATTCTCACACATGCATACACTCATACACCCCCATTCACACACATACACGCACACACCACATACATGCACCCAACACTACCCACCCCCATCCCCTTTCAGGCGACCACTTACTTTCTCCATCGAGGAGGTCATCCGGGAGGAGATAGGTCCTAGTGGTCTTGCATCGTCAGCACCACCACACCAGCAAGACTCTGCCAAGCCATATTACGGCTCGTGATACGGCAGGAGGAGTCTTGCTGCCATGGTGGTGCAGGCATTACAACCACCTCTTCGGAGTCAGACTTTCGCCCATAAATGGGTGGAAGTGCACCAAGGACTCCTAATAAGGCGGTCATGAGACCGCCAGCACTGGCGGTCTGTTGGCTGCAACGGCTTTGGTGGTCTTTCAAAAAGACCGCCATAGTCAAAATGAGGGCCCATGTGTTGCCACTGCACCACTACCAACAGGCCTGAACAGTGATCTCACTACGATGGATGGTAGGAAATAATGACTTTAACCAGTAACAGTTGCATCTGAATAATGAAAAGCCCCAATAAGTAATGTAATCAGTCCCTCCTCATCTCTGTTCCTTCTTCCAGATGTTACTGGTTCAAAGAATACTGAAGAATATAAAGCAACACCAATGTACAGAATTAATAGAGGTATACACCAAAAAGAAGAGAAACAGATATGAGTGGTACAGTGACAGTCACTAAACTAGAGTGCAATCAAAATGAAAGCAAGTAGAACTGCTAAACCTTTTCTGAAGCTAAACTCCTGCTGCTCAGTTTCCTCATAATATACCCAGTAAGGTAGCACAATGTAGAAGGCATAGCCCATGTATAAGGAAAAGCCTCTTCTTGCATGATCAACCCAAACGTTTGAACTAACCCTAATCCCCCACTGTGATAGATTACAAAGATGTATTGCATTGAGTGAAAAGCAGTAATTTTTTGTTCCTTTAAAAATTCATACCAACATTTTTTACGCTAATCCAGCAAAGCGCCAAACTAGCGTAAAAAATGTTGATGCTAGTGCCCTAACTACTGCAGTGGTGCTCTGTACATTAAATACGGCACACACATAGTGGTGTTAAGGGAGTGCTAAGGGGCACAAGGAAAGTGGCGCTGCACTGGTTGCAGCGCCCCTTTTCTTAAATATGTCCCTCTTTATGCAATCTTTCTAAAGGAGCATGGGTATTTAAGTCGCAGGGCTAGTCTTCTGTTCTTAAATGATTGTATCTTCCCATTTTCACATTAAGATGATTTTTGCTGATGACAAAGGGCCTTGGTTGTCATCCTTGCGAGAATGTACGAGTGCCATCCAGTTGGAATACTAACATCTGTTAAAACAGTGCTTCAAAAATGTAAGCCAGGCCTGTAAAGTGACACATTTTGAATGTGATCATGTGCCATCATGAGGCCCACGTCTATCAAAGTTTTGAGCACCACGGAATACTTCTTCGGGTGGGATAAAACTGGAGCAAACTACGCAGGAAACGTGTAGTTCAGCTAACATTTCAGATTCCATTTCTGAGACACACAGGGAGAAGCAAACAAAACCAATTTATTTTTTATTAAACACGTCAAAAACAAGGCATGTCAGGTATAGCAAAGCTGGCAAAGGCAGCGGGACAATTCAATGATGTCTTCCCAGTTTACAATATTGTTGCAATCAGAATACAGCAAGCCGCACACAAGCTGCATTTTGAGGAGGACAACAAATATTAACTATTTGGAATAATCTTGAAAGTGTTTCTTTTTATCTGAAATTGGGCTTCCATTAAAATCAAACTGATTGATGTTTTGCCCGCCTGTGACACTATTTTATGTTCCAAACACCGCACAAAGATTGATTCATTGCAGCGATGAAACCGGTGCTGCTGTCTGGGTAATATGTCAAATACTGGTATTGCTGATTTCATGAATAAAAATGCATAATATAATCTTTTCAAAGTTTTACTTTTTATCCTGCAAAAAATAAAAAATAAAACATTCTAAAAGAGGCACGTGGATAAGTTTGCAACTGTATCAAAGGGTTACCCACAACATTCCACAGGTTTCTGGGGTAATTAGCTGGTCATAGGATAACATCAATGTGGTGAAGAAAAATGGTGAATGAGCAGGGAGGACGCAAATGCCACATTTATTACAGAATCAGTATGCATTCAATTCCAGATTTAAGAGCCCGTAGCACCACCTCAGCACCGCTGTAGTGTCATTTTTTTTACGCTAGGTCGGCACTAAAGTGGCATTTTCCCTGCACCATATTTACAAAGTGGTGAAATGCATGCATTGCGCCACTTTGTGAACCTTTGCGCCACATGCCTGCGCAAGGCATAATGTAAGAAAGGGGGAGTTCCCCTGTTAGACCTGACATGCCTTAGGGTGGTCACACCTAACTTTTTGCCTGCCTCCCTCCACTTTTCTGACCCGGTTTTGCTGGCTTTTAGACTCTGCGCACATTACCACTGCTAACCAGTGCTAAAGTGCATATGCTCTCTCCCTTTTTAAACATGGTAACTTTGGATCATACCTTATTGGACTATTTAATTTACTTATAAGTCCCTAGTAATGTGCACTATATGTCCCTAGGGCCTGTAGATTAAATGCTACTAGTGGACATATAGCACTGGTTGTGCCACCCACTTAAGTAGCCCCCTTAACCTTGTCTACGGCTTGCCATTGCAAGGCCTGTGTGTGCAGTTTCACTGCCACTTCGACTTGGCATTTAAAAGTACTTGCCAAGCCTAGAACTCCCCTTTTTCTACATATAAGTCACCCCTAATGTGTGCCCTAGGTAACCCCTAGAGCAGGGTGCTGTGAAGGTAAAAGGCAGGACATGTACCTGTGTAGTTATAACTCCTAAATTCGTTTTTACACTACCGTGAGGCCTGCTCCCTTCATAGGTTAACATTGGGGCTGAAAAGAAACTATTGTTGGCTCATGAACTGAGTCTCAAGGAGCTGGAGATCAAGGCAAGACAGTCTGAATCCAGCAATAATGGTGGCAGCATACAGACAGGACCTGCTGGAGAAAATAAGGTTCGTATACCCAAAAATGTGGTGCCCAGTTTTGTGGTGGGAGATGACATAGATAAATGGTTAGCTACTTATGAAGTTGCACTAAGGGCTCATGAGGTTCCTGAAGGGCAATGGGGGGTAGCTATGTGGAGTTATGTGCCGCTATTGGGGAGGGACACACTTCTCACATTGGATCAACCTGATCAAAACACATACCCACTTCAGAAAGCCACTTTACTTGCCAAGTTTGGGCTGACCCCTGAGGGATACCGTCAGAGGTTCAGGGACAGCACCAAACAAACCACACAAACATGGGTAGATTTCTCTGACTTTTCCAGTAAGTCACTGAATGGATGGGTGCGGGGCAACAAAGTAGATAATTATAAAGGGCTATATGACTTGATTCTGAGAGAGCATATATTCAATGTTACCTATACAGAGTGGCGCCAGCACTTGGTAGATAGTAAGCTGACTGATCCCAGGAAGCTTGCTGAGGAGGCGGACCTCTGGGTTAGCACCAGAGTGTCCAAAAAGGTACCTGGGGGGGGACTCCCACAAAGGTGGTCAGGGTTCCCAACAGAAGAAAGAGGGGGGAGATAAACTTACAGATAAGGAACTCTCAAAAGGCCCCCAAAAGAATTCCCAGGGAGGGGGTGGCAACCATTCCTTCTCCAGATTTGGGAAAAAGCCAGGTACATATGATAGGTCAGGGAAATCCAACCCCAAATGTATGGAGTGTTACCAGTATGGTCACTATAAAGGCGACCCCCAGTGCTCCAAAAGGACACCGTCCACTACCGGACAGACACCTGGGTTGACTAGTGTAGCGCTTGGGGGAGAGATGGACCCAGATAGCTTTGGGGAGCAGGTAGAGATTTCCCTAGTGTCCCTGGGAGAAAGAGAAATGGTGCCCAAAGCCCACATGCCCCGAAATACTTCCAAGTACAGGCAGTGGGTCACCATTAATGGGCAGAAGGTGGAGGCTCTGCGTGACACAGGAGCCAGTATGACTACTATCCAGAGTCAGCTGGTGTCAACAGAGCAGATAGTCCCTGATACATTCCACCAGGTCATAGTCGCTGACAATCGTGAGAGTCACCTACCAGTGGCTCTGGTTCCCTTTGAGTGGGGGGGGGTCTCTGGTACTCTGAAAGTAGCTGTGAATCCTGCCATGCCTGTAGATTGTCTGTTAGGCAATGATCTTGAGCATACTGCTTGGAAAGAAGTAGAGCTCAGATCTCACCTGGAGATGTTAGGGTTACCTGAGTGGGTCTGCATGACCACACGGTCCATGGCTGCCCGGGAAGGGAGTCAAGGGCGTCTGGAGCCTGGAAAGATGGCCCAGGCAGCTGCCAAAGAGGGGGGCCAGGGGCACGGGAAACCCGCCTCCAATGTTCCCACGATGTTAGCCGAGGCCCCTGAGGAAGAGGAGGCCCCGGAGCCAACCGGGGAGGACATAGCTGCCCTGGGTAACCTACCTGAACTTGCTGGCTGGCAAGTAGATGGGGGGGCAACCAGGGAAGCATTCTGCAAGGCGCAGAAAGAATGCCCCATCCTTGAGGGTCTGAGGAAGCAGGCCACAGACCACGCAGCAGGTGACGCCTCTGGCGCTCACCATATTTACTGGGAGAACGATCTCCTTTACAGTGAGCGTAGGATTCCAGGTACTGGGGCACACCTTGTGCTGGTGGTCCCCCAGTGTTACCGGAAATTCCTACTAGGCCTGGCTCACGACATTCCCCAGGCAGGACACCTGGGCCAAGACAAGACCTTTGACAGGCTTAACACCCACTTTCATTGGCCCAGAATGAGGAAAGCCTCAGATAACTTCTGCAGAGCTTGCCCCACCTGCCAGGCTAGTGGGAAGGCAGGGAACGGCTTAAAGCTCCCCTGCTCCCACTCCCAGTCATTGACACCCCCTTTGAAAGGCTGGACATCGACATTGTTGGTCACTTGGACCCCAAAACTGCCTTGGGCAACAGGTTTATCCTGGTTTTGGTGGACCATGCCACCCGCTATCCAGAGGCAATCCCTCTGAGAACAGTGACTGCAAAGGTGGTGACCAGAGCCCAGTTGGGAATATTTACCCGTGTGGGATTCCCTAAGGAGGTCGTGTCTGACAGGGGCACAAACTTCATGTCTGCATACATGAAGACCCTGTTGGATGAATGTGGGGTGACCTACCGGTTTACCACCCCTTATCATCCTCAAACCAATGGGCTTGTTGAGAGATTCAACCAGACCCTGAAAGGCATGATTGGTGGCCTGACTGAGGCCATGAGGCGTAAGTGGGACGTCCTCTTACCCTGCCTGTTGTTTGCTTATAGATAGGTGCCCCAGAAAGGGGTGGGGTTCATCCCCTTTGAGCTTCTCTATGGTCACCCTGTCAGGGGACCCCTAAGCATTGTTAAGGAGGGCTGGGAGAGAGCTCCCCAGGCCCCTCCCCAGGATGTGGTCAGCTACATGCTGGCCATCCGTAAACAAACCCAACGCTTCTGAAAGCAGGCCCAGAGTAACCTCGAGGCCAGTCAAGAGGTGATGAAGGAGTGGTACGACCAGAAGGCCACTCTAGTTGAGTTCTCACCTGGAGACAAAGTTTGGGTGATGGAGCCAGTAGAGCCCAGGGCTCTCCAGGACCGCTGGACTGGCCCCTTTGAGATCAAGGAGCGTAAAGGGGAGGCCACTTACCTAGTGGACCTCAAGACCCCTAGGCAACCCCTAAGGGTCCTCCATCACAACCGGCTCAAACCTCACTTTGAGAGGTCTGAGGTCAGTATGCTCCTAGTCAAAGATGAGGGCATGGAAGAGGAGAGTGAACCTCTCCCCGACCTCCTCGCTGTCAAAGAAGGGGATGGGTCAGTAGGTGGTGTCATTCTCTCTGACTCCCTGACTCCAACCCAGAGAGGGGACTGCTATGAGCTGTTAGAGCAGTTCTCCCCCCTGTTCTCCCTTACTCCTGGACTAACCCACCTCTGTGTGCATGACATTGACACAGGTGACAGTGCTCCTGTAAAGAACAAAATTTACAGGTTGTCAGATAAGGTGAAGGCCAGCATCAAGGAGGAGGTCTCCAAGATGTTGACTTTGGGGGTTATTGAGAAATCCAGTAGTCCCTGGAACAGCCCAGTGGTATTGGTTCCCAAGGCTACTGCCCCAGGTGCGAAGCCAGAACTCCGGTTCTGTGTGGACTACCGGGGTCTCAATTCAGTCACCCGGACTGATGCTCACCCCATCCCCCGAGCTGATGAGCTCATTGACAGGTAGGCGCTGCCAAGTTACTGAGTACGTTCGATCTTACTTCCGGGTACTGGCAGATTGGCCTGACTGAGGGGGCTAAAGAAAGATCTGCTTTTTCCACCCCTGATGGCCATTACCAATTCTGGGTGATGCCATTTGGGCTGAAAAATGCCCCCGCTACCTTCCAACGGTTGGTTAACGGGGTCCTAGCTGATAAAGATGCCTTCTGTGCAGCTTACCTAGATGACATAGCTGTCTACAGTTCCAGCTGGGAGGAACACCTGCTCCACCTCAAGGAGGTGCTTCAGGCCCTGCAACAGGCAGGCCTGACTATCAAGGCTAGTAAGTGCCAGATTGGGCAGGGTTCCGTGGTGTACTTGGGACACCTAGTAGGTGGTGGCAGGGTACAGCCGCTCCAGGCCAAGATTTAAACTATCAAGGCCTGGCAACCACCTAGAACACAGACTGAGGTGAGAGCCTTTTGGACCTCACTGGATACTACCGCAGGTTCGTCAAGGGCTATGGTACCATTGTGTCCCCCTTGACAGAACTCACTTCCAAGAAACAACCTAGGTTGGTGAATTGGACAGAGGCCTGTCAGAAAGCCTTTGATTCTCTGAAGGAAGCCATGTGCACGGCCCCCGGGCTCAAGGCCCCTGACTACTCCCAGGAATTTATAGTTCAGACAGACGCTTCAGAGCATGGCATAGGGGCTGTTCTAGCACAGCTGAATGAGGAGGGCTCAGACCAACCAGTAGTCTTTATTAGCAGAAGACTATTACCACGGGAACAAAGGTGGAGTGCTATTGAGAGAGAAGCATTTGCTGTGGTCTGGGCACTGAAGAAGCTAAGACCCTACCTGTTTGGGACTCACTTCCGGGTTCAGACAGACTACAGGCCCCTCAGATGGCTCATGCAGATGAGGGGTGAGAATCCAACTCTTGAGATGGTCCATTTCCCTACAGGGGATGGACTTTATGGTGGAGCATCGCCCAGGGGTTGACCACACCAATGCTGATGGTCTCTCCAGATACTTCCGCCTTAGCGATGAGAGCTCCCAAGAGGTCGGGTAGCTCTCCCCACTTTCAGCTGGGGGGGACACATGTTAGACCTGACATGCCTTAGGGTGGTCACACCTAACTTTTTGCCTGTCTCCCTCCACTTTTTTGACCCTGTTTTGCTGGCTTTTAGACTCTGCGCAGTTTACCACTAACCAGGGCTAAAGTGCATATGCTCTCTCCCTTTTTAAACATGGTAACTTTGGATCATACCTGATTGAACTATTTAATTTACTTATAAGTCCCTAGTAATGTGCACTATGTGTGCCTAGGGCCTGTAGATTAAATGCTACTAGTGGATCTGCAGCACTGGTTGTGTCACCCACTTAAGTAGCCCCCTTAACCTTGTCTCAGGCTTGCCATTGCAAGGCCTGTGTGTGTAGTTTCACTGCCACTTCGACTTGGCATTTAAAAGTACTTGCCAAGCCTAGCACTCCCCTTTTTCTACATATAAGGCACCCCTAATGTGTGTCCTAGGTAACCCCTAGAGCAGGGTGCTGTGTAGGTAAAAGGCAGGACATGTACCTGTGTAGTTATATGTCCTGGTAGTGTAAAACTCCTAAATTCGTTTTTACACTACTGTGAGGCCTGCTCCCTTCATAGGCTAACATTGGGGCTGCCCTCATACATTGTTGAAGTGGCAGCTGCTGATCTGAAAGGAGCAGGAAGATCATATTTAGTATGGCCAGAATGGTAATACAAAATCCTGC
This sequence comes from Pleurodeles waltl, assembly GCF_031143425.1. NCBI lineage: Eukaryota > Metazoa > Chordata > Amphibia > Caudata > Salamandridae > Pleurodeles > Pleurodeles waltl. The sequence goes on from NC_090450.1 coordinate 855,105,673, forward strand.
TGACTGGTGAAATCGGATTTAATATTACTATTCTAGAAATGCCACTTTTAGAAAGTGAGCATTTCTTTGCACTTAAATCTTTCTGTGCCTTACAATCCACGTCTGGCTGGGCTTGGTTGACAGCTCCTTGTGCATTCACTCAGACACACCCCAAACACAGGGTACTCAGCCTCACTTGCATACATCTGCATTTTGAATGGGTCTTCCTGGGCTGGGAGGGTGGAGGGCCTGCTCTCACACAAAGGACTGCCACACCCCCTACTGGGACCCTGGCAGACAGGATTGGACTGAAAGGGGACCTGGTGCACTTCTTAGCCACTTTTTGAAGTCTCCCCCACTTCAAAGGCACATTTGAAGTAGGCCTCTGCCCTACCTCAAGAGACACTTGCTGGAGAAGAAACCTGAACCAGAAACTACATCCTGCCAAGAAAAACTGCATGGCTGCTCAAAGGACTCACCTGTCTGCTTTCTACAAAGGACCGCTGCCTTGCTGTTGGCCTGCTGCCTTGCTGAACTCTTGTCTGGCTGTGAAAGTGCTCTCCAAGGGCTTGGATAGAGCTTGCCTCCTGTTCCCTGAAGTCTCAGGACCAAAAAGACTTCTCTTTTTCACTTGGACGCTTCTTGCGCCGGAATTTTCGACGCACAGCTTGTTCTGCGGCGAGAAAAACGCCGCACACCGACGCTGATTGACGCGACGCCTTCGGGGCGACCGGAACTTCGACGCACGGCCTCGCAAGGACAACGCCGCCCGACCTCCAGAGGAGAAATCAACGCGATGCCTGCTGTGAGAGCGAAACTTTGACGTGCTGCCCCGCAGAACGGCGCGCAGCCGGAAAACAAGCAGGAGAATCCACGCACAGACCCGGGACATCAGGTAATCCCCGCGATCCACAGAAAGAGACTGTCCGCGCGCCGGATAACGACGCACGACTTCCCCGCGTGATAAATAACAACGCAAGTCTGTGTGTGCTGTGGAGAAATCGACGCACACACCATTTTTCCACGTATCTCTTCTTCTGTGGCCCTCTGAGGAGATTTTCCACTCCAAACCAGGTACTTTGTGCTTGAAAGAGACTTTGGCCCTCATTCTAACCCTGGCGGTGTAACACCGCCAGGGCAGAGGGCAGAGGAAGCACCGCCAACAGGCTGGCGGTGCTTCCAGGGCCATTCTGACCGCGGCGGTAACGCCGCGGTCAGAAAAGGGGAACCGGCGGTTTCCCGCCGGTTTTCCCCTGGCCCAGGGAATCCCCATGGCGGCGCTGCAAGCAGCGCCGTCATGGGGATTCCGACCCCCTTACCGCCAGCCTGTTCCTGGCGGTTTGCCCCGCCAGGAATAGGCTGGCGGTAACGGGTGTCGTGGGGCGCCTGGGGGCCCCTGCACTGCCCATGCCACAGGCATGGGCAGTGCAGGGGCCCCCTAACAGGGCCCCACCATGATTTTCACTGTCTGCTGAGCAGACAGTGAAAATCGCGACGGGTGCCACTGCACCCCTCGCACCCCTGCAACTCCGCCGGCTCCATTCGGAGCCGGCATCCTCGTTGCAGGGGCATTTCCGCTGGGCCGGCGGGCACTCTTTTGGAGAGCGCCCGCCGGCCCAGCGGAAATGTAAGAATGGCCGCTGCAGTCATTTGTCGGCGGGACTTTGGCGGGCGGCCTCGGCCGCCCGGCCAAGTCAGAATCAGGCCCTTTGTTTGCTTTTTAAAGACTTAAGACACTTTATATCACTTTTCAGTGATATCTCTACAAATTCACATTGCAACTTTATTCGTTTTGACCTACAATTATCCTGATAAATATTATATATTTTTCTAAACACTGTGTGGTGTAGTTTTGTGGTGCTATATGGTGGTATTGTATGATTTATTGCACAAATACTTTACACATTGCCTTCTAAGTTAAGCTTGACTGCTCGTGCCAAGCTACCAGAGGGTGGGCACAGCCTAATTTTGGATTGTGTGTGTCTTACCCTGACTAGAGTGAGGGTTCTTGCTTGGACAGAGGGTAACCTGACTGCCAACCAAAAACCCCATTTCTAACATCCCCCATTAGGGGGGCTGAAAAAATGGGGCAATAAAATCTAAGAGATTTCCATGTGCCATTCTTTTTGGCACTTTTAACACCTGCTCAAAGCAGATGTTACAAGGGGGCATACCATTATTTATAATGCCCCCCTATGTACACTGCAGGAGTAGCGCCAGAATTCTGGCGCTACTCCTGCAGAGTACATCAATAGTGTAAAAAAAAAATGACGCTATTACCTCCTACTCTGTGCCATGGTGTGCCGTTTTTTAAATACGTTGTACACATGGTGGCGGTAGGGGGAGCGCCAAAGGGCTCAAAGAAAGTGGTGCTGCACTAGGTGCAGCACAACTTTTCTTAAATCCGCCCCTAAGTTTTGGCGTTCCTCCCACTCAAACACACAAACCCATAGGTGTCTGTGAAAATTGTAAGTGGCCATATGAAACCCTCACCAAGTTATAAGCAAAATAACCCAACACCACCTGCTCAGTTGCTGACTTGGTTAACTAAGTATGTATGTGTCACATTTGTTGCCGTTGTCTTGCCGAGGAAAAGGGACAACCAACTCCCTCTAAATACATACCAGTGCCAGACAAGGAGAATAAGCCTCAAAGTTCATTTAGGCAGACTGACTGTATGTGGAATGCTAGCAATCCTGGTGCGACTAGCCATGGAACATCATTGAGACAGCTGGTGTTCCAATATTGGCATAAGATACGGCAATATGGGATGCGGTGTTAACAGCGTGAGCGCTAAGTAGGATTCCGCATCAAAGAAATCTGACAAAATATAAATATAAATGTGATCTGACTGTTAATAACGTGTAAATTCACAACAATAGGGTTACTCCTAGTTTAAGCTGTAGAGCTACACATTTCTGGTATTCACAGAGGTTTCCACGCATACTTCGGAAAAAGTGTGAATTCCTAAACAGTTAAAATGTTAAAATGTTTTCATGAGTACAGTTGCATTTGGTAACTGTTTCTTTCTCCAGGTGGAAAGTATTTTTCCTATAGAGAAAGACCCCTTTCTCTGTATCACCAGCAGTCTGAGGGCGTTACCTTTCTTTTGTCATTAGTGTAAAACAAGGTCCTACTGGGACATAAATTAGGCATGGGCACCGAAATAAAAGTGGAACCATTTAGCGAACCAGATAGCTAAAAAAGTGGTCCATATTTATAAATGGGGTCAGTTTTGATCTTGCATAGACGCTCTGTACTGGTATTTTGCACGATATGGGAATTGCATGTTTTTGTGTCTGCTGCAGGCAATGCTTGTGGTAATATCAGGGAAATCAGAAGCATAAACCGTCCACCTAGCCATGAAACAGAGATACAAACTGCTAAAAAAACGGCCACAGCTTTCAGACCAGCCGTTTGGGCACAGCCTGAATGCCCTATATGCCAGTGCAACCTTGCATAAAGGTTATATGCCTGGCTGTAGCATTGCCTGTAGCAGGGAAAAATGTAAGATAATTTCCAGGGTGGCAATAGACTGGGAAAATAATTTCTGAATACCACAGTAAGTACATTTGTGGGTGTTCATAAACTTTGAGGGAGTTTCCACCTTAGGATCAACTCCTTGCAAATCCACACAATCACTGTTCACACAAAAATCTACTTCCGAATAAATCTGCGTTTTGTGAATGATTAAAAAAAAGCTATTTGCTCGTGTAAGCTCAATCAAAGGCACAATTAGGTCTTGTATGAGAATCAGTTCATTGTGTTAGATATTGAAATGATCTTACCACCTATAACTTTGACATCTTTAGAATATAACTTTCTTATTAACTGGAAACAGGAAATTAAGTTATAAGACTTCATTCCCATAAGGTTGTTCAATATTTTAAGCTTCTTGTGTCCAGGCCACAATGTAGAACTTTGGGGACGACATCTGAAACTTCACCTCAAGAATGCTCCTCTTGGTTCCCCTTAAGACACCAATAGGAGGGTGCCTGACTTTTCTTAAATGTAGACATATACAGTGGAAGCTGCAGCAAATCTCAAGGAGATGGATGGAAGGGGGGAGAGGCAGGGTCTATGGGGGGAATAAAATAAGAATTAAAAGAAAATCATACCTGGTTCTGCTGCTTCTGCCACTGGCCATGTCGATCCTCTTCCCTCAATGGTGTTGCTGTCCCAGCATTCCCTGGGTAACCAGCACAGGCTCCCCCCACACGATACTAGTACTACTCTCATGCTATACCTAGAATGAGAGCAGTGTCAGGATTGGTCTGAGCGGCTTGGTCTAATGCTCAGACAGTGCACTGGGATCTGTACAGTTTCTCCAACCCGGCTGTGTGGAGCAACCTAAGTGTGCATGTCAGTTTGGCCGGTCTAAGACAGACGACTAAACTGAAAGGTGCACTTAGTGGACTGACTCCACTCCTACTTCTCTCCCCTCCCACGGACCAGCTGCGGCCCTCCTGGGCACATGCTGGCTGAGCCAGCAGCTGAAAAATAAAATGATATTAAAATATCCAGTGGGGAGACGCTTCTCCCCCATTGCGAAGGAGTAGCACCTGCACATATATAGCAAAACATAGATGGGACATTATACAGCATATGTACTTCAGTAGGGAACTATGCAAATCTGTTTCTCATTGTTGGCTGCAACAACTTGATCACCTCTAAATGTGTGGGAGTCTAAAATGTTAGTCTTTACTTGTAATGCATGCTTGGGTAGGTGATTCACATAACTGTGTACTGTAGTACTTGCCGTAATAGAAAATGAGCTAAAGAACAGTGGCCCACATTCTGCAAATTGAAGCAGTTTTTAATTTGACGCTCTGTAAAATGTATTTTGCAAAGTAAGGGGGATTGCATGCCTACGTGCATGCCTACGTGCTTGCTGTAGGCAATGTTTTTTGTAATATCAAGGAAATCAACAGTAAAAAAACTGGCCCACCAGAACACAAAACATGCCCACAAACAGCCAAAAAATGTCCACACACTGACCAGTTAGATTAGTGCTTTTGCCACTGCCAGATTGCTCCTCAGGCCAGACTCGTGTACGTGCATGCCATACAAAAAAAGGGGCACACAGGACTACATGTGGATTGCAAGTGTAGTGCCTTCTGATGGGCTGGATTAAGTGGAGCATTGACCTACACTGAACTACCTGCAGTTGCTTTTTCCCCCCAAATACCATTGAATTCTGCGGGTGTATGTTTAATATACTTTAATTCACAACACTTCGTGGTGTTGGGCCTGCTACAAATAATGAAATTATTTCTAAGGCAACTAACTACAGCTCTTTACGACTATTTTCAAAAGTTTGCATTGTTCAGCCCTTGTTTTCCGTGAATTTGTGGATTTGCTCTTCCCTATATTTACATTGACTGGTGGATGTCTCTTCTATAAAAAGTAAGAAGAATTTGCTTCTCAGGGTCGTGTCAGGAGTGAGTAAGAATGTGTGAAAGGCACATATGAAGTGTACACTGTAGACGTCTTGGCAGTCATCACTGTTCTCTTTTCACCTGGTGCAAACTAGGGGTTTGCGGTGAACTCCACTCCGCTCGTGGAGTTTGCAGAGATTTTCCCAATCCACACTCCGTGTACAGCGCTAAGATCTAGAAAACTATGCATGGCAGAGTTTTTTCCTCTTTAAGTTGGCAAGCACGAGTGAGGAAAATCACCACCGCCCAGCCAGATTTCTCAACGCGGGCAGTCACGGATGGTAGCTACCGCCTGTGTTGAGAAAACTTCCATTCGCATTGAGGAAGTTGCCGCTCGAGTAGAAAATCTACTTGATCTGCAGAAAAGAAGCAGCGCCCTCCTGCACTGCGCGTGGTGCCATTTGCACTGATTTTTCAGTGCGGGACAAACACACAGGGGGTTATTCCAACTTTGGAGGAGGTGGTAATCCGTCCCAAATGTGACGGATTTACCACCAGCCGTATTACGAGTTCCATAGGATATAATGGACTCGTAATACGGCTGGTGGTATATCCGTCACTTTACCGTCACTTTTGGGACGGATTACCACTTCCTCCAAAGTTGGAATAACCCCCACAGTGCTAAAACTCAGTGCAAACGGTATGACCTAATGCACTCTGCCACTTGCGGAACTCCTTTATCAATTCTCAGCCCAGGCCTAGTGAAAATGCCATTGATTATCTGAACAGACTTATATTACAAATATTCATCAATGATTGAATCTTCTTGATTTATGTACTTCGTTTTAAATTCCATGGAAAAGAGGGTCGTTTCTTACAAATTAATTTTTCAGAAATTTGTGTGTCATTTGTATAAAAGTTGACTTCATATGTCTATTAACTATATGTCATTAATTGTTTTGCATAACATCTGTTCGGATTTTACAGCCTTGAAAAAGCAACTGTGCTGTAAAGGATGTGTTGGCTATTTTTGCATACACATACCATTTTTCGTAAAACGTTGTGAAATATGAATTTATGAATTGCCTGCCTGAATGAATACTTTCGGAAACGTTGTAGGATAAACTCTTAAGACTCTTATTAAAACAAGTTTCAATCATAGATGATAATAATGTATATTATCGTACTGTTGTATTGTAATTAATACGGGCAGCTTGGATTCTTCCAGCTCTTGAGAGTTGTTCTTCAAATGATGTTCTACTCGGGCAACCAATAGACACTGATAAAGCAACTTTCGACAATGACCACTGTTGTCCAAGTTTTATATAGAGAGTATTACACAATTCCACAGTCAGTCCTAAATTTCTTCTGCATTTTTATCTGGCTGTTGCTGTGGTTGTCTTTTGAACTGACTGTTGCTTATATTGTTAGCCTACCTGTCATTGTTGTGTGTGGGGGGCATGTTGTAGTCTGTTTACTGCAGTGTGTTTATGATGATTTTTATAAACGTTTGATAACAATGCATGTAATTTAAGGCAGCAACAGGTTTGTAGTTTGAAACACATAGCTTAGTTTAGAACTGGTTACCTTAGGACAAGTTATACTTACGTCAGTAGTGTTGAACTGGTGAATTTACCTTGTATTGTAGTTTTTAAATGGTAGTGTATTTTCAGTGATTTTCTGTGGCTTTTTAATATAAGTTAAAATCTTATACCTTCCTCATGCATAACTCCACTTTGAGGTCCACTAAGTGCTTTCAGGGCATTCAGACATGACACTAACATTTTGTACCACAATATCATCCAGGACGGTCGTGCCAAAACATTCTTGTGTCACAGGCCTCTCAATGGTGTGCTGTGTTTATCTCTCATCTTCCCTTGTACCTATACCCTTCTTCCCCTGTTCTGGACTGTTTCGAGATGTTAGGTTATCTGTCTGTCTCTCTGGAAAGCCTAAGGGCGAGATTGGTGGATTATCATCTGGGTTCAGAGCCTGGCTGCCCATTGTGGGAACAGGTGTCTGCCTGACATTGCCTCACAGTCTGCAATATCCAAGTTACTGGATTGCAGACCTCTTCATGTTCATGGTGGTGACTGCAGCCACAAACCATTATGCAGAAATGTCATTGCATAATAATGTTGATTGACTGTGACATCTCGCTACATTCTCCTATTTCCATGCTTTATGGACACTACATGAAGGCCTCCCCCCAGACTCAATCAGGTGCTCTCAAGCCCCGGTACTGTGCTGAGGAGGCCTCCTGGAGATCAGTGCCCCCTGCACTGCTGGGGCCGCAGGGGCCTATTATACTCCACTGTTCCCCATGGGCTTGCACAGGAACATTGAACCTTATCAGTGTTTCCAAAGTTGAGAGAGGGACTGAGGCCTACGTGGTGGAACTGTATTCTTCAAAGTCTTGAAACAAACCAAATATAGGGCCCCATTTACGAGGCCTGTGGTACAGGACGACACACAAGTGCCTTGCTGCGCTGCCCTGCGCCTCTGGGAAAGGGCACAAATGCACACTATCTACAAGTTAAGGTGCATTTCTGTCCTCTCTCCCTTTGTGGCACACAAATTGCGACCATACACCAATGCAGGCTCCCTTGCACCATGGTGCAAGGATGCCTGCCATGCGGGGGTAATTGGTTTAAGCAGGAAGGGATACCTTCCTGCACAAAAACAATCACAAGAGGTGTTTTCTTCACGTTCCATGGGTGTTGCGTGGGAACACCCCAAGCAACACCCATGGACTGCCCCTTTCACGCAGTGTTATGTGTGAAAGGGGTCCATATTTACAAGGCCATCAAAAGCCACACAAGGTTGCTTTGCGTGGCCCTGTAAATATGGGCTGGCACATTGCGCCACCAGAGCACAAAAAAATGATGCACAGGTGCGCAGTGTGCCGCTAGGGCCTCGTAATGAGGCACATAATGTTGCCAGGCACAATGGTCAAAATTTCCATCCTCTTTATAATGATGTGGCCTAGAGTGACCCTGAACTACTGCATTAGCTAAATTTTTAATAAGCTAGATAATCTGGAACACCTACTTACTGTAATGTTCTAGTATTTTCCCTTTGCACAATCAACTGGTTCTCAAAATCCACCAAGCCTATTCCCAGTTCCTGTCTTAACAGCCTCAGTAAGCTATGTCTTGGTAAGCATCTTGTTTTGTTTTGACCCATCTAATGCCTGATGCTAAAATGTACCTGATCATTGCTCTCCATGTGTGTGTGTGATACCCATTTCATACCTTGCTGATTCCTGACACATTGTTAAACATACATGCACTAGCTCTACATTGTATTCTATTTTTTTATTTTACTCCTGACTGTCCTTTTTTTTCTCATTGAGACAGGAATCAGATGTTATATTTCCACTTCCATTCAGTTAAAAAATTCACCATGTGAATGATAAAGATTGCATTGGTGGTGGAGTTGCCATATAATAGAAGGAGCATCTTCTCACTAACATCTGAAGGATTTCTTTTGCCAGATCGCAGTATTTGTTCGCTTGTCTCCCAGCTCTACATTTTCCACCTCCACTGTGGTAGTGTATAGACCACGAGTCATACATTTTGACATCAACTTATAGTTTGTTTCAGAGGGGGTGTGGCTAACCGCCCAACATGGCAGATGTATAGTGGAGCGGCTCTGGGACCGCCCTTGTTTAATCTACATTAATCCTTCAGGGAAAACCCAGTGCCAGCTTCATACACCTTGGCAACAGGCATGCCGGAACAAGAACGCCATGAAAAGCCACTAAGGGCCCAATAATAAAAGAGGAACACGGAGCGGCCTGGGCCAAACGGGCTGCGCAGCCCATACAGCCATTCAGCATCGGGGCTGATTGAGCTGCCCTGACGACGGCACACGCTGGAGCTGACCCGGTTGAGAGCAGACTGCACCGGGGAAGAGGCTGGAGCCCTGAGATTGCATGGAGGTGAGTGGGAGCAGGCAAGCCGTTAATATCGCGGTGGCCCATAGACTCGCTCCTCACCTTTGTGTGGTGGTATGGCTGGGGCCAGGAGGGCACTGATTACCCAAAGGTGGCTCCTGGATCAGAGCAGACAGAGGCGGCTGCCTCGTTACCAGCCGGGCTCCGTCCTGGAGAAGAGTGGAGTCTTGCACTTTATGTAAGGTGGGAGGTGAGTGGGAGCAGATGGGCCGCTGAACTTGTTGGAGGCCTGGGGCCTGCTCCTCACCCCCGCCGGACTGAGCTATGCCACCTGGATACAGTCAAAGTGCCCAACACCCCCTCCGCCACTGTCGGAGCCGATACGACTGCTGGCCCACCGGATCAAATAATGTTACAACACCTGCCACTGTAGGGGCTCGCTGAGGATAGAGTCGGGGCCTAGGGCCCCCAGGGTGATTAAAGGTGGGTGGGGGCGGGCTGTAGAGTAAGCCCTGCACCCGCTCCTCGCCTATGTGAGGATACATGGTGACCCCCTCCTGAGATCTGCGGACCTAGCACTCAGATCCAGTCCTTTCGCTGAAAAGCCATACTGGGCCCTTTGGGGACGATCGAAGGAACTGGGTTGTGAGGGAAGTCTGTGACTTTGTGGGTGGTGCTGCACAGAGCACAAGTGCAAAAGAAGCAAATAGCAAATAGCATAGACTGCGCAGACATTTTTAACACCAAAGGCCTATACAGACCAGAACACGGTCACAAATAGGGGCAAGGAGGAGCTCATCATCCGGATTATATCCCTCTATGGCAGAGATGAAGTGGTGTGTTGTTTGAGTAATGCGAACTGAGAGCTAGTACGGTGCACTTGCTCTGCAAAAACACCTAAAAATATACTGAGCAGGAGGATAAAATTGGCTATTGCACCTGCTTCTTCCAGAGTCACGACAACTAAAAAAGTGGCCTGCAGATGCTGAGAGTGGGAGCCTGCACGTCAGTCTCTCGACCCTCAATTTTATAAAGGTGAAGGCCGGCACCCGCTGTTGTTGTGTACACCTATTACCTAATAATTAACGTAGATTTCGGAGTGGCGACATGGGGAAATCTACAGCAAAATCTGGTACCAGACATTCTCAGGCATCCTCATGCTTGCCACCTTTTGATGACTCCAAGCTCATTATCCTGTATCCCCTATGGCCCAGGAGCCACCCCAGGACAAATTAGACCTCATTCTCCATGAAATTTGAGAGTCCCGACTGGCCATTGGATAGAAGGTAGGGGCTTGTACCATGGAAGTATCCTTCCTCAAAGATGAACAGTGTAAGTTAGTGGATAGAGTAAAAAATAATGAGGCTAAACTTACCATTTTAGAGCCTGCCAGCACAGCTCGGGACACGGAGATTAAAAAGCTAACACAGCAGAAGGAGGTACTGCAAGAGAGGGCCGAGGATGCAGAAGGGCGAGCCCATAGGAACAGTGTTCGCATCTTGGGGCTCCCGGAGGGTACGGAAGGACAGGAGCCAACACTATACGTGGAGAATTGCCTCAGGACAGTGGTGGCCCTGGAGGGGCTCTTGGATATTTTTGTAGTTGAGAGAGCCCACAGAGTTCTAACAAAAAAGCACCCCTCCCCGACCCATGGTCGCAAAAATCTTGCACTATAGGGACCGATATGTGCCTCTGGGAGAAGCCTGGGTAAAGGCATCAATTCTGGTCAACAACGCGAAAGTCTCATTGTTCCCAGATTACACAGTGGCAGTGCAACGGAAATGAGCTACTTTCCAAGTCATTAAAAAATATCCTACGGCTGCTGGAGTTACTTATGCATTGTTGTTCCCGGTGAAATTACGCATTCAACATGACAAGAAAGTCCTTTTTTTTGATTCGCGGGACACGACGCGTACATGGCTAGATAACACCTTTCCTGACTGTTGCACACCCAACAGAGAGCTCCCCAGACTCTAGAGGAAGCATTGACGACCTCGCCCGACCGGCTGGAGCTCCTGAGAAGACTAGTGATCTTAAACCCTCCTCACAGTCGCTGGTCTGACTAGAGGCGCTTCGTTCGGCTTCAAAGCTAGGCGTTGGTGCTGATCGGGACAGTGCAGATACATCGCAGTTTGGCGGCTCAGAATCTGATTCTGTGGGGAGTGTGGCCCTGTTTCTCTCTGTGATTCCTCAGTTGGCACACAATCTTTAGCTGTACACACTTGCTGAACCAGATTGCTTAGTTTTAACTAAAGAAGGGGTGGCCCTCATTTACTGCAGCAAGGCTCCTTTTATGTTGTGGGTGATTTATAGATGGTGGACCTCTGACCATATGTTGTAATTGAGCATATTTCAGGGCTCACTTCATCACGGCATAAATTTAAGATGGACCGCAGCAAACGAACGGTAATCTGTACAATGGCTTATGTCCCCCACATAAGCGTAGGCGCAAGTTGCTTGATGTATATATGGTTTTTGTTCTCTAGAATGTTTGGTCGAACGACTACTTGGTGCTGGACAGAGAACTTGGGTTTTCAAAGTTTACAGCAAGTAGCAGATTTCCCTGTCAAAATATATCAGCATATAAAACTAAACAAATTGTAGATCAACAACACATCATCACACATGACACGACACAGGCAGAAATGGCTTCCTATACAATCCTAACCTGGAATGTCAGGGGCCTGGGTACACTACCTAAGAGACATAGAAGATTAGCCCAATTACATAGATGAAAGGCGCAGATAGTATACCTACAAGAGACACATCTGCTCTCATCTGAGGCGATTCGCTTGCAGAGGAGATGAAGGGGGCAGCTTTTTAGTACGTCATATTCGGGATATGCTAGAGGGGCAGCTATTTGGATCTGGGGGTTCCCTTCGACGCTCAGGATATAAATATTGATACACAGGGCAGATACGTGCTGGTCATGGGCAAATTGGATGGAGACACAGTGGTGTCTGGGTTGTATTATTGCTCCCCAAAAATTTTTGGGGCACCTCTAACAGTGGTCCTCATCAACTGGGAGCTTTGCCCATGGCTTTTGGACGGAGATTTTAATACAGTACTAGACATGTCATTGGATCGCTCCCATCCCCCACTACCTGGAGCAGTAATGACCCGATACCCTTCAGCGATGGGTATCGGCTTGGTCCCTAGTAGATGCCTGGAGTGCCAAAAATATGGGACTACGTGAAAACTCCTTTTATTCGTGTCAACACCATTTACACACACGCATAGATAGATTCCTGTGTTCCCCACAACTACTACCCACTATAACCCATTCCACCTATCTTGCTAAGACACTATCTGATCATAATCCCCCAGAACTGATGATGCAATGGGGTAGTATCCCCACACCAATACCCACCTGGAGGCTACAGCACTTAGAAGACTCGCCCTTCCGGAAAACACTGTCACAGATTACAAATAATTATTATTTAGAAAACACAATGTTAGACCTGACAGCTTTGGGGTGGTCACCCCTAACTTTTTGCCTGCCTCCCTCCACTTTTTAGATACTGTTTTTGCTGGTTTTCTGACTCTGTGCACTTTACCACTGCTAACCAGTGCTTAAGTGCATATGCTCTCTCCCTTTTAAACATGGTAACATTGGATCTCACCCAATTAGACTATTTAATTTACTTATAGGTCCCTAGTAGAGTGCACTATGTGTGCCCAGGGCCTGTAGATTAAAGGCTACTAGTGGGCCTGCAGCACTGATTGTGCCACCCACTTAAGTAGCCCCTTTACCTTGTCTCAGTCCTGCCATTGCAATGCCTGTGTGTGCAGTTTCACTGCCAATTCGACTTGGCATTTAAAAGTACTTGCCACGCCTAAATCTTCACATTTTCTACATATAAGACACCCCTAAGGTATGCCCTAAGTACCCCATATGGCAGGGTGCTGTGTAGGCAAAAGGACATGTACCTATGTAGTTTACATGTCCTGGTAGTGTAAAACTCCTAAATTCGTTTTTATACTGCTGTGAGACCTGCTCCCTTCTTAGGCTAACACTGGGGCTGCCCTCATACTTTGTTTGCGTGGTAGCTGCTGATCTGAAAGGAGTAGGAAGGTCATATTTAGTATGGCCAGAATGGTGATATAAAATCCTGCTGACTGGGGATGTTAGATTTAATATTACTATTTTAGAAATGCCACTTTTAGAAAGTGAGCATTTCTCTGCACTTACATTTTTCTGTGCCTTACAATCCACGTTTGGCTGGGTTTAGTTGACAGCTCCTTGTGCATTCACACAGACACACCCCAAACACAGGATACTCAGCCTTACTTGCATAAATCTGAATTTTGAATCGGTCTTTCTGGGCTGGGAGGGTGGAGGACTGCCACACCCCCTACTGGAACCATGGCAGACAGGATTGAACTGAAAGGGGACCTGGTGCACTTCTTAGCCACTCTTTGAAGTCCCCCCCACTTCAAAGGCACATTTGGGTATATAAACAGGGCCTCTGTCCCTACCAACTTAGATACTTCCTGGAGAAGAAACTTGCAACCAGAACTTTCGTCCTGCCCAGAAGAACAGCCTGGTTGCCCAAAGGACTCACCTGACTGCTTTCTGTGAAGGACTGCTGCCTTGCTGTTGCCCTGCTGCCTGGCTGCTCTCTGGGTGAGGTGAAGAAGTGCTCTCCAAGGGCTTGGATAGAGCTTGCCTCCTGTTCCCGGAAGTCTCAGGACCAAAAAGACTTCATCTCTTCAAAAAGGACTCCTAGTGCGGCTAAATTCGACGCACAGCCTGCTAGAAACGATGCACAGACTGCACCGCGGTGAAAATTTCACCCCACGCTGAACCAGAATGAAGCAGCCCGACTTAGCTACGAGAAGATCGACGCAGCGATCGGAACTTAGACGCACGGCCCACTAGATCGCCAAACAGCCGATCCGAAACAACCCAGCCCGTCTTCCAGAGAGGAATTGACGCAGCACCTGACGTGTGGTAGAAAAATCGCCCACCAGATCGACGCAGATCCTGTGACTTCATCCTACCAGTGCAGGAAATCCATGCACTGTCCCCGTGGCGTCTGAAAACCCTGCAAACTGAAGAGGATCCACAACCGAGTGCCGGAAATCGACGTACAGCTGTCCCTGCGTGAAAACTAAACGACGCATCGCCGTGTGCGGCCTGAGAAATCGACGCACACCCCTTTGTTTCCACGCTTCTCCTCCTTTATGGTTCTTTGAGGAGATTTTTCACGCGAACCAGGTACTTTGTGCTTGAAAGAGACTTTGTTGGCTTTTAAAAGAGGCACTTTATACCACTTTTCAGTGATATCTCAACATTTACTTCTTGCATTTTAATCGTTTTGACCTGTATTTATGCAGATAAATATTATATATTTTTCTAAACACTGTGGTGTATTTTTGTGGTGCTATATTGTGTTATTGTATGATTTATTGTACAAATACTTTACACATTGCCTTCTAAGTTAAACCTGACTGCTCAGCACCAAGCTACCAGAGGGTGGGCACAGGATAATTTGGATTGTGTGTGACTTACCCTGACTAGAGTGAGGGTCTTTGCTTGGACAGGGGGTAAACTGACTGCCAACCAAAGACCCCATTTCTAACACACAGGAACAGCCACCTCATTGACATATAAGTGGGAAGCTTTTAAAGTGGTGATTTAGGGGGCCTCTATTGGCAAGTTAGTGGGCACTTGTAATGAAATAATGAAAGCCCTGAAAGAAGTTGTAACTTCAATGGCTACTTCTGAGCAAGTGGAGGCAAGGGGAGAAGTTGACCCAGCGATATAACTGGAGTCAAGGGTAGCACATGAAGAGTACCTTGAGCGCTTAAGACTAATAGATTATAAGACATATATACAGCAGACACACACTGAAGCTGACAAATCTGGGGCACTTCTAACATGCTTAATACGCCCTACTCATCCCCCAACCCCAATCCTCGCCATACACTCTGAAACACAATGAGTGGTTAGTACGCAACTGGGTATAAATAAGGTGTTTCGGGACTTCTATGCTAATCTTTACACAGCCCCTACAGCTCCTCCTGATTCACTGCTGAGCATATACTTGAATAGGAGGTGCCTACCCCAGATAACACCACAAGACCACGTGGAGTTTGGAGCCGATCTTACATTGGAAGAAATCAAGGGTGTGGTTGGGGCCATGTCACGAAACAAGATACCAGGGTCCGATGGACTGCACGTTGAATTTTATAATACCAATATACACAAACTGGCTCCGCAGCTGCTAAAATTATATACTCACTCATTACAGGTGGGGCAATTACCCCCCACAGCGCGGCAAGCTGTGGTCATATCTGTACTGAAACCAAATGAGCCACCTCTAGAGTTAACCTCATATAGACCTCTGTCCCTTCTGAACACGGAATATAAAATTTTGAGCAAATTCCTTGCAAAACGACTTCTCTTACACCTGCCACAGTTATTTCACATGGACCAAAATGGCTTTGTGCCCAACCGTAACACATCACTCAATGTATGTCGCCTGCTCCATGTTATGTACAGTTCGCGTGACAAATATCCATAAGCAGGCTGCTTATCCTTGGATATACGCCATGCCTTTGATACACTGAGCTGGGAATTCCTGTTGTCCACACTTACCCACTACGGGATACCAACCTCGTACACTAAATGGGTGCAACTATTGTACTCGCTATCTAGGCAAGAGCAAAAATAGGAAAGTGCATATCACAATCTTATAATATCTCCCAGGGCACACGTCAGGGCTGTCCTTTATCGCTACTATTATTTGTATTGGCAATTGAACCCCTAGCACAATTACTGAGACGTAGTGCAACGGACCTGGGCATCCCACTCAGAGGTGACATACAGGCTGCCTCTTTATAAGCAGATTACATGATGGTATATGTTCGCGACATACAGCAAGATATGTCTGCAATAGCAGACGAACTGACTGCATTTGGCAGACTTTTGGGTCTCTACACAAGTGCTGCAAAATCATGGGGGTGATTCTTACCTTGGCGGGCGGCGGAGGCCGCCCGCCAAAGTACCCCTGCCAGAACACCGCACCGCGGTCGTCAGACCGCTGCGGTGATTCTGGGTTTTCCACTGGGCTGGCGGGCGGGCGGGCGACCGCCAAAAGGCCGCCCGCCAGCCCAGTGGAAAACAACCTTCCCACGAGGACGCCGGCTCTGAATGGAGCCGGCGGAGTGGGAAGGTGCGACGGGTGCAGTGGCACCCGTCGCGTATTTCAGTGTCTGCAAAGCAGACACTGAAATACAAAGTGGGGCCCTCTTACGGGGCCCCCTGCAGTGCCCATGCCATTGGCATGGGCACTGCAGGGGCCCCCAGGAGCCCCACGACACCCCATACCGCCATCCTGTTCCTGGTGGGCGAACCGCCAGGAACAGGATGGCGGTATGGGGTGTCAGAATCCTCCATGGCGGCGCAGCGAGCTGCGCCGCCATGGAGGATTCATTTGGGCAGCGGAAAACCGGCGGGAGACCGCCGGTTTTCCACATCTGACCGCGGCCAAACCGCCGCGGTCAGAATGCCCTGCGGGGCACCGCCAGCCTGTTGCCGGTGCTCCCGCCAACCCTGGCCCCGGCGGTCCATGACCGCTGGGGTCAGAATGACCCCCAAATAGCCTTCTGGACTACATTACCTCTCTCTCTGGCAGGTAGACTGGCACTGGCAAAAATCATCCTCCTCTCGAGGCTCCTGTACTATTTTGCGAATCTAGTGGTGGTGGTCTGGCCACAATGTTTACCGCTTTGAATACGTTATTGATTGGGTTGGTGTAGGGATTGGGTGTCGTAGGATAGGTTTGAAAGCATTTACATGTTCCGGGGCTGGAGGGGGGAATGGTTGCTCCGGACATTAAGGAGTTTTGTATAGCAGCACAACTGCAATGGTTAGCATACTGGCTGGCGGGACACAACTTACACGAAACAGGCTTTACACCTGTGCAAGTAGAAAATGGACAACTGCATAAGGTGTTGTGCCCACACACAGCCATACCATGCTGGTTCCCCATTCTGGTACAGTTGGCCATGGCATACTGGCTACTGTCCCTACGCTATACACATATTCCAATTCCTTACGCTCCTAATATACCACTGAGGGGAATTCCACTTGCAGTGGGAAATATATCAGCACAGAGATGACATCCTTGAGAGCATTGAGGGACTATGACCATGTCAAAGTTATTAACGGACGGAGTATTGATGTAGCACCTAGACTTGATACGAGCTCACGGCTTGCCAGACACACTGTTCCTAGTCCACGCAGGTTTAGTTTGTTTTGTACGTCAACACTGGGCACCAGACAGCATTGAACCTATTGCATTTGAATTCCTAAATGTATTACATACAGTAGGTCATGGCAATCATCCAGTCCGGTGGTTGTATAGAGGCCTAAGATCACACTTAGGAATATCATTACAAACACTCTGTCAAAAGTGGGACACAGATCTCAATCGTGTATTACCGGAGGCAGAATGGAAGAGACTACTTGCCATCTCCAAAACCATATCCAGAAACTCCAGATTTAAATGTATCTATTTCTCTATATTTCATAGGGCATACCTTACCCCATATAGCACTACTAAACTATACTCAGGTGCGGGTGCACGCTGCCCCTGTTGCCAGCAAGCAGACGCAGATCTATTACATATGCTATGGTGTTGCACGCAGTTACACACTTACTGGGTGGAAATAGTGCAGACTCTCAAACGTGTAACAGGTTATGATTATTGGACGATATTAGACATTTGTACTCGCGTACACGGAAGACTAGGGTGGCTATGCGCTTTGCTGACTTGGCGTTAATATTGGTGCGATGGGCTATCACGTGCCGTTGGAAATCACCCATTTCCCCCAGGTAGCACAGTGGAAAATAGAAGTATTGGAATGGGGCCAGCCTGAAAGTGAAGCAAGTAGAGAGGAAAATAGGGGGCTATGCAAAACACACATCTCCTTGGAGTGGGACATGCACCTGAAGAAATTTCGAACAGATGCACAGGCGTGCACTCTTAAATGGTACATTATCACAATATAAATCGGAAACCCAGCATAACTATGATGTAGCAGGGCGTATTCTCATATTATACCCCCCCCCATGGCATATATGCACAACAACATGAAATAACCCAGTAACAACCATAATACACAGTCTAACCGTGACAGACCTATACCTACTAATGGGCTCCGCCAAAGGATGTGTTGTTATTTTTCAATGTGGTCTCAAGGGATAACCATAGGAGACGGGGAACTGCCCTTGCTTGTTGGGGACGTTAGTGGGAGGGAGGGGGGTTGCAGACAGTTTTCCACCATGGTAATGTGAACTCCTATAATAGGATGTAAATGACATTGTACTTGTAAAGAGCATTACATGTATCATTGAGTCACTTTGGATTACTGTACCTTTGTAACTGTTAACAAAAAATGCAATAACATTTGTGTGAAAAAAAACAAAAACCTTTTAGTATGTTTTTCCATTACTACTGAATAGTTCACATTTTCTATTACTTGGAGACTTCGATGTGTGGGTGGATGATCCAGACTCTTTATTAACTGGCAGTTTCTAGGGTCCCTGCTCCATACGAAGTTAGACCCAAAGATCTCGGTCACTGTTCACACCATTGGTCTGCTGTTTACTGTTACTTGTTCCTATTATTTCATCAGACAATGGCGCTCTTATGTTGAACATTAACTATAGTTAATCTTGTACAATAAATTATTATTTAACATTATTAATGAAACGTAAACTGAGCCAAATGAACGCTTTACATTTTGCCTCAAAATAAAAAATAAAACAAATCTTTTCTTTCCAGCATATGATTCTCAATCGGGGCTGTCACTATTTATTTCCTGGATTTCAGAAGCACATGATAATATTGTACCTGTTTGTGCCCCTGTCTCATTTTGTCTGAGCTTCCACCTAATTCTACATGCAAGAGGAAAATGTAAAGCATTAGAGTCAGAGAGGCACCAAATTCGTTAAAAGCCAAAGGCACTTACTCTCCCAGCTAGAAAAAATAAAGGCAGAAGTCATGTCAGCTTATGCCTAAATTTATTCACGTCACATGTCAGAAACATAGAATACTACTAGAGAAATATTTAAACTGTAGAATTCGCAATGTCTTCAAGGCCGAACGCTGTAATGAGGCCATATTATCTTAAAGATACTCTTGTGATTTACAAGCTTACTTTTTAATAGAAAAAAATCTTACTACTTCAAAATTATTTCGTTTCATATGACTTCAATTTAGATCCCATCACTCTGGCCTCATCACCCCCTTTCGGATTATCAGTTATTAGAATTAAGCCTTCTGTCGTCTGAGTCTGCTCTTTAGTTAATTCAGTTAGTCAAATCCGGTTCTCTCATTGGCCCAAGATACTTTTGATTTCTTATGCTTGCAGAAATTACCATTCAGACCCAAAATTGATAATATTTTATTGATAAACAATTTTATTGGTTTTGGTACAGTAAGAACACTCAGGCCCTTATTTATACTTTTTGGTGCAAAACTGCACTAAAGCAGTTTTGCACCAAAATGTTTAGCACCGTCTTGCACCATTTCTGTGCACCAGCCGGGCACCATATTTATGGAATGGTGCAAGCCGGTGCAAAGTGTAGGCAAAAAAAAAATGACTTTAGTCGGGTGGGGCTGGCAGTATAGAAGTAGGGGGTTTAGCACCAAAAAATGACTTTAGGCAGGTTGGAGTACAAAAAAATAACTCTAACCAGATTAGCGTCATTTTATGGTGCTAAACCTACCATGCCACATAACTCCTGCCTTAGAAAAGGCAGGAGTCATGCCCACCACCCCAATGGCCAGCACAGGGGACAAGGGTGCCCTGGGCATGGCCATGCACCCTGTGCCATGTATGGGGCCCTGTGGCACTTTAAAAACGAAAATGCAATACTTACCTGTACTTACCTGGGATGGGGTCCGCCATCCTCCGCAGTTCCTCTGGTGTGGGTGGGGGTGCCCCTGGGGCGGACACCTGTAGGCTTATTCCATGGTGTTCCAACATGGAAATAGGCCCACAAGTCCCCTAACGCCTGCCCTGTCCCAGGAGTTAATAAACGGGGCAAAGTAAGCTTTGCACCATTTTTTGACCCCCTCCTCCCTCCCGTCCACCATTTTTGCACAGGAGTATAAATATGGCGTTAAGGCCATAGAGTCATTTGTTGCACCAGAACGCCTACCTTGCATCTCATTAAGGCAAGGTAGGATTCCACTTCCAAAAGATGACTTTAACTCCATAAATTTGGTGCTAGATGGGTCTAGCACCAAAGTATAAATATGGAGTTAGTTTTGCACCAAATTAGAGAAAAATAAAATTATGCTAATGCAGTGCAAACAGAGTATAAATATGCCCCTAAGTGTGGTCACATGGGAAGAGCAGACAAAAAGTAACACAGAGTCAGAGTTGCATGTACATTAGAGCAAGCACAATGAGTGAAAAGCTTAATTACAGGGAACCTTACATCGGAAGGTTCTGTTACAGTCGTTCCTACCAGTTTCCCCATATTCGTTTGTGTTTAGAGGGGCACCCTCTTGCTTCAAACACAGGCTTCTCCTGTAACACGCACCAATCCACTCCATGCCGCCACTGTGACTGCATAGGGGGCTTCAGCAGTGAGCTGAAATGCCTTGTTTAGCTACCATGGTAACCTTTCCTAGAAATGCCCGGTCTACCCTCCATTCACCAAATCCCACCAAGACACCCAGCAACAGTATCAATGGTGAGAGGTGTACCTCCCAGCCCAGTACCTCCATTAATTCTTCCACCATGGCAACCCAGTAGCGCTGAATCTCCGGGCATGGCCACCCCACTTGATAGAAGTCAGCAAGTTGTTCGAGCATCGGGTACAGACAGGATTGGGGAGAAAGCCCGCCCTTTACAAATTATCTGGAGTGAGGGAGGGGCAGTAGAGGTAATATGGCTGGACAAGGCGCACCCTGGAGGAGATTGTTATGACTCGAGGTTCCATCTGTGCATTGTGCCAGTCCTCATCGTCTAAGTGGCCCAGCCAAGCCTTCCGTTGTGTCCTGAGATGATTCAGTGTGCTGGTGGCATTGATAGTCAGGGTACAATACATCTGGGAGAGGCCTCCCTTGCCCAGAATGCCCATAAGTAGCTTAGCCTCTGGGTGCTAAATTCAGGAAGGGGGGTGTTGTATGGTATGTGGGTGTGGATTGCATGCCATAGTTGCAGGAGCTTGTAGAATTGTGAAGAGGAGAGAGTATATGTGTCTTAATGCTCCTAAAAGTAGCACATGTGTGCCCCAGACCACACATAATCTAACTGCGTTATGCTGATGGCATCCCACCACAAAGTCCTCCAGTCACTACCTCGTCCAGCAATGTGCAGTGCTGTGGGATGGTTTGTAATGTAGGTTTGTCATCCCTTTTAGTGTGGTGGTGTCCTGCAGGCAAGGAAAACCACCTGGATCACTTCAAGAATAGCGAAAGGGTCTGGGGTGCCATATAGCATGGTCATGATCAAGTGGAACCCCAGTGAGACCAGTTCGACCTGGTATGCAGTATCGGACCACCTATCACTGTGCCTGTCGTGGACCACCAAGAGCTGTGAGGCTAAATAGTAAAGGTAAAGATTGGCCATCCCCAAACCCCCGTGAAAAGGTGAAATCTGACAGAGTCTAAGCACCAGTCGTGACGTGGAGTTGTGCCGGAGAAACAATGTTGTTAGTGTGTCTAGTTCTCAGAAACAGCGGCGAGGCATTAAGAGCGTAAGCTTTTGGAAGATGTAGCGGAATCTCAGCAGCACCATCATTTTGTAGAGTGCGATTCTGTCCCTCAAGTTCAGTGGTAGGGATTGCCATGTCTTAAGGTCCTCTTTGGTTCTCCATATCAGAGGGTTGAGGATGAGTGGCAACGTGAGTTTGGGATGGATTGCAACCTATATGCCCAGATAACGAAAGCTCAGGCATCGCACAGGTGTGTCCGTCTGCCAGGTCACACAGTTTTGAGTTGGGTCAGGAGCACTAGAGCTGATTTAGTCAGGTTGAGTCGTAGGACAGAGGCCTCTCCAAAGAACTAGAGGACCTGAAGGCACCAGGGACCACTCATCTCAGGGTCTGCCATGAAGAGAACATCATTTGCATATAGTGCAATGCAGTCCCCACGACCGGTGTTCCATCTCCAACCCTGCATCTGGTGGAGGCACAAGAGAGGCTCAATCGGTAATGAAAAAATTAGGGGGTGTGGGGGAAACCCTGTTGTGTCCTCCATCCTATGGGGAAATTCACACCATTGATCTGGACTGGCGCAATGGGGTTGGAGTAGAGCGTGCGGAAGAGGCCACGAAATTGGGGCCCAAAACCAGCCCTCAGAAACACGCCAGGTATCCCCAGTCCACTATGTCAAATGCCTTCTCAAAATCGATGAGAAGCAGAGCTAGTTGGGGCATAAGCAAGAGACAGTGGGCAAAGGCAAAATTGAGCCATCCGAGACAGTGCCTTCTGCTCCTGGTCAGCATAAAACCACACAAGTCTGGATGGATGAGCATTTGGCGGACTTGTATGAAATGAGCGGCCACGTTTTTGGCAAAAGAGATTGAACGATAGTCTGAGCAGGAGGCATACGGGAGTTGCGTCTTTGGTGGAAAGGAACCAGCCTCAGATGACTCCTTGTACACAGTGAGTAGTCGCAGTGTGAGAATTTCTTTGAATGTGGTGCAATATTCAGTGGGGAACCCATTGGGTCCGAGGTCTTCCCTGGGGCCACGGCCGAAATCGCAGCTCTACCCTCTTCAACCAACAAGTGTTGGTCCAACATCAGGCCCTTGGACTGCAATAACCGAGGGAGGGGCACTTCGTCCAAGCAGTAAAAGTCATGCTCAGTCATCTCCTTAGGAATCTTGGTATACAGACGACTGAAGTAATCGGTAAAGGTTTGGGCAATGCCATAGATGATGCAGTGTAGGCAGCCATTCTCATCAGCTATCTCTGGTATCACCTTACTCACCTGTGGGCAGGGGGCGAGCCAGAACAGCAACTTGCCATTTATGGCCCACCACTCATAAACCCTGCCAGTTGAGGCGTGCCAGTGTTTTTCACTGCCTCACGTGATAGGAAGCAGATCTCTTTGTGTCAACATTTCAAGTTTCCGGAGAGTGTAGCTTTGCTGGCTGCCTACAAGGTCCGAGCTGATTGAACCGAGCCCTCATTTGTTTGGAAGTAAGCCTTCAATTCGCTTTCCAGTGCCTGTGTGTAAGACTTGTCTTGAAGGCGCCAGGCACTGAGCTGCCACACATGACGTGAATCTTCAGTAGGTGATCCAAGGCTGAGGAGGAGAGGGGCATGGTCAAAGATCCCACATGCGAGAATTAGAGCCCGGGACACGATGCGGCAATCAGCAACCGGGATAAAGATAAGGTCAAAACGTGAGAAAGTATGATGCACCGCTGAAGTGTGGGTACAGTGTTGCTGCCCAGGGTTCCACAGCCTCCAGATATCTTAGAGACCCAGAGCAGGCACTCATTCAAAGAGACAATGAGCTTTAGTGCGGTAAGAGGTTGAAGGGGTGCCAGTGGAGTCTAGGGGCCTGATTACGACCTTGGCGGATGGGATATAATGGAACTTGTAATACGGCAGACAAAATATCCGTTGTGTTTGTGACAGTGTATCCCATCCACCGCCAAAGTCCTCAACAGAAGCTTACAGAGACTGTTCTTCCCAGGAGTACAGGAGAACAATGGCATTTAATATCGTGGTGCTCCGGGACAAGTCAGAGTTGGCTGTGGGCTCAGATGGAGGGGAGAGATTCGTCATGATCTCCTGGTTTCAGCTTGTCGAGGTGTCCACATTATTGTTGGGAAAGGACGAGTCCAAATCAGGTAGTGGTGGTTCCCGCCCCAGTTCACATGGGGAGGGGGATTCTGTTCTTGCAGCGCCATGGCCCCTACCAGAGCAGATACAGACTCTCTTCGGCCTCAGAGCGGCATCTGCACTTGCTGCTGTAGAGTTCACCTTCTTGGGGGAGGAGACATTTCCAGCCTGCAGAGCAGCCTCTCCTTGGTAACCCACATCCAGACTGCTTCCATGGTGTCAGAAAAGTGTGGCTTGGAGTAAATAACCCTGAGCCAAGGTGGGAACAAAAGCATGTAGGAGAGACTGAGTGCCAGGATTTTCTGTTTGACCACTGCATGGGAACAGTGCTGTAGTTGCACCTTTCTGGTGTAGTCTGGGAAAATGAGTATCCATGATTCTTGTCACCTCAGGTTTGTACAAGATCGAGTTTCTTGCAGAATGGAATCTCTGTCCTTGAAATTAAGGATGTGAGCAATCATGGGTCTGTGTGGAGGCCTGGGGGGTGACCCACATGTCAAGGCCCTGTATGCCCTCTCAATAGCAAACCATAGGAACAGCCCATCTGATGGCATACAGGATTTAATCCAGTATTCTAAGAATTCTGAGGCTTGTGGTGGCTCCACACCTTCGGGAGAAGTGAAGGTTATTATGCCACAATTGTTTTTTTGGCATCTTCCGCTTGGTGGTGGAGCTCTGCCATATGCGAAAGGAGGCGCGAGATGTTAGACTTCAGGTCGGTAACTTCGTCTTCCACTGTGGACAGGCAGCCCTTAGCTTCAGTAAGCCTACTTGTGGCATTGCACAGATCTCGGCGCTGGAGCGTCACATCAACATGAACCTCATCAATTTTGGTTTCCACAGCAGCCTAAAATGCATGTATTGCCTGTTGGATTTTGGCCAGGTCTCCCTCCTTAGGTGTCAGTTTGTCCATCATGGCTCTCCTGTGGATCCGTGACCCCTGGTATACTGGTCCATACGGGTCTGGGATGCAGCCGGGCGAGTGGGCTTAACTTTCCCCATTGCAGCATGGAGAGTGCAAACAGAGGAGTGCCCAGCCCACTTGCACTATACAACAGCAGCACAAGCGGCTAGACCCTGGGGCATAGATTTATCTCCCAGCGAGGTCATGGGTGCAGTAAAGCACTTCAAAGACACCAGGTGGAGTGAATGTGAGCCCGCAAGGACATGTTGGGGAAAGAACAGCAGAGAGCACCAGAGAGAACTCCTCACTGTTTGGTCAGCAGCTGGTGGTCACATAGCCAGGCACAGAAATCGTACTCCTGAACTGTGGGTATGGTGAAGATTGACTTCCAGAGATCATCTGCTCCAGGGGGCAATAGGGGGTGGAGGAGAACCATCATAGGGAAACCAGCCACCAACTTAATGCAGGAGCCCCGCCCTGAGGTCCAGGGCCACATCCGGCAATGTCACCAGGGGATCTCCTGCACCCCTCCTTTCCAACAGTCATTGCAGGGAACAAAGATCTCTGACATCCTGAATGTCTAGAGGTGGGTGGGTGGCTGCTAAAGGCCAGGCTCATCAGGGGAGACCACAACAGGATGTCTCCATAAGGTGCTCAACCCCCAACCCGTCAAGGGCCTCCCCCCAATAGTAGGGTCTCAGGGCCACAGGATCTACAAATCACAGCAGAAGAGGAATCCCCTCAGCGCCGTGGGCAGAGGGCCATTTGCAACTCTGGCACTCCCAAAAACCTCAAATCACTTTTTGCACAGCTACTTCACTGTACAGCAGCCGATCTGCAGTACTCTCATCCAAGAGAGGGACCACAGGCCCCAACAGCTGGTAGGCTGTGGTCCTGCTCTACGTAGGACACCCCAGAGCAGAGCCTGGGGTCTGCTGCACACTTCTGGGGATCACGGGCAAGGCTGAGTAATCATGTGGAAAATGCCCTGGGTCTGGACGGGGCCTCTACCCTCAGGAAACTTCACAGAAGGACCACGTCTCCCCACACCAGGAGTCTCATCGCTGCTGGTTACGTCAAACCAGGAAGTCCAAGGGTAGGTCCAGCAATTCTGGCTGTGTCGAAGGCACACCCAACCTGGCGCAGGCAGTCTTTTGGGGTGGAGTGGAGAGGCCCTACTTGGGGCAAAGGGCGAGTGTGAGCGATCAGCAACCACTCCATCTAGTAGGGGGCGGTCAGGACCCCAGGCTGGTCAGCTGCAAATGGCGTACAGTAGAAGGGCCTCTAACAACGACACTCACCAGGTCTCTGGCAATGTGGCTGTGCATCCTATATGGCACCACCATCTTGGCACAGAGAGAGGGCGCAGTGAGGCCAATTAAGTGCAGCTGGGCATTCCTGACTGTCCGTGTGACAGTGCCTGCTAGATTAGGTCGGGGTCACTTCTGCATCACGTTGCTAGACTGAAAGGTGTTGGATGGCGGCAGATGACGGAGGTTTCCGGAGCACTTCTAGAGTGAAGACTGCCATCCTGACGCTCCAAGCCACCGGAACCAACATTGGTAATATTATTAATCAGTCCATCGCAAAAGCTTCTCTAGCCCGTCTCTGAGGGCAAGCAATAGCAGCACCTTGATTGAAAAAACCTTCCACTGATGCCGTCATTCTAAGCAAATAATGCTCAATATTTTAGAATCTGTGGCTAAAATGGCTGACAGAGAGGTTTGTCTTCCAAGTTTCCACCTTCATCAATGCTATGCATCCCCTGCACAAGCCTGGTTTAGAGCGGCTCATGTCACTGAGGTTGATCTTTTCCTGTTCCTGTTTCCTGATATTACAAAAGGTCCCTCCTTTTCTGCATGAGAGTATACACTTTATTCAGATCCATGCTGGATTATGTGAAGTGTAAATAAATGAGGTTGCATAATTATCTTCTTCGCAGCCTTCATACGGTCCACAAATGTGGTGCCAGACTTTTACTCAATCTTCCTATCTCTCCTGGCATTTACAAAGTTGAATTCAAGACGTATTGTAAATAATCTTTTGTCAAAGGCCTATGTGTTTGTCACACAACTTTACATTAACCTGTCCCAGAATTTGTTTCTAAAGTTTCTATTGCTATCAGCCAGCTCATGCGCTTAGTGCTGCCAATTCTTTCACCTTCACACTTCTGAAGACTAGGAAAACATGTTTAGGAGGGTCTTCTTTTTCTTATCAAGCACATAAATCTTGGACTTCCCTTCTATTTTGTTCTATTACTATTTACCTCCACTTCTGAAAGGCCCTCAAAACCTGGCTCTTAACTTTTTTGTCTTATCTGGCTATGTCTGCCTTCTTCTCTCAGTTCTAGGATGGCCTTTTGGTAGTCACATGCTCCCCAAAATTGAGAAATAATATATCAGTACAGAAAAATGGAAAATTAGAGAGAAAGAAAGAAAAAAAGAAAGAAGGAAAGAAAGAAAGAAAGAAAGAAAGAAAGAAAGAAAGAAAGAAAGAAAGAAAGAAAGAAATGCTGATGTAAAACCTGCTTTTGTTCTTTTAAAAGTTATAGATTATTCTAATTTATCTTTTCAGTGTCTATACATAATATGGCAGTGGTTTTACATTTCCTACAGAAATTGCATGGCGAATAATGGTAGGGTACAGAGGGACCAAGAGGTGGGGTGAGAAGAGTTGAATCCTCTGATGTTATCAACAGGGCTTAACTGGCCACTCTGGCAATTCCCAGGTATACTGGAGGCCAAAGTGATGCTTTTGGATCAGGAAGAGCATCCATGCCCTTGTTGCCCCAATCTAGTCAAAGCCTCCTGCAATCTATGGCTGATTTGAACATTTTTGCCATGGCTGATTTTCATTTCCACTCCAGCCCTGGTTATCAGGGGTAAATTGGTGAGTGTTACTTCTCTCTACAGCTGGCATTTTGGTGAATCAATGTCCATACAAATGTGAAGGCCAAAGGTGGACAGGGATAGAAGATAGGCCCTGGCACCAGAATAAAAATGGCCCGAATTTTCAAATCAACAAGAAAAGTGGCACACATTCTGCAAATCGGGGCACCTTTACCCCAAATCAATGACGACCTGAGTATAAGTCTTTTGCAAGACAGCATGCATTGGTGCTTGCTGCAGACTGTGGCCCAGATTTAAGAGGGCCTAGCGCCTCCTTGTGCCACATAAGCATCACTTTTTAATGAGGCCAAATTTGCAGCGCCATATTTACAAAGTGGCACAATGCATGCATTGCACCACTTTGTAACCCATGGTGCCACATTATGCCTGCGCCAGGCATAATGTATGTAAAGGAGGCGTTCCCCCATCAGGGGGACCACAAAAATGGTGCAGTGGAATATAGGAGATTCCACTGTGCCATTTTGTGTGGCTATTTTTAACTCCTGCACAGAGCAGGCGTTGTTAGGGAACATTCCATTGTTTTCAATGACCCACTATGTAATGTGCAGGATTAGCGCCAAATGTTTGGTGCTAACTCTGCACAGCACATCAATAACATAAAAAATGTAGCTGCTATTGCCCTTACCCTGTGCCATGGTGCGCCGTATATTAAATATGGTGCACACATGGTGGCAGTAGGGGAGCGCTAAGGGGCACAAGAAAAGGACCAATGTTTGTGATAATATCTGAAAAATCAACAGTAAAAACTAACCCACCACGCCATTAAACAGGCTGAAAAACAGCCAAAAAACTGACCTACACGGTGAACTCTCAGACTAGCACCGTAGGCCAGTCCGCCCTCGGTGATTGCCCTCGAGTTTAAATGGATGTGTTATTATAAAGCTACAAAAACAAATACAGAAGGATTAGAATCAAATGATGTTTATTGAATAAATATGCAAAAAAGTGTTTGACACTCCTGAAAGATAATGAGATAACCTCGACTTGAGCTGACAGAGGGATACAGTGAACCTTTCTCTCGGCGACCATCAGGTCTGAGCGTTCGTTAATCGATAGAGTTTTACCTCATTTCTGGCCACTCTTCATATAAAAGAACAAGAGCAAACACAATATTTTTCCTCCAAGTATTTACTGAGTAAATTGGAAGAACCAAACCTATTTTTATGTTAATGCCTAAGCGGTGTCTTTCCCACGCCCCGCCACAGATGCTGAAACATATTTGACACCGCAAGCCAGAGAAAAGACTGTTTTGTCGCTACATAATTAAAGGTCACCCACACTGTGGAATGCAATTTACTTTTCACAGATGCATTATAAATGCTTTTGGAGCCTATTTAGGACCTAATGAATCGGTTTAAACTAGAAGTTAAACTAAAAAATGAATTTGCAGTTCTTTGTTGACAAGGTTAACAGCAGGCTGAGCTATAATACAGGAGATGCCATGTGGGCGCGTTCACCTGAGGCATGTTCCTGTTCACGGTGTATGTACATCTCCGTTGGGTGGTAGTGTTTCATTAAGAGCATAATCAAATCCTGGGCTGGCAATCTTAATTATCACCGACGGCTCGGGGGCATCATTTACTTCAAAATGACCTTTCCTAATCACCTTTTGTTTAATGCTGGTAGAGCATTCTATTCTTAAAATGGTAAGGACACGGTGTTCTCAGGTCAGGCAAAAGAAATGTAATTAAAAGCATGAATTATTCATCCTAGGAATATTTAATCAATCAGAAATATTGTCTCTAAATATTATTGTGGATATCGATTTTGTCATACGTTTAGTTTTTGAGTGTACATTCTGCAAGTGGAAATGAGCGAGTTCTCTTCAAATGTAGCCATATAGCTCTCTGCTGGGAGCGTTAACAATAACAAACCCTCTCTGATGAGGGCTATTACCACTGTTATTTTATTGCCCTATAATTATCTAAACCAAGCAACAAGCCCCTGATGCCTGGTTGCTTCACTTCTGTTCTTGAGAATTTCACTGACGTTGGAATGCAGGCTTACACAAGTACTTAATGTCAGTATTCTAATACTTGTAATTGTCTGAGTCAATCATCTCATTCTATAGAATGAACAGATATTTATTATTAGTACCATAAGGGCAAAGAAACTCCGCTTCACCTCGTGGCCTGCTGATCTTGAACCCATACCCGTCCTGCAACCCATGCACAGGACCTTGTAATAGTAATTGACAAAGTGTGAAAATAAACATCTCTTGAAAAGCTATTATTCTTGATTGTTGCCTCATTCTGTAGCTGAAAACATTTCTGGTAGAACTTTGCACACTTTATTCCTGCTAACCAATGGCAAGGCTCTTGTGCACCATTTTTTTAAAGTCCTCAACATTCCTTTTCAATACTCATAAGTCATCCCTAAGGTAGGCTCTACATGCCCGTGGCAAGGGGGCGTGGTATCTAAAAAGACATATATTTGAATTTTTACATTGCCAGGTAATGAAAACCATGTGCAGTCATTTTACACTATAGCCAGTCGGGCTCATCCCATAGGGAAACACCGGGTTACATTACAACGATTTATAATGCTTAATTTCAGTTTGGGAGCAGCTAGAAAATTATTAAATGACTTTTAACAGTAATTTTACATCCAATTCAATGGTGCAGTGGGGTTTTATATAACTATTTTGAAAATTACACTTTTAGAAAGTTGTCATTTTCCTGCCTAAGTCGAATGTGCCTTTCTGCCAGTGACCAGTGTCACCTGACCAGTGAATGGCTCTCCTTTAGTGAAATGTGGATTGTTCCTAGACAGTGGGCAAATGCATTGGGTGTGCAGTGTTGTTTTTCATCCTTGAGCAGGATTGCCTTGGGATTGTGCCTGGCCCTTCCTGAGCTTTAAAAGGTGCCTCCTCTCTCACTGGCAGATTTAGCTCCCCCTTAGACCTACTTCCCTTTGTTTTCCAAGTCAGCTTAGTTCCAAACCTAGTGGGGGGGTGCTTTCCCAGAATTGGTTTGGAGTGACTACACACAGCCATACAAAGCCTTAGACAGCAGTGGCTCCATGTACATCAACCATGTAAACTTCCACAAACCTACCAGACACCTCTACTCAGCCGGACTCCTACTTGTGCACTGCCCCTGCATACACAGCAGAAGATCTGGTGATCATGCCTTCTCCTGTCTTGCTACTAAATTCTGGAATGGCCTTTCCCTGCACATCAGTGTCACCTTCTAAGTTCTTGAATTCTGCAAGAAACTGAAGACCTTGCTCTTTCCCAGCTCTTGGTTGACTCATACACCTCCTGCTTCAGCATCAGGATACCCTCCCGGTTGAGTCATGCAAAATGAAATTAAACATACCATTTCATTCAATACCATATACAATATACCATCCCAACAGTGGCTGAGACAACTGGAATGTTTAGAATGCTATCACCAGCTTCTGCTGTTTGCCTGAATACTGCACTCAGTGAGGGTGTGAAGCAGAACCAAAAACCAGACAAGGATATTTGGCCTCTGTTTGTGCTTGTTCCGGGTAAGAGAAGGCAAGTATGTGCTAAGAATCTTATTGTTCACATGCAGTTCAGTGTTACAAGTCTATTACGGTCTTTGACTGTGATTACTGGACATTCAATTATCCACAGTTTAGACCCACTGTTAAGCCCCCAACAAGAGGCAAAAATATATGTGATAAATTAAATTCTACCAAATGTTGTCAGGATATTGCAAGTTCCGTACCTCATCAATGACAAGAAGAATTGTCATACAGTAGTGTTATGCTCTGACACGGTAATTTAGTGTAAAGAGCTTTATTCAGAAACCACCAACCCAACAGCAGCGTAAGCTCCCCTTCCTTCAACCGTCCAGTATCTCTCTCTCCTCGACTCTCTCGAGACCACTCCATCAGAATCTCAATGACACAGATTCTAGACTGTGCCCAACATTCTTAAGCAGCCACAACACATCCCCCTTATTACACTAGAGAAGGAATACATAAGGATAAAAAAAAAGAAAAGAGAAAATATATATACATATGTGTGTGGATAAAAACAAATAAGCAACAATATGACAATATAATGGCAGAAATTAACATGGTAATACAGAAATCTAAATTGCACCGAAGTATGCAGAAAAAGAAACGTCAGAATTCAAGAACCATAGTCCTTCCACCACAATGGTTTAGAACGGAGTCTGAAAGGATTTGTCTTGCATGGTGTTACCTTGGACTCATCCCTTGCGGTGTGGTTTGCTCCTCGGTTAGCCAGATTATCGGAATCAATCCTGGGACAGTTCCATTTTGCAATTCTGGGCATACTCCACACAAGACCATTATCCAGCACAACCACATTTTTCCTCACCTCCTTAATACGGAAAGGACCTTTGAAACTTGACCTCCCTTTTGTTTTGTAATTAGGGTCTTTCAGCCATACCAAGTCATCAACCTTCCATGCAACATCGGATACACAAGATTTGGAATCATACCGCAATTTGTATTTTTGTTGATGATTGCTCCTACGCATGGACGCTTTACCAAGCTTCTCATGGTCAAGTTTCTCAGAAATTCATGATCCCAACTTATCTCTGAACCACGCTGGGAACATCCTGTTACAGCCCAACCTTCCCCTCATGTACTCAAAAGGGGCGATTCCAGTAACGCTATTGGGAGTACTACGATATGCCCACCATTGGTCTCTCAGGAGACTCCCAAGAGGAACCCGAGTCTCAACTGCTTCCTGGACACAGTACTTCACCATCCTGTTCATACGTTCTGCAAGACCATTGGCCTGGGGTAAGTACAAGGCAGTTCTCAAATGCACAATAGCTAAAGAGTCCAAGAAGGACTTCATCTCCACGGATGTCAACTGTACCCCGTTATCTGTAACCAAATGGCTGGGTACACCCTCTCGTGAGAATTCCTCCATTAGAAACTCAATCACCGTCCTGGTATCTATGGAGTTAACACACTTGGTCACTACCCATCTTGAAGTATAGTCCACCATGAGAATGACATACCGTTCATTAGCAGGGAGAAGATGGAAAGGGCCCATAAAATCTAGACCTAGCTTCACCCAGGGCCTTTCAGGCACAGCAACTGGGGAAAGTGGGGGTTTTGATACCACTTTACTCTTGTCATTTTGTGCACATGTCACACAATCTTTAACTGTCGCTTCGACCTCACGATCCAACCCTGGCCACCAATATATCAATCTCAACCTTGATTTGGTGAGATTCCTGCCCAAATGACCCTCGTGAGCCAAATTGATGATTTTACTTCTTAAACCAATGGGAGGTATACATTTGGTACCCCTTAATACCTCGCGACCACTTAAAGACAGTTCATCCCTAATGTTCCAGTAACTCTTCAAAGGTTCAGGAATGTCCTTATAGTCCGGCCACCCTCTTACAATGAAACCAGCAAGTTCATGTCTAATGGAATCTTGATCCACAGCAGTCTTCCACTCATCTTCATTTATAGCCAACTCATTCACCCAGCTAATGACACTCTCATCCTCGCTTTCGTCATAACTATCAATCGAACTCCTAGACAAGAAATCTGCTACCGTATTCTTCGGCCCGGGCACATACTCAACAGAAAAATTATACTCCATTAACCCTTCAACCCACCTCTTTATTCTAGGTGTCAATCCCTCACTTTTCTTTGAAGAGAAAATTTGTACGAGGGGTCTGTGATCAGTTCTCACAACAAAGGGTAATCCCCACAGATAGAATCTGAAATGCTTGACTGCCCATGAGCACGCAAGAGCCTCCCTCTCAATAACGAAATACTGTTGTTCTGACCCCTTCAGAGAACGGGAAGCAAAGGCAATGACTTTCTCCTCTTGACTTACTCTTTGGATTAACACCGCCCCCAGTCCAGTTACACTGGCATCAGTGTACAAGAAGGTTTTAGCGTGTGTGTCGAAATGGCCTAAGGTGGGCATTTTCCCAATGCAGTCTTTCACAAAGGTGAAGGCAGCTGCACAGTCACCAGTCCATGCAAATTTGTTTCCCTTTTTCAACAGGGATCTCAAGGGTTGGGTCACGCTCGAAAAGTTGGCAACAAACTTAGAATAATACTCTGCCAGCCCTAAAAAGGATCTCACACCCTCCTTGTTTTTGGGTTCAGGGGCGCTGACAATAGAATCAACCAACTCAAACTTGGGTTTAATCCCTTCACTGGAAATAGTATGACCAAGGTAGGTTACAGAAGAAACTCTAAACTTGCACTTTTCCTTCTTAACCGTGAGGCCAGAACCAGCCAGTCTACACAATACTTCTCTAAGGATACCGTCATGTTCCTCTAACGTTTTGCCATGAACCAAAATGTCGTCTTGAAAGAATAGGACTCCCAAAACCCCCTCCAAAACTTTCCTCATAATGCGTTGGAAACATGCAGCAGCGGAGGCCAGCCCGAAAGGCATTCTACGAAATTGATAAGCTCCTAGCGGTGTTACAAATGACGTGAGGTGTCTAGAGTCTGGGTGTAAAACAACCTGGTGATATGCTGACGACAAATCTAGTACACTAAATACCTTTGAACCACCCAGCCCAGACAATTCCTCAGAAATATTGGGCAGGGGTTGGCGATCAACCCAAATATGCTTATTAAGGTCTCTGAGGTCCACACACATGCGAATTCGTCTCCCATTGTCCTTCGGTGCTAGAACAATGGGAGCCAACCATTCAGAGGACTCTATCTCCTCAATCACACCAGCATCCAAAAGCTTGTTAAGCTCCACTTTGAGAGGTTCTAACATTAATTTTGGAACTCTCCTCACTTTATGCACAGAAGGAGTGGCATTCTTCTTAAGAATAATTCTGTGTTCAAAATTGGACAGACAACCTAGTTCTTCTCTGAACACAGTAGGGAAATCCTTCAGAATATTAAGATCCAAGTTGCTATCATTCACTACCATAACCTGACTCTTGGCATTGGGGTCCAATTTAATCCCCATATCACGTTGGTGACGCCATCCTAGTAGATTGTTCCCACGTTTTGCTACATAAACCTTTCCTACAGTGGCCTTACTTTGGAATTGAATACGCATGATTTTATAGCCAATCACTTCTATTTTAGACCCCCCATAACTGACAGGGTTGATATCAGGTGCTGTTAACGAATGGAAATCCTCCCCAAAAATTGCCCGGTAATTCTTGTCACCCACCATAGTATAAGGAGAACCCGAGTCAGCTAATACTGTCACCATTTTCCCATCAAGCTTAATAGCACACTCAGGCATGGTTACAGGTCCTACATCTACCATTCCAGAATCATTCACAATGTTGCCGGAATCCGAATCAATGCATAGGATCATCTTGTTAACATTCTCAGTGACAGCATCTATATTGTTCTTGTCACTATTGCATACTCTAGCATAGTGCCCTTTCTTCCCACACTTCCTGCACTGAGAATTCTGTGCGAAACAATTAGGACTGTTCGCAGTGTGTCCTGTATTACCACAACGGAAACAGCGTTGAAGTCTAGGCTCTCTCTTCCTCTCTTGGGTAAATCCTGGGGTTTTACTGTCACTGTCACTGCTAACCTTCAAGACTTCCTCCCGAAGATGCAGTGCTTGAACCATGCACAAATCGTTCTCTCCATTCATCTCCTTAATCCAACTATTGGTGCTCTCCATCCCTTCAACAATTGCAATGGCCTCTCTTAAGTCTGGGTTTTCCGTCAGTAGTTTCTCTTGAACTCTCTTGTTGTTAGTACATCGGACGAGTTGTTCACGGATCAAAGAATCCGTGATGTCACCAAAATCACAAGTGCGTGCTAACGTGCGCAAAACAGCAACGTAATTACCCACACTTTCAGACTTCCCTTGTGAGCGTGCAAAAAACTT
This sequence comes from Pleurodeles waltl, assembly GCF_031143425.1. Taxonomy (NCBI): domain Eukaryota; kingdom Metazoa; phylum Chordata; class Amphibia; order Caudata; family Salamandridae; genus Pleurodeles; species Pleurodeles waltl. Next base: position 855,141,375 of record NC_090450.1, read on the forward strand.
GTGTCTCTCAAGAACAACATTGAGTTTGAATTCAAAGTGTGCTGCTAAAATGGCCACAGACATCTCATAGCAGTCTCTGGGTTCTCCTTCTGCCCCTCCAAAGGACAAGGTCTCAAGAGTATCATAGATATTCCTGCCTTCAATTCCTAAATTGTGCAACAAGACTGCTTGTTTCCTTGCAGGAGAGAACTTTTCCTCTCCTATCGCTATTAAATAGGAATCAAAAAGATTCTTCCAACGCTTCCACAGAAGAATCGGGTCGCCTTTATCCGTTAGAAAAGGAGGAGGCTGAGACATTGTAGGAGTAGCCATAATGTGTATACAATAAGGTAACTTGCAGTTGTAAGTCTTAAATCCAATGTAGAAGAAAGTCTCTTTAAACAATGTAACACTGCACAACAAATAATATATATGTATCTGGCTTGGACGATTGAAACGCAAGCGCGTTGCAAGGCAGCGTTGCTATGGCTGCGCACTCAATGCAGGCTTGCGTTATTAGGCCTTTCGTATGCTTCCCGTTGCCAGGGCCGCGTTGCTAGGTTCCTGTAGCAATAAAAGCGCGTGCACCCTCGAGCGCGCCAGGTCCATTAGAGGCCCGCGCTGGTCTAAAACTGTAGCCGGCTAGAAAATGAGAAAGGAAAAAAACAAAAGGAGAACGAAAACAAATCCACTGTTCAGAACAGATAGGAAATGTTCCTGGACCGTGTGTTCACACCCACCAAGTGGAGACCGCGGAAAACGCTTACACTGCCGCTGACACAGGGAAGACTCGATGGAGGCCGCCGGAGACGCTCACTCTGCCGTCAACACAGAGAAGACCCTCCTTACAACCAAGAAAACAGGCACCTTCATCCGAGCAGGTAGGAAAAGCACAGCAAACCCATGGGGGATGGCGTAACGACAGAAGAGCAGAGTAGGAAAGTCCGTGGGTTCTGGGTTGGTGGTCACCTCGTCGCCAGTGTTATGCTCTGACACGGTAATTTAGTGTAAAGAGCTTTATTCAGAAACCACCAACCCAACAGCAGCGTAAGCTCCCCTTCCTTCAACCGTCCAGTATCTCTCTCTCCTCGACTCTCTCGAGACCACTCCATCTGAATCTCAATGACACAGATTCTAGACTGTGCCCAACATTCTTAAGCAGCCACAACAAGTAGGTGTTTGGCTGCTATATGTCCTGTTTTCGATATTCAGTTATCTTATTTGACATCATTAAGAACCCTAACCATTGGTGGTGAGCTGTCATCTAAAGGACTCTTGATGTCCATTAACATGGCAATGAGGAACAGAGATATGTCTGTTTCTGTTAATTCACTTGATCTATCTAATGACAATTTTTCATTGTTATTCAAGTCAAATGAGGACACGGCTGAAATATTATGTGTTTTGTTGAGCATCACTGATGTCTTTATTGCAACTGTGAAGTGCTCAGATACATAACACAAATCTGGGCAACAAGAAAAGAAAATGTGCTGCTTTGTTCATAGCTAGACATGACCACACTGATCAGAATTTTCCCTATATGAAAGTGGTTTGGTTTTGCTGTCATCCTGGATTTCATGGTAATCCAGAGTCTGGTGCAATGAACTCCAAGGGTCTGGCTTCACGTTTTTGTCATTTAAAGTCTCGTTGGAGGATTGGATGTGAGCAGGCTGACCATATTTTCCAGGTGTTGTAAATGACCATCTTTAGCGTGGTACTCCCCTACATTTTTACCTTTACTACCTTATTTTTGCTGTTTGCAGTTTTAATGGCATTGAGGAATCTGCACACTTTACTACTGCTAACCAGTGGCAAAGACTTGTGCTCTCCGATTCAAACATGATAAAATTGGTATAACCTAATTGGCATATTTAATTTGCTTATAAGTCCCTTGTATAAGTTACTACATATACCCAGTCACTGGAAATTAGATGGTACAAGTGGGCCGCAGCATTCATTGTGCCACCCACTAAAGTAGTACTTTAAATCCTGTCTCAGGCCTGCCACTACAGTCTGTAGTGCAGTTTTAAAACTACCATTTTGACCTAGCAAAATAAACCTTTTGCCACTTTTGCTAGGTCTAAACCTGCCTTTTTAATACTTATAAGTCACCCAAAGGTAGGACCTACAAATGGAAGCTGCATGGTGTTTACAAAGTGGGAAATGTGTACTTGAGTTTTACATGTTCTGGTAAAGCATGAAAAACCCAAAGTTGTCTTTCACTGCAGCAAGGCTAGCTCTCCCACAGGCTAACACTAGGTGACCTTATTATACTTAGGGCCTGATTCTGACCCTGGCGGTAAAAACCGCCAGGGCCGTGGTCCGCGGGAGCACAGCCAACAGGCTGGCGGTGCTCCTTTGGGCATTCTGACCGCGGCGGTACAGCCGCGGCCAGAAACGGAAAGTCGGCGGTGTACCGCCGACTTTCCGCTGCCCAGGGGAAACCTCCATGGCGGCGCAGACACTGAAATTCGCGACGGGTGCTACTGCACCCGTCGCACCCCTTCCACTCTGCCGGAGCCGGCTTCCTCGTGGAAGGGTGTTTCCCGCTGGGCTGGCGGGCGGCCTTTTGGCGGTCGCCCGCCAGCCCAGTGGTAAACCCAGAATGACCGCCGCATCTTTTGACCGCGGTACGGTCTTCTGGCGGTTCCCGCTTGGCGGGCGGCTCCCGCCGCCCGCCAAGCTTGGAATGACCCCCTTAGTATGTGATAACGACAGTTTGGGTAGAGACATAGGGCCTGATTCTAACTTTGGAGGACGGTGTTAAACCGTCCCAAAAGTGGCGGATTTACCACCTACCGTATTACGAGTCCATTATATCCTATGGAACTCGTAATACGGTAGGTGGTATATCCGCCACTTTTGGGACGGTTTAACACCGTCCTCCAAAGTTAGAATCAGGCCCATAGTACTTTCAATCATTTGAATTGTAATTTAAAATCTTCTTTGCTGGTAATGCCAGATTCTAAGTTACTATTTTGAAAATGCCACTTTTAGAAAGTTTTTCTGTCTAAACCAACTGTGCCTTTCTGCCAGTGTCCGGAGTCTGCCCTGTGGTGTGATGTGTATTCATTCCAGACAGGGGACAAAGAGACCTTGGCTGTGGAGAAGGGTGTTCTTGTCCTGAGCAGAATGGCCTGGGGGTTGTTCTTAGCTCTTCCTGAACTTCGAAGAGTAGCCTGATGGCTTCATCCAGGACCTTCCTGGCTTCTGAACATACCCGCCCTTAGAGTAGATAAGATTTATGCAACACTGAAATGATGACAGTAGGCCAATGAAGGTGAAAATGGTGACATTCAGTGTGATGGCATAACCGCTGCAACTGTCAACATTACACCAGTAAATACGTAGCAACACACCATGCCTCACCAGGGACATCTTAAGACTTTTTGGGGCCCTGGGGCAAACATTATTTGGGGCCCTTTGCTCTGAACAGCTCTGAAAGACAGGTGGCACTAGGCTGTCATCACTCCAGTCTAGCAACGACTCCAAATGAAGGATGCAGCGATGGATGTAACCTATTATGCCTCTCTGCACTACACTTTGACACACTGCCTACATGCCAGAAAAGTAGATAGACTAGTTTTATGAAGCCTTCTACCCACAATCTATGTTAGTAAACTGTAGCTAGACTGTCAGAGCCATTCAGACATACAGTGCTGATGGGTACTTTTCTTTACTGCACTTCCTGTGCTGCGAGCCACAGGTATTCAGACTTGAGACACAGCAGGCTGTAATTGCATTGTTAGGTAGCAGCTCCACAAGGATGATGTAGTGGCACATGCTGAATAAAGACAAATGCATTTACAGCTTATCTCTGCTTATGCACTTTAAAAGGTTAAAATGGTTGCTGAATCTAACTAGAAGCAAATGGATAGTTTCTTTCATTCTCTCTCTCTCTTAGGCAGGGACTGGACTACCTGAACTGTCTCAAAAAAAGAAAGTAAGTAAACAAATATTTTTTAATAACTCTAGACACTGTCAAAACGATGGGGGCCTTGAAAGGTGGGGACTATCGGCTAAAGCCCACTTCACCCATGGTTTAAAATGTCTCTGAACGTCACTCCGAGGGGTGCATGGCAATTGTCTGTGACATCACTACACATAATCCCTCTCAACAATGGAAAAACACAGGAAAGGTACAATGGTAAAGGAAGACAGAATGAAATAGCAAGAAGCTAAATGACAGAAATAAGCAAAGTCCAATGAACATTGCATTAAAAGAAATGGTATTTCAGCACATAATCCTTATGTATAATAATTCTCCTTCCGCCATGAGTGGTAGCAGACCTGTCTCCATGTGAAGATTCTGAATGTTGTACATCTCTACATTGAGAAAAGAGAGATGCATCGCTACAAGTGGTTTCAGAACTTAAAGGGAGTTCAAAGCAGAGCAGGCATTGAAGAGACATGCTATGAATGAAAGACCAGAACACCCACGTTATCCACAGAATCAAACCACATCTCACCAACTTCCTGTCTTTTACCATTGTCAGTATTGGGAACTGTTATAAATGGGGTCTCTATGTGGCAGAGGTATACACCCTTGTCCAAGTAAGGACCACAGTCCTAGTCAGGGTAAGTCCCAACATAATCCAAATTACCCTGTGCCCACCCTCTGGTAACCTGGCACTGAGCAGTCAGGCTTAATTTAGAAGACAATGTATAAAGTTTTTGTGCAATAAATCTTACAGTAACACAGTGAAAACATCACAAAAATACACCACACAGGTTTAGAAAAAAAATTAGATATGTATCTGAATAAAATAAGGTCAAAACGACAAAGAGCTAATAAACACTAGTTGAAATATCACTTTTAAAAGGTTTAAGAGAGTCTCAATCCTTAAATATCAATAGTTGTCTCTTTGTTACACACAGTACCTGGGATGTGTAAAAAATAATGACGCATGGAGACCGCAGAGGAGGAGATGCGTGGAAAACTAAGGGGTTGCATCAGATTTTCCAATGCTGCACAGATGATGCAACATTTCTTTAAATTTTAGCAGTGGTAAAGTGTGCAGAGTCCCAAAACCAGCAAAAACAGTGTCAGAAAAGTGGAGAAAGGCAGGACAAAAGGTGAGGTATGACCACCCTAAGGCTGTTAGGTCTAACAGGAACCCTGCACACAATATTACATTTCCACCAACTGCTATCCTGCTTAGATACAGCATCATTTCCCAAATGTCTCACTCAAAATTGTGGCCCACATTTGGGTTCACTATTTGACACATGACATGGAGATCTGATTTTTTAAAAATCACCTAGCTTGAAGTTTGGCTTGATTAAACCTTTGTGTGTATCATGATAGCTCCTGCTCTTTAGCTGGCCTTATATGTTGTTTTAACCAACTTCTTTTTTTAATTACTCAAAATTAAGTCAGAACTATTGTGTTCATACCAACTCCGCATTCACACTGGGCAAATTGCAGATGAAGCCACCCATCCCCTTAACAAGAAGAATTATGTTTCATGTGTCACTAAATGAGGTGTGGCTCTATGATTCCGAGTAATGGTTTGCAGTGCAACATAATCATGTGTTTGATTCCAGTGGTACACAATATACAGACTTTGAAAATATGGTTGGTGATCTCCACCTGACTGTTGACTTGGGAAGGATACAAGGAAGGTCCTTTGTGCTTGATGGCAGAAGGATTAAAAAAGTTTTCATGCAAGTGGGGGTAAGGTGAAGCCCACTATCTGTCACCAGTACAGCTGGCCAACCCCCTCTGGTAAACATATCTCTAAAGTACAGCATTACTTTGTCCTTTGTAGATTTTTCTATAAATTACTATTCAAACCACTTTGAGTTATAATCAGAATTATGTAACAAAATTCCTTACCTAACGAGTTGAAAGGTTCTATGAAGTCCATACCAAATGTGTGTCATGCTGTAGTTGTGCTCTAGCTTTAAAGGTGCTTCATGCTTCTTAGGGGATTTCGCATTCTCACTTTATACATAGCAAGTCTGCACTGATATGTTATCACATGAGTCCACAGCAGGTCACCAAAACATTTGTCTGAGTCTTCTTGTAGTCAACACATGCTCTAATGGCCTGAGTGGGCTAGAGTTCTTAAACAATGCCATACGTTTGTAGAAGGTAATAACTAGAACACCCTACACAGCATGCCATCCTCCAACAAAGTTTCATCTTTGATCTTCTAAAACAAGTTTTCAAAGAAGTTCTGAGAGAACTTTCTTCTAGATAACCTTGTTTTACAAGTTGAGTAACCTCTGACATTACATCAGCCAACTTTTCAACCTAAACGTCCTCACTAATTCCCTTATTGATATACTCCACAGCATTAATACTAGCCACAGTGTAGTCTAGCACTCTCATCATCCAAATAATCCTCATCTTGCAGAGCCAACCTAGAGAGACAATTGGCACAAGTGTTTTTGTGCCCAGTACAGAGCGTGCCTCAAACAGGAACCTACTTATGCGTGATGAAACAGTAACCTTGTCAGCATAGAAGAATGGTTCATTTGCTTATCCCCAAAAGAATGCACATCAATGGCTTGGGATTGATCTGGAGTATGAAATAACTACCTAAAAAGAATTGTCCAGATTTTGCAATGGCCCAGGAGCAAGCAAGATCCTTGTTTCTATAACCGAACAGTTATGCCCTGAAGCCTTAGGGGTTCTAAATGGAAACATATTAGTTCTATTGACCCCATGATCTGCCTGTGCTAGGACTGCACCAATAACATACTGGCTGGCATCCATATTGATGACACACTATAAGGAAGGACTAAAACAATGGAGCGCTTGGCAGACACTATGGGCCCTCATTACAACCTTTTGAGGTAAATCCCGCTTACTGCTGTGCTGACGGCCGCCAAGATACCGTGGCCACGGCAGAAATCCACTACAGGTATTACGACCCACATCTCGTAATCCGCCACAATACAGACACCCACACAAGTCCGCCACCCCAAAGGTCAGTGATAAACTGGCGATAGCAAAACCTACACCGTCACGCCAACAAGAATACACCCACACTATCACGACCCACGAATCAATGCGGCGGTCATTCAACTGCAGTAATCTATTGGCGGTACACACTAACGCGCTCAAAATACACACACATTTACAAAACACAATCACATTGGACAATTCCAAATACACACACCTGATACTCATACACACACCACACCCACACACTCACACCATTATAAAACACACACCCACATTACCCACAACCCCTTACAACGACATATTTGGAAGAAGCAGAGAGAGAGAGAATAGCAAACACAACACCAGCATGTACAGGCACACAACACCATCACTCATACAACATCCACGCACCTCAAAGAACACACACCAACACAACACATCACACAGCACAACAAACATCACCTCACACATCACCCACACCACATTATGACACCTCAAAGACACACCAGGTTTTCTGAGGAGGAGCTCAGGGTCATGGTGAAGGAAATCATATGGGTAGAGCCACAGCTATTCGGATCACAGGTGCAGCAGACCTCCATTGCAAAGAAGATGGAGCTATGGCGGAGAATTGTGTCGACAAGGTCAACGCAGTGGGACAGCATCCAAGAACACAGGATGACATCAGGAAGAGGTGGAGCGACCTACTGGGGAAGGTACGTTCCGTGGTATCTAGGCACCAGGTAGCCGTACAAAGGACTGGCGTTGGAACCCCACCTCCTCCCCCACAACTAACAACATGGGAGGAGCAAGTCTTGGCGACCATGCATCCTGAGGGCCTCGCAAGAGTAGCAGGAGGACTGGACTCTGGTAAGGCAAATATTTACTACTTTATCCACCCACCCTACCTGCATGCCGTCACTACCTTCTACCCCTACCCTCACCACCATCACTCCACCACCTCACATATACCCCACTATCACAACCCACACATCCCAATACCAAGCCCTGCATGTAACACCAATGCATGGACACCCATCACCAAAGCATGTCCAGTAGAGAGACTCACCCAGGCCCCAAAATCACCAGTCACACAAGGGCCAAGCCAATAATGCAAGCACAGGAGTAGAGGGTAACTCACCCATTGCACAAGTTGGCACACACAGATACAATAACTATGCATTTACACCCCAACAGGACCCATACCCAACTTCACCGGACAGGAGGTATCAGCCATATCCAATCCCCCCACAGAAGAGGCCCACAGTTACGACAGCAGCTCTGCACGCCTGGATCAAGATGACCAGCCCGGCCCATCAGGGATCTCTGGACAGTCGGTTCCCCTGCCACAGTCACAAACCACCACTGAACCTCCCCCCTTAGGAAACACCACCACAGCACCCACCCAGCGGGCCCATCCCTCTGTCCCTAGGACACGTCAATCAGCAGTGTGTCCACCACTACAGGGACCCCAGACATCCCCACTAACCCAAGACGATCAGGGACCTGGGGTCTGTGGCAGTGGGTACACGGTTCAAGGGACAGAGGCACAGGACAACATGGAAGCTGGGAGGACTGCTGTGCGACAGGGGGAGGACAGGCCCACGGAACCCACTCTCCATGAGGCACTCTCCAACATCATGGGAGCATACCACCATTACCTGGAGACCATGGGCACAGTACTGCCAAGTTTCAGGAGACCCAGCAGCTGCAGGAGGAACAGTACCTGGGGATCAGGGAGGACTTGAAGTCCATTAACACCACCCTGGTCACCATTGCAGGGGTGCTGGCAGACATGGCCAACACCATGAGGAACACAGTGGCACACCAACGGGCCCCTGACACTAGCCTGAAAGATGAACAGCCCGCCATGTCTGCCAGTGCTAGTGGCCAGGAGGTCCCGCCCAGGAACAACAGGCCACCAGCACCTCACCCCCTGCAGAAGGAGAACCACCCCGCAAATGATCCCTGAGATCCAGGCACAAGACAGAGAACATTGCCAAGACCCCCGCCAGGAAATAAGACTCTCCTGATTGTCACCCTTCTGTCCCACTATGTCACCCTGACAACCTTGAACTGCCATTACTCCACCTCCTACGCCTCCTTGGACAATGACCTGTGATACCAATAGACTGGACTCCACCATGGACATTCCTCCACCATCCCCCCAGCCCATTGCACATACCCCTCCACTGAATAGCACTTAAATAAACACCCTTGAATCACAAAACGATCTGGAGTCAGTCTGTACTTTCACAAGTGTGTTATCACAACCTCTCTGACAAATAGCAATGTCAATATTCATTTTCACATACCAATGTTCGACAGTTGTTGGGCAGCAGTAAACATAGCAGAAGGCAGAAAGTGGTACCCAGATCTGTGAAATGGAAAGCCAAAGTAAACTGTCAGGGTCCATACACAGAGGTAAAAAAGCAGTATGTATGATATGAGAGGAGCAGTGCCAGTCTCTTACCTGTGTCTCACTGGAAGTATTGCATGATGATGTTGTTTCGGTTGTCTATATCTTCTACTTCTGCCTCCTCTTCCTCATTGTCCACAGGCTCCACAGCTGCCACAAGACCAACATCAGGCCCATCCTCCTGCAGAAAAGGCACCTGGCGTCGCAAAGCCAGGTTGTGCAACATACAGCGTGCCACAATTATCTGGCACACCTTCTTCGGTGAGTAGTATAGGGAGCATTCCTCTGCCCTTGTCCTGGGATTCCTCACTGGGTCAGTAGCTATGACAGGTTGGGGTAACCAGAGTCACCTGCAAATATCGAGGGACAACTGTTAGACACACACCAACCCCTTAGGGACTCTCCCATACCCAGACACCTATTCAAACTGTGTGAGGACCTTGGGCTCACCTATTAGCCACACACAGTGCCTCTGGAGTTGCCCCATCACAGAAGGGATGCTGCTATTCCTCAAAATGTAAGGGTCATGCACTGAGCCAGGATACTTGGCATTCACATGGAAGATGTACTCATCTGCCAAACACACCATCTGCACATTCATGGAATGGTAGCTTTTGCGGTTTCTGTACATCTGTTCCTTCTTGCGGGGTGGGACAAATGCCACATGTGTACCATCAATGGCACTAATGATGTTGAGGATATGTCCCAGGGCATAGACGTCACCTTTCACTGTGGGCAAATCCTCCACCCGGGGGAAAACGATGTAGCTGGGCATGTGTTTCAGCAGAGCAGACAACACTCTGGACAACACGTTAGAGAACATTGGCTGTGACATCCCTGATGCCATGGGCACTGTTGCTTGAAAGGACACACTGGCCAGGAAATGGAGTACCGACAGGACCTGCACTAGAGGTGGGATTCCTGTTGGATGGCGGATAGCTGACATCAGGACTGGCTCCAACTGGGCACACAGTTCATGGATTGTGGCACTTTCTAAAAGTGGCATTTTCAGTCTGCAGGTGATAATGATGTGTCTGTCTCCCACTGTCGACAGGTCCACCAGGGGTCTGTATACCGAAGGATGACACCATCTCATCATCTGCCCCAGCGGATGTGACCTAAGGAGGAGAAGGGTGAGCAGAGGGGCATACACCACATAGCTTGCACAAGGGTGTTTTGAACAATTGTGATGTAATCGGTGTGTGGCGCTGTCTGTCTGTATTCATGCCCAAAGTGCTGTGATGCAGTTAGTTGCCCTGCCATGTGGCCCCATGAAATGGCGGCTGCCTGACCTGTAAGGAGGGACAAGGGGAAATTAGGTAACTGCGCTGGTGTTGGGCATCGTCGCGGTAGGCGGACGAAGACCGCTGCGCAATTCAGCATTGGTTATCATTGGACCCTATGAGTTCCAGGAGCCAATGACGATGTACATTTTCTATCTGTTCACTCACTTGATACCTGACCTTCAACAGGAGAGGACCTACACTGCAAGTGCTGCTGTGACCTGAGTCTGGAAGCGACAATGACTACAGTGTCTGGGGAAAGGTCCCCTGCCTTCACCGCAGAGGAGTTGGACAACCTGGTGGCTGGGGTCCTCCCACAGTACACGCTACTCCACGGTCCTCCAGACAAACAGGTGAGTACACTGTGAGCATGATGGATGGGACACGAATGTATGGAGTGGGGTGGATGGAAGATACGGGGTGGGCTGAGGCCAGCATGTGAGGATGGTCAGTGTATGTGTTTCTGAACCAGGGTGGGAAGTTGTGGCCAATGAGTAAGAAGAACCGGACAGGGGAGTAAAATCCATTCCTACTTCCCTTTTCCTCTAGGTCAGCTGCCACCAGAAGAAAGGTATTTGGTGTGCCATTGCCAAGGAAGTGCGGACCCTGGGGTGTCTACCATTGACGGAGCACCCATTGCCACAAAAGATGGGAGGACCTGCGCCGCTGGAGCAAGAAGACGTCGGAGGCACAGTTAGGGATGGCCTCCCAACGTGGAAGGGGTGCCCGTCGCACCATGACCACCCTGATGTACCGGATCCTGGTGTTGGCATATCCGGAGTTGGATGGGCGCTTGAGGGCATCACAGCAGCCACAAGGTGGTGAGTACAGTCTCATTCAGCTAACTCTGCGCGCTGTATGAGGTGTCTGGGTGGGGGAAGTGGCCTGTGGGTTCCCCTAGGCCAGGGCAAACTTGCTAGGGTAGGTCCAGTGTTAGGCAGGCTCTGTGGCACTCCAACTCCAAAAGTGGTGGTGGCCATGTACACCTAGTCAGGCACCTGTGGGTTCCAGGTGTTCATCAAATGGGCTTAGGCACAGTTCCCCATGGGCAGGTGAATTTCCCAAGAACAGTTAGTGCATGGCCTAGTGCATAGGGCTGCTCCCTGTGTGTTGTGTCCGCCAACTGTGGTGTTGTTGCTGGCATTGACCATGTGCCTCCTCTCTCTTTCCCCCCCTTTTTGTTTTGTCACCATGTCCTTGTGTGCATTAGCATCATCTGGTGGAGGAGCATTGGCACGGGAGCGAGCTGCAACCCACATGGCCCTGGAGGGTGAATGTACAGAGTCTGAAGGCACCAGTGTGATGGAGGGCGAGGGGAGCTCCACGACGGGGACAGGAGGAGACACCAGACACAGCTACTCCTCCTTTGATGGGAGCTCCCTTGCGGTCGCGGGCACCTATATGCCCACTGCAACAACAAGTACAGCCGCCACCCCCCTACCAGTACCCTCCACATGTTTACCATGCCTGCTCACCCAGGAGGGTGCGCATCTCCTTCGCCCCAGGCACCTCAGGCCCTGCCCCAGTCAGCCCTGCTGCCCTCAGTGAGGAGGCTATTGACCTCCTGAGATCCCTCACTGTTGGGCAGTCAACCATTTTGAATGCCACCCAGTGTGTCGAGAGGCATTTGCAGCAAACAAATGCATACCTGGAGGGCATTCATTCTGGCGTGGCAGCCCAACAGAGAGCATTTCAGGCTCTGGCCTCAGCACTGATGGAAGCCATTGTCCCTGTGTTCAGCCTCCCGCCTTCAACTTCCACTACCCAGACCCAATCCCCTCTACCTCAGCCTATCCCAAGCACACCATCAGACCAGCATGCTGCTTACACACAAAAGTGGCTCAGGCAAACATAAGCACCACACATCCCACAGGCACTCACACAAGCACCATACCCATGCAGACACACCAACATCCACTGCCTCCACTGTGTCCCCCTCCTCCACATCCTCCACCTCTCTCCCAGTCTTGTCTCCACTCACACCTGCATGCACTACATCCTCAGCCACTACCTCCAGCACGCCCATCACCACACACTGCTCACGTGCAAACACCACCCCCACTACCATTCACACGTCCCCTGTGTCCTCTCCCAGTATGTCTGTGAGCCCTCCTCCAAAGTACACAAACGCAGGCACACACCCACTCAACAGCCATCCACCTCACAACAGCCTCCAGCCCATGCACCCTCACCCAAACTCAGCAGATGTACACCTCCTGCAACCACTACCTCTTGCTCCACTCCCAAACCCCCTTCATCGTCCAATCCCAGTTTCCTAGCTTCCATTGACCTCTTCCCTACACCTCCCCCCGTCCTTCTCCTAGGGCTAGGATGTCCATATCCCAGCCCAACATCTCAGCCACAAAATCCTTGAGCATTGTGGCCCCTGCAAGTCTAGTAACATCGCGGCCGGCACCCATCAGGGCTGCCAGTGTGCCACCTAGTGAGGCCAAGGATCACCCTATTTTGCCACCTGCCAAGGTAAAGAAAGGGTCCACATGCCGCAGGTAAAAGCCACACCAACCACCCAGCAGGGCCTCCTCCAAGACAAAAGAGGACAGTGCCAAGGTCCCAGCAGCGACTTCCAAGGTGGGAAAGGGAGCCTCCGGGTGAGGGACTGGTGTCACCCCTTCTGCAAGACAGAACAGCAACCTGTATGGCTGTGGCCACCACCGCAACCACCGCCACCTGCACGTCTGCTGCCACTGCTACAGTCCCCAGAATCATCCCTAGTGCCTTCTGAGGCTGCAGGAGACGTCCTGCTGTCTCCCTCCACAGGTGCTGACACCTGCACCACCAGCAGCATCTCCGCCGCAGACGCCGCCGCAGCCCCCCCACCTGCCCTGCGACATGCCCAGCCAGTGCCACCACAGCCAACTTCAGCATCATCCCTAGTGGGCAGTCATCCGAGGCTGCAGGAGACGTCCTGGGCCCTGCAGACACTACATGAGGCACCACAACCAGCACTGGCAGTAGCAGCAGTTGGCAGCCTAAGTCGTCGCAGGGTAGAGTGTGTCTCCATAGAGAATCATGCTAATTGTTCCCAGAGAATCTTGTGGCTCAGACACCCAGGTGAGGGAATGGGAACTGCCACACCCTATGTGCAGCTCTCTGGGCACCAGGCCCCCTCCAAAACCAGTGGAGAACAGCATCCACCACCCCAGTCCTTGGCAGGATGAAGCACTCTGGGCACCAGGCCCCCTCCAGAACCAGTGGAGAACAGCATCCACTACCCCAGTCCTTGGCAGGATGAAGCACTCTGGGCACAAAGCCCCCTCCAGAACCTGTGGAGAACATCATCCACTAGAGAGACTGTGGCCTTGCACTCCCCAGGACCAATCAGTGGGAAGTGCACCCTCTTGAGAGACTTGGGAGACTGTGGCATTGCACTCCCCAGGACCAAGCAGTGGGCAGTGCACCCAATTGAGAGACTTGAGAGACTGTGGCTTTGCACTCCCCAGGACCAAGCAGTGGGCAGTGCACCCACTTGAGAGACTTGAGAGACTGTGGCTTTGCAGTCCCCAGGACCAAGCAGTGGGCAGTGATCCCACTTGAGAGGCTGTGGCTTTGCACTCCCTAGGACCAATCAGTGGGTAAACCACCCACTTGAGAGACTGTGGCTTTGCACTCCCCAGGACCAAGCAGTGGGCATGGAGCTCCCTCGTGGAGCAGTGGCGTCGTCCCATCATCCGGCTGAGGTGCCCCCCTCCCTTTCCCCCTGAGGTGCCTGTTTTTTTCGACTTGATGCCCCAGCAGTGTTCTCTCCGTTTTGAGGCAGGTGTCATGTGTGGGCTTCACCCATGCTTTTTGAGACCACTGGTCCATGGACATTGAATGGAACAGTATCCGGACTTGTGTATTTGCTGTACAATTTGTAGTTATGTTGGCCTATCTGGATTTTCAATGATTACACTCGTTAAACTCATTTCATTTGGTCCTTGAGTTCTTCCAGCAGGTTAGGGGAGTAAATGTTATGTTGCTGCATGTGTTTTTGTGTGTGTTGTTGGGGGTGGGGGGGTTGCGTGTTGAATGTGTGTGCCACTCTCTTTTTCCTACCCCCCTCCCCTGTGTGCTAGGTGCAGTACTCGCCACCATCTTTGATGTTCCTGGTAGAAGAGGAGGTAAACCAACATTGGTAACACCTGTAACTCGGGTTCCATAGCGTCCTGGTTCCTTGTTGGGTGTCGAGAGGTCAGTGGTTTCCGTTCCAAGGACTGTTTCCGCCATGCTTTTGATGGCGTTTGTACTGCCCCGGAAAAGCTGGCAGATTGGTGCCTTGTAATAGTGTGGGCGGTACATTGTCTTCCGCCTGTCTGTCAGCGGTTACCGCCGCGGTGTTTGTTGCTACTGTCGTGGCGGTTGGAATGTTAAAGTGGTTGTCTGTGTTGGCGGTTTCCGCCATGGTTGTGATTCAATTTTTTTTACCGCCGGCCTGTAGGCGGTATTACCACCACTTTATCACCGACTGCCAGGGTTGTAATGAGGGCCTATATCTTTCTAACCATCCTCAAGATATTTGAGATACCCTTCATCCCACTAACAAGTCAAGTTTTTTTATTACTTTTTAATGGTTCAGTTTTATCTCTAAAATTGTGAACAAACTTAGAATAGTAATTGCACATACCAAGGATTAATGGGAGCTGTGCTTCATTACAAGGTGTATTTATCTGTTCAATTACCTTCACAAGTGCTGGCTTTGGATAAATACTACAGTCTGAAATGACCTGAACTAAGTATTGCACATTTATCCTTCATTAAAGTTAAACTCTTTTTTCTTTAAAAAGTCAAGGATGTTGATGAGGTTTGGTCATGTTCCATTTCAATGTGTCAAAAACACCAGCATGTTATCCTGGAGGGATGTTGCTCTCAAACAACTCATGCATGATTTGCTTAAAGACAAATAAGCAGTCAAAGTATGTGAGTTCTCTTCTAGCTTTATCTGATGGTAAGTCATTTTAAATCTAATGTGCTGAACACAACACGGATTTTAACTTATTCATTTTGGTCAGTGGGTGACAATCCATCCATAAGATTTTTATTTATCGGTCTGAGATCAATGCCTTATCTCACCTTCCCATTATTTTTTGTGGCCATTACTACTGAAGAAGGCCACAGGGATGAGTCTTTAGGCTCAATTACTCCATCAGTATTGACATTTTCAATCTATCTCACACACCCCTTGTCTGGCTGAAGGGGACACGTCACATGTTTTGTGTTTTATTGGTACTGCCTTAGTATTAGGTTTAATTACGCTATGGTTACCCTTAAATGTGGCAATTTCCTTGCTGAGTATCTCTTGTTTTTTCTCCAGAATATTATCTGGAGCATTAGCTACCTCTATAACAGATACTACGGATGTGAGCATGGATCAAATGTTATGCATAAAACTCTTAAGTGTTGCCTGCCTATAATGGTGTCCCCATCCGCCGCTGCATAATTTTTCCCAGCACTCAAAAACTGTTTCAGTCCAAAAACCTTCATCAAGAACAAGGAGGGCCTTTAGTAAGCCTCTTATTTTATATCACTGTCTTTAACTTGATGCTGGGCCATTTTG
Source organism: Pleurodeles waltl (assembly GCF_031143425.1). Taxonomy (NCBI): domain Eukaryota; kingdom Metazoa; phylum Chordata; class Amphibia; order Caudata; family Salamandridae; genus Pleurodeles; species Pleurodeles waltl. The sequence continues at coordinate 855,157,502 of NC_090450.1, forward strand.
TCAAAATTTGCTAACAATTGTGAGTATTGTTGCATACTGCATTGACTGCTCATTACCTTTTGCTATAGTTATGGTCTGATCAGCATAGGATTGGTACAGCCCAAGAGCCTCTCCTGCACTTTCTTAGTTAAAGAATGGCAGACATTGTGGTATTTAATAATATAGTTGGTCAACAGTCTTCATACTTACATTTTGCTGTGAATATACATAAAGCAGCTTGATACTTCTCAAATGACTCATTACCTAGCTGGTACATCATTAAGAACTTCATCAGCTCCACAAAGGCACAAAAGTATTTTTCCAAGCCAATCATTACCCCTGGCTGTATGTTTTAGTGTACTGACTGAACTTCGGGAACATGTTCAGGCAAGAGATCAAAAGTATTTTGTCTATCCCTGCCATGATAGTGTGACAAAATTCCATGTTTCTCCTACTATTGCTGAGAAATAATTGCTGAAGGTCCTCAACCAACCTTTCCACTTTTTATGGCTCACCCGGTGACTCTTAAAAAAGATGGTGGTGTTCAAAGTCCCAGAATGTTTTATGTGATTATTAAGTACTAGATGTAAAGTTATTATGGGAAGGAAAAATGAGAAAACAAGGCCAAAAAATGTAACAGCTCTAAGCGGTTTAGCTACTCATATACCGACTAAGCCTGATGAAATATTAAACAGCAATGTCAAGGTAAAGAGTAAGTGCATGTACAATATAATTCAAAGCAAGAGGTAATACCACACTGAAAACAACAACATAATAGCCAATGAAGTCACAGAAACAGAGTGAGGCCTTGGACTAAGTTCTCAATTATTGCCAATGGAGAGTGCGACAGGTCAAAAGTAAAGTGTGTGGTAACTTTCAGAACTCCTCTGAGAATAACTAAGAAAATTGATTCTTCAGATATTACAATGTATGTGTACCACAGGGTATGCACTTCTACACATATTAAACAAGATGCATATGTATCACATGAAATATGTGTTAGACTTTTCATCCTTGGTGTGGTCTCCCTTAACCTTTTGCCTCTGTTCCCCGGGTTGTTAATGTGTGCTGGACTCTGATTTTACTCTTCTTGTTACTTTGGGCACTTTACCACTGCAAATCAGTGCTAAAGTGCAAGTGCTTCTTTACAAAATGTGTATGTAATTGGCTTATCCATGATTGGCATATTTGATTTACTAGTAAGCCCCTAGTAAAGTGCACTGGAGGTGCGAGGGCCTGTAAATAAAATGCTACCAGTGGGCCTGCAGCACTGGTTGTGCCACCCACATAAGTAGCTCTGTAATCATGTCTCAGACCTGCCATTGCAGTGTCTGTGTGTGCAGTTTTAACTGTAAATTTGACTTGGCAAGTGAACCCACATGCCAGGCCTAAACCTTCCCTTTTCTTATGTGTCAGGCACCCCTAAGGTAGGCCCTAGGTAGCCCCAAGGGCAGGGTGCAGTGTTTGGTTAAGGTAAGACATATAGGGGGTCATTACAACATTGGCGGTAAAAGCCGCTTACCGCCGTGCAGAAGACCGCCAACACACCGCCGCGGAATTCCGCCACAGCTATTATGACTCACATCTCGGAATCCGACACAATTCAGACACCCACACAAGTCCGCCACACCAAAGATCAGTGATAAACTGGCGAAAACAAATCCTCCACCGTCACGCCAACAGAAATACGCCCACACTAAGACGACCCACGAATCCACGCGGCGGTCTTTCAACCGTGGTATTCCATTGGCGGTACACACCGCCGCGCTCAAAATACACACACTTCTACAAAACACCGCCACATTGGACAATTCAAAATACACACACCTGATACACATACACACACCACTCCCACACACCCAATACAACATAAAACACCCACCCACATCACCCACAAACCCCTATGACAACAATTACAGAGAGAAGGCCAGAGAGAGACACTACAAACTACTACCAAGCATCCACAGGCACACCAGACCATCACCCACACTACTTCCACGCACAAAACACCACACACTACTACATATCACCACACTTATCACCACATACACCACCCCACACATCACCTATACCACCCCATGGCACGGCAAAGACACCCCAGGTTCTTGGAGGAGGAGCTCAGGGTCATGGTGGAGAAAATCGTACGGGTAGAGCCACAGCTATTTGGAGCACAGGTGCAGCACACCTCAATTGCAAGGAAGATCGAGCTATGGCGAAGAATAGTCGACAGGGTGAACGCAGTGGGACAACACCCAAGAAATCGGGACGACATCAGGAAGAGGTGGAACGACCTACGGGGGAAGGTGCGTTCCGTGGTCTCAAGACACCACATCGCGGTACAGCGGACTGGCGGCGGACCCCCACTTCCTCCCCCACAACTAACAACATGGGAGGAGCAGGTCTTGGAGATTCTGCATCCTGAGGGCCTCGCAGGAGTAGGTGGAGGAATGGACTCTGGTAAGTCAAACCTTTAACTACTTCATCCCCCACCCTACCTGCATGTTATCACAGACCCCCACCCTCGCCCCCTCCCCTATCACTCCAACTCCTCACTAATGTACTAATAACACAAACCACACATCTCAACACCAAGACCTGCATGCAACACCAAAGCATGGACACCCATTACTAAAGCATGCCCACTGCACATACCCATAACACCCCCTCAACCTTCATCACACAAGCCCCCACACAGGAATGCTAGCACTGGGGTACACGCTCACCCACCCATTGCACACCATGACACACACAGATGCAATAATCATGCTTTTACACCCCTGCAGGACCACTACCCAACGTCACCAGACAGGAGGGCCCATACATCTCCACCCCACCCACAGAAGAGGGCCAGAGTGATGACAGCAGCTCTGTCCAACTAGATCCAGATGACCAGCCCGGACCATCGTGGGCCTCGGGACAGTCGGTTCCCCACACCCAGTCACAGGCCACCACAGAGCTTCCACCCTCTGGTAACACCAGCACAGCACCCACCCAGCGGGCCCATACCTCCGTCCCCAGGACACATCAATCAGCTGTGTGTCCACCACTACAGGGAACCCAGGATAACCCACCTACCCAACAACAACAGGGACCTGGGGGCAGTGGTAGTGGGCACACGGTCCAGGGGACGGAGGCCCAGGAACACAGGGGAACTGGGAGGGCTGCTGCACGACAAGGGGCGGACAGGCCTAGGGAACCCACTCTCCACGAGGCCCTCTCCTCCATCATGGGAGCATACCACCACTCCCAGGAGACGATGGCAATAGTCCTGGCCAAGTTTCAGGAGACCCAGCGCATGCAGGAGGAACAGTATTTGGGGTTCAGGGAGGAACTCAGAACCATCAGCTCCGCCCTGGGCACCATCGTAGGGGTGCTGAAGGAAATACTGAACACCAGGAGGGACACTGTGGCACTCCATGGGGCCCCTGACACTAGCATGGACGATGAACTGCCCACCACCTCCACCGGCGCTAGTGTACAGGAGGCACAGCCACAGGACCACCACACCCGCACCCCACCCCCTGCAGACGGAGAACCACCCCGCAAGCGGTCCCTGAGATCCAGGAACAAGACAGAGCACAATGCCAAGACCCCCGCCAAGAAATGAGACCACCCTGATTGTCATCCCACTGTCCCACTTTGTAACCCTGTCCATATTTAAAGTGCCCCAGCTCCACTTCCTATGCCCATATGGGCAATGCACCTGTGAGACTAATAGACTGGACTCTGCCATGGACATTCCTCCACTGTAGGAAGTTGGCTCTGTATGCACTATTTCAAAGTAAGGAATAGTATGCACAGAGTCTAAGGGTTCCCCTTAGAGGTAAGATAGTGGCAAAAAGAGATAATACTAATGCTCTATTTTGTGGTAGTGTGGTCGAGCAGTAGGCTTATCAAAGGAGTAGTGTTAAGCATTTGTTGTACATACACACAGGCAATAAATGAGGAACACACACTCAGAGACAATTCCAGCCAATAGGTTTTTGTATAGAAAAATATCTTTTCTTAGTTTATTTTAAGAACCACAGGTTCAAATTCTAAATGTAATATCTCATTTGAAAGGTATTGCAGGTAAGTACTTTAGGAACTTTGAATAATCACAGTAGCATATATACTTTTTACATAAAACACATTTAGCTGTTTTAAAACTGGACACTGCAATGTTCACAGTTCCTGGGGGAGGTAAAGTAATGTTAGTTTTTGCAGGTAAGTAAACCACCTACGGGGTTAAGAATGGGGTCCAAGGTAGCCCACCGTTGGGGGTTCAGAGCAACCCCAAAGTCACCACACCAGCAGCTCAGGGCCGGTCAGGTGCAGAGTTCAAAGTGGTGCCCAAAACGCATAGGCTTCAATGGAGAGAAGGGGGTGCCCCGGTTCCAGTCTGCCAGCAGGTAAGTACCCGCGTCTTCGGAGGGCAGACCAGGGGGGTTTTGTAGGGCACCGGGGGGGACACAAGTCCACACAAAAAGTACACCCTCAGCAGCGCGGGGGCGGCCGGGTGCAGTGTGCAAGCAAGCGTTGGGTTTCCAATGGGATTCAATGGGAGACCAAGGGGTCTCTTCAGCGGTGCAGGCAGGCAAGGGGGGGGGCTCCTCGGGGTAGCCACCACCTGGGCAAGGGAGAGGGCCTCCTGGGGGTCACTCCTGCACTGGAGTTTCGATCCTTCAGGTGCTGGGGGGTGCGGGTGCAGGTTCTTTTCCAGCTGTCGGGATTTTTAGAGTCTGGCAGTCGCGGTCAGGGGGAGCCTCGGGATTCCCTCTGCAGGCGTCGCTGTGGGGTCTCAGGGGGGACAACTTTGGTTACTCACAGTCTTGGAGTCGCCGGGGGGTCCTCCCTGTAGCGTTGTTTCTCCACCAGTCGAGTCAGGGTCGCCGGGTGCAGTGTTGCAAGTCTCAAGCATCTTGCGGGGATTGCAGGGGCCTTTAAATCTGCTCCTCTGAAACAAAGTTGCAGTCTTTTTGGAACAGGGCCGCTGTCCTCGGGAGTTTCTTGTTCCTCTTGAAGCAAGGCAGTCCTCGGAGGATTCAGAGGTCGCTGGTCCTGATGAAAGCGTCGCTGGAGCAGGTTTCTTTAGAAGGCAGGAGACAGGCCGGTAGGACTGGCGCCAAAGCAGTTGGTGTCTTCTTTCTTCTTCTGCAGGGGTTTTCAGCTCAGCAGTCCTCTTCTTCTTGTAAGTTGCAGGAATCTAAATTCTTAGGTTCAGGGGAGCCCTTAAATACTAAATTTAAGGGTGTGTTTAGGTCTGGGAGGGCAGTAGCCAATGGCTACTGTCCTTGAGGGTGGCTACACCCTCTTTGTGCCTCCTCCCTGAGGGGAGGGGGGCACATCCCTAATCCTATTGGGGGAATCCTCCATCTGCAAGATGGAGGATTTCTAAAAGTCAGAGTCACCTCAGCTCAGGACACCTTAGGGGCTGTCCTGACTGGCCAGTGACTCCTCCTTGTTTTTCTCATTATCTCTCCTGGACTTGCCGCCAAAAGTGGGGGCTGTGTCCAGGGGGCGGGCATCTCCTCTAGCTGGAGTGCCCTGGGGCATTGTAACACGAAGCCTGAGCCTTTGAGGCTCACTGCTAGGTGTTACAGTTCCTGCAGGGGGGGAGGTGTTAAGCACCTCCACCCAGAGCAGGCTTTTGTTTCTGTCCTCAGAGAGCACAAAGGCCCTCACCACATGGGGTCAGAAACTCGTCTCTCAGCAGCAGGCTGGCACAGACCAGTCAGTCCTGCACTGAACAATTGGGTAAAATACAGGGGGTATCTCTAAGATTCCCTCTGTGTGCATTTTTTAATAAATCCAACACTGGCATCAGTGTGGGTTTATTATTCTGAGAAGTTTGATACCAAACTTCCCAGTATTCAGTGTAGCCATTATGGAGCTGTGGAGTTCATTTTTGACAGACTCCCAGACCATATTCTCTTATGGCTACCCTGCACTTACAATGTCTAAGGTTTTGCTTAGACACTGTAGAGGCACAGTGCTCATGCACCTATGCCCTCACCTGTGGTATAGTGCACCCTGCCTTAGGGCTGTAAGGCCTGTTAGAGGGGTGACTTACCTATGCCATAGGCAGTGTGAGGTTTGCATGGCACCCTGAGGGGAGTGCCATGTCGACTTAGTCATTTTCTCCCCACCAGCACACACAAGCTGGCAAGCAGTGTGTCTATGCTGAGTGAGGGGTCCCTAGGGTGGCATAAGACATGCTGCAGCCCTTAGAGACCTTCCCTGGCATCAGGGCCCTTGGTACCAGGGGTACCAGTTACAAGGGACTTACCTGGGTGCTAGGGTTGTGCCAATTGTGGAAACAATGGTACATTTTAGGTGAAAGAACACTGGTGCTGGGGCCTGGTTAGCAGGGTCCCAGCACACTTCTCAGTCAAGTCAGCATCAGTATCAGGCAAAACGTGGGGGGTAACTGCAACAGGGAGCCATTTCTTTACATCCACCATCACCCCTCACCATGTTACAACCCCCCTCCAATATTTAGCACTTAAATAAACACCCTTGAAGCACAACACAATCTGGAGTCAGTCTGTGATTTAGAAAATGTGTATTAGCAATGACAGTGACAAAATGCGTTTTCAAATGTAATGTCAACATACCTATGTCACATATCTCAAGTCCATGAGGAATCTAAGCAGATGACACACGTTGGAAACCACACCTGTGAAACTGTAAGGGAAATGTACAACTCAGTTACCATATACTGGTTGAAAACGACAGACAGGATAGAGGTAGAAGTGTGAAAGTACTTGTCGTAGGCAGGAATGTGTTCTCACCTGTGTGTCACTGGAAATATTGCTGGATAACTGAGTCCCTGTTGTCAATGTCTTCTTCCTCTGCTTCCTCTTCATCACTGTCCACAGGCTCCACAGCTGCCACAACACCGTCATCTGGACCATCCTCCAGCAGAAAAGGCACCTGTCGTCGCAAAGCCAAGTTGTGAAGCATACAGCAGGCCACGATGATCTGGCACACCTTCTTTGGTGAGTAGAATAGGGATCCACCCGTCATATGCAGGCACCTGAACCTGGCCTTCAGGAGGCCGAAGGTGCGTTCCATCACCCTCCTAGTCCGTCCATGTGCCTCATTGTAGCGTTCCTCTGCCCTGGTCCTGGGATTCCTCACTGGGGTCAGTAGCCATGACAGGTTGGGGTAACCAGAGTCCCCTAATATCCACGCCCGGTGCCTCTGGAGTTGACCCATCACATAAGGGATGCTCCTATTCCACAGGATGTAGGCGTCATGCACAGAGACAGGGAACATAGCATTTACCTTGGAGATGTACTGGTCTGCCAAACATACCATCTGTACATTCATCGAATGATAACTCTTCTGGTTCCTGTACACCTGTTCACTCCTGTGGGGGGAACCAGAGCTACATGGGTCCCATCAAAGGCACCTATGATGTTAGGGATATGTCCAAGGGCATAGAAGTCACCTTTAACTGTAGGCAAATCCTCCACCTGAGGGAAAACGATGTAGCTCTGCATGTGTTTCAGCAGGGAAGACAACACTCTGGACAATACGTTGGAAAAGATAGGCTGGGACATCCCTGATGCCATGGCCACTGTAGTTTGAAATGACCCACTTGCAAGGAAATGGAGCACTGATAGCACCTGCACTTGAGGGGGGATCCCTATGGGATGGCGGATTGCTTACATCAGGTCTGGCTCCAACTGGGTACACAGTTCCTGGATTGTGGCACGGTCAAACCTGTAGGTGATGATCAAATGTCTTTCCTCCATTGTCGACAGGTCCACCAGCGGTCGGTACACCGGGGGATTCCGCCATCTCCTCACATGTCCCAGCAGACGGTGCCTAGGAATGATAACAGCCACCACAGAGTCAAACAACTCAGAGGTATGTACCCACGGTCTACACAGAACACCATTCATACACAAAATGTGGCCTGTATTTGTGTTGTGTGACAAGGCCTAGGTCTGTGTGACGCAGTTGGTAATTAGGGCATGTGGGCCCCTGAAATGGCAGCTGCCTGACCTCTAAAGTGGGACAATAAGATGTGAGGTAACTGCGCTGGCGTTGTACACCGTCGCAGTAGGCGGTCTAAGACCGCGGCGCAATGCTGCATTGGTTAACATTGGACCCTATGGGTCCCAGGAGCCAATGGCGATGTACGCCGGCGGTGATGGTACGCACCGCCGCGGACGTGACTGCCGCGGACGTGACTGCCATTTTCTATCTGTTGAATCACTCGATACCTGATCTTCGACAGGAGAGGACCTACACTGCAAGTGCTGCTGTGACCTCGGTCTGGAAGAGACAATGGCTCGTGCGTCTGGCGAAAGGGCCCCTGCCTTCACTGCAGAGGAGTTGGAGAAGCTCGTGGACGGGGTCCTCCCCCAGTACACTCTACTCTACGGTCCTCCAGACCAACAGGTAAGTACACAGGGAGCATGTTGTATGGGCTATGCCTGTGTGGAGAGGGATGGTTGTAAGAAGGAAGGGGGCAGAGTTCTGCGTGCATGAAAGACGGTGGGTGCATGTGCCACATGGCAAGGGTAGGGATGGGGGCCAATCACTTAGATGGTGCAGTTGTTAATGACTTCTCTTCTTCCCCTGTACATGTCATGTAGGTCAGCGCCCACCAGAAGAAGGATATTTGGCGTGCCATCTCCAAGGACGTCAGGACCCTGGGGGTCCACCACAGGCAGAGCACCCACTGCCGGAAAAGATGGGAGGACATTCGCCGCTGGAGCAAGAAGACGGCGGAGGTTCAGCTGGGGGTGGCCTCCCAACGTGGGAGGGGTGCCCGTCGAACCATGACCCCCCTGATGTTCCGGATCCTGGCGGTGGCCTACCCTGAGTTGGATGGGCGCTTGAGGGCTTTACAGCAGACACAAGGGGGTGAGTTCACTATCATTCAGCAGACTTTGCGCGCAGTGTAGGTGTCTGGGTGGGGGAGGAGGGCTGTGGGTTTCCCTAGGCCAGGGCGAGTTCCATAGGCTAGGTCCCTTCGTAATGCAGGCCATGTGGCACCCCAGCCCACCTCTGTAGAGTGCCAAGTACAGGTATTCATGCCCCTGTGTCATCTATGTGGGCAGATGTCGACCATAGCCTTGTAGGCCATGTCCCAGCATCATCAGGCGGAGGTACAGTGGCACCGGAGCACAAGGGAGCTGCATCCCACATGGCCATGGAGGCCCACACCATGGACTCAGAATACACCAGTGGGACGGAGGGCGGGGGGAGCACCATGGCAGGCACAGGATCTGCAACCAGCGACACGGACTCGTCCTCCGATGGGAGCTCCCTTGTGGTGGCAGCAAAATCTGTGCCTCCTCACTTCTACAGGTACAGCCGCCACCCCCTACCAGCACCGCCCTCCCAGCAGCCCCTCTGCCTTCGCCCCGTGCCCGCTCACCCAGGAGGGTGGGCATCACCTTCGCCCCAGGCACCTCAGCCCCTCCCCCAGTCACCTCTGCTGCCCTCAGTGAGGAGGCCATTGACCTCCTCAGGTCCCTCACTGTTGGGCAGTCTACCATTTTGAATGCCATCCAGGGTGTAGAAAGGGAATTGCAACACACAAATGCATTCCTGGAGGGCATTCATTCTGTTCAGGCTGCCCTTCATCGAACCCTGCAAACTCTGGCCTCAGCACTAATGGCAGCCATTGTCCCTGTGTCTAGCCTCCCCCCTCCAACTTCCTCCACCCCGACCCAATCCCCTCTACCTCAGCCTATCCCAAGCACACCTACAGACCAGAATGCACACACGTCAACACACAAGGGAAGCTCAGGCAAACATAAGCACCACACATCCCACAGGCACTCACGCAAGCATCACACACATACAGACACACCAACATCCACTGCCTCCAGCCCATGCACCTGCACCCAAATCCACAAAACGTACACCTCCTACAACCACCACCTCTTCCTCCACTCCCAAACCCCCTCCATCTACCCATCCCAGTGTCTCCCAAAAACTTTTCCTGGCCCCCCTTAACCTATTTCCCACTACCCCCGTCCAACTCATAGGTCCCGTACTAGCACCTCAGCCAAAAAATCTCCGGGACCAGTGGTGCCTATTGTTACAGGTATGTGGAGTGCACCGGCCACCAGGCCAGGCAGTGTGGCACGGAGCCACAGCACAGCCAGTCCCCCCCCTGTGAAGCACCAGAAGTTGGACAGTGCCCGGCGGGAGAGAGGGAAGACTCCAGCCAGCAAAGCCGCTCACAAGGGTCCCGGGGGGAGTGTCGACTCAGCTGTGACTCCTCCCAAGGTGGGGAAGGAGCAGAAGAAATCTCCAAAGTCTGGGAGGAGCAGCACGGCAGAGAGGACTGCCATCATCCCCGCTGCCCAGGAGGCCACCGTCAGCCCCATCATCACTGGCCAGGAGGCCACTGCCAGGCCCAGAGTCACTGGCCAGGAGGCCAAAGCCAGCCCCAGAGTCACTGGCCAGGAGGCCACCGCCAACCACAAAGTCACTGGCCAGGAGGCCACCGCCAGCCCCAGAGTCACTGGCCAGGAGGCCACCGCCAGCCCCAGTGTCACTGCCCAGGAGGCCACTGCCAGCCCCAGAGCCACTGGCCAGGAGGCCACCGCAAGCCACAGCCCAGCTGGCCAGGAGGGCCCCGCAAGCCACAGCCCAGCTGACCCATGAAGGCCCGCCAGCCACAGCCCTGCTGGGCAATGAAGGACCGTCTTGGCAAGCACCGCTGAACAGGGCAGGGACCGCTGAACAGGGCAAAGACCGCCATGGAAAGCACAGCTGAACAGGTCTGACACTGGCAACTCAAGCACCGCCGAACAGGGCAGGGACCGCTGAACAGGGCAAAGACCGTCATGGAATGCACCGCTGAACAGGTCTGACACTGGCAACGCAAGCACCGCTGAACAGGCCAGGGACCGCTGAACAGGGCAAAGACCGCCATGGAATGCACCGCTAGCCCATTTGCAGCAGGGGCAGTGACGCAACTTGGACCGTCACAGGGTGTGTGCTGCACTCTGGGAACAATGCCCCCTCCAGAACCAGTGGAGACTGTTATCCACTTGAGAGACTGTGGCTTTGCACTCCCCAGGATACAGCAATGGGCAAACCACCCACTGTAGAGACTTGTGAGACTGTGGCTTTGCACTCCCCAGGATGGTACAGTGGGCAAACCACCCACTGCAGAGACTTGAGAGACTGTGGCTTTGCACTCCCCAGGATGGAACAGTGGGCAAACCACCCACTGCAGAGACTTGAGAGACTGTGGCTTTGCACTCCCCAGGATGGTACAGTGGGCAACGCACCCACTGCAGAGACTTGAGAGACTGTGGCTTTGCACTCCCCAGGATGGTACAGTGGGCAAACCACCCACTGTAGAGACTTGAGAGACTGTGGCTTTGCACTCCCCAGGATGGTACAGTGGGCAACCCACCCACTGCAGAGACTTGAGAGACTGTGGCTTTGCACTCCCCAGGATGGTACAGTGGGCAACCCACCCACTGCAGAGACTTGAGAGACTGTGGCTTTGCACTCCCCAGGAGACATCAATGGGCATGGAACCCCCTCGTGGACCTGGCGTGGTGCACTCATCCGGCTGAGGTGCCCCCCTTCCCTTCCCCCTGAGGTGCCTGTCGTATTTCTATCTGATGCCCCAGCAGTGTTCTCTCCGTTTTGATCAGGTATCTTGTGTGGGCCTCGCCCATGCATTTTGGGCCCAGTGGTCCACGGACAATGTATGGTGCATTACCTCCACTACTAATCGTGGTGTATATTTTGTTGATAGAGTACATATGTATATATTTGCTTCCTGTATTTTGATATATTACAATGGTTCAACTCATTTCCTTTTGTCTTTGCATTCTTCCGGGGTGGTTGGGGGTGTTACTGTAATGTATAGATATGCATTGGTGTGTGTGTTGTAGTGGGTGAGAGTCGTGGTGGGGGTTGGGATGTTGGTTGTGTGTGCCCCTGTTTTTTGCCTCCCCTATGTCGTAGGTGCAGTACTCACCGTGCTCTTCGCCGCTGGCGTTGATGATCCTCGTATAGGAGCAGGAAGACTATCGCTGGCAGAATATGGAGTTCCGGCTCCATGGTGACCCTCTTCCTCGTGGGGTGTGTAGAGGTGAGCGTTTTCCCTTTGAAATGGCTGTTTCCGCCGTGTTTTTATCCGTGGTGAATCCGCCCCGGAAAAGGTGGCGGATTGGTAGGCTGTGATACTGTGGGCGGTACATTGTCTCCCGCCTGTCTGTTGGCGGTGACCTCTGCGCTGTTTGTCTGTACCGCCGTGGCGGTCGGAGTGTTAAAGTGGCTGTCTTTGTTGGCGGTTTCCGCCACGGTCATAATTCCACTTGTTTTACCGCCGGCCTGTTGGCGGTTTTACTGCCGCTTTAACACCGTCCGCCAGGGTTGTAATGACCACCATAGTAATGTGTTTTATATGTCCTAACAGTGAAATATTGCTAACTTCGTTTTTCACTGTTGCAAGGCCTGTCACTCTCATAGGTTTACATGGGGGCTACCTTTAAATCTGATTAATGTGTAGATTCCCTTTGGGAGCAGATGGACATGTGGAGTTTGGGGTCTCTGAGCTCACAATTTAAAAATACATCTTTTAGTAAAGTTGATTTTCAGATTGTGTGTTTGAAAATGCCACTTTTAGAAAGTGAGCATTTTCTTGCTTATACCATTTCTGTGACTCTACCTGTTTGTGGATTCCCTGTCTGGGTCAGTTTGACAGTTGGGCTGGTTGCACCTCACACTAGGCAGTGACACAAAGATAGCTGGGGTGTAGCCTGCACATCCTGATGAGCCATCTGTGCTAAGAGGGAGGGGAGGAGTGGTCACTCACACCTGAAAGGGTGGGCCTGCGCTCACACAATGCAGTCTCCAACCCCCTGGTGAGTGTCTGGGGCCTGGCCTGGGCAAGGCAGGGTTTCACATTCAAAAGAGACTTTACTTTGAATTAGGCCTTCTTCAAAGGAGAAACTGAGTATAAGAAGGCCACCCAAAACCACAGACTTTAGAAACACTTCTTGAAACAAGAGGAACCTCTGCCTGGAGAAGAGCTGAAGAGCTGAGGAAGGAGAGCTGCCCTGCCTGTGACTGTGCTTTGTGGTGCTATCCTGCAGTTGCTGCTTCTGCCAGAGTAAGAGGGCAAAGACTGGACTTTGTGTGCCTTCCATCTTGAGAAGAACTCTCCAAGGGCTTGATTTGGAGCTTGCCTCCTGTTGTTTGAAGTCTCAGGGACAACAAAGACTTCTCTCTGCCAGCACCTGGAGTCTCTGGAGAGACTCCTACTCTGCCCTGTGGTGCTCATCCAGTTCCTGGGACCCTGAAAGGAGAAGCTGGCAGCCTAAAGAAAAGGAAATCCACGCACAGAGCACCGTGCGGGGAAAAGATCGACGCAACTCTGATCTGCGGCTGAGGAAATGACACGCCGCCCGCTCCGCGGCTGAAAATCGCAGCTCGCCAGAAACGCAACCGAAGAATCGATGCACGGAGCAGGAGAAACTATGCGCAGCATAGCTGAAAGAGACTCAGAGGTCGAAACTCACGCTGCGTGTTTTTTTTAATCATCGTGCAGCTGGATTTCCTATGTAAGTACCGCTGGGCGTGTTAAAAAAAAACGCAAGGCCTGCCCGGACCCGAGAGTGCTGACCGGATCAGCGCATCGCTCTACTGCGGAGAGAAGGAACGACGCACCCCGACCCGACAAAATGAGAAACGATGCAAGGTCCTGCTCGTGAGTGGAATCGACGCATCACAAGCCCTTTTTGACGCACACTCGCGCGTGCGAGGTCATTTTTGACGCACCCAAGGTACATTTTCACGCTAACTGTGTTAGTGTGTGTTCAAAACTACTTAAGGCTCTTTTTTGCATTTTTATTGATAACTTGACTTGTGTATTGTGGATTTTTGTCGTTTTGGTCTTGTTTTGTTTAGATAAATATTTCCTATTTTTCTAAACCTGTGTTGTGTCATTTTGTAGTGTTTTCATTAAGTTACTATGTGTGTTGCTACAAATACTTTACACCTAGCACTCTGAAGTTAAGCCTACTGCTCTGCCAAGCTACCCTAGGGGGTAAGCAGGGGTTAGCTGAGGGTGATTCTCTTTTACCCTGACTAGAGTGAGGGTCCTTGCTTGAACAGGGGGTTATCTGACTGTCAACCAAAGACCCAATTTCTAACAATATAGAAGACTATACCTGCACAGGAGATTCAGTGCACTCATGCTCTGAAAGGCAGAATAGAGCATGGAGTGTTGATGTGCTGATCTATTAAAGGTCCAACACAACTCGAAAGGCAAACTCCATCCCTAAAAAGACCTGGAACCCAAACAATGAGCTGATGTGGTGCCACACACGCAATGCACAGCACAATTAGAGAAGAAATCTTCCTTCACACAGGGCCTGGAATACCAACAGCTGACATGTGAAGCTCACAGCAACACGCCATGGCCTTTCATCCTGCTAGTCACGCCTACACCCCTCCCTTAGAGTATAGTTCTCCGGTCATGGGTGAATTGGTACTGAGCATCCACAGCAGACAGTTAGCTGCAGAAGGTGGAACAACACTACAGGAAACTAAAGCCAGACACACCTCTTCATGACTCCATACAAGTCACAGCATATATCCCTGCGCAGCGTCACAGCATACATCCATGAGCAGGACATTGATGCACATGTGGCCCAAATGCATCATCGTCAGAAAGTCCAGGAGCCCCCCAACCCTTGCCATGCTTTTCGCCGCACTGTCAGCTCAATGTGGTCATTAGTGCATTCCAGGTTAAGAGTCCATTGAAATTGCCAAGTAAAATGGTGACTGTAGACCAAAAAAGAAATCTTTTTTAGCACAAGGGTGAGGCTGCTAGAGGTCTGAATCTCCAACTGCTGCTATTGTCAACATTCTACCAGTAAAAGCAAATCTGCATGCCATGCATCATGCCTCATCCTGAAGGGCAGGTGGCAAGCCTACAATGTTATCACTACAAACACACTTCAGAGGTGATTAGGCTCTACTAACTAATAATTCTAATTGTAACTTTCCCACTTATTAAATTCCCACCAGCAGACTGAGCCAGCCCATACTGGCCCTCATGAATGAAGCTATTTTAGTGTCAGTAGGATTCAAATTCATACAATCAAAGCCTTTCTGGTTGCAAAATGGCATTTTTCAATTCACCAAACCCAATTTATGATTCAGTACAATGTTACAGATTCTTACCGAATCGTAATTTGGGTTTGAATATAGATACCAACTCAGTATTTGAAAGGGGTAAGTAAAGGGTATCCCTTCCTTATACCATTTCCCTTAGAAATGTATTCATGTTTTGCGACACAATTCTGGTCGCAAAACATTACTATTTTACCACCTCCTCATAAAGAGATGGTAAGCCATTCGCAAATTGGGAGGTGTCCTCATGGGACCCCTTCCTCTTTGTGCATGTTCACTAAACCATTTATTTTTATAATCAAGCAGTGGTCCATGAGACCACTGCCTGCTCATAAAGAAGGTTTGTGTATGTTTGTCTTCTTAAACACATCCTGTTTTCCTTCGAGGAAAATTGGCTGAATAAAAAAAAAAAAAAATGCTTTTTTTAAAAGCAATCACCAACATGGTGGTCTGCTGACCCCAGCAAGCCACCATGCCTACGATTGTAGCCAATCGTTGTGGGCTTCAATTTATGACCTACATCATGCATATGAATGAGGTAGGTCAAATTGCGACCCACTATGAAGTGGTATTTTGAGAACCAACCTATTAATACTTAGATTGCTTCTCAGAATACCAAATGGATTTGTTAGAAGTCAGTACGCTAATTGCGACCACATCTAACAAATTAATTTTCGTACATTCCACTTCAGGAATCGCTTATTGTAACCTGTTATTTGTCGCAACTTACGATTCTTAAATTGAATCTTTATAATGAGAGTCACTGTGAGATATTTTCCAAGGTTTTTGCATCATCTTATAAATGTATGCAGGTCATTTTTTCCTCGATTATAACAAAGGCCCAGTTGACAAGAACAATGGATCCGCTTTACCCATTACTTTTTCATGATATAAAGTTATTACATTTCAGTACATTTTATTACCACGTTGGTTTAGATAATTCTTAGCTGCATTGCATTGCGTTAACTGATGTCTTCTTCTGCAAGTACTTCTGGGAAGTTTAACATCTGAATTCGGCTTACTCCACTTATAGAAGAGGAAAGGATTTTGCGGAGGTTTTCGACCTGACTCAAACAGTTAAACTAGAGTGATTTTGAAGGTCTGCTAATGGCGCTAGACCTCTGGCCTCTCCCCTACATTTATTCTGCCAGTACACATCTGACTTGAACCTTTTTGAAATCATAGTACTAGTTAATAAACATCTATTTCTGGAGCAAAAAAATACACTTCATAACCGGCATCCCTGCCTATCTGACTGAGAAGCTAACCATTTAAAATGGCTTTCAGCACACCCGGAGCCATGAGACCATCAGAATGGAAATGTAGTACTGCAAAAAAGAAAATACAAAGTAGCAGGCTTTCTTTTTCTAGGCTCCCAGTTACCTGCATTCACAAAGACTGCTTCCAATTTCAAAATTAGCTGATGGCACACCTCATCAAATAACACTATATTGTGATGGGGTAACAGTCTAATTTAGCCCTTAGAAACGCACACCCCACTGAAGAGCCCGAATCAATGTGAAAGTGGTCTTGAGTTGCTTGTGTTTTGGTTCAGTGAGGACCTCGCCTGGCAGTTTGGACTAGACTGTATTTATTAGTGCAGGTTCAAGACTGATTTGCAAATGGGTGGGTCAAAACTCAGGTGGTATGGGTGGCAAAAGACCGATGGGTTGGAATGCTACCCTAAGCAATTACCAATGGTTTGACCTATTGAAAGCATTCCTCCAATCCTCTTTTGTGTTTTTAATAAAACACTCTAATTGTCTAAGGGTATGCCCAGACAATGGACCTGTGCCTACTGTGCCACTGGAACAAAGCTGCATCAACTGAAGAGCCCCAATCAGTGCGAGATTGATCTTTGGTTGCTTCTGATTAAGTTTGGGGATGACCTGGCATGCCGGTTTAGGTTAGACTGCTCCTATTGGGCCAGGGTCAAGGTTTGTTTGGATATCCTGGGTCCAAACTGAGCTGCCATTATGGGCAATAGAACAATGGGTTGGAATACTACCCCGAGCGATTGCCAGTCTTTTCATCACCGTTTTCGTTTTATTTCCCTAATTCCACTGCCTGTAGGTCTCATATCTAGATGCCAATGTGCTGGCTTATGTGCTAGATCAAAAGTATTTATAGTCTGGAATGAGGAGAAGAGTACATTGCCCTATAGTCTGCAGTACTGCCAATCAAAAAGAGAGATGTGGCTTTTGTGTTTCATTGGTGTCTTTCTTCCTTTACCAAAGTGACACTTGGATGACACTTTTGAACACTCCGAGCTAGAACAACAACAGTTTTTTGTATGGTTAGGTGTATCGTACTCCTGGAAATTCAAAAGTCAGTCAGACAGTTCCGAGTAAATCACAGTGAAATAATGTGCCTCAGGCATTGTGTCAATAATGCAACTTCTTGATAGAACAATGCTTGTTTGATTTTAACACAGAGGATATTGAATTTACAGTATGTGGGTGTGGGGATCTGCAGCAGAGCAGTCTAAACATCTAGAAAGACTTGCTGCATTAGAGTCAGGAGCAACATGAGTGTAGATAAATACAAGAGGAAATGTAGAGGGATGCACTAGGTATCAAGTAGTGTAATCAACAGAACATTGATGGTGAATGTATGGTAAAACCTGAGTGCCCAGAACATGGTATGGTGCCTGGTATGAAACCTGGAAACAAATGGAGGGTGATTTAGTATTTCATTGCTGTAGTCCGATTTGGAAACAAAAAAACAGTAGTCCTCCACATGTAATGGGATGAAGTCCATGGATGATATGAAAATTGCAACATGAGTCTTGAGTGTCATTCTTTCCTATACAGAAACAGAAACTATAGATGATGGGATTCATTCCTCATGACCCATCATTTAATAGACTTACTGAATAAGCTCTACGTGTAAAGGACTACGAACTAATTTTGATTTCGGAGCCAGTAAGGACAGGAGTCTCCATCCATCGTTTTAGTAGCAGCAATTGGTTCTGGGGATTGTCAAGCACACATTGTGATCATATTAACATGACTTTGCTACATCTAAAGTTGGATGACATTGACTCTTGCAAAAGCGAATAACAATATCAGAATAATCAATCATGGCTCTGTATTTTTTGGACAGAAAATTGGAAATACTCACAACCTATCTGCCCATAAACAATTTAGAGGCGCTGTTTGATTGCTAGCTAGTAATAGTCGCACAAATGAAAGTGTTTTTCTAGAGTGCACAATCTGTGACAGTACAATAGGGGACGGTTGTTACCAGGGCCATTATGTTATTATTCCAGAAAATACATAGGTAGGTTAGACTGCTTTGTATGTGATTGCTGACACACTTTGTCGGCATGGTATTTTGTAAAGCAAACAAGACATTATTCCCATTTTAGAAGAAATCCACTGATTCACAATGGCAATGAGTCTCAATTTATATGTTGACCCAATGTCATTACCTTTAGATGGGTATTGACTGATATAGGGTTATGTTATTTAGCTATGCATTTGACAGGGCAGATGCCGAACAGACCTAGGGAGTCATTACAACATTGGCAGTAAAAGCCGCTTACCGCCGTGCAGAAGACCGCCAACACACCGCTGCGGCCGCGGAAATCCGCCACAGCTATTACGACCCACAGCTCGGAATCCGCCAAAATTCAGAGACGCACACAAGTCTGCCACACCAAAGGTCAGTGATAAACTGGCGAAAACAAAACCTCCACCGTCACGCCAACAGAAATACGCCCACACTATCACGACACACGAATCCACGTGGCGGTCTTTCAACCGCGATATTCCATTGGCGGTACACACCGCTGCGCTCAAAATACACACACATTTACAAAACACTATCACATTGGACAAATCGAAATACACATACCTGATACACATACACACACCACTCCCACACACCCAATACAATATAAAACACACACCCACATCACCCACAAACCCTTACGACAACATTACAAAGAGAAGGCCAGAGACAGACACTACAATCCACAACCAAGCATCCACAGGCACAAAATACCATCATCAACCGAACTTCCACGCACCTCACACACCTACATATCAGCACACACACCACCCCACACATCACCCACACCACCCCATAGCACGGCAAAGACACCCCAGGTTCTCTGAGGAGGAGCTCAGGGTCATGGTGGAGGAAATCGTCCGGGTAGAGCCACAGCTATTCGGAGCACAGGTGCAGTACACCTCCATAGCTAGGAAGATGGAGCTATGGCGAAGAATCGTGGACAGAGTCAACGCAGTGAGCACCCAAGAAATCGGGATGACATCAGGAAGAGGTGGAACGACCTATGGGGGAAGGTGCGTTCCGTGGTCTTAAGACACCTCCTTGCGGTTCAGCGGACTGGCGGCGGACCTCTACCTCCTCCCCCACAACTAACAACATGGGAGGAGCAGGTCTTGGCAATTCTGCATCCTGAGGGCCTCGCAGGAGTAGATGGAGGAATGGACTCTGGTAAGTCAAATCTTTAACTACTTCATCCCCCACCCTACCTGCATGCCATCACATACCCCCACCCTCACCCCCATCACTCCAACTCCTCAAAAATGTCCCAATATCACAAACCACCCATCCCAACACCAAGCCCTGCATGCAACAACAAAGCAAGGACACCCAGCACCAAAGCATGGCCACTGCACATACCCATACACCCCCCCTAAACCATCATCACACAAGGTCACACACAGGAATGCAAGCACTGGGGTACACGGTCACCCACCCATAGCACAGCATGCCACACACAGATGAAATAAACATCCTTTTATACCCCTGCAGGACCCCTACCCAACGTCACCGGACAGGAGGGTCCACACATGTCCACACCACCAACAGAAGAGGACCACAGTGATGACAGCAGCTCTGTCCAACTGGATCTAGATGACCAGTCCGGCCCATCGGGGACCTCCGGACAGTCGGTTCCCCTCACACAGTCATAGGCCACTACAGACCTTCCTCCCTCTGGAAACACCAGCACAGCACCCACCCAGAGGGTCCATACCTCTGTCCCCAGGACACCTCAAGCAGCAGTGTGTCCACCACTACAGGGAACCCAGGCTAACCCACCACCCCAGCATCACCGGGACCTGGGGGCAGTGGTAGTGGGCACACGGTCCAGGGGACGGAGGCCCAGGAACACAGGGGAACTGGAAGGGCTGCTGTGCGACAGGGGGAGGACAGGCCAAGGGACCCCACTCTCCACGAGGCCCTCTCCTCCATCTTGGTAGCCTACCACCACTCCCAGGAGACGATGGCAACAGTACTGGCCAAGTTTCAGGAGACCCAGCGCCTGCAGGAGGAACAGTATTTGGGCTTCAGGCAGGAACTCAGAACCATCAATTCCACCCTGGGCACCATCGTAGGGGTGCTGAAGGAAGTACTCAACACCAGGAGGGACACTGTGGCACAACAAGGGGCCCCTGACACTAGCATGGATGATGAACTGCCCACCACCTCCGCCGGCGCTAGTGGACAGGATGCACCGCCACAGGACCACCACACCAGCACCCGACCCCCTGTAGAGGGAGAACCACCCCGCAACCTGTAGGGATATCCCCAGACCCAGACAACCATTCCGACTGTCTTGCTTCCAGGTGCGCACCTAATAGCCACACACAGTGCCTCTGGAGTTGACCCATCACATAAGGGATGCTGCTATTCCACAGGATGTAGGCGTCATGCACTGAGCCAGGGAACTTGGCATTCAACTGGGAGATGTACTGGTCTGCCAAACACACCATCTGCACATTCATGGAATGATAACTCTTCCGGATTCTGTACACCTGTTCCCTCCTGCGGGTGGGAACCAAAGCCACATGTGTCCCATCAATGGCACCTAAGATGTTGGGGATATGTCCCAGGGCATAGAAATCACCTTTCACTGTAGGAAAATCCTCCACCTGAGGGAAAACGATGTAGCTCTGCATGTGTTTCAGCAGGGCAGACAACACTCTGGACAACACGTTGGAAAACATAGGCTGGACATCCCTGATGCTATGGCCACTGTTGTTTGAAATAACCCACTTGCAAGGAAATGGAGTACTGGCAGCACCTGCACTTGAGGGGGGATTCCTGTGGGATGGCGGATAGCTGACATCAGGTCTGGCTCCAGCTGGGTACACAGTTCATGGATTGTGGCACGGTCAAGCCTGTAGGTGATGATCACATGTCTTTCCTCCATTGTCGACAGGTCCACCAGTGGTCTGTACACCGGAGGATGCCGCCATCTCCTCACATGTCCCAGCGGACGGTGCCTATGAATGACAACAGCGAGCACAGAGTCAACCAACTTAGAGGTACGTACCCACAGCTTCCACAGAACACGAATCATAATCCGAAAAGTGGGCTGTATGTGTATTGAGGCTAGGCCTAGGTATGTGTGACACAGTTAAAAATGAAGCCATGTGGGCCCCTGAAATGGCGGCTGCCTGACCTCTAAAGTGGGACAATGGGATGTGAGGTAACTGTGCTGGCGTTGTACACCGTCACGGTAGGCGGTCGAAGACCGCAGTGCTATGCTGCATTAGTTAACATTGGACCCTATGGGTCCCAGGAGCCAATGACGATGTATGCCGGCGGTGACGGTACGCACCGCTGCGGACCTGACTGCCATTTTCTATCTGTTCAATCACTCGATACCTGATCTTCGACAGGAGAGGACCTACACTGCAAGTGCTGCTGTGACCTCGGTCTGGAAGAGACAATAGATCGAGTGTCTGGGGAAAGGGCCCCTGCCTTCACATCGGAGGAGTTGGAGAAACTCGTGGATGGGGTCCTCCCCCAGTACACGCTACTCTACAGTCCTCCAGACAAACAGGTAAGTGCACTGGGAGCATGCTGTATGGGCTATGTCTGTGTGGAGTGGGGTGGATGAAAGATGGTGGGGGGAGATTGAGGCGAGCATGAAATGACGATGAATGCATGTGCCACATGGCAAGGGTAGGGATGGGGGGCCAATGACTGTGACGGTGCAGTTGGTAATTAAATGTCTCTTCCCCCTGTACCAATCATGTAGGTCAGCGCCCACCCAAAAAAAAATATTTGCCGTGCCATCGCCAAGGACGTCCGGACCCTGGGGGTCTACCACAGACGGAGCACCCACTGCCGGAAAAGATGGGAGGACATTCGCCACTGGAGCAAGAAGATGGCGGAGTCTCAGCTGGGGATGGCCTCCCAATGTGGGAAGGGTGCCCGTCGCACCATGACCCCCCTGATGTTCAGGATCCTGGCGGTGGTGTACCCGGAGTTGGATGGGCGCTTGAGAGCATCACAGCAGCCACAAGGAGGTGAGTACACTCTCACCCTGCTGATTTTGCGCGCAGTGGAGGTGTCTGGGTGGCGGAGGTGGGCTGTGGGTTTCCCTAGGCCGGGCGAGTTTAGTAGGCAAGGTCCCTCCGTAAGGCAGGCCATGTGGCACCCCACCCCACCTCAGTAGAGTGCCAAGTACAGCTTGTAATGCCCCTGTGTCATCCATGTGTGCAGATGTCATCCATAGCCTTTTAGGCCATGTCGCAGGGATTGAACAGTGGAGCCCAAGAGCGCTGCGTAGTGCAGGGGGCTTCTGTGTCGGTCGTGTCCGCCAACGGTAGCGGTAATGCATGCACTGAACATGTCTTTCTTCGGTCGTCGTCCCCCCATTTTGTGGTCTCCCTGTTCTTGTGTGCATTAGCATCATCAGGTGGAGAAGCAGTGGCACCGGAGCAGGAGGGAGCTGCATCCCACATGGCCCTGGAGGGCGACACTATGGACTTGGAGTTCACCAGTGGGACAGAGGACGAGGGGAGCTCCATGGCGGGGACAGGAGCTGACACCAGTGACACAGACTCGTCCACTGATGGGAGCTCCCTTGTGGTGGCAGCACCATCTGTGCCCCCGCTTCTACAGGTACAGCCGCCATCCCCCCTACCAGCACCGCCCTCCCAGTAGCCCCTCAGCCTTTGCCCCGTGCCCGCTCACCTAGGAGGGTGGGCATCACCTTCGCCCCAGGCACCTTAGCCCCTGCCCCAGTCACCCCTACTGCCCTCAGTGAGGAGGCCATTGACCTCCTCAGGTCCCTGACTGTTGGGCAGTCTACCATTTTGAATGCAATCCAGGGTGTAGAAAGGCAGTTGCAACAAACCAATGCATTCCTGGAGGGCATTCATTCTGGTCAGGCGGCCCTTCAGTGAGCTTTTCAGACTCTGGCCTCAGCACTGATGGCAGCCATTGTCCCCGTCTCTAGCCTCCCCCCTTCAACTTCCTCCACCTAGACCCAATCCCCTGTACCCCAGCCTATCCCAAGCACACCTTCAGACCAGCATGCACACACGTCAACACACAAGGGAAGCTCAGGCAAACATAAGCATAACACATCCCACAGGCACTCACGCAAGCATCACACACATGCAGACACACCAACATCCACTGCCTCCACTGTGTCCCCCTCCTCCTCATCTCCCTCCTCCCTCCCAGTCTCTTCTCCACTCACACCTGCATGCACTACGTCTACAGCCACTACTGCCATCACCAGCACACACACCACCCCGCTCACGTGCAGTCACCACCCCCACTACCATTCACAAGTCCCCTGTGTCCTCTCCCAGTGTGTCTGTGACGCCACCTCCAAAGATACACAAACGAAGGCACACACCCACCCAACAGCCATCCACCTCACGACAGCCAGCGCATGCACCATCACCCAAAATCACCAAACGAACACCTCCTACAACCACAACCTCCTCCTCCACTCCCAAACCCCCCTCCAGCTACCCGTCCCAGTGTCTCCCAAAAACTTTTCCTGTCCAACCTTGACCTCTTTCCCACACCTTCCCCACCCTGTCCGTCTCCTAGATTCCGACTCTCCAGGTCCCAACCTAGCACCTCAGCCACAACATCTCCGGGACCAGTGGTGCCTGTAGTCACCGGAATATGGAGTGCACCGGCCACCAGGGCAGCCAGTGTGGCACGGAGCCACAGCACGGACAGTACCCCACCTGTCAAGCATCAGAAGTTGGCCAGTGCCCGGCGGGAGAGGGGGAAGACTCCAGCCACCAAAGCCGCTCCCAGGGGTCCCGGTGGGAGTGTGGAGTCAGCTGCGACACCTTCCAAGGTGCGGAAGGGCCACAAGAAACCCGGCAAGGCTGGGAAGAGCAGCACGGAGGAGAAGACTGCCATCATCCCCGCAGCCCAGGAGGCCACCGCCAGCACCTGCCCTGCTGCCCAGGAGGCCACCGCCATCATCCCCGCTGCCCAGGAGGCCACCGCCAGCACCTGCCCTGCTGCCCAGGCGGCCACCACCATCATCCCCACTGCCCAAGAGGCCACCGCCAGCACAAGACCCGCTGGGCTAGAGAGGAACGCCAGCACAAGCCCCGCTGGGCTAGAGAGGACCGCCAGCAGATGACTCATTGCAGAGGAAACTGCCGCCACAAGCACCGCTGAACAGGGCACCGCCGCTACAAGCACCGCTGAACAGGGCACCGCCGCCTCAAGCACCGCTGAACAGGGCACCGCTGCTACAAGCACCGCTGAACAGGGCACCGCCACTACAAGCACCGCTGGCCCATGAGCGCCAAGGGCACTGACGCTACTGAGTCCGTCACGAGCAGGATGAAGCACTCTGGGCACAATGCCCCCTCCAGAACCAGTGGAGACTGTCATCCACTACCTCTGTCCTTAGCAGGATGAAGCACTCTGGGCACAATGCCCCCTCCAGAACCAGTGGAGACTGTCATCCACTACCTCTGTCCTTGGCAGGATGAAGCACTCTGGGCACAATGCCCCCTCCAGAACCAGTGGAGATTTACATCCACTACCTCTGTCCTTACCAGGATGAAGCACTCTGGGCACAATGCCCCCTCCAGAACCTGTGGAGATTTACATCCACTACCTCTGTCCTTAGCAGGAT
Source organism: Pleurodeles waltl (assembly GCF_031143425.1). Classification (NCBI taxonomy): domain Eukaryota; kingdom Metazoa; phylum Chordata; class Amphibia; order Caudata; family Salamandridae; genus Pleurodeles; species Pleurodeles waltl. The sequence continues at coordinate 855,182,493 of NC_090450.1, forward strand.
GAAGCACTCTGGGCACACTGCCCCCTCCAGAACCAGTGGAGACTGTCATCCACTACCTCTGTCCTTAGCAGGATGAAGCACTCTGGGCACAATGCCCCCTCCAGAACCAGTGGAGACTGTTATCCACTTGAGAGACTGTGGCTTTGCACTCCCCAGGCTATAGCAGTGGGCAACCCACGCACTGTAGAGACTTGAAAGACTTTGGCATTGCACTCCCCAGAATGGAACAGTGGGCAAACCACCCACTGTAGAGACTTGAGAGACTGTGGCTTTGCACTCCCCAGGATGGAACAGTGGGCAAACCATCCACTTGGGAGACTTGAGAGACTGTGGCTTTGCACTCCCCAGGATGGGACAGTGGGCAAACCACCCACCGGAGAGACTTGAGAGGCTGTGGCTTTGCACTCCCCAGGATGGAAAAGCGGGCAAACCACCCACTGTAGAGAGTTGAGAGACTGTGGCTTTGCACTCCCCAGGATGCAGCAGTGGGCAAACCACCCACTGAAAAGACTTGAGAGACTGTGGCTTTGCACTCCACAGGATACAGCAGTGGGCAACCCACCCACTGCAAAGACTTGAGGTACTGTGGCTTTGCACTCCCCTGGATAAAGCAGTGGGCAACCCACCCACTGAAAAGACTTGAGAGACTGTGGCTTTGCACTCCCCAGGATTGGAGAGTGGGCATGTGGCCCCCTCGTGGATTTGGCATTGTGCACTCAACCGGCTGAGGTGCCCCCCTTTCCCTACCCCTGAGGTGCCTGTTTTCTTGCTCTCTGATGCCCCTGCAGTGTTCTCTCCGTCATGGTTGGGGATCTTGTGTGGGCCTTGCCCATACCGTGTTGGCCCTGTGTTCCACGGACTTCATTGGAGCACTACCTGGACTACTAAGCTTCGTGTATATTTTGTTTATAGTGTATATATTTATTTTGGCGTACTTGATTTTAATATATTACAATGGTTACACTAATTTCCTTTTGTCTTTGCATTCTTCTGGGGGAATGGGGGTGTAACTGTAATGTATCATGCTGTATTGGTGTGTGTGTTGTAGTGGGTGAGGGTGGGGGTGGGGGTGTTGCGTGTGTGTCCCTTTTTTTTCCCTCCCCCCTCCCCTGTGTCGTAGGTGCAGTACTCACCATTGTCTTCGCCGCCGGCGTTCGTGCTCCTGGTAGAGGAGCAAGAAGATAAGGGCTGGCAGGATGTGCAGCTCTGGTTCCATGGCATCCGGATTCCTCGTGGGGTGTGTAGAGGTGAGCATTTTTACTTCAAAGTCCTGTTTCTGCCGTGTTTTTGTCCGCAGTGAATCTGCCCCGGAAAAGGTGGCGGATTGGTAGGTTGTGATACTGTGGGCAGTACTTTGTCCTCCGCCTGTCTGTTGGCGGTGACCGCTGAGCTGTTTATTTGTACCGCCGTGGCGGTCGGAGTGTTAAAGTGGCTGTCTTTGTTGCCAGTTTCCGCCACGGTCGTAATTCCAATTTTTTTACTTCTGGCCTGTTGGCGGTCTTACCGCCGCTTTAACACCGTCCGCCAGGGTTGTAATGACCCCCCTCCTGTCTTTAGTATATTAAGAGCAGGCTTTGGGTCTACCTATGACAACCATTGACTGTATTTGATCATTATCTTTCAGCCATAGGCTTGGCAGTTTGTCAGCCATCTGTAGGCTCAGCCAAGTGCACTATTATCTCTCACCAGATCCTATTGTCTGTTAATGTATATCAAGTGCACGAAGTACATGATGGACTATTTTATGACTACTGGAATCCGCACCGTGCTTCTCACCCATGTGTTTCTAAAGTTTGGCTGGTGTGTCCTCTGAGATGGGCTCAGAGGATTGCAGGTATCCCACAGCTACACCTACAGAAAGGTGCAGTCAGAAACCCCCGCCCGAGGGGGTATAATTCCTTCTTCAAAGTTGGAATGGTCCGCAGGCAGTGAAGGAAAAAAGTTTAGCTTTGAAAACGCCTTCTTTTTTTTACTGTTGCACTCTTTACAGGGCAGACTCAAATCCTCTGAGTTTATGCTGCTCTTGAGAGAGCATTTGTTTGTTAATCGGTGTGTGGTCCTGTTCTGTGGTGGGTCCATCCAGTGAACATTCTTTAGATGTTCTTGTTATTACCACATGTTCTGTTTTAAAGTTTCAGTGCAGGAATTCTAGGACGTTGGACGGATTGTGATGGTTCAGGTTTGTGTGAGTTGCCAAAAGGTTTTGATGAATGAGGCACTTGTAAAAAGGTTTCTGTTACCTAATTACAGTTTTGAAGTTTTTTCAAGGACGCAGATAACGTTACAGTTTCACATCAGCACCATCCCGGACTGTGCACCCAGACTGGTAATACAGGCGATCTGTACACGTTATCCCTCCCTGTCTGACAAAGGCAATGCTCAGCTAATTGTTACATTGAGACTAAACTATTGCATTATAACATATTAAACATTGTTTAGGAATAAACTTTTCATTTTCAAATTGAACTAATATATTGCTAGAGCTCACCCATCATTCAGGAAATATTGTTTCTCAAAAAGTATTTCTATTTGTACTGCTCCAAATGATCTCCAAGAACATGGATGCCTCAGGGTTTGTTTAGGATTTCACCGGGCTTAAGACCGATGGCACACAACTTTACCAACATTTCGCTATAAGACTAATATATCTTAAAAGGCCCTAGCGTGACTTCAAATTAGATTTGACCCAATTATGCTACATTTAATGCACCTACATTTTTATTGAATTGTGTATTTAATACGTTTTACAAAGAAAAATGTGCACTGCTTTACCTTGTAGTACCCTTAGAATAAAAGAAGACATTTTGGACAAAGAACGTTTTAACCTGCCTAAGATTAATTATCCTTAAATTAGGGTTCTCCTGAGAGCTAATTAACTCTGTATTTAATTGCTCAATATTTAATGAGGGGAGGTCACCGTGGGAGTTTTCTTTTATTCATATCAATAACTCATAACAGTATAAATTATTAGAAGGAATGAAGACGGTTCCTATATTTTAGCTATTTCCGCTCATATCTTTCTGGGTTAATTGGCTTTATTGAGACTCCACTAAACGTATGGTTAAAACATATTTATAGCATGATTTCCATAATATCTGTATTTGCTGAATTCATCTGAGCCCTTTGCAAACTAGAAAAATCATAGAAAATATAGAGTAGCCAGTCTTTGAATTGGATCTCATGATGATGACTGTTCCTAATTTTATTTGGGACTTGGAGGGGACTAATATGATTAGACAATATTTTTCCCACAAGTGGAACCGCAAATGTTGTCGGAGTTTCAATTTTGCACCATCCACAATATAATTGCTTTTCCACAAAGTTTTGCGGTTTCAACAGAAGAACTTTTTCTGAAACACTGTTGTGCCGCAATTTTTTTTTAGATCTCAGCTATATGAAGCTTTAGCTTATTTTGGTCAGTCCTATATTTTCCAATGTTTTTATGGTGTGTTGTAGGTCAGCCTCTTCCTTATGACTTCATGGCTTTCTTGTCCATCTTCCTTACCTGCTCTTGATTTCAGTGATGGCTCTCTTCTCTACTCATGTGTATGTCCCGCCCTCGAGTGTTTTGAACTCACAGTTTTCTGTTTGATTGACTTGTATATTGCCACGGCTGACCTGGCTTGCATTCAGTGAATGACTTTTTTATTTTTCTGTAAGCACTTCACAGGAGTGCATTCTTTGCTCTTTTATCTTTGCTCTACTTCCCACTTCTATTTTACCACCACCCCTCGCTCTAAGTATTGCTACTCCACTCAGTGTGCCCATGCATCATGATACCAACAACATTTTTTGAAGGGGATTTCTTTATTGGAATACCCATTCGAAAATTGCCATTACATTTGTGTATATGCGTCTTCATGCATGTGTGGAAAAAAGCATTGTGAAAGCCCATAGTTTGTCATTTTGGAGCCAAGACTTATTAGCTTTGAAATGCTTATTTCATTTTACAGATTTGTCCTTGAACTTGATGATAAGAAGTTCCTGAATGTAATTTTTTTAGCAACTTGTTTTAGTGAAGTAACATGCAAATTGGTTTACAAATTCTGAACGGCACAAAACTAAGAAACGTGCTGTCAACAAAACTTAATTAGTAATTAATAAAATAAATGTTTTGCAGTATGGTCACGGGGCAGATTTTGGAGCTTGACTTATACAGTATTTTGGAAATCTGAACTTTTGAAATACATACCACCCAGCTGTTGATATTGTCGTAGATACCTGGTAGTACCTAATTGTAAGCACCAACAAATGATCGCTATGCTATCTCATTGGAAGTAGGTAGGCTTATTACATAACCGTTTGAGTGCTAGTAAAAACACTATGCCTGTGGACAGCCCTTGCTCTGTAGAGAACTTTATCCATCCATTTGCCAACCCCCCAACCCTCCGTCCATCCAATCACCTTTTCACCAGCGCAAATGTATGTGTACCCTATCAGAATGCTTCCAGTAGAGTTCCTTAAATAAAAGCTTCTACGATAACAATCACTAACATATCAATCCATCCATTCATATAGAAGTGAATTTTCTTCAGTCATCCCCATATTGGCGAGATAAACATCGTCTACAATTCCTTGTTTGATGATTTGTACAAGACCCGAGGATGCATGAAAGATGACTTTTGAAAAGAATTGATTGGCTATCTAGGAGGCTTCAAATTTCCATGGTGATAGACCTAGGCAATATGAAGCATCGCATTATTTCAAATGAAAACATCATTGCCAGCAGCCTGCCTCGATCAGAGCTCCACACACTTGGACAGAGAATGTGCCTACTTGTGGGTTAGACATACACATTTATTAAACATATTTTGAGGTGCCGTTTATCAGAGCAGCCTGTGTGCTGTCCCATTTAGGGCCTTAAATTATCCTTCCAAGCTCTTACTAATTGATAACTGGAAATGCAAAGCAGCACAGTGTGCTATCCATCCACTTCATATTCCGAGTGATGTGCAGCATAATTTGCAATCATAAGGGCTTCTATTTAATAACGAGGGAGCTAGCTTGCAAATCCAATTTGGAACGTAATTATCATTTCTAACCATTGTGGCGGCGCTTTTGTGTGGTCAACGTGCATTAGGAAGAATTAGAAAACTCAAAAAACAAAAAAGAAATGTAGTAATCCCAGCACTATGTCTTAGATGGGCACTTTCTAAAAGCTCGAGTTCCTACACATTTATAAATACTGCTTGGATGGAATGAATTTATATTTTAATCGTCTCTCTGAATGATTCATAGCAAATATAAAACTATGTGGCGCATAATAAATATGCAGACCACTGTTTGATAAGGGACATAGATTGCATCCAAGATTCATATGCTGGAAATACAGCAAGGGTGAAGCTGACAGTTTATTTCAAGGACTTTAGTGATGTTGAAACTGTTTGCCCCTGGAGAGTACAATGACAGGTGAACAACAAGCAAGAATGAGGAAATGGCAGGCATTCAGCAGGTGTTGTGTTCACTTTATGTGATGGAGGAGGATTCGATATTTATCGCACTCTATAAAATCTGAGACTGCGGGATTTGAAATTCCTCAGGTATGATAAGGAGGACCTATAACGAATTTTGCATGACAAACGGGTTGCTTAAAATGTAGATTTTGGTGCTTTCAGTACTAAAACAGCATACCATGGTCTTTACAGGGCAGAAAATGCTGGCAGGTCTGACCTGCTGAACTTTACCTGGGAGAAATGTGGCGGTGGGAGAAGTGTGTTTCGTGCAAAGCTGTACATGTGGCAGACCTTGATTTATGCATTTCTCTTGTGCACAGAAAAACAGACGTATGCAGTGTTTTGTGCCTCTTTTCTAATGTTCCTTAACACGGAGGTTGGCAGTTTTTGCACATCTCACCTTCAACTGCTACTCTCCCATTAACACGGAATAAAAAGTATTCTGTATCTTTGCTGGGCAGAGGAAGGTAAGACTTTGGGAGTTCAAAGTTGTGACGTTTTTTGCCGTAGTCCTTGCATTTTTCTGCAACAATTTTGGAAAATAAGCAGAAAGCACAAAATTATATGTAATTACGATTCTAAATAAAAATCATGACTTCCCTGATGCTTTTACTATTGCATACTTTAATTTTGTACATAATTGTTTTGAAGAAGGACAACGGTTTTAGCATGGTCTGATTTTCGTCTCTTTTTACCGGCTGTAGAATTGTGTGTGCTGATCCATTTGTAAACAGTAATTTAGTGCCTAGGAGGCTCCCCAAAACCATGTATTGTACATTGTACTTTATTACTTGCCATATTTGTGTAATTGTGCTTGTTAGAAATTGGGTCTTTGGTTGACAGCCAGGTTACCCCTTGTTCAAGCAAAGACCCTCACTCTAGTCAGGGTAAAAGAGAATCACCCTCAGCTAACCCCTGCTTACCCCCTTGGTAGCTTGGCAGAGCAGTAGGCTTAGCTTCAGAGTGCTAGGTGTAAAGTATTTGTACCAACACACACAGTAACGTAATGAAAACACTACAAAATGACACAACACAGGTTTAGAAAAATTGGAAATAGTTATCTAAACAAAACAAGACCAAAACAACAAAAATCCACACTATACAAGTCAAGTTATCACTTAAAAAGCAAAAAGAGTCTTCATGTAGTTTTAAACACACACTGTTAGCGTGAAAATGTATCTTGGGTGTGTCAAAAATAACCCAGCATCGGCAAGTCTGCGTCAAAAAGGGCTTGTGAGGCGTCGATTTCACTCATGAGTGAGACCTTGTGTCATTTCTCCTTTCATTGGGTCGGGCGTATCATTTCTTCTCTCCGCAGGAGAGCGATGCGTCTATCCGGTCAGCAATCTCGGGTCCGTGCAGGCCTTGCATTGTTTTTACACACCCAGCGGTGTTTGCGTTGGAAATCCAGCCGCACGATGATCCGAAAACCACACAACATGGGTTTTGATCTCCTAGCCTCCATCAGCGATGCTGCACGTCGTTTCTCCAGCTCCGTGTCGATTCTTCGGTCGTGTTGCAGGTGAGCGTAGATTTTCAGCCGCAATGAGCAGCGCGTCGATTTTCAGCCACAGATCGGATTTGCGTCGATTTTTTCCCCGCACGACGTTCTGTGCGTAAATTTCTTCCTCTTAGGCTGCCAGCTTCTCCTTTCATGGTCCTCGGAACCGGATGGGCACCACAGGGCAGAGTCTCCAGAGACTCCAGTTGCTGGCAGAGAGAAGTCTTTGCTGTCCCTGAGACTTCATACAACAGGCGGCAAGCGCTAAATCAAGCCCTTGGACATCTTCACAAGATGGAAGGCACACAAAGTCCAGTCTTTGCCCTCTTACTCTGGCAGAAGCAGCAACTGCAGGGTAGCTCCACAAAGCAGAGTCACAGGCAGGGAAGCTCTTCTTCCTCAGCTCTTTAGCTCTTCTCCAGACAGAGGTTCCTCCTGGTATCGAGAAGTGTACACAGTCTGTGGTTTTGGGTGCCCTTCTTATACCCAATTTCCTCTTTTAAGTAGGCCTACTTCAAAGTAAAGTCTCTTTTGAATGTGAAATCCTGCCTTGCCTAGGCCAGGCCCCAGACACTCACCAGGGTGTTGGAGACTGCATTGCGTGAGGGCAGGCACAGCCCTTTCAGGTGTGAGTGACCACTCCTTCCCTCCCTCCTAGCACAGATGGCTCATCAGGAAATGCAGACTACACCCCAGCTCTCTTTGTGTCACTGTCTAGTGTGAGGTGCAACCAGTCCACCTGTCACATTGACCCAGACAGGGAATCCACAAACAGGCAGAGTCACAGAACTGGTATAAGCAGGAAAATGCTTACTTTCTAAAAGTGGCATTTTCAAACACACAATCTGAAAATCAACTTTACTAAAAGATGTGTTTTTAAATTGGGAGCTCAGAGACCCCAAACTCCACACGTCCATCCGCTCCCAAAGGGAATCTACACTTTAATCAGATTTAAAGGTAGGCCCCATGTAAACCTATGAGAGGGACAAGTCTTGCAACAGTAAAAAACGAATTTAGCAATATTTCACTGTCAGGACATGTAAAACAAATTACTGTGGTGGTCATTCTGACCCTGGCGGTCTTTGACCGCCAGGGCGGAGGACCGCGGGAGCACCGCCGACAGGCCGGCGGTGCTCCAATGGGGATTCCGACCGCGGCGGTAAAGCCGCGGTCGGACCGGCACCACTGGCGGGGTCCCGCCAGTGTACCGCCGCCCCATTGAATCCTCCGCGGCGGCGCAGCTTGCTGCACCGCCGCGGGGATTCCGACCCCCCCTACCGCCATCCAGATCCCGGCGGTCGGACCGCCGGGATCCGGACGGCGGTAGGGGGGGTCGCGGGGCCCCTGGGGGCCCCTGCAGTGCCCATGCCACTGGCATGGGCATTGCAGGGGCCCCCGTAAGAGGGCCCCTACATGTATTTCACTGTCTGCTGCGCAGACAGTGAAATACGCGACGGGTGCAACTGCACCCGTCGCACAGCTTCCACTCCGCCGGCTCGATTCCGAGCCGGCTTCATCGTGGAAGCCTCTTTCCCGCTGGGCTGGCTGGCGGTCTGAAGGCGACCGCCCGCCAGCCCAGCGGGAAAGTCAGAATTACCGCCGCGGTCTTTCGACCGCGGAACGGTAACCTGACTGCGGGACTTTGGCGGGCGGCCTCCGCCGCCCGCCAAGGTCAGAATGAGGGCCTATATGTCCTACCTTAACCATACACTGCACCCTGCCCTTGGGGATACCTAGGGCACACCTTAGGGGTGCCTTCCATGTAAGAAAAGGGAAGGTTTGGGCCTGGCAAGTGGGTACACTTGCCAAGTCGAATTTACAGTTAAAACTGCACACACAGACACTGCAGTATTTTGTATTGGAAGGGAACTATTCCTGTACAAAACCTCTACCAGAATCATGCACACTCCCTTTTTGTATGGCACAAGGATCTGTGTGTGGCGCTAGGCAGCAGTATTGTGCATTGGAGCAAGGGAGATGGAAGGAGAAAGCCATATCTCTGTAGATACGGTGCACTCCTTCTCATGCAACAGAGGGAACCACAGCATTCTGGCTACTATACTGTGTTGCATGACAATTTAATAAATCTGGCCCTTTCATTATACATTAGTGCTTCATTTTTACCAGATACTTTTTGTTCTAAAACTTTTAACATTCATATCACTGGGTTCCCTTATCTGTTTTGAATTGTTTTTGTGTTTTTTGTTTATTATGTTTTTCCCTATTCTTCTGTGTTGTTTTCTTCATTCTAAAACTGTTTGTACTACTTGAAAGTAAATTACATTTCTTTGGCAATTGCTTGCTACTTGTGCCATAGATACCAGGAGTTGAGCATAGATTTTCTGATAACTGTGTTTTCGGATTTCCAGTTTGTGTTATTAAGTTGTTATCGGTAACTTCCTACCAAAATAATAACCCAATGTCTGGCAATTGTGTTTTGGTAAACCTTTTCCTCATACGTGTCTAGGCATCCCTGAAGGCACTAGGATGCAAAATGCTGATCTATAAGCTAGTACCTGCGTATTTTGAGAATGGGTGATTGGTGGGGGGGGGGGGTAAAGTTATATTATTATTTGGCTGGATGTCAATTCATGTAGGTTTTCAAGTGTGGGGAAAAACTGCACTTTGGGGTAGCGAAAAAGAAATCAGAAAACTCTGGAAATTGCAGATAGGCTAGTTATTGGGATGTACTCGAGTTTGTGTTAACATAATAAAAAATTTGCACATCAGCATGTTTTCCTTGAATTTTCTGCAACTTTGTTTAATGTTTTGACAAATCTCACGGGCTTGTGACTTGTGCTAAATTGGCTATTTCGTTTTTTATTGCCTTATGAAAAAGAGAGAAGGAACGTAGTAGAAAGAAAGAGAAAGTGAGAGAGAGCACGATAGAGCACGTGAAAGAGAGAGGGAGGGAGAGAGCGATCAACAGAAGTAGAAAGAGGGGGTTAACAGGCAACATATCTACAGAAGAATATCCTTCACTGGAGAACTTCGCTTATGACATAGAGGTAAAAACAAACTATGAACTAAGCTGAGCAAGGTGGCTGACAATCAAGCGAAATAGGATCTCTAAAAGCTTGTCAGAACTGATTGCAGAATCCTATTCAAGATGAGACCCATTATGTATTGCCTTTGAAGTACCCATTTATGAAATCAGTCAAGAAGCGGACAAGCACAGTGGGTGAGCCAGCCTTCAGAAATGGTGTGCGGTAGGGGGTTGTCTGATAGAATATCGAAGTGAAAAATATGTGGACAGAATATTATGTCGAAAATATCGAGGACCAAAATTTATAGAAGGTAAGTTGAAATAAGTAAGTAGGGATTTACTAATGTTAACCCCATATCTACATACTTTGAATATATATGTTTATTCAATGTGCATACATGTGCCCTTAGGCATAGTAAAACTTCGCTTTCCCTAAAAAACGAACTTTCACAATATGTTTCCCCCTTGGTATACTTGACACTATATTTGGTCCACATGATACTTTTTCTTCCATATTTTGTCTAAATGTCGGTATGAGATATACCCTACTCAATACTTTTACAAAGTTAATAATGTTAAAGAAACCATTTGAAGCACATTTGGTGTGTGAAATGGGCCAAACCTTAAAGTTTGAGAACATATATGCCAAGAGTGTATTTTAAGTCACATTGCCCCAATAACAAGGGCTAAAGATTTTAAGGTTCAGACCACATTTTAGAGGCAAGTCTTTGGGTTGGCCTATCAGTTAGCTGTGGGCATTACTGGTGACAAATGTGGATTTTGATGCATTCTATTAATCACCTCATTGGACAGACTTGGCAACAATATATTGGTCCCTATGCTCTCTCATTAAGTCCATCATATGTTTATTTTTCAAGATAACTCAGTGGGCATAAATCTGACTTCTACGATTTGTGTTCTAGCAAAGGACATGCATTGAATCATTCGCATTGGTACTCTTGAGTTAGGTCTCCACAGCAGATGCTACATATAATACAATCAACAACTGCAATAACAGGGGCAATATAAAATGCACATTACCATTATATCTTAGTGTATGTATATTCAGAGATCGAAAGGTCGGTGTGGCTTGGAAATATTATTAAGGTGTCCTTTCTTTTCTTTGTGTTAGCACCGAAAGAAACACTTTAGGTTTTAATGTGAGCAAGTCTCTGCCAGCCAGGTCTGGAAAGTGTAAAGCTAAGCCTAAAGAAAATCCCTTCTTACATTTAGTGGAATATGAAACTTAGGAGAGCTTGAGCAGTCAATCGATGCCTGAATACTCACTACACTAATAGACAACAGTCACAAATTCTGCACATTGTTATACTTAATGACAAATTAGTCTTTGGATGCTTATGCATTGAACCACTGTAGTATATGTCTTGGTTTACCAAAAAAGGCATGGAAAGGTGTTTTGGGATCTGTTTGTCTGGACTGCCACTGTCTGAAACCACACGCTGGGGCTCCCTACAGACACCATGACCTAGAGCTAAATAAGGTCAGCATTAAGAACTCTACAGAAGAACAGCATACTTACAGCAGCATTAGATGCAGATGTATACATATTACATTTCCTCACCTCACTTGCTTTTGAGGACATGCAAAGGGTTTAGCTACAACTTTGTGTGTCACAGGGTGTACCACACTTTCTCTTAAAACCCATAGGAATAGAACCGAGATTGGGCTTAGTGGCAGTCAGGTGCCCACAGACAGGTGGAATGTTCACATGGAGAACAGAGAAAAGTGAAGCACTGTGCTTCTTTAACCTTAGAAGATTACTGTCTCTTCTTGGCTGCACATTCAGGCACAATAGACCAATTTACCTCAGATTCAAGATCTAACATGCAGAAAAGTCAGTCTAACTGTTCCAGGAAACCGGACAACAAACTTAGGGCCTGATTTAGCAACAGTGATGAATACCCCATCCACCAAAATATAAATCCCATAGGATATAATGGGATTTATATTTCGGTTGACAGGATATCCGTTGTGCTGGAGTAACTGGTCAGCCAAGATTTAAATCTGGGCACTTAGGGCCTGATCTTGAGTTTGGGGAAGGGGGTTACTCCATCACAAACATGATGGATATCCTGTCCACCATATTACCGTCTGCCAAACTCTAAATCAGGCTCATATTCTCTGCCATTGGCCAAACCAAAGTGAAAGGTTTGTACTCAAGGAAAAAGAACAATCCTGATATATCATGTGCATGTGAACTGGATGCAAAACAACTCCTTGAAGCAGAAAGATGTTTTTAAACTGCCTATTCAAACTATCATCTATGTGATGACCACAACATAAGCTTGAGCATACCCTGAAGGTGCAGTTATGGTGATTTAGTACATAAGCTGCTCACTGCTGATGCTTTTGCAGCCTGCAGTCTATAGATTAAATTCCAGCAAAGCTGCTCATCCTTTCATTCTTCTGATGTCGATAAACTTAAAACAGTTAGATACAGAAATAGCAATACCTGCTGTTAGCAGTGCCACACTACGATATTATTAGTCACATTTTTTTAAATCACTTTTATTCTTGTGATGACTGCATAGGCACCACCTCCTCAAGGTTAGTATTTCATTGTTGTGGGCATGTGAGTATTTGTCAGTATGTGTGTGTGTTTTTGCAGGAGACTGATGAACCATTTGAAGTGGTGGTTTCTCCTTTAGGGCAGAGGAGTCTCTCCTGCTGCCTAAAATGTCCCCGAAGGATGAAAAATAAAATGGTAATAAAGTTAGTTTATTACAATTTTACTTTCCATTTTCCCATCCTCACTCCTGAACCGAGTTCTAGGACTGCTGCTGAGTGGCAACAGTGAGCTGTGAACAGTTTGAAGTGCGCATGTTTTTTTGGCCGGCTGTTTTGCAACTACCAGCACACTTTAAGGGCCATATTTATACTTTTCGACGCACAACTGCGCCAACGCAGTTGTGCGTCAAAAAATCTAATGCCGGCTAACGGCATTCTGAAGCGCCATGCGGGTGCCGTATTTATTCAATGACGTTAGCCGGCGTTAGCCGGCGTTAGCCGGCGGAGCTGCCTGATGTGCGTAAAAAAAAATGACTTACACCAGGCAGCGCCGGCATAGGGGAATATGGAGCTTGGGCGTCAAAAAATGGGGCAAGTCAGGCTGAGGCAAAATTTTCGCCTCAACCCGATTTGCACCATTTTTTTGGACTCCCAACCCCCATTGAAATGACTCCTGTCTTAGCAAAGACAGGAGTCATGCCCCCTTGCCCAATGGCCATGCCCAGGGGACTTATGTCCCCTGGGCATGGTCATTGGGCATAGTGGCATGTAGGGTGGCACAAATCAGGCCCCCCATGCCAAAAAAAATAAAAATAATAATACTTACCTGAACTTACCTTAAGTTCCCTGGGATGGGTCCCTCCATCCTTGGGCGTCCTCCTGGGGTGGGCAAGGGTGGCAGGGGGTGTCCCTGGGGGCATGGGAGGGCACCTCTGGGCTCCTTCCGAGCCCACAGGTCCCTTAACGCCTGCCCTGACCAGGCGCTAAAAAACGACGCAAAAGCGGCTGGACGGCATTTTTTTTGACCCGCCCACTCCCGGGCGTCATTTTTGCCCGGGAGTATAAATACGGCGCACATGCCTCGGAGTCATTTTTTAGAAGGGAACGCCTACCTTGCATATCATTAACGCAAAGTAGGTGTCCACGCTAAAAAATGACGCAAACTCCATGAACTTTGGCGCTAGACGCGTCTAACGCCAGAGTATAAATATGGAGTTCGTTTTGCGTCGAATTTGCGTAAAAAAAACCGACGCAAATCCGGCGCAAACAGAGTATAAATATGGCCCTAAGTTTCTCTAACCCAGCTGTCTTAAGACAGCTGGGTTAGAGAAAGCACAGGCCGCTAGCGCTGAGAGGCTTCTCTCTCCAATCCTGATGCTTCTTTCATGCTGGTTACCAGCACGAAAGCAGTGCCAGGATTACTTAAGGAAATTTGCTGAAGCCTGAGAGGAGGACATCAGGTGTCGTGCAGCAAGCAAGAAAAGTGTTTTTTTCTTTTTCTTTACACACACCACTCACTTTGCATTCATGCACGAATACACGCACGCACACACCAACACCACAGTTGCCTGCCCCCCCACTCTGCCTACACGCCAGCCGCCGCTGACCAGTTGCAGTCTTGTGTAAAAGTGCTGCTATTCACGCCGGCAAAGACAAGTTAAATAACCAGACATAATTAATAATGAGTAATTTTGTCATGTAAGCCTTTCATCTATGAAAGGATTTGAAAGCAATTTGCAAAGTCAGTTGAAGGGGATGTATTAATCATTGCAAAAGTGAGTGGGCACCGAAAGGCAGCTCTGCAGTCCTTTCCAGTAATGATGGGTGCACAGGTCAAAAAGAGTCTCTAGTTGCAGCTATTGTTCACGGAACAAAATCTGAGTGGCACAAACAGACCGACTGATGAAAAGACAGCTTTTGTGCAGAAAAATGAAAGCTTGGCACTGAAATTTCTCCAGCTATTGTGTCAGGTTGGAATGTGAAGGTTGCTTCACGCTCCTGTAATGTGATAATGCACACCCGTATTTTCTATATGCACTGTGTGACTCTTTCTCTCCAGCTGGTTTTGTCTGTTTTTAGGGCTAATGTGAACAAGAAGTCACACACCGTTGAATTCATTGACACGCCGGAGCACTTAGTTTAGGCTACATATTTGCTGCAGTGAAAGCTCCTGACTTTCAATTTCTTCAAATGAAGACACTGCTTTATGTTTTTCCTCCAATTATACCTGCCTCTGGATCTGCAGGAGATTAGGAGGCAAATAGCATGCAAAGACACCCATGCCTGGACATTTTCTGGCGGAAGCGATATAGCACATGGACTTTAAAATACACATCAAAATCATGCCCATGCACCCAAGGGAGCCTGTTTCCCCAGGAGCGTAGGAAACACTAAGGGCCTCATTTACAAGGCATTTGCGCCATCGTTGCATAATTTTTTTCAATGCAGCAGTGGCACTAAGTAGTACTTTTTACTGCTCCAGATTTCCAAACTGACGCATTGGGCCCGAAGCGTTAGTTTGTAAAGCCATGCATCAAATTATACCTGCGCCAGTTATAATGTATGCAAGGTAGACATTCCTGGGCTAAAAGCAACACAGAACTGACACATTGAAATTTACAACATTTCACTGTGTCATTCTGTTACTTCAATGTGCCAAAATGTTAACACCTGCTCAGTGCAGTCGTTAAGCCGACACAGGGCTTTTATCTATGGGAGCCTTCCTCGCATTGCTGGAGTAACAATTTTTTTTTAGGCTAGTCCAGCAATGAATCAGTTTAGTGCCACAGATGCATCAGAATTTCTGCCGCATCTATGGAAACATGCACCATGGAGCCCTGTATAGTACATCCAGCACATTCAAGGCGTCGTTAGGGAATTGTTGGGCAGCACAAGAAATCTGATGCATCTGGGTCGATGCGTCAGGTTCTTGTAAATAAGGGTGTAACTTTCTGGGGGGTACAGGGTCAGACTCGGGGACCCAATACAAACTGCCTGTGGTCTTCACACTGTTGGCTCAAATAAACCTGTATAATCACAGAGTTTTGAAGTGAAATCGTGATATTAAAATAACACAATTTTTATACAAAGTTCAAATGTGGTTTTATCAAACACAGCCTAATGTACAGTAGCTGGAAGTCAAGGCATATGTTGCCAAAGGCCAAACGCAACATGGAGGTCACAGGATTGACTCTCTGCAGGATCTGCTTTTCATCCTTCAGAGGTTCATAACATGAGTGCTACTGAGTTGGTATAATATTAACCCCTGTAGTCTTTTTGTTCTATAAGGCTGTGAGAACATGGCTGGAAGCGTTTCTTAAGCAGAGGCAGGACTCTTGTGTTTTTTGTTATGCAGTTTTAGATGGTGGGAACTTGCCCAAAGGTACTGGAGACCTTTACATGAGCACTAGCTACAATACACAAGGTCAATAAAAAAATAAAAACAATTAGGTAGAGGAATACTAAGGGGCTTATTTACAAGCCCCTTCTGTCACAGGTGCATCACTTTTTCGCATATAGAAAGTAACGCATCAGTGACTTGTAAATAAGCCCCTAATTGATTTTCTCAGAATCACAGTGTGTTGAGGGAAGAACAAGACTCAAACCTGGTTTCCCAGTTCCAAAGTCGGCATCTCTGGTCATAATGCCACATCCTCTCCCTTAGATAAAACACAACAAAATGTATTTTGGAAAGCAGGTAGCTCTCCAAACAGTATTTATGGTCGGAAGAATACATCTAACTCGTGTGACTGCATGCTTATAATCAACATTTATTGTGTCAAAGTGCACTGAAGTGGTTGCAAAGACTTTTTGCAAACTAAATAAAACATGTACTAAATATAGCTCAAAGCAGAGTGTCAACAGAAGAAAGAGGAATCCCGCAAAATGTGTCTGAGCCATATCTGGAGCTGTAAGTCTTCTTTTTTCTAAGGTCTTTTTTTCTCACAGGTCGGGCAGTCAGAGAAGCCAGCACCTCATATTGCTCAAATGTTTGCTGCAAATGGAATGGGGCCATGAGGTCTGTGCATCATGAAGTGGAGCAGCCAGGAAAGGAGGGGCAGCATTTCATGCCACTAGGCTGTGTGTTGAGAAAGAGTGAGGTTGTTTGGCCCCATCTGCTTGTTCCTTTCAAAGGTGGCCGAAGAGCAGAGGGTTTAGCCCTGGGCTTGTGTAGAGAGAAAATGCAAGTGCCTTGCAGGGGCTGCTGACATGCAATGGTAGGCCCAAGGAAGGTAGACTGTGTCTAGTTTTCTCTGGTGCTGCCAAAATAGGGGGAAGCTCTTTGTAGTCACAGCTCTGGCACTACCTCCATTGTACTCAGGATCACAGTCCCCATAGTTTTCATATGCACAAAGTTTGGAGGGACCCCTGTGACAGCATCCTCATTGTGGGACCCGCAAGATGGTTATAAGTACTTACAGAGAGGGTTGGACTGGGGCAGAAAGTAGGTCCAGGCACCAAAATAAAGTGGCCCCATTAGTAATCAGGTAACTAAAAAAGTGGCCCACATTTGCAATGCGGGGCAAGACTGTACTTATAAAGACACACTACATAGGTGTTTTGCAAGGTATGGTCAGGGCCACTGGAATTATAAGGCAAGAGAGGGACAACTTATACGGCAGAGTTGAGTAAATTATGCAACAGGAAAAGGACAATTATGAGGCATAATGCACCACATTTTTTAATAGTATTACTTAAATATTTTGGTATTTTTATTATTGTTAATATTGTCTAGGCATTGGTTGTACTTCATTAGTACTGGTTTAATATCCAGTTTCAAAATACAGCAATAAGCAACCGAAAGGTGACCACTCAAATTCTGCAGAGGCTTCCACTGAGCAGCAACACGTTAATTTCTTTTTAGTAACGTTTGAACAATATGAACTAGAAACAAATATATTCCTTAAAATCAATTTGCAGATTATGCAGTAGATGATGGATTATGTGTCAAGTTTGACAAATCTATAATTTTATGAAAAACGCAGTGGTTGCACATTTGCATAATTCCAGTGGCCTTAGGTATGGCAGACCACATTAATGTGCTCTTGCTACAAGCAATGTTTCTGGTAATGTCAGGGACATCAACAGTACCAGCCAGCCCATCAGACCATTAAACTGCCCACAAACAGCCAAAATACCAGCCCACACACTGACCTGTCGGACTAGCCCTCCTGGCACTACCAGATTGCACTATAGGCAGGCCAGTCATACCCTGCCAACACACCACATCAGAAAGCACTTAAATCTGAGTGATTTCTTAACTAATAAACAGCAGGCCATAAACACTTTCACTTCACTTGTTTGTTTTGAAAGCTCTTTTTCCCCAAAAAGGAGTGCATGATCAAACATTTTATCTGTTCGATAAATCCGAAATGCTTCCTTGGTGGTGTCTTTTTGGACTAAACTAATTGAAAGGCTATAATGCAGTAGCCCTAATGCACATCAAACACATTGCTTAGGGCATCTGTTGGCAATGCCCTTCCATTAATTTGCAAATCTGAAATAAACAGTTAAGAAAAAGATTTCTTTCCTGTTTATTTCTGCATTTGAGCTGAGCTGCATAAAAAAAAAAAAAACCTCTCCTAACCAGTATGATTGTGAGGGTGGCCGCCTATTCTGAGGGTCAAAGAGGAACTGTTCTATAGCTCCAGCACTTCCCTTTGCCAGGGGGTGTGAACTCTGCTACTCAAAAGCAGCAGCAGACGCCTTCCTGTTGTGCCCTTAGACCAGGATAGGAGGTGCACCAAATGTTATGCCTGTTCGGGGTGATCATTGTCATTCTACATGGGATGACAATGGCTGGCCATGGTAGGTGGAGAGTCTGCCCCAATCCTGAAAAGAAAATGGCATACATCTGGCCTTAGGAATTTGTCCTTGGGCACCGGTGAAAACCCCCATTCCAAATCGTACCCTGACTGAAGGCAAGTTTGCAGGTCAAACACAGGGCTGTCATAGGTTGCATTTTCATGCTCCAATGACCCTGCCAACAGTGAAATGTGCGCAGAGGATATTTTTGTTGAAACAGTTTTTATTAAGTTTTTAACAGCATAGTACCAGTTGCATACATATTGTGTCTCCTCATGCAAATTAGTACAGCTAAAACAATATACAGTTTGGTTCATGCGTAAGGTCCCTGAATGCTTGCTATTCCAGCAATTGTACAATCCAGTGGTACACAGATACACATATCTAAGACACCATAAAGACAAATACAGAAACATTGCAACCAGTACTCTGGAAAGCAGAGTAGGACACATAACAAATGATTCTAAAGCTGTCCTTCGTGGGTTGGCTTGTAAATCCGGCCTGGTCATTGTGGGAAGTCAAAGGCACCATTGCAGTTGCTAAACCTGAAAGAGATGAATCGCTCTAGTACGAGTGGCACAAGCAGTCAGAGGGAGGCCTTTAGAGAGATAATTTATCAAGGGACCTCAGATGTATTCAAAATCTTTAAAACTGTCTATAGAAATGCCCCTCATTCTCTCCATAGTGATGCTGTGACATAGTCATGCATGCCACTGAGTCAGGGATGGAGCCGCCTTCTTCTTCCATGCGGCAGCGAGTGCCATTTTGCCCGCTCCTAGGCATAGCGACATAACAGCTCTATCAGTAGGGGTTTCATGTTTAAGGAACGCATCCCGCAGGCCTTGCAAAGTGGACCCAATAGTCTAAGGAAGGGGGTATCCTAATATGTCTTTAAGCTGAGCCACGAACTCCATCCAGAAGGGCTGAAGCATAAAGCAGACCCACCATATTTGCCAAAAGGGTCCCAGGAGACCACAGCTCCTCCAACACATACTAGGTTTGCACCAACTTGTAAACCTTGTGCACCACATCATGCATAATATATGCATAATGTATGCAAAGGGGATGTTCCCTCCTTAGAGGGTTGCTTCAAATGGGGCAATGGAATCTACAAGATTCCATTGTGCCATTTCTAGCGTTATTTTTAACGCCTGCTTGAAGCAGGCATTAAAATGAGGCTCCCATTGATTTCAATGGCCCTCTTAACACTATACTGGATTAGTGTCATTTTTTTTAGTGTAATTTTTTTAATGCTAATCCAGTATAGCATTACAATAGCATCATAAAAACTGATGCTATTGCCCCTAACATGCGCCATGGTGCACCGTATTGTAAATACGATGCTACCATGGTGGCGTTAGTGGATGTAAGGGGGCACTTTCTTGTGAATATGGCCCTTGATTTGTTGGAGCAGTGGAGGGAAGTTAGCCCGATATTAATCCATAATGTTTGGAGTAATTTTAATTCCCAAATATGTAATTTCCTTTTTGGCCCAAAGTAATAGAGTAGTTGATGACAGTCTTTCCATTTCGTCTACAAGACAGGATATGTTCAATAGAAATGACTTAGTGAGATTAACTTTAAGGCCTGCTACTTGTTCAAAGCCATGCAATATGTCCAGCAAAGCAGGAATCATCCACTGAGGGTCCAAAAGAGGCAGCAGCACATCATTTGTGAACACTGAGACCTTGTGCTCCATAAAGCCGAATGGGATACCTTTAACACTGGGCGTGGATCGTATCTTCTCTGTCAAGGGTTCTATACTTAGGGCGAAGAGGAGAGAAGGGGCAGGACTGTCTCGTACCTCTCTCTAACTGGAAGAGGTGATAACTCAACCCGTTAACAAAAACCCAAGGCGGGGGTGGAGTAGTTGGTTCTCAACATTGCTATGAGCCTGTGGCAAAATCCAAAATGCTGTAAAGATTGGAATAGAAATGACCAGTGTACTCAATCAAATGCCTTCTCTGCATTTGAGCTCACCAGTACTGTGGGTACCCCCTTATTGGAGGCTTTCTCTATCAAGTGTATAATCCTATGGAGTTTGTCACGAGTCAGCCCTCCCTTTTATAAAACCAGATTGACCTGGTTGTATCAGATCAGGCATTATGGCTCTCATTACAACCCTGGTTAGTTGGTGTTAAAGTGGAGGTAATACCACCAACAGACCGGCGGTAATTACTGCCAAATTATGACCATGATAGAAAGATCTCGGATATACAGCCAATGTACCATACCGACCGCCAGGGCGGAAACAACAGCCACCACAGTGGTAGCCGCCTACAGCCAGGAGGAAGTCAGTGTTCCGCCCACCATGTTATGACGCTGCAAGCCACCACCTTTTCCGGGGCGGTACCAATGACATCAAAAGCCTGGCCAAAATTGAGCTCAGAAGGGAAAGGACTCACCATTGGAGACACAGGGAACAACCAAGTCGCCAAGGAGCCCGAACTGCATGTCTTCCCCATGATTTTCTACATGCTGCTCCACCACGAACACCAACTCCGGCGAAGACGACGACAGTGAGTACAGACGCCTGGCACACAAGGGAGGGAGGGAGGAAAACGACAGTGACACACACACGCACCACACCCCCCCAACACCATACACACAATCAGCGGCATTATTAAAACTTTTTTACCTCGTACCTCAGATGAATAATTCAAGGACAAAATGATTTTGAAAAAGGGAAAGTAATGAGCGCAACACATCAAGATAAATAAGTGAGGCAAGAAAATGGATATATACATATGTACACAAAAAGGGACACAGCCCAGTCCACAATGCACGTAGTCCACATGGCCACAGGCCAAAGTACAAGACCACACATGGCACCTGCATCAACACGCAGAGAATACTCCGGGGCATCATTTGGGAAAAGGCAGGCACCTCAGGGGGATGGGGGATGGGGGGCACCTCAGCCGGCAGATGTAACAAGACCACTGGTTCTAGAGGGGGAAAAATGCCCTGTGCTCGGTCCTGGGGAGTGCAAGGCCACAGTCTCTCAAGTGAGTGACCTGTCCACTTGCTCTGGAGGGGGCAAAATACCCTGAGCTTGGACCTGGGGAGTGCAAGGCCACAGTCTCTCGAGTGGGTGACTTGCCCACTGGTTCTGGAGGGGGCATCCTGCCCAGTGCTCTTGATCCCGGGGAGTCTGGGTTAAGTAAGTGTCTTACCAACTGATTCTGGAGGGGGCATCATGCCCTGTGCTTTTGATCCTGGGGAGTCTGGGTTAGGTGGGTGTCTTACCCTCTGGTTTTGGAGGGGACATCGTGCCCTGTGCTCTTGATCCTGGGGAGTCTGGGTTAGGTGGGAATCTTACCCACTGGTTCTGGAGGAGGCATCATGCCCAGTGCTCTTGATCCTGGGGGGTCTGGGTTAGGTGGGTGTCCTACCCACTGGTTCTGGAAGGGCCATCGTGCCCAGTGCTCTTGATCCTGCGGAGTGCAAGCTCACAGTCTCTCAGGTGGGTGTCATACCCACTGGCTTTGCAGGGGACAGGCCGCCCAGCAGCCCTTGGAGGCAGGAGACATACCGTCCGCTGGTGGTGACGGCTGCTCAGTGGTACTGCTGCTGCTGGTGGTGGAAGGCTCCTGCCCATCCCCCGCAACCTAGAACGGCTGCTCAGTGGAGGTGGTGGTGCTGCTGCTGGTGGGGGGAGGCTCCGGACCATACCCTGCAAACTCAGACTGCTGCTCAGTGGAGGTAGTGGTGCTGCTGCTGGTGGGGGGAGGCTCCTGCCCATCCCCTGCAACCTGACAGGGCTGCTCAGTGGAGGTGGTGGTGCTGCTGTTGGTGGAGGGGAGGCTCCTGCCCATCCCCTGCAACCTCAGACGGCTGCAGAACCATGGTTGGTGGTGGGGGCTCTGTCACGGTTCCTGCCCCAGGCCCCTTGCTCTTCCTGCCTGCTGGTGCTGTCTCCTTGCTCTTCCTGGCAGCTGGGGCAGGCTCCTTTGTCTTCCTGCCAGCTGGGGCAGGCTCCTTTCCTTTCTTAGCAGCAGCTGGGGCAGGCTCATTTGTCTTCCTGGCAGGAGCTGGGGCACGCTGCTTTGTCTTCCTGGCAGCAACTTGGGCAGGCTCCTTGCTCTTTCCGGCAGCTGGGGCAGGCTCCTTTACCTTGAGGCTGCCTGGTGCAGGCTCCTTCACCCTCAGGACATGTGCCCTGGATCCTTTTCCACCACGAGTGGGTGTGGTGACAACTGGACCCGTGGACTGGGTGGCTGAGGTGATTGGCTGGGTTCTTTCCACCCTGGCTAGATGTGCAGGATGGGGGGAGGGGTAGGGAAGAGGTCAATGGTGGATAGGAACAGTTTTTTAGGGACACTGGGGCGGGAAAAGGGAGAAGGAAGGGGAGTGGAGGAAGAGGACGCGGTTGTTGGAGGTGTCTGTCTGCTGATTTTGGGTGCAGGTGCATGGGCTGGATGCTGTTGTGAGGTGGATGTCTGTTGGGTGTCTGAGTGCTTGCATTTGTGTACCTTAGGAGAGGGGGGGCAGACACAGTGGGAGAGGAAAGAGGGGATGTGTGCATTGCTGTTGTAGAGGTGTCTGCCAGTGAGGTGTGTGTTTTGCTTGGTCTGGTGGTGATGCTGGTAGTGGATGATGATGTAGTGCATGCAGGTGTGAGTGTAGACAGAACTGGGAGGGAGATGGAGGAAGAGGAGGAGGGGGAGACAGTGGAAAATTCTGGATGTTGGTATGTCTGCATCTGGATGGTGTTTGTGTGAGTGTCTGTGGGATGAAGTGTGGTGCTTGTGTTTGCCTGTACCACTCTTGTGTGTTGTCTTGTGTTGCATGCTCATCTGCTTTTGTGCTTGGAATAGGTTGGAGTTGAGGAGAATAGGATTGAGAAGAGGAAGTTGGAGGAGGGAGGGTGGAAACAGGGCAATGGCTGCCATCAGAGAGGAGGCCAGAGCCTGGATCGATCCAGTGTGAATACCCTCCAGGAATGCATTTATCTGTTGCATCTGGGCTGCCAGCTCCTGGTTGACTGCCCTACAGAGATGGATCCCAGGAGGGCAATATTCTCCTCACTCAGGGCAGCAAGGTTCACTGGGGCAGGGCCTGAGGTGCCTGGGGCGAAGGAGATGCCCATCCTCCTGGGTGAGCGGGCACGGGCAACTCGATGAGGGGCTGCTGGGAGGGCAGTGCTGGTACGGGGGAGTGGCAGATGTACCTGGAGCTGGGGGGGTCACAGAGGTGGTCACAGAAGTGTCCGCCATCACCAGGGAGCTTCCATCGGAGGAGGTATCTGTGTCTGAACTGCCCCCTCCTGTCTCCGCTGTGGTGCTCCCCTCGCCCTCCATCCCACTGGTGCCCTCAGCATCGGTGGACTCTGCCTACTGGGTCCTGTGGGATGCAGCTCCCTCCATCGCCGGTGCCACTGCTCCTCTGCCAGTTGATGCTAATGCACATAAGGACAGGGTGCAAAACAATAAGGGGGGGAGGGACAAAGGATACACTTGGTCAATGACTGCACCAACACCACCGTTGGCTTACACAGTACACTCACACACAGGGAACAGGCCTACACACTATGCATCGCACTACCAGTGATATTGCTAGCCACCAAGGCATGGGGAGGAGCACATACCGGCAAATGCAGCACACCTGGGACCTATGCAGCCCTGACCAGTAGTGGATGCCTAAGAGCTAGGTAGCAGGATTGTCCCTTCAGAATCCTAGCCACCATGGGACCTATGCTGCAATGCCAGGCCTGGACTAGGGGCACCCACTGACACACATCCCCCACCCGGATACCACCCTACCATGCGTAAGTTGTAATGATGGGCACTGTACTCACCCCCTTGTGGCTGCTGTGATGCCCTTAAGCACCCATCCAGCTCAGGATAGGCCACCGCCAGTATGCGGGCAATCAGGGGGTCAGGGTTTGACGGGCACCCCTTCCTCGTTGGGAGGCCATCCCCAGCTGGTCCTCCGCCGTCTTCCGTGCCCAGCGTCTCAGGTCCTCCCACCGTTTGCAAAAGTGGGTGCTCCACCTGCCGTAGACCCCCACGGTCCGCACATTGTTGCCGATGGCATGCCATATACCCTTCTTTTGATGTGCGCTGACCTGCAGAGGAGATACACACAGGAAAACAGTATTAGTCAAACAGTCCTGCCTGTTACACTTATGGCCCACCATCCCCCTTTACATCACCATTTCCATACACATGGCCCAGCATACAACCAATACGCCACCCAGAGGACATCCACCCACCCCCCTTACACGAGGCCTTCACACACAACTCCATGCATTTATGCCACATGCATCGTGCCCACAATGTACTCACCTGTTGGTCTGGAGGCCCATACAGCAGTCCGTACTGGGGTAGGACCCCATCCATCAGTCTCTCCAACACCTCCTGTTGGAGTGACTGATGGGCCCTTTCCCCGGTCACACGGGCCATGGTAGGATCCAGACACAGGTCACAGCAGCACATGCAGTGTAGGTCCTCTCCTGTTGAAGATCAGGTAGCAAGTAAGGGATGAGATAGAAAAAGGCGGTCACATCCAAGGCGGTGCATACCGTCATCACCATTGGCCACTGTAAGCCTTACAACCCAATGTTATCTGATGAGGAGTTGCACGGTGATGTCCGACCACCTCCTGCAATGGCGCACAACGTCAGCGGAATTACCGCACTTCCACCTGTCCCTCCACACAGGACAGGAAGATGCCATTTCAGGGGGGAGGGCTGGGCCCTGGACAGTTGCTGCCTCACTGGTGAAATTTGGACATACTGGACAATTCACACTTACCCATTACAAGTTCACAACATGCAAAGTTCTGTTGTAGCCCCATTGTTCAGTTTGTGACTGGCTCCTCACTCTTTTGCCCCATAGATTGCTACTGTTGTGGATGAATAGGAGATGGAGACATACCCCCGTGTAAAGACCCCTGGTGGACTTGGCAGAAGGAATGTCACAGCCAATGTTCTCAATAGTGCTGACAAGAGTGTTGTCTGCCCTGATTAAACACATGTGCCGCTACATTGTATTTCCCCAGGTTGAAGATTTGACCACAGTGAAGGCAGAGTTCTCTGCAATGGGACATATCCCCAACATAATTGGGGCGATTGATGGAACACATATTGCATTTGTCCCCCCCGTCAAAATGAACAGGTGTTCAGAAATCGAAAGAGTTTCCACTCTATGAATGTACAGATGGTGTGCTTGGCAGACCAGTACGTCTCCCAAGTCAATGCTAAGTATCCTGGGCCGGTGCATGATGCCTTTGTCCTGAGGAATAGCAGCATCCCAAATGTGATGTCCCAAATACAGAGACACAGGGTGTGGCTAATAAGTGAGCCCTGGTCCCCACCCAGTATATGTTCGTGTATGGGTATGGTGTGGGCCATATGGGATAGTTTGTGGCTAAATGTTGTCCCTCAATATTGCAGTTGACTCTGGTTACCTCAACCTATCATGGCTGCTGACCCCTGTGAGGAATGCCAGGTGAAGGGCAGAAGAACGTTATAATGAGGTCCATGGGCAAACCAGAAGGATAAAAGAAAGGACCTTTGGCCTCCTGAAGGCCAGGTTCAGGTGCCTCCATCTAACAGGTGGATCCCTGTGCTACTCACCCAAGACGTTCTGCCAGATAATAGTCGCATGCTGCATGTTGCACAACCTTGTCCTGAGATGCCATGTGCCTTTTCTGCAGGCGGAGGAAGCTAGAAATGTCCATGTGGCAGCAGTGGACCCTTTGGACAGTGAGGATGGGGAGGCAGAGGATGAAGATGAGGACAGCAGAACATCAGTTATCAGACAATACTTCCAATGACACACAGGTAAGACAGTGTTACTTCATATTTCAATGACTTTTTTTTGAATTTCTGTGGCACTGGCATGCTGTTATTTTCCACTTCTATGCCCACTTACTGTAACCTTTGGCAATTAATTTTGCAGATGTTGGTGACCTCACATATGCTCCTTGTTTGATCACCGCAGCCAGCTACAGATCATACACCTATGATCATTTTCTGTACAGTTGAATTGCAATGTCTGTACCGGTTGAAATGAATACATACTTAAATAATTTGACATACTACATACTTCTTTTTTTTCCAAGGGTGTTTATTGAAGTGCTAAAATATAGAGGGGCAAGTGCAATGGGATGGGGTGATGATGGAGGAAAGTCCAGGGTATTGTTCCAGTCTGTTTGTAGCACAGGTGCATTGCCCATGGGGACATAGGAAGGGGAGCAATGGCAGTTCAAGGTGGAGAGGGTGACAGGGTGGGACACAAGTGTGACAATCAGGAGAGTCTCATTTCCTGGTGGGAGTCTTGGCAAGTGTCTCTAGCTTCTGTCTGGATCACAGGGAACGTTTGCGGGTGGTTCACCTTCTGCAGGGGGAGGGGTGCTGGTGGCCTGTTGGTCCTGTGGCGGGGCCTCCTGGCCACTAGCGGCAGCGGAGAGGGAAGGCTGTTCAGATGTCTGGCTAGTGGCAGGGGCCCGCTGTTGTATGACTGCCTCCCTCATAATATTGCCCATGTCTGCCAGCACCCCTGCTATGGAGACCAGGGTGTTGTTAATGGTCTGAAAGTCCTCCCTGAATCCCTGGTACTGTCCCTCCTGCAGCTGCCTGTTCTCCTGCACATTGTCCAGGATCTGGCCCATCATGTCCTGGGAATGTTGATATGCTCCCTGGATCTCTGCAAGTGCCTCCCGGAGAGTCGGTTCACTGGGCCTGTCCTCCCCTTGGCACACAGCAGTCCTCACAGTTTCCCTGTTGTCCTGTGCCTCTGTCCCCTGAACCGTGTGTCCACTGCCACTGATCCCAGGTCCCTGATTGTCTTGCGTATGAGGTGTGCCCTGGGGTCCCTGTAGAGGTGTATACACTGCTGATTGATGTGTCCTAGGGACAGAGGTATGGGTACGCTGGGTGGGTGCTGTGGTGGTGTTTCCTGATGGGGGAGACTCTGTGGTGGTGTGTGACTGGGCCTGGGTAACCGGCTGTGCAGAGGTCCCTGATGGGCCAGGTTGGTCATCCAGATCCTGAAGACCAGAGTTGCTGTCATCACTGTGGGCCTCTTCAGTTGGGGTACTGGATATTGCTGGCACCTCCTCTCCACTGACATTGGATGTGGTACCTGCAGGGATGTAAATGCTGTGCTATTGTTTCTGTGGCTGACATATTGTGCATTCATGGCTTGCCCTCTTTGGTTGTATTTGCCCTGGCAGCTTTCACTTGTGTAAGTTGGTATATGGTGGGATAGCTGATTCTCTCTAGTGTGCATGCTTTAGTGCTAGGTGTCCATGCAGGGTTGTGAGTGATGTCCATGCATTGGTATGGCATGCAGGGCTTGGCATTGGGATGAGTGAGATGTGATTGTGGGGTGTGTGGGAAGTGGTGGAGTGATGGAAGTGAGGGTGGGGGTGGGGATATGTGATGGCATGCAGGTAAGGCGGTAGTAGTGGTAGAGAGGTGACTTACCAGAGTCCAGCCCACCTCCTGCTCCAGCCAGGCCCTCAGGATGGAGGATTGCCAAGACTTGCTCCTTACATGCCGTTAGTTGTGGGGAGGAGGTGGGGGTCCACCGAAGGTCCCCTGTACAGCGAGCTGGTGACTTGCTGCAATGGAACGCACCTTCCACTTAGGTCGTTCTACCTCTTCCTGATGTCATCCCTAGTTCTTGGGTGCTGTCCCATGGCGTTGACCATGTCCATGATTTTCCCCCATAGCTCCATTTTCCTAGCTATCGATATCTGCTGCACCTGTGCTCCAAATAGCTGTGGCTCTACCCTGATGATTTCATCCACCATGACCCTTAGCTCCTCCTCTGTGAATCAAGGTTGTCTTTGTGGTGCCATGGGTGTTGTGTGAGGTATGTAGGTGAGGGTGTGTAGGTTGATGTGTTGGGGTGTGTGATGTGGGGTGCGTGGGTGGTGTATAGGTGTAAGTAGTGTGTGGCTCTGGTTTTGTCTGTGGTCTCGGTGTCTGTCTTGTGCCAATGGTTTCTGGTCGTAAAGGGTTGTGGGTAATGTGGGTGTGTGTTTTATATTGGTGTGGGTGTGGTGTGTGTATGGATGTCAGGTGTGTTATTTAAATTGACCAATGTAATGTTGTTTTGTATGTGTGTGTGTATTTTGAGCGCAGCGGTATGTACCGCCAATGGTTTACCACCGTTGAATGTCCGCAGTGGTGATTCATGGGTCATAATGTGGTGGGCGTTGTTCTGTTGGCGTAACGGTGTGGGTTTTGATACTGCCACTTTATCAGTGACCTTTGGTGTGGCGGAATCATGTCTATGGCTGAATAGTGACAGATTGGTGTATGTGTGTCATAATATGGTGAACGGATATCCGCCCCGGCGGTGGTAAGTTGGTGGCAGTCAGCGTATATACCGCCAATGTCATAATGAGGGCCTATATCTTCTAACCTAGTAGAATTTTTTTTGGTATAATTTAGCATCTAAATTTAACAAAGCTATGGGTCTAAATGAGCTGCAAAGTTGAGGGTTTTTCCCCAGCTTTGTATTTAATGTACTTAATGCTTCGCTCATAGACGGGGTGAGCGGTCTGAGAAGGTTAGCCAAACATACATGCGCACTGAGAGGGAGTGCTGGGCACTCCCCTCTGCCCCCGTCACACCTGTGGCCCTGCCCACTTTTATAGTAAAAACATAATAAACACAGCTTATAATGTTTTTACTATAATGTTTTGCAGCTCCTGCAGCCGGTGGGGGTGACACTCCTTCGCCATTTCAGAGGAGACGCCCCTGGGGGTCAATCAGATGAGATTGGATTAGATATGGAATGTGTTTTTCGGTAATTGGATAACATTTTGGCAAAGTTACACAAAATTACACATTTTTGCCTAAAATGCAAATCTGTAATTTAGCACAATGTGTCAGTGCCTGTATGTCAATTTCTGATGTGACAGCGTATATCATGTAAAAAAAAAAAAAGAGAGAACAATAAACACAAGTGCCCTGAAGAAGAGACGCTCGCATTCTGGTTATTTGCACTTCTTACGCTCCGGCATTATAATTTTTCTGAGAACTGTAGTGTAATTACACATTGTGTCATAATAGCATTATTTTGTGAATTTCCCATAACAAGTGTAACATGAAATTCTTGCAATAACAGCATTATCATTTAAATTATACTCAGGTCTAATTATTATCTGGCTAGAGTAACACCCACTGCTGCCAAGTAGCTCCATGTTAAGTGAAACTCTGCTGGCTATTTTTCTTAAAGACATGACACATTTTGGGACATGTAGTTTTGCTTTTATCACTGTAGAAATAAGCTCAAATATCTCAACATGCAAAGTGCTGTTTCCTTAAAGGTGTCTCACATGACATAAGCGCACTTTGCTGCTAGTAACATTTTCTGTGAAAGTGTTACACAATATTTCAAGTTGTTCTAGATCAGCAGTGAAATAATAGCTGTAGGATAACTACATTTATGACGCAAATGGTAACTTTAACTCTGCCTGCACACAGTCTCTGTCCACTGATCAAACCATTAATCAGTCTGTTGACTTGTAGAGCACAGTTTGGTGTCCGTGAGGGTATCCAGACACTGGTAGGGTCTCAAATGAAGAGCCATGTTTTCAGCATCCTACGGAACTCCTGTAGAGTAGGGAGGGTCTTGAGGTACAGGGTGAGACCATTCCAGGCTTTGGCTGTGAGCTAGGATAATGAGCATCCTCCTGCTCTTCTGCATTGTATGCAGGAGGAATGGACAAGTGCAAACGAGATGGAGCAGAGGTGTCCAGAGGGTGTGTGGAATCACCGGCAGTAGTTGATGTATGCAGCTCCAGAGTCGTGCAGGGCCTTGAACGCATGGATGAGGAGCTTGAATTGCCATCTCTTCTGAACCGGGAGCCAGTGGAGGTTTGTGAGGAGGGGGTGATGTAAGTGCAAGGCGGGAGATGCAGGATGGGTCTTGCTGTGGCGTTCTGGATGGTATGTAGAATTTGAAATAGGTGGGTCTTGATTCCCATGTAGAGGGTGTTTTACTGTAGTCCAATCGAGTGGTGACGAGGACTTGGGTGATGGTGCATCTCCTGTTTTGGGGAAGCCACTTAAAAATGTTCCATAAAATATCTAGGATGAAGAATTAAGAGGACGTTGAATTGGGACCTTGTGGTGAGTTTGCCGCACAGGATGATACCGAGATTCCTGGTGTGCTCAGCTGGGGTTGGAGTGTGCCCCAGTTCTATGACCCACCAGGACGCATCCCAAGGGGAGTTGTTGCTGCCGAAGATCAAGACTTCAGTCTTGTCTCTGTTGAACTTGAGGCAGTTATTCCTCATCCAATTGGAGACGCTGGTCATGTACTTGGTACAAGTTGGTTCTCGCGGGGTTAGAGTTTTCAGAAAGGGAGAGGATGAGTTGACATGTAGATGTTGAAGAGGGTGGGGCTGAGTGACAAGCCTTGAGGTACTCTACATATGATTGGTTTGGGTTTGAAGGTGAAGAGTGGAAGGTAGACTTGTGTTCTGTCGGGGTGGAAAGAAGAGATCCTCTGATGGCGGCACCTTGGATCATGAAGTTTGGCGATGAGAGCAAGGACAATTTTGTCATTTTTTAACATTACCCTGTGACATTCTTTTAGCAGTGGCAGACTGGCCTCAAGAGTTTGACGCTCTTCCCCACAGGGTCGAGTAGCATTACTTCCTTCTTTCTCCGCCCTGGTCTCTGAGAAAATCTAACACGCTTATGCAGTAAAATGGGCTCTTGCACAAGCCCCAGCATTATACTGCAATCATGTAGGCTGGGATAAGGACTCTCCTTATCACAAAATACATTTAAGGTGTGGTGGGAGACGGTGTTGAAGACTGCTGAGAGATCTAGGAGGATTCAGGCGACTGTCGAGGAGGGTCCGGATGTCATATATGGTCACGGTCAGGGCTGAACTTTCCTTTTATTTATTTTCATTTTTCCCAAGGGTATTAAAGAACTTTACATTTGGACCATATTCCATTACACAAAGTGAGATTCATTTTTTGGGCATGGGAAATTAAGTGATTTGCCTAGAATCCCAAGATGTTCTGTTAACACTGGGACCACCAGGACACATTCCCCTGGTCACAGCCACAAACTGCAGGCATCTGACAGTGTCAAAATACATATGCTAATTGCCATAGCTTCAACACCTCATCCCTCCCTCCTCCTCTGGGCTCAAGCAAAGTAAATCTTTGCAGTACCCCTACTGGAATGCACTATCTTTTCTTGCAGACGTGTGGAATGAGGTGATTGTCTCCAAGACTAGTGGTCTGGCCGCTGGGCCTGCATTACATAGTGAGTACACTGTCCCTGTTTGCCCGACAGTGCACCTTTAAGCAGGTGAGTGGTGCAAAAACAGTGACAGACCATTCTATTACAATCAATGTGCTGCCCCCAGGCAGCCACGAACTTGTGCTGCCATGAGGGCAGTGCCTTCAGTGAAAGATGGTGGTTCACAGTTCAGGCTGCAGCTGCCTGCAATTTAACGAGGGGGCAGAAATCCCTCAAAAGTGGGTGCAGTGAGTGATGCACCCATCTGCATGGGACATCTGGGGAGGATCATGGGATCCCCTTTCTCCCTTCAGAGGGCTGCCCTCTAGGGGTGCACTAATTGGCACATACGCCTGCTGTGCCACCTGAGCAGTATGTACAGACCCTGGACTCCTGTCTTCAGCAGCCTTTCCTTGATTGCAGAGGAGGGCAAGACATTCTTTTAGTGGTCAGTGACCCTGTCAAAATATTTCCAAGGGAGCTCATGTCCTTCATGCCAGTTAACCCTGCACCACTGCATGAATCAAGTGATTGAGCTGTTATGGAAGGCTCTCTTGTACTGTGCGGCCCTTGCCTTACAAGAACCTCTATTTTTTACCTTTGATTGTTAGATCTAGCCAGGGTAATCGTGATGCATGTCTCTGAATACCAATCTGCATCTCAAGCTTTTAAATGTACTAAATCATTCTAATTCTTATTCTTCTATTCAGCACTGGCATATATGACAGCTGGCACAACTCATTGAGAGTGAATGGGGTGGCATGTTGAGCTAGTGCATTCATGCTGATTTTCATCATGATTTATCAAAGCATCTCTGTTGTTTGTGCCTTAGCCTCCAAAAATGCATGTGTTCTAAGATGCTATAGGAAGTTGAGGTTATTCTAACAGATGTCTTTCAGAAGTTATTTTTGCAAAAGGTGTTTTTGAGAAATATATAGTATCTCATACTACGTATATCACTGCATCATCCATGCATAAGGTTAACTACGCTCTACTTTTTCAAAGGTGATCCTAGTGTCATTCAGATTCTACTTTTCTTCATCCTGTGAACTCAGAGGGTTTGTAGTAGGTAATCTTGCCTGTCTAATTTTCTTGCCCCTGACTAGGGGGAAGATGGAAGACCAGAGGTGAAGAAGTGGGAGTTAGAAAGTCTTGTAACCCAGTGGCCTGTGATGGCGCTGAAGAAAGCACTAATTGATGCTCTGAACACACAAAGTTAAAGTGTGTAAATCTGGACTGCACAGTTCAGCATCTCAAATTTGCAAAAGGATATTGGGGGTCATTCTGACCCTGGCGGCCGGTGGCCGCCAGGGCCACCGACCACGGGAGCACCGCCAACAGGCTGGCGGTGCTCCCACGAGCATTCTGACCGCGGCGGTTCAGCCGCGGTCAGAAGCGGCAAGTTGGCGGGCTCCCGCCGACTTACCGCTGCTCGGGGGAATCCTTCATGGCGGCGGAGCGCGCTCCGCCGCCATGAGGATTCTGACAGCCCCTACCGCCATCCTGTTCATGGCGGGAAACCCTCCATGAACAGGATGGCGGTAGGGGGTGCCGCGGGGCCCCTGGGGGCCCCTGCCGTGCCCATGCCAATGGCATGGGCACGGCAGGGGCCCCCGTAAGAGGGCCCGCTAAGTATTTCAGTGTCTGCCTTGCAGACACTGAAATACGCGACGGGTGCAACTTCACCCGTCGCACCCCTGCAACTACGCCGGCTCAATTCTGAGCCGGCGTCCTCGTTGCAGGGGCATTTCCTCTGGGCCGGCGGGCGCTCTTTTGGAGAGCGCCCGCCGGCCCAGAGGAAATGTCTGAATGGCCGCCGCGGTCTTTTGACCGCGGTGCGGTCATTTGGCGTCGGTACTATGGCGGACGGCCTCCGCCGTCCGCCATAGTCTGAATCACCCCCATAGTGTGGACCTAGGCTTAATTTCCTGCCCTCCTTTCTTTTTTTCAGCCACACAGATGCTGAACAACCACTCACAAATGCAAGAAAGAAGGTCATAGAAAGAAGGTAATTGGAAATGCCCACTGGCAAAAAGCCTCACGTCAATTGGTGGTCCTAGCCTTACACAGAATATTTCTAGCACTGATCCCAGTACCCACCGTGCCCAGATACTGTCTGCTTTGACAAACCACTGAAATGGCACAGACCCTTGATAAATTTCCTATTTTTGTTGTACTTTTGTGTACCTTTTATGGAGTTTTTTTAAATACAAAAATGATTTGTAGTGTCTATCCAGCATGCAAAGGAACATTTAGCCGAAATCATTAAATAAAACGACTAAATAATTGTACTTAGGGCCTGATTTTGAGTTCAGCGACAGGTTACTCCATTACATATGTGACATGTATCCTTTGTGCTGTATTATTAGTGCCAGGGATTATAATGCACTTAGTATGTGGGACATAGCAACCCGTCCACTTAACTCTAAAGCTGACCCTCGGTTTATGTAATTTGTTGTAAATATCCTAAAATCCTACTCAACCACAGAACTCTACTCTTTTCATACAGATATCTCAATTTTGAAAGCGTGAAAGATTAGGAGACACATATTATTAATCAATGGAAACTGCCAATAATTTGCAAACAACTCAATGAGAGATCTCCATCACAGTCACAAAAAGAGACTTCAAGACTGAAACTTTAGTTTCTTTTGCTGTGACTGGCTGGAAATGTAAGCAGTACTATGAATCATGCTTTGTGATTTTCAATTTTGTGTTTTGCTCTTGGATGGTATAAGGAATAGTGTATGTTTGACTATTTAGGCAAAAAGTCAATTTTTCTATCAATTCCAGCTTTAGCATCCCATGCTGGTAGTGGCGTAACGAAGGAGTCACTCGTTGCTTGATATTGTGATGAAAGTGAGTCTGAAGAATGGATAGTATTTGATCAAGTCTTATTTTTTACCATAAAATGATGCCACATGCAGTAATGTTGAATAGCTATTAAAGAATATAACCTGAACAGAAGGGACTAAGAAGAGCAGGTAAGAAAATATATTTCACTAAGTATAGTTGCATGGAAGCATATTATAACCGGTCCAGATATGTGACGGAATTATCACATTGAATCCCTGAGTCTTTTATTTATTTGTGTGCTTCATTCTCATTCCAGTTTTCTGCAAAATACATTTTCAGAGCCGAAGAAATGCACATGAGCTAATGAGGATACACACATCCTTCCTCTAATCCACTCTTTTCCATGTGTAACATTCTCAGTGTATGAATACTTCACAGTAAAGTTTGATGGAAGATTTGCATTATACAAAACAACCTAAACTGCAAACATTTGGTCCCTTTTCCATGGCTCGGGTCAAACTGCCTGACTGCACCAGATTGCTGGTGTCCTCAGTGTAGGCTGACAAGATGTTGTGTGGTTTGCGAGGGCAACAAGAGGTGTTAGTGGAGGGCCTAGAATGGCTCTTAGGTGCACAGAAAGAGTACCAAGAAACTCAGTGCCCAAAGTAATGGTCTTAAAGCCAGCGGAGGTCCTTTGAGAATATCTATATGTTAGCAGAAAGTGTCCAAGGGCTGGGTAAGTTATTCTTCAGGTTTAAATAACATGCTCTTTGAATCAGCAGGGGGGTCCAGAGGGTCTGTGGTGCCAGGTTAAGTGCCTGTTAGGTCCAGATGATGATCTGTGAGGGGTGGCTGAAGCAATGTGATGGGGAGTTCAAGAATTTCAAAGATTGTTTAAGGCTCTCTCATGCCTTCTATAGGCTATTGGCCAGCAAAGGGTAACTTATGATCGGGGGAGGGTTCATTAAAGATTGTCTGTGAAAAGCATTGTTCCAGTGCGAGGTGGCTGGTAGATGTTGAGTGCCAACAGAATTGTCCTGACCACCAACAGAAGGGATCTGAAGGAGTTTCAGGGTTGGAAATGGCTATCTTAGTCCTGACAGAAGGTCTCAGAGGGTACAGAAGACTAACATATGGTTGGCTGGAGTCCAACTTGGCATATATATGCATTTTAGTTATCTCTCATTGACGGCTGGTATATGGTCTGTGAGGGACAGATGTGGGTCTGTGAAGATTTGCTGAGTTAATACAAGAGTAAACCAAGAGACCATGTAAATAATCTGAGATGGCAAACTAAGAGCTATCTAAACACCAGAATTAAGTTGAAGTAGTACAGGCCGAGAGTCTATGAAGGGCCAATGGATGTCTTAAGTACTTAAATGCCTATGGAGAGGCTCTGCAAAATGATGGAGTGTTTTGGGGGGATAACACAGACCCTAGAAACAGGTACCTGCCACAACATTTTGAGCAGACACATGGGGCCAGATGTAGCAAACTTTTGTGAGTCGCAAATGGCCCGAATCGCTATGTGCGACTCCGCAAAATCAGAAATGGGATGTAAAAATCCCATTTCCGACTCGCAAAAAGCGATGCGAGCCGTTACCGACTCGCAAAATTTGCGACCCCATTTGGCAACCCACAAATAGGAAGTCGCAATTTGCGAGTCGCAAACCATATGCAATAGCAACTCACAAATTGCGACTAGTCGCAAAAAGCCCAGTTTGCATGTCCAATTTACCACTAACTCAGAGCAGGTGGTAACCATTACCAAACTATAAAAGGAGACCCAGAAGGCATCTGGGTTACTCAAGATGGCGGAGATATATCTGATAGGAGTGAGGAGGAGAGCCCACGCAGACCAGCAGAGGAGGAGGAGGAGCCAGAGACAGGAGAAGATTTACAGAACAAGGCAGACCCTCTTCCAGCAAACTGAGGAGGAAATCTATGATAAATATAGACTTAGCAGCGCAGCTATACTAGATTTAATAGAATTACTCAAACCACAGCTAGAACGCCAGACTGTGCGCGGCTGCGCCATCCCTACGCATATGCAAGTGCTATGCTCACTGCACCTCTTGGCCTCGGGGAGCTATCAGGTGGTCATTGCTGTGGCAGGTGGGGTATCCCAAAGTGCACTATCAAGGTTCCTCAGGGCATTCCTAGATGCCTTACTCACACACATGTCCCAATACATATACCTACCCAGGAATGAGGCAGAAATTAACAGCACCAAGTTGGACTTTTACCGGATTGCCAACTTTCCCCATGTCATAGGGTGTGTAGATGGGACACATATTCAAATATGCCCCCCTGCAAACCTGGAATATCTGTTCCGCAATAGAAAGTGTACCCACTCACTCAATATTCAGGTTGTTTGTGACGCCCATTATGTCATCACTGACATTGTAGCTAAATTTCCAGGCAGTACTCATGACTCCTACATTTTTAGGCACAGTGGGATACACCAACGTCTGGAACG
Organism: Pleurodeles waltl; assembly: GCF_031143425.1. Lineage (NCBI taxonomy): Eukaryota > Metazoa > Chordata > Amphibia > Caudata > Salamandridae > Pleurodeles > Pleurodeles waltl. Next base: position 855,219,267 of record NC_090450.1, read on the forward strand.
TGGGGAGTTTGGAGACGGATACCTCCTAGGTAGAGCTACATACACCTTGTAGACATGCACACAGATCAATGTGCACACCAACCAGGACTTTCTAACAGTGTACTTTTTGTGCCCAACAGGTGACAGTGCATATGCACTACGGCCATGGATACTGACTCCGTACTTAACACCCAGCAATGAATGTGAGAGGCGATACAACAGTGCACATAAGAGGACCAGGAACCTGATAGAATGAACCTTTGGATTGCTGAAAGCACGGTTCAGATGCCTTCACCGAAGTGGAGGTGCCCTCCAGTATACCCCCATAACGGCATTCAAAATAGTTGTCACATGCGCTATCCTGCACAACATTGCCACCCGACGTGGGCTACCTCTCACCCCTGCAGACCCAGATTCTGAGGATGAAGAGCAAGAGCAACCACATCGCCATCATGGGGATAGGAGCATCGCAAATCAAGGCAGACTGAGACGGGAACACATTGCAACCCAATACTTTGGAAGGTACATGCCAACTTCTACCATACTCACCAATTGAACAAACACTCCATTTGTTAAGTGGAACTAAAAAATTATTTAATATGTGCAAAAAACAAACTATATACAATGAAAAACTGTTCAGGGACTTCAAAAAGTCCACCAGGCATGGGACACATTGCCATCATGTGCCCCAACATCAGGGACAGTGGTTAGTTCACAGCCTACGGCGGCCTCTGCCAGCCTGGCTGGTACCAGGTTGCTCAGCAGTGCTCTGCCTCGTACTCCCACTCCGTAGCACCCTGGTGTCACCAGCAGAGACACTGCTGACAGTGGAGCTCTCCTCACTGTCTTATGGGGTGTCCCCTGTACCCCTGGACACCTGCCGTGCCTCCATGAGTTCTATCACATGGGTGATCCGGCCCAGGCCCCTTGCCACATCACCCGCAAAGTGGCCCATTTCAACCTGGAGGCCGACTGTTCTGCTTGACAGCCCAGTAGTGTTCACTGCCAGTCTGCAAATAGAGGAGGCCATCCTGTCCAACCTTTGGAGCAGCTGGCGGTCCCTGCGCCACGCACCCTCACTCTGTGTAAGCAGTCCAGCCACCAGTTCACGCATTGACAGGGCTAGGTCACCAGTGTTGTTGCCAATTACCTCCAGTTGTGCATGAACCTGCTGCATGCTGTTTGCATGGTTCCTTTCGAAACGCTGCAGAACCCCACTAATCCGCCCTAACATTTGATTCTGCAGGAGCTGACCCCGTAGCAGTTGTGCCTCCGTCGGTGTGGTGGATGGAAGCCCTGACTCTGCCTGCAGCCCTGCTCTCCTCATCCTGCGTCGCCTGCGCAGCGGTGGAGGCCCTGTGATGTGTCATGTGGCACTCCTGGTTGTTGCTGGTGCAGGCTCCGAGACCACTGTTGCAGCGGATGTTGCCATAGATGGGATGGTGTTGGTGGTGCAGGTGGGAGTGGTGGCTGCTCCTGTTGTCTCCTCATGGGGCTGGCTGACCAGTGGCACCTGTGGCTGGTGGTGGTGTCTTGTGGGAGACCTGTGGGACATTGGGAAAACACTGTCAGTGTCTACTATCTGTTGCACACTTCCTAGTAAACATTTGCCTATTAACTGCCTACTTGACTACATTGCCCATAATGCATCATGCTGGTATCTGCTACTCTGAAATGGAGCTATCTTGGTTGTGCATGCCCCTGTGTACATGGTGGGTGGGGGTATGGCATTGATGGGGGTACAGGCATATCACATGGTACTCACCAGTTGATGTTCTGGGCTCAGAGGTGTCCAGTTCTCCAAATCCAGTTACTGACTCCGGCTCCAGGGTCTCCTCCACCCTTTCCTCCAGGGGTGTGGGTGGTGGTATGGAAGATGGTCCCCTCCTGTGCCTCTCATCTCCCGGAGCCTTTCTGCCACCCTCTCCTTGGTCCGGGAGCAGAGGTCGTACCACCTCTTCTTTATTTCATCCACACTCCTGTGGCTGACCCCCAGGGAGTTTACCTTCTCCTGAATTTCCTGCCAAATTCGTTTTTTGGCAGAGTCTGGCACATTGAGGGCTGCCTTCCCAAAAAGCTCATCATGGTGCTGACAGCACTCCTCTGTGAGCACCTCCAGCTCCTTCTCTGCAAACTTCAGCTTTCTCTTTCTGGGAGTGTCAGCCATGGTTGCTGTTGCTCTGTTAGCTGTGCTGCAGTTAAAATGGGTGTGGTCTTCCCTCCTCCCAGGTGTATTTGTAAACTTCCTGGCTGTGATGTCATCATCATGTGCCAGGAAGTGTTTTCCAGAGTGTTCTGGAGTGGTTTCTGGAGTGTTCTGCAGCACCTGCATTCAATTTTCAGCACAGTCGCAATTTGCGACACCCACTTGCAAATTGCGAGTCCGTTTTTTGCGTGGTCGCAAAAAGCGACCTCGCAAACAGCGGACTCGCTATCTTCGGTGAGACTCCGGGTGCGAGTCGCAATTTGTCCCCGCAAATTCTACCTGCATTCCAGTTAGCGACACGCAAATTGTGAGTCGCTAATTTTTTTGTACCTACATCTGGCCCATGATCTCATGCTCCACAATTACAGCAGGAGGACTCTGGAGTAGGTGCATGCTACCACCTGCTCCCTGCACACATTGTCAGAGACAAAACAACCCATAATTAGTCCTCTACCTACTGTTAGTGTCACCAACTCCTCATGGAAGGCCTCTATTATCGCACTGACTTTCTCTCGCATGATGTCAGTTCTCTTTGTGGTGTAAGTTTGGATTTGCTGCTGCACATATTGTACCTGCTTTGTGTGAGGGAAGCTTGCACTGATATACCTCTGTTGTACCTGTACTATATTTCAGAGAACACTTATGCTTAGTGCATAGCAAGATTGTGATGGGCCCTAATGCAAACATAGACAATGGGTCCCCTGGTTAATGGATGTGTAGTAACACAGTGATAAGTGTGGGTGACTGGAAACTCAATGCCCTGAGTCTCCATTGCTGTTGCACCTGCTACATTAATGAGCTTGAGCTTCTGCCCATGCTGTACCTATTTGAGAAGCTTGTATTGCTCTTGTATGGGGTGTGCCTTATGTAGATTTGTAGAGCACACTATCACCCAGGAGGGTATCCTGGTGCTGAGCTGGTGTGAGTCTACCCATATCTAGGACCTAGTGGGACTGTTCTAAAAGTAAGGTGTTTAGCTTCTTGCAGGATTCTAGAAGTGCGGAGGAGGCTCATAAGTGTATTGGCAGGCCATTCCACACTTTAGGAGGGATGTAGGAGAAGGCTTGACTGCTGGATCTGTTTTTTCATATTCATAAGATGTGTGCAAGTAGGAGTGAAAGTGTTGGGGAGGTTTGTGAAAGCAGATGCAATTGTTGAGGTATGCTGGGACAATATTATGTAGTGCCTTAAAAGTGTGGGTTAGGAGTTTGTCTGTGCTCATTTGTGAATGGGAGCCAGTGGAGCTCCTTTAGGTTTGGTATGGTGTGAGTGCGGTGAGAGAGGTTGAGGGTGATTCTGGCAACTGAGTTCTAAATGGTCTGCAGCCTTCTGGTGAGCTTTTTGTTGATCCTAGAAGATAGACTGTTCCTGTAGTCAAACCTGCTTGTGACCAGGGCATGCATGACAGTTTCCATGTGCTGAATGGGACCATTTGAAAATATTCTTCTGCACCTTCAGGTTATGGAAGCATGAGGTGGTGACAGCATTGACTTGGGCAGTCATGTTGCCTTTGCTGTTGATGATGTTCCTGAGGTTCTTGGGGTGGGCGGTGATGGTGGCATGGGTGTTGGTACTAGCTCTGTTGGCCTCAGGAGGAGTTCCAAGTGACATGCTCTTCCTGACGATCACTATTTTGGTCTTGTTGGTTTTTAGCTTTAGACAGTTGGTCTTCATGCAGTGAGCAATTTCAGTCATGCAGGCATTGAACTTGATCCTGGTACCTTGTGTTTTGTCTGTGAGGAAGAGAATGAATCGTGTGACGTCGTATCATGAGGCCTATTCATGGACTCACTATAGTTATACCTCATTTCTTAGCACTCAAGAAATCACGATATCTTTGCTTTGCACTGTCATACATTGTACTTTTTTCTTTCCTGCCATTGTTTTGAAACACACTGTAATGTCACTTGTTGTACAGCCACTTGCCTGGGATTCTGTCTTTACTTTCTCCATCTGCTTAGTGGGCACAACAAGTGCCAGGTATTGTTTTCTGTTCGTCCAGCAATTGTTCCCAGACTCCTACAGACATAACACAGTAGATTTTCACTGTCAAGCTAATGTTATAAAGTAGGTCCTGTAGTGTTTATTTTTAGAGAAGAGTATTATAGCAGAGCTGACTTGCCTGTGGAACAGATGCACTGTGGGGCATGCAACCTGTGCAAACTGGGGTTACACCCCCGTATGAGGACTGCTTGACTAAGCCAACAAAAGTATAGAGTTCTCCTCTACCAGAGATCACAAATAATAATTACGGTCTTCCTGCACATAAAACTGCAGGGTAGGCTCACGCCACTAGATTTGAATTATGGTGGCTCTATTTGTGTTATACAGTTTTCTATGTGCTATTATGATTTTATATGTATTGCCAGTATTGTAAATGTATCTAATTTGCTTTATAATAGACTATGCTAACTGCAATAAATATATTGTGTACTTTCATTATGTCTTTTTTATTGTTGCTATGGATATGAATGACTGAGAAAATGTTTCCTGAGTGGGGGCTGGAGTGTCATGCCTTTTGGGTTACCACAATTACTTGCCAATTTGTAAGGTTAGGAGAGGAAGTAAGGCACTGTGAGCTAGTCAGGTATTTTGGTATGACAGTACTGATTTGGCAGAAGTGGTGCATCCCCTGCATTCTGACATTCTGTTGTCCCGAGGCACAGTTCTGAAAAAGCAGATTCCCTGCAACAGAGGAGGTTTTGGTCATTGATGTTGTGAGAGCAAGTGATGCTGTCTAGAGGGATCATGTAAGTGTTGAAAAGGGACGGACTCAGGGAGAATCCTTGCAGAATTCCACAGATGAGGTCACAGGCATCTGAGGTGCACAGTGCTAGACTGACTGACTGGATCCTTCCAGTCAGGACGTGGCAGATCCATCAGAGTGCATGTCCTTGGATTCCGATGTCATTTAGGCATTAGATAAGGATGGGGATGGGAGACTGTGTCAAATACTGTGGAGAGGTCCAGGGGGATGAGGGCCACCATGTCTTCTCGGACCAGAGTCATGTGGCTGTTATCTGTGGTGGCAAAAAGGGCAGTATATGTGATGTGATTGAGTCTCAAACCACACTTAGTAGTTGGTGGTCATTGAGGTATTCGATGAGGTGTGTATAAGGGAAGCATATGATTCTGACACTGCCTGTTCTCTACACTTTGAACACACTTTACACAAAATGTTTGCAGAGAGTGGTGGGGCATTTACCACTGAATGTCATGTTTGTCTGATATCTTCGAGTTTAGCCCTAAACAACAGTACTTGACTTCAAATATAGTTTATTATCCAACCTTTAATGTCAAACATTTTAGCAGGCTGAGTTTGCCTGGTCACACTGCATTTATGTGGTATTGCAATTGTAATGTTTAAATACCACTTCGCTAGACTAGAGGTTTTTTTCACATGACTGTGGTCTGACGTCCATCATGTTTTTCCTATCTTAATGTGTGTAGTTGACAGAGAACCTTGAAATCACAGGGGTGACATGAAGGTAATTAAAAGCAAGCCCCTTCTTTGGTTAGATATTCTCATAGTCCATCATAATTATCTATACAATCAATCAGTCTCAGCTGCTGTACTACAGGTGTGGAACTCTTCAAATACTGCTTATTTTTTGTCTTTCAAGAAAGTACTAAAATGGATCTTCATAGGTAGACGCTGTCATCATCTTTTTGTTGTTACAGTATCTCTGATGGTGATAGATTTTGGTGGGATAGAGGAGCTCTCTGCATATTTTCTTGTATTTTCAATTGTTTTATTAGAGAGACTGAATTTTGTATGCCTTACTTTTTTATTCTTGGTTCATCTTAAGCACATCAAATGGATTTTTATATTTTATGTGTGTGTGTTTTAAATTTTGAAGTGAAAGTCATTCTCTATATTTATTTATTCCCAAGTTGTTGATTCTGCCAGTGGATCATTTCGCTCAGGTGCCCTTCGAGTGAAATTTGTGCAGTCACGTCCATGCTTGCTTTCTCCAGGGCTCTAGCGTGTGGGTACATTCAAATTTGAAGATGATAAATGCCATGCTAGCTAGGAACTCTTAGGAAAAGTAAAAACATCAGTCGTCGGGACTATCTCATGATTAATGCCTGTAGGGATGACAAGAGGATGCAGATGGAATAGCAATACTGCTTGATATTGAATCACTTAGATTTAACCATTCTCTGTAGAACTCTAGTTCAGCTTTACACCGCTTTAGTTTAGAGCTACTTTCAGCTTTGTTTTAAGCAATTTCATAATTACGAAGGCACAAAGCAGCGAAACTATAGGGACACGAATACGATAGTTTGTTATTAGGTTTTCCTATTACAAGTAATGATTTTTTAATGAAGAGAAAGATTAGAGTAATAGACAACCCTAGCAAGTAAACTGATCATTATTACATTTCAAGACTAACAGCAAAAGAGTATGTAATGTACACCAAAATTAGATTTTCTGAAAGTCTGTTAAATATATTGAATGTGATAATTGTGAGGTGCAGATGTGTTTAACAGGTGTACATATGGCTTGTGATTATGCTCATACTAGTAGATGTGGTGTTTGCGAGGTCTAAATTATTAACTAAGGCAATGACATTTCTACCAGCCCGCACATATGAAAACCTTCATGTTTGGCACTGATTGCAAATAACATAATAAGTGCATAAATAAATATTGTAAAACCAAACATGCTGTAGCAAGAAAAAATGAGAAAGATGTCTAATTGTATTTAATTGTGAGGTTGTCAAATTGAAATTGATGGGCCATACCATTATACTTAATACAAACGTTGGCAGATAGCAAATCAAAAACTAATGAACGGGGTTAGCAGGAGTAGGGAGAGGGGTGGAGCTTGGCCGCTGACAAAGATGGGTGCTTAGTGCCGGAGCTCCAGAATGCCATGGACTACCGGGGACTCTGCCATCCAGGGGGCATCTGCCCAAACTCTGCTATGCTACTGCGATCCTACTTACTCAGGGCACTGCAGGACGGCCTCAATGGCAATCTCTGAGCCCAGAGGGGCCTCTGAGACGGCAGGCCTAGCTGTCGTGGCCTGTTAAATAACACTTCCAAGAAGGAAGCCAGCACAGAGACAACCTCTCAGGAGCAGGGGGCTCACCCCCGTCCTCCACACAGCGGTGCCTGTGTAATCCTCTTTCTACCCGGAGCCACTTTTGGTAACCCGACTATCAAGTGGCAGCTGTTCTACACTGAGGGGACCCTGCGACATAAACACCTGCATCAAGGAGCAACAGCCCGCCGCCATCTGGACCTGAGTGGGGCTCAGCGATAGTGTGGGCTCTTTCTAATTTCGCACCTTATAATACCTGCCGACTGGAGGGGAACCCACCCCTCCCATTCACAGCAGCTGTGGACCCAAGGCTCAAGTGGGGTGGGGCAGTTCTTTTCACAGTGCTGTGCCACAGACTCGAACCAATGGATGGAAAGATCGCAGATCTCACCTCAGAAATGAAATATATCAGGACAATCATTAGAGCCTTCCAAGGATGACTAGAAGATATGGAAACCTGCATCACCATGCCAGAATCACGTGTGGCAATCACTGAAGACCGGGATTCTGAAATAAGGCACCTCCACCACAAGGTTACTGATCTGGAAGGCAGGAGCCAGAGACATAACATCCGCTTCTTTGACTTTCCGGAGAAGGTGAGATAAGATGATATGGGGCACTTCCTGTGCATTGTTCTTCCATGCCTCATGGGGCTGTCTTTCACCCCACCCATTTAGATCCAACGTGCCAACTGCATCTGCAGATAGGTTGACAGTGGCAACCCTTGCCCACTAATAGCCTGTGTTCTGAGGAACTCCAAGGTCCAGCAAATTTTGGCTTAAGTCTGCAGCCATGGCTGCTAACATTGCAAAGCGCATAAGATACCCATGGCTGAGGATTTCTCTAGAGAGACTAATGATAAAAGGCAAGCTTTCCTGGCCCTTTGGCGAGCTCTATAAAAATAGGACATCAAACACAGTTTACTTGAACTGTCTCGAATGTGAATTACCATGCAAGTCCAGAGACTTCTTAGAACCAGAGGCACCAAGGCCCCAGGGGATGCCCTTGCTCCCAAAATTACTGGGCAGTCCAGGTGCCTGGGCAGGCTGAAGGAGAGGGATCTCCAACAGCACTTCCACAGCGGAATGGACAAAGCTACCCTTGCGGTGATGGAACTATGCAGGAGGCGGGTAGAGTCAGGTCCTGCGACCCACTGAAAACACCCAAGGCTCTAGAGCAAGCTGATGAGAGACACCGGGTGAACCCTCAACACATTGTGCTGCTGATCGAACAAGTAGCTCAGGTTGTTTCTGGTTTCTTTGTCACTGTTCTCTGTATCTATGTCTCTCAATTGTGAACGATCTCCGTTGGCAGCAGTATTTCATTGTTATGCAACAGCTTTGATTGCATTTTATGATGCTGCTTGTTTTTCCCATTGTCTCTATCATTGTATCATGCTGGGGCCGGCCAAGCAAACGCGCCCACTTCCCACTGGGGGCCCATTGACCATACTCTCTCCTCTGGCCGAACAGGCTGGCTACTTGATCTGCCCTGTAATCCCAGACTTGCCCCCCCTGCCATAGCAGTCCTTCAGGGCCCGCACCATCCTCCCCCTCTATGAGGCTGGGTATCTTCTCCCCTCTGGCCCTCTTTCCCAATTCCCTGCCTGGAAAACATTTGTCTAGTAGGCATCTCTGACTGAGAACCTCTGTGTCATGCCATCTCTGGCACACCAGACATGGATCCCGTCTTGCTCCCCCTCCTAAAGATATATTAGTTCCCCTCCCAATCCCCCTTCACTAGGAGAGGGGTACATGCACTGCCCACTGAAATATCTGATTTCCACACTTTCTCCCATCCACTCCTCACTTTCTGCTGATCCTGATCCGGGTGACTCTGTGCTATTACAGGCCTCACACACCTGCCCCTCCTCCCCGCCGTCACCCCCTCTTAGCCATGGCATAATCTCCCCTGACGATTTTATCCTGTCTAGAGCCTCACTCATTACATTATGCAGAAAAAAGTCCTAGTATTCTTGAACTGAAAGTATGGTAATATTGCCCTATTATAGGAAATCCACCTCTCAAGTACTGAGGCAGATACATTAAAGCGTGACTGGCACCACAGTCACTCTCCACGGATGTGCCTCTGCAGTGCAAATGTGGAGTTGCAATCCTTCTGCCTAAGTCACTCCCATGCACCATTTTCAAGACGTGGGCAGACACAGAGGTGATATACGTCTTTGCGGGTCGATCTTTGCCCACTTAGGGACTGAAGCAACTTTCCTCCTCCATCTAAACCGTCTCTTTAGGAAACTGGGCTCTACATTGGTCTTCCAGGGTGGACTGGAATTTGCTATAGATGCTGTACCTGACCAAACTAGTCCACTGGATAGGGCAACTGACGCTGACAGGGCAAACCTACAAGATGTTCAGGAGGACCATAGCCTCCTGGACATCTGGCTCCTTCTTTACTTGACTGATAAGTCCCATACGTATCGTTTGCTGGTCCATGGCATCCAGTCTTGGATGGACTACTTCCTTCTCTCGCAACCCCTTATGCGATGGTGTTAGACACCCATAACTTGGACAGCTTGCTATCTGATCATTCTTTGATCAGCCTTCTGTTAAACATAGGGCTAAAACAACCAATTCAGAAGGCTTGGAGGTTCAACACCTTCTACTATAAGTTGCCCAAAAGGAAAGTCACCTCCGGTCCCATCTTACCACCTGCCTCGCTGACAACAAGGGCTCTTTAACATCATGCTTTACATATGCTTTGGACGGCAGAAAGGGCCACCATCAGAGGACAGCTCATGCAGGATGCAGCCCTTCATAACAGGCAAAGGACGGTGCAACAGGCCTCCCTAGAATCAACAATCTGTAACCTGACTTGTGTGTATTTCTCATGTCCCACCGACTCCGTCAACTGGAGAAGGTGAAAATGGACCTTAACGGTCTGTTCATCTCTAAGGCAGAATATTTGCTCCACAAACTCAGATACCATCATTATGAATGGGGAAAGAAAGCCAGCAGGCTGCTGGCAGAGCAGCTCTTGCAACATGAGCCGGCCTTCACCATTCCAGCTATTAAAGATGGAACCAGACGTATTGGCATACACCCCCAAGCGATAGTGAATACCATTGCGGAATACTATAGATGCCCTCTTCTCCGGAGGTTATCAGTGATGAGGCCTATATTCACTGATTTCTTAGTTTTGACCGTCTCCCCCAGTTAAATGACGAGGAGCAAGCCCTACTCTCTGGAGCCATCACCAGGGAGGAGATTGCTTAGGCAATCTCTGTCACTCCTGACAGCAATGCTCCAGCGGAAGATAGTTTCCTTGAGAAATTCTATAACTGGACCTTAACTGATGTGGTGGTGTCCCTTGCTGAGGTGCACAAGGAGGCAGAGGAGATGGATGGTTTGTGACCATTCTCCAACAAGGCCCTCATCACAGTGCTCCCCCAGCTGGGTAAGGACCCACTGTCTTGTGACAGCTACTGCATCATATTGCCTTTAAAATGGCGATGTCAAGACATTGGCCAGCTTTTCGGCAACCACGTTCAAGAAAGTCATATCTACAATCATGTACTCCACACTGGTTGGATTTGTCCAAGGCCGGACTTCTCGGAATCATCTTAGGACCCTGACTCCTGTCCTTTGGGTGACTAAGGAAACACTGGATGAAGCACTAGTCCTGTCTCTTGACGTGGAGAAGGCATTCAACCACACAGAGTGAAGTTACCTCTATGCAGTCCTTCACTGGTTCGGTCTGGTAGATGATTTCATATCACAAGTCAAATGGCTTTATGACATCCCCTTGGCGTAAGTGAATTACGGGGGCTTCTTGTTTGATCCCCTCCCAATCCTAAGTGTTGAGACAGGGATGCCCACTCTCCCACTCCTCTTCTTCTTAGCCCTAGAACCATTAGTAGGGGCCATATGTCAATCTCCAGAGATTGTGGGCATCTCCACTCCTGGAGCTCCTTCTTCCATCCTCCTTTATGCAGATGATATTTTGCTGACTCTCGAAGACCTTCCTAGATCTCTCCCATCTCTTCTGACCCTCATAGACAGATTGCACAGATAGTAGGATGCAGAAGCAACTGGGGAAGAGTGAGGCACAACCCCTCTCTCTATCCACAATGGCTGCCCTCATTTAGGGCTACCCATTCTTCAGGATGCCAGCCCATTTCCAATACCTTGGGGTATATGTTAGCAAAGAACTTGACCACACGACGAAGGACAATATCAAGCCCCTGATGGCATTGACACTGGTAGACTTTGTCAAATGGACACATCTTAATCTTTCACTCTGGGGTTGGGCACAGGTAATTAAGATGGTTACTCTTCCAAGGTTCACATATGTCTTGGGCATGCTACCACTCCAGATAACCCTTCTTAGCTCCATAGACAGGCTCATCAAGGGCGTCATGTCCTCCTCTTGATTGATCCCTGCTTTCACAAAATGGCCCCAATGTGCAAGAACACCAGCATCCGTATTGGAGAAGATGCACCCGAGTTGGCCTATATGGCAAAGAGTAGGAATCAAAACCCTCTCCCAGATCCTAGGGAATGGATCTAATAATTTTTTCATAGCCCTGTGAGATGAATTCCATCTACCCATCCATCAGCACTGACAATACCTGCAACTTCACCACTGCCTCTATTTCTACCTATTTGCGAGTGTGAGGCCAATATCGCGGAGTGATGTCGGCTCTGTAGAACCTTGTGGTATGACATAAATTGTGCATACCTCAGTAAGACTAACTATGTACGCTATGGCAAACATGCCTGCAGGTAGAGTATGAGGAAGAGTACTGGGCATAGGTCCTGGATAGCCTACAACGTGGTATGCGGGAGTCCAGGGTGAAACTTGCCTCTGCAAAATAATGCAGATTGGTAATGGATGCCCTCAAAATTAACCTTCCAGAATGCGACATGTCGCATGTCCTGTATGACTGCCTGAAACGGCCACGATAGGCTGAGCGCTGTCCTTTACCTTCCTATTACCTCACCAAACCGTGCTCTTTCATGACTTTGTAGACACTCCTCCAATTTCAAACCATGAATGCAGTTTCTTTGCCAAGCCATTAACTGTGGCCAAACTATGCATACTATGACACTGGTGCTTAGTACATGTGCCCACATATGCGGAATGGCTTACAGAAATGTTTAAAGTAGTATCCTATGGGATACTCATTTACACACTGGCCGATAAAGTTGATGCCTGTTGACAGGTGTGGGTCCCGTTCCTGATTGCAGTCCCCTGACTGGGACTAAGACAAACATGGGTACCCTGGATTGGACCTGGCATAGCTTTACCAATAGAGCAGTCATCACCACACTATGCACCTCTGAAAGGCCACCAGGGCCTTCTTTATCAAAGTTCTCATGGCTGCACTTTCACCCCCCACCTCCCTTCAAAGGCCACCATAGGTCACCTCCACTAGGATGACATCCCTAGCTCACTGATCACCTTGCACCTTGGATAGCCTTCTATCTCCCCCTTCATGGAGGGAGGGTCCCCATGAGATGCCCTATGCCTTCCCAGGACTCTCGCCCTCCATCTTTTCCTCCTTCTTCCACCAATATCCTTGCCGTGAAGGGTTTGCTGATCAACTCCCCCCAACTGTCCAGTTGCCCTTTTCTTCTTTTTTCTTTTCCCTACCCCTGCCCCCCACTCCCTTCCCCAACCATTGCCTTCTTCTTTTTAGAATCTGCTTGTCAGTTCGAATGCTGGAGTACTGACCTGATTACTCTCCTGCTACTGCTGTGCAATACCCCAAAGCAATGGTCAGTTGAGTCTAATACAGCATATTTTTTTTTTTAAATCAAAATAAAGGCTACAAAAGAAAGACCTAATCAGCGACCAAATAGCCAGATGCCATTGTCCACGCAACATGCTCACAGAGATTGAAATAAATACAGTCCAACCCCAAGAATTGTGGTATAATGTCACACATTCAAACGCACGCTCATATATTATCAGAACAAATCCTATCAACACACTGCCTTATTAGGTACTGCTTAATCTTCAGGGACACTAATGGTCACAAGGGCACCATAGGCAAGAGTGAACTGGAGATAACAAAATACGGCCCAAATTTAAGAGGGCCTAGCTCCACCTATCGCCACATTAGCATCATTATTTTTGACATTATTGTCTCTATAGTGTGGCAAAAACGCCGTACCATATTTACAAAATGGTGCAATGCAATTTTTGACTATGTAGTATGATCTACTATTCCAAACCAGTCTGTGCAACAGTAGGGAGGCTGTTGGACTTAAAATCCAATACTAGTTCAACAACATGTTCTCTAAAGCAAGTCGTTTTAATCACTTGCATGGTAAAGGAACACGTGGTAACGATGCGTTCGTTGTATTACCCAGGTTGGAAAGGCACTGTGTGGTTCTGGCTACGTGGTAAAGGCTGTTTTCCACACAAACTATAGTGTGTTGGTAAAGGCCTATAGTTCACCAGACCGACACTCAGAGCCTCTGAATAGTGGGTGAATCATACATGAGCTTCCGTTAACACTGTGGAACTGTAGCACGTTTCTTCAAAAGGCAGACTAAGGAGGGCTCTTACTACTTCAAACCACTCTTCACATGATCAAACATTGTACAAGAAAAATTCAAAAACCCAGGGCCTGATTTAAGAAAAGTGGTGCTCTACCCATTGCAACACCACTAGTGCCCCCCTATTTCCACCATGTTTGCGCCGTATCTAAGATATGGTGCACCATGGCGGTAGTTAGGGAACTAGCGTCAATATTTTTTAGCCTTGTTTGGAGCTTTTTTTTACACTAATCCTGCAAAGCCCATTGAGGTCCATTGTAAACAATGGTGTTCCCCCTTGTAATGCCTGCTCTGAGCAGGCGTTAAAAGCGACAAAAAATGACATAAAGAAATCACTTAGATTTCTTTGTGCCAGTTTCTAAACCCCCCTAATGGGGGAACGGCCCCTTGGCATACGTTATGCCTGGTGCAGACAAATTATTTATCTTACACTTACAACCCAATTTGAGGCAATATAATTACATACCAATGCTATATCTCTAGCAATCCTAAAATGGTAAACACCTATGCATTATGCATAAGATGAAATATTGCCAACCTGGTTAAACCACTCATCGGATCGAACCCTGGCAGAAAGAAGAATACCTTAATCCCAATGCCTTCATAAACCCCCCATACTAGTTTCAAATCACTGCTTCTTAAGTAAAATCAGTAACAAAACGCAGTCTCATCGTAGCTTTAGTTTTATGTTTCCAACAATGATCCCTTTAAATCCTTCAAGTGTGTTTGGTGCCCCAAAAGCAGCACGGAAACTGTAACTCTCTACAAACAATGGATGAGAGTGATGTATGTCTGCTAGTGGTGCTTGAACGGTAAGCAACATTAGGCATTATTGATCAGGATACCCTTCTCTCCATTCGCTCTACCAGGATGGACAAATGAAGGCAGCTTGGTGCACATCTTTTTTCATGTCAAGATCCCAGCTTGTTAAATTGCACTCATTCCAATCACCTGCCTGCCCTATGAAATACAGATTAACACGAGGATACATCCTTATTTGGGGAGTTGTCACACTCCAAACAACTCCCACTGAAGCTATGCCCCTGGCTGAGCTATTTGTCCTGTCTCACCTAGACAGTAAAAATGTCCCACTAGATGGCCCCCAAATCAGCATTACCTCTTTTTGTTACAATTTCAAATCTTACTCACATAAAGGTCTCAGCTCTGTGGGTTGGGAGTCATTCTCATCCAGGTGGAACTGTGAACAACTGGCTGGATGTCTATTTCTGACTCTGCAAAAATGTGAACTCTTTGAGCTGGTAATAACAGCATATTCTTGATTCAGAGACCCTAAGTGTCATTAGGGTTCAGAATTGTGGTGATAAGAAATAGCAGTCTTAGACACAATTGTTGGACTTGACTCTCTCTGCAGCATCATCCCCAAACATTTTGCCTTCAACCTCCTGTTTTCTGAACCCAATTTTGTTAGCTTTTAGGACTGTGCACACTTTACGACCACTAACCAGTGCTTAAGTGTTTGAGCCCTCTCCTTCAAACATGGTAGAAATGACATACACCCAATTGACCTATTTAATTTACTTTTATGTTCCTAGTAAAGAAGTACTACATGTACCCCGGGCCTGTAAATTAAATGCTACTGGTGGGCCTGCAGCAGATATTGTGCCAGCCACTTAAGGAGCCATGCATAACTTGTCTCAGGCCAGCCACTGCAGCCCGTTTATGCAATTTTAAACTGCCATTTTAACCTGGCAAACTTTTGCCAGGCCAAATCCTTCCTTTTTATACATACATCACCCCTAGGGAAAGCCCTAAATGACCCGTAAGGCAAGGTGCATTCTAGTTAAAAAGATGGACATGTAGTTTTAAGTTTTACATGCACTGGTAGTAAAAAAAACACCTAAGTGTGTTGTTTACTACCTGGAGGCCTGACTCTCCTATGATATAACATTGGGTTACATTATTACGTTTAATAATTGATAGCTTTTTTGTGGGAGCAGGTAGGAATGTCATGTTTGATTTCTGAGGAACTGTAAGTTAAAGCCCTTTATAATCGTAAAGTCTGATTTTAATTTATAATTCTGAAAATTCCAGTTTTAGAAGGTTGGCATTTTCTAATCCAAACCATTTGGTGCCTGAAACGTGTTCCTTGGTCACAATAAACTGGGATGAGGGCAGGGAGGCAGGAAACTCCAAACAGCTCTGTAGGACAAAACTCCAGAAGCCTCTCACACTTCAATGTGGGAGCCAAGTATAAATAGGGTACTCTTGGACCTCTCTTCAGTGAGCTCCTGGACCTGTGGATAGTATGGAAGAAGCTTGAGACCTGCCATGCTTTCTGAGAAGGTAGACTGGACTTGCACCATTCACCCCAGGCTGTAGTGACTCCAAAGATCAGCTGACGTACCTCCTGTTCTGAGCTACATGGACATACTACGCTCTAGAGTCCTCTCTACAGCTGTGCTGCTGACCCGCTGCAACTGCCTGGACCTGCATCTCGACCTGCCTAGCCCTGCTGGCTTCTGCTGTAGTGCATTTCTAATGCCCAAGAGTTGCCTCCCAGGTCCTGGACCCTTGGTGTGGCATAAGTTGAACTATCCTCAATGAAAATGAGAAATCCAGAAGTTTTGGCCTCTTCACAACCTTTGACAGGCCGGTTTATGTCAACATCTTGCCTAACCCCAATGCGAAGCTCCAATGAATCCGATTTCACGGTACAGTGACCATCAGCTACGACTGGCAACGAGAGATCTGCACTTTGCAATGCAGTACCAATAGCCCATGGTGACTGCCAATGTAAATCTCCATCAACAACCATCCATGACGTCTGACAGGATATTTGTGCTACAGTGATAACTGTCCACGATGTCTGGCCTTCTCTTCATACTACAGCATCAACCATATGCAATACTCTACCTGCTCCTGACGGTCTCCTCCACCGTGAACGAGCCTCTTCATGCTGGACTTTAGAAGGTAATTTTTTCCAACTGGACTGAAGTCAGCCTGAAATTCTGCCTTTCACTTGTTCTTGCACAACCAGATAATCATGAGTGTTCTTTGTGTTTTTAGGGGCTATACTTATCTTAAATATTCTATATTGCATATCTCTGGTTCTACTGATTATATTTTTGTCATTTGTATCAAATAATTTATTAAACTTGACTCTATCTTTCCAAATTGGTGTGGGATTCTTCTTGTGTTGTATTTTCACCTTATTACTGTTTGTGTGCTGCATAAATACTTTACATATTGCCTCTAAGTTTAGCCTCACTGTTTCTGTGCCAAGCTACCAGAGAGTTAAGCACAGGTTAATTTAGTAACTGTTGTGGTTCACCCTGAGAAGAATTCTGGCTGTTGCTTGAGAACGGCTCATGCACCCCTCAGCCAACAATCCAGTTGCTCACAACAATGATGTAATGTGTATTGTATCTACAAATAGGCAATACCCACCCCTGAAACCTAAAACTTCCCATAACTCCCTTTACCACTACTCAACCCTACACCCTTAAAACTAACTTTACCCCCTTTACCACTATACACTCCTAATCCTTAAAATGACCTACACTACCCAATCCTAGACCCTAAATTTACCCTTCCCTTTCTTTATCACTACCCACCCCTAAACCCTAGAATTACCATTATTTCCCTATACCACACCCTACCCCTAAACCCCCAAATTACCCTTTCCTCCCTTTACCACTATGCAACAATAATTCCTCACTTTACCACTGCCCACCCCTTAACTCTAAAAATTACCATTACCTTCCTTTACCACTACACTCCCATAAAACCTAATATAATATAATACTTACCTTACCTATACTTACTATGCATGCTAAAGACATGCGTGGTAAATACATATGTGGAAAACATTGGGACAGATTTAACGGCCCCTAACGCCTCCTTGCACCACATAAGCATAATTTGGTTTATGCTAATGTGGCCCAAAAGGCCACAATCGCTGCGCAAAATTAGCAAAGTGGCGCAATTCATGCATTGAGCCATTTTGTAACTCTTTGCGATACATTATGCCTGCGCCAGGCATAATGTATTGAAAGGGGGTGTTTCTTTGCGTAATTTATTTGGCACTTTTAATGCTTGATCAGAGCAGGCGTTAAAAGGAGGCTCCCATTGGTTTCAATGGTCCTCTGGGTGCTTTGCATGATTAGCGTCAGAATTTTTGACGCTAATCCTGAAAAGCGCCGAACTAGCGTCAAAAAGTCTGACACTAGTTCCCTAACTACCGCCATGGTGCTCCGTATATTAAATATGGCGCACATATGGTGGCGTTAGGGGGGCACTAAGGCACGCAAGAAAAGTGGTGCTGCACTAGGTGCAGCTTTTCACAAATCTGCCCCATTGTATGGTAAAGGATTTTTCTCATGTAGAGTTGATGCCTGGTTTTGCCTACCAATAGAAGAGTGTCCCGTCTGCAGTTTTTTTTTTTTTTCACTGACGTTGTTTGGGCTTGTGTTTGTGGTTAGATCTGAATTTGAGTTATGCAAATGTTAGACAGTTTTGTAAATATTTTGGCCAAGAGTGCAAAAGAGATGCAAAGATTATCATGGATAATTCCCCATGTTGTTTGCAGACTGCTCTATTATCTGAATAATATCAGAAATAACGTGTTTTCTGACATTTAATGCTAGTGCTGTCATTTATTGTACACAGTGGGCCTCCATGCAACACATTATGGTTACATTTAACGTTTTACGTGAAGCTGAACAGAAACACACCTAAACCCCAGCTAATGACACCATCTGCCCTGATAATCTCACTGCTACAGTTGTTTCTAGGTCCCCTAACACTCTTCTGAAGCACGGAAACAGAAATACAAAACCTCGCGAGGCAGCGGAGGAACTGTTGAGTATTATTCTTGACGGGGCTAGCTTGAAGGTCATGAGTGTCAGGTGGTCTTTTGATCAAATGTCAAATTATTGGATTCAACAGTGAATGTTGATTTATAATATAAAGGGATATTTAGGTAAGTAATGGTAGGCCAACGCAATCGATCGTTCAAGAAAACTACGAATATTCCAGAGAAACGTGAATAGACTGAAGATTCCCATTAGAATCAATGCGAAGACAACCTGCGCACGGTCAGCTTATCACATCGTCCATGCCAAGAATGTGGAACACCCTCCGATAATTGCTGTCTGTATATTTATGTGCGTTTGCTTTTCGGTGAAGTGCTTTTCTGGTTCCTTTTGAGCACTACCAGTACTGTCACCTTTCAAAACCTGCCTGGAGATCTGCTTACTCGCGCAGGCTAATTTACATTGCTATAGTGCTGGAAGAAATCAACAACGTTTTAAGACAGCACAAAAAGTGCAACACAATAGTTCAAACGTGGAAACATGATTGTAAAAAATTGTTGCCGCGATGTTACCATTATTAAAGCCCACATATTTCAGTGAAGGACCCGCACCCTCCACCACACACCATGAGTGGTTCAACCTCAATGTTTATGCTTTAGCTTGATTTGAGGCTTTAAATGGTATAATTGAGAAGAATTTTACAAAAAATTGACGTATGTTGAGCTGTTTTGTGCTACATAGGCCCTCATTAGGAGTGCCATGTTGGGAAGGCGATTGTTAATGCAACATTTAAAATCCGATACCACTGGGGATTGGCATGTAAAAGATGCTACAAATGTCATCTATTACAAGTTGTGCTCCTCACAATGAGGCATAACACAGGGAACTAGTATTTCACAATTCCACCTTTGCCTTTTATGTGGGCCTTTTCGCCTGATAAAGTTCGGCAGATTTGACCTGCCACAATTTAACAGCGGAAAACTGCTATAATTGTCACACAACTCTAATTCTGATCCTTCTGCAAACACGTGTTTGCACAGGGATTAGAATTTAGTCCTGCATGTGTAATTATGGCCACAGTCTCACAATCTTGTTTTGAAAGGATGTGGGCAGGTACAGCCTTTCCTCAGACAGCACCCCCGAGCGGAAATAAATGTGACGCAGTTCCTGATCCTCCTCCTACGCTCTTTCCCCCATCCACTATACTCCCATTGGTTATCTTTGTGGGGGTCCCTTTTGTGCTCAATGGTTGTAATGGATGGCTACCTCAGACCAATAAACAGCTTATTAACACACATTTGCCACTTGATCCTTAGTCACCGCAAAACTGGGGGGTGAGAGTCCATGAGATGGGACAAGGGAGAATGAAGGGGTGAGTAAGAGAAAGGAAATTGGAGTAAGGGGAGATCCTCCTATCTGGATGTAATGAACTGAACGGTGACCTGGTATGTAATCAATATTTAAGGCAGCTCGGGTACATGTGTTCCACGCCAATCAGAGCACACCCATGCCAAAAGCTGGCCTCGGACGATGCTATATTTTGTGATAAACAAACACTGCAAGGCAAATGTGACACACTTAGGTCAACAATGGGATATTTTCCTCATTTATGAAGACTAAACTGCTCTAGGAATCAATTACAAAATTGGAAGTTATGGCCTCATGCTTCATCATCGGCCATCCCTGCATCCTAGACGTTTTTTCTAGTAGCTTGCCTGCTCATCTATGTGACTATAGGGAGCAAATATGGATGAATGGGAGTTGGGATCCAGCATTATAAGAGCTAAAATTCTTTGTAACCTTCAGTCAGGAACTGCCTCTATTCTGTTCTGAATGAAATAAGATGGTTAAAAGCTACAATGATGTCTAGGAGTTATCATTTTTCCTGCATCTATGGGTTGACATGTTTCAGCAATTGGACCCATATGAGGTCTATGGCTTTAATCAGGATCAGATCCCTTATTCCCTAAATTAGTAGTATAGACTAATTATACATACAGCAGACATAGAGACACACACAATACCCTGTAGTATATGTTTCCATTTTCCTGCTAAATGGAAGAACGTTTTGTCAGCATGCATTTAGGAGGTCCTGTAATAATATATAGAGAAAAAGGACACATTTCTTTAATCGACAAAGACAAACCATAGAAACATTTTTAGGTGGCTGTTGTAGGAGGCTGGCTGTCTATATAGTGTACAAAAATGATGTGCACTGTGCAGAAAGTCCAAGCAACCCTACCTTGGTTTACAGAGGTAAAAACCAGACCCTGCTTGGTCGAGCAGTTAGGCCATTCTTGGAGAAGCGCTAACCATTTGTTGAACTCATAGTATCAATAAACGTAGACACACACTCAAAAGAATAACTTGAGACCAATTAAAAAAAAAAAACTTTTTTGAGACTGGGAAGTACTTTTTGAGTTATGATTTTTGAAAGTTTAGAAAATGCCTTGTTCTGTGCATCTGAAAGTCCTTGGAGATGGTGCAGGACCACTGCGTGGGACCACAGGGAAAAGCACTGCATAGATGGACTTCAATGTGAGTCCGGTGGTCCCCTTGAAGTGTAGATGTCACAAGGCTTGGGGGACCCCTAGAGCACAGCTGGTTCTCTGGAGGCCATGTGCAGAGCAGATAGGTGAGCCAAGAGCTGTGTGCAAAGGTGTCCTTGGAACCAGGAGGCAGGTCACTTTGAAGGTGGATTGCAGGTCAACAGGCCCCTACATAGGGTGGTTCTTACATGTTCTGAAGTTCCTTGACTGGAGATTGCTTCCGGCCCTCGGAGAGTCTGAAGTGGACTTTTCTTCTGGGTGTCTGACATTGAGGGTTCAGTACCCCTGGCTATTGCACGGTTCAGCCACTGAAGGTTGCAGAGCCACCAACCTTGGCACACTTGCAGGTTTGTCCTCTGGGTCCTTCATGTGGAATTTGGTCTGGCTGCTGAGTCCAGTTCCTTGGTCAGTGTCTGGTCAGTGAACTGGACTTCACTGTCCATGCTTTTTAGTTGCAGGGAGTGATACCTTCATTCTGAAGGGGGGTCATTGGCAATTTTCAAAAGGATAGAGGTCCTCTGGTGTTTTGTAGAGTCTGTCTGTTGCCCAGTCAACCCCTCAGAAGAGATTGTCAAGTTCTGGGTGCAGCAGGCAGGGTTTGGCGCTTTTTTCTTTGTGCAGCAGGACTTCTGTTCTTGGGTCTTCTTTGTTACTGGCCTTCTAGTGTCCTTGGAAACTGAGTTGCAGGTCTAGGGGTGCCACTAAATACTGCATCTAGTGGGCATTTAGGGGGAGTTCCTAGCAGAGACCAGTGGGTCACCTACCTGAGGGCGGATACACCCACTAAAAGGCCACTTCCTGTGGGTAGAGGTCACTTCCCTATCCCTGATTGGCTTTTTTCCTACCATGCAAGATGGAGGAAAATAAAGTGGAAGGTTTACCTCACATGCAACACCTTAGAAGTGGGGCAGGCTGGGGGTGGCCACTCCTCCTGTCCTTTGTGCAATTTCCCACCACTGTTCCTGCCAAAAGTGGGGGTTTGCAATGGGAGCAGCCATCTGCTGCTAGCAAGAGAGCTGGGATTCGAGTTTCAAGGGTGGCAAGCCCTTTGGTGCTTGCAGACAGGACAGTGCACATTCTGAGGGAGGAGGTGCAACACCTCTGCCCAGGAAGGGCTTTGTTTTCTGAACCCAGAGAGCAAAGACTCTCACCCCAGGGTTACAGAATGTTATCTGATGGTGGGAGGCTGGTTGTGACAATCCAGCAACCATGCTAGGGTTAGTTAGTTTTTGCAAGGGTCACCTTTACGGTGGCCCCTGGTTAACCTTTGTAATAAATCCAATACTTGTACCATTTTGGATTTATTGTTATGAATTGTTTGATACCTAACGACCCAGGGTTCAGAATGGCCTCATGTAGCTGATAAACTCGTACTGACCAGCGTCAAGCAAATGCATTTAAAATGGCTGCTCTGTTCACTTACTATGTCCCAGCTTTGGCAAGGACACAGTAGGGGCATATTGTACATGCATCTCTACCCAAACATGCAGTATAGTGCACCCTGCCTTAGGCCTGAAAGGCCTGCCAGAGGAGTTACTTACCTAAATTGCATGCAGTGTGGAATGGACAGGTCACACAGGTTAGGTGACATGTCCGTTTTGCATTTTAGGATTGCACCAGGACAAAGCCTGCAACAGCAGTGCTGGGTGCACTTGGATGCATGGTCCCTAAGGGTGAAACAATCTGTGTTGCTGCCCTCAGGGGCTTACCCTTAGTACCCCCCACACTTGGTGCCTAAGTACTACTTACTTGGGACTTATAGTGGCATCTATAGGTGTTTCCAATTGTGCCAATGCATCAAAACAGTTTTGGGAAAGAGATCTAGCCCAGGGAACCTGATTAGCTGCGGCCCTGGGCACTAACAACTTTGAAACCACTTTGAATACCAGGCACAAAGTGGGGGAAAACCATGTAAAAAGAAACACTTTCCTACAGCTGTGCCTCCAAAAATCAGGTGAATTCCAGCTAAAAGCAGAGGATCATGCCGCACACATGGATTTTCATCCATCAACCTGAATTTTGCATTGAATCAAGACTGCCTAAATAGTCTCACCATAGAATCCCCACCAACATGGGCTGGACTATGGAAGTATCTAACCAGAGGAGGTGACAGACTATTTGGCAACACTGGTCGTCCATCCATTGAAACCCAAATGTCATCATTTCTTTTAACACAACCTGCTCTGACCCAACTCTGCTGTTCTTCCTCAGACACTTCCACTTGAAGCCTTTTTACTTCATCCCAGGTACTGTTGTCAACAAGAGGTTAAAGGTAGTCTCATCCATTCCCTCAGTTGTAAATGCACCATTAAATGTACAGACATTGTAAGCACAGTATTTGGCAACCTCATCTGTGTATCCATTGTCCAAAGTCACATGATCATCTCCAGAATGATGTGCAGGGCACTTAATCACTGTGACCTGTTCAGACAATTGTAATTTGTCAGCCAGTTCCTTACTTCTTTGCCTTTCTGGATCAGAGATCTAGAGGAATCATAAAGCCCATCTGAGACCACAGTTGTCCAAAGTCATGGAAAACACCAAAGCCGTACTTACTATCAGTAAAAATTGTCACTTTCAATTGATCAGAGACACAACATGCTCTAGTAGGAGCAATCAGTTCAGCAACTTGAGCTGAGAATATTCCTGCTCTCAGACTTCCTCCATCATCTCTCAGACATGAACCATCAACATAAAGGACATAATCAGATTCAGGCAATGGTCCATCGCAGATGGTCTCGATGTGGTACATAGATCTGTAAGATTTAGACAATCGTTGTTCTATTCACAATCTTAAACATTTTCCTTATTTAGTATTTGCAACATAGTAGCAGGATTCAGACTTCCAGAGCGTTTAATCGTCACATTCTTGGAAGCTAACACATTCTGCTTGCACTTAGTAAGTGGGCTGCTGGTAAGATATTGTTTTCTGATTCTAGTTAGCAAAAGCCCAACTGAATGGGGCATGTATACAGTTAATGGGTCATCCATAACAATATTCTCCCACTTCTCAATGCTTGTACTAACTGCTGATACAGACTTTAAGCAGCCAGGTAAAGTAGAAGCAACAGGACCTAATGTTGCTGAAAAATATGCCTCTGGTCTCTTAGCATTTCCATGCATTTGAGTCAGCACTGCGAGAGCACAGTCCTCAGTCTCACTGCAGAAAAGTGCAAAAGATTTAATGTAATCGAGCATCCCTAGAGCTGGGGTACAACAGAGACATTCTCTCAGCTCTAGAAACAGGACGAGGCAATCATTATCATGTGGTACTGGATCATTCTTGTGTGTCTGCCTCTCTATAGGCTTTGCCACAAGGAAAGAGTTAGGTATCCACTATCTAAAGTAGCCCCCATTCCCAAAAAAATCATGACCTCTCTGTGTAGTTGGCGGACTCATTTTCAGTATGGCTGAGATTCTCTCTTGTGACACTTTTCTCACTCCTTTTTCAGTGTGATGTCCAAGGTATTGGACTTCTTTCTGACAGTATTGTAACTTTTCTGAGGACACTTTGAGGGTCATTACGACCCTGGCAGTCCTAAGACCGCAGCCTATGTGGTGATCTGATCGCCACATTAAGACAGTGGCGGTAGCGCCACGGCTGGACTGCCAGCGCTACCAGATTACAAGTCCATTCTCCACCACTAATTACATGACGGCTGGCAGAGACAGGGTGAAGGGGGCCCCAGGAGGGCCCCTGCACTGCCTATGCACTTGGCATGGGCAGTGCAGGCCCCCCCCAGCCAGCCCCATAACAGTGAACATTGCTATGGGTGCTCTATTATGAGTCGTAGACAATGCTGTAGGGTATTTCTCGATAGGTTAGCAGGCGGAAACACCGGTTTCGGCCACTGACCCAGCGGGAAACTCTCAATGGGGCCCACAGGAAGGCAGCCGCACTGGTAGCAGCCTGCCTGTCGGAACTTCAGCGGACAGGCTTTTCCGTCCGCCGAAGTCATAATGACCCCCTTTATGTCCATTCTCAGCTAGGTGGTTCAGTAATGCAGAGGTATCCTGTTTGGAAGCTTCTTGAGCATTTAATGCTACCATCAGGTCGTCGATATACTGGATCAGGACTGAATTACAAGGCATGACTAAAGATTTCAGATTTTTCTTTAGAATCTGATTAGAGATCGATGGCAATTCAGTATACCCTTGTGGGACACAACACCACATTAAGACCCTATTTACGAGCCGGAATGCAAAAAGAAACTGACTGTCCTCATGCAACGAAAAGAAGACCTGGAGCAAATCAATCACAGTGAACCACTCAGACTCACACGGAATCAGAAAGAATATCACATCTGGATTTGGTACCACAGGGCAACAAGGAACAACGAGGTTATTTATTTTTCTAAGATCTTGTACAATTCTGTATTTCCCACTTGGTTTCTGAAGATCCATTATAGGAGAGTTACACAGACTTCCTATTATCTCCTTCAGAATTACCTGCTGTATCCTGGATGTGATCACAGGAGTTAGTCCAGCAATTGTTTCTGTTGTCAAGTTATGTTGTGGCGTTCTTGGGAATTTAACATTAGGTTTAGCAGTGATTCAGACAGGTTCTACACCTTTGATCGGTCCAATGTCTTGTCATGCAAAATCCCACACTTCATGTTTGACAGTCTCTCTCAAGTCTAGGGGCAAATCATCCACTGTTAGCAATACCAGTAACATGCAACATGATTCATGTTCCATTAATTTAAAGGCAGCATTCTCATCTTGGGTTCACATTTGTATTTCATCTGGAGTGCAGAAGATAACAAAGTTCATCTTGGAGAGCAAATCCCTTTCCATGAGATCCACTGGACTGCAATCACATACTATGAACTTGTGTTTATCCTCAAAAGATCGTATTTTCACTGACACTGGAGCAGTTCCTTGGGCTTACATTTTTTTATTCCCTACACCAACAACTTGGATCATTTTTCCAGAGAGGGATAGTTTTGGGACTTCTACTGTTCTCAGAGTAGAACAGGTAGCACCAGTATTAACCAAAAATGACACGGGACGGCCATCCACTTCACTATCTATGAATGATCCGCTCTTATCTACTTCTAAGGCTGCGCCAAGTACGCAGTCTTCCTCCCCTCTCAGGCACCCTCAGGCTGACTGATCAAAGCCACTTCTCTCAAATGAATCAAACACAGGAAACTGTTGAAACATATTATTATCTTGTGTCTGATTCCGTTTAATTCTCAAACCCTGATTCATCCTTTGTCAAGGTTCAACAGCATTTTGCTGTGGTATCGGAGGTTGAGGAATTTGCATTATTGGTGCTTGAGGTACATTAAAATGTTGACTTCTGGGTCTTTGCACACACTGCACCTGGTTAGAATTATTATTCTGAGAAGGTGCAAATCTTACATTTTGGACCAGAATATCTTGATTTAAACAACATTCCCGCTTCCAATGACTCATCTTCTTGCACAGGTGGCAAGGAGTTAATCTTTTTAGGCTGTTTACATCCTTTCTTGTACCAGGATCTATTGGGGCTCCTCGATCTCTATCTTGCATTACATTCTGTGGCTGTTGATACACACCTTTCATTGCACCTGCATTGTTTACAGCTGTGGGCATCTGGCTAGTGCTTTGGGCTGCTTTCATCTGGGCAAGCATCAGATTTTCCTTTAACATTTTGTGCTTCATCTCTATTTCATCATGACAATACGTGGCATAGAGCAAAATATCATCAATTCCGCCAACAAGACAAATGCTGCTGAATCATCAAACTAATTTCTGCCCTCAATCCTGTCAGAAACCTTGACACAAATATCCCATATCCTTTGTTTCAAAAGCCTCAATACCACTGTACTATTTGAAAGCCTGCAACAATCTCTCATAGTAAGCATGTATTGACTCCTTCGGTTCTTGAGTCATTCGATCAATCTTCACCCAATCAACAACCCGAGGAGGCACTTTCCCTGTCAAGAATGTTATTACCGCCTGATATTTCTCTGTAACCAGTGGTGAAGGATCCTTAGTTGTTGCATTTCTAGTTGGTTCTATTTCAGGCCATTACGTCCACAAGTTGCTCGGAACAACAATGTCCAACAACGTGTTCAAATCAACCCATAACACCTGTGAAATTTTCACAAATCTGTTGACCTATTTATACCATTCCACTGTCTTATCTCGTAATTTTGGGAACTCATTCGTAAATGATGCAAGGTCACTTCTACTCCACCATGGCACATGTACATAGTCTCTACCAGGCACTTCTCTCAGTAGGAAGTTTATAACACTCCCTCTGCTTAATTTGGGAGGCTTCTTTTCATCTTTCTTTTTCACCCATTTCATCTCCCACTTACCTAACTCATTCAACTTCCTAATATTCTGAATTAGTTATTTAATCTGAGTTTTCAATACTGGAGTTCTCATTTCAGCAGTGTCGTTCTTACTGAAGCACACTCTATAGCTTCTCTGCAGAGCCTTAGTCTTAATTAAATCTACTTCATATTTCTGATCCAATTTAGTCAACCTATCATGAACTCGGCCCGCTTGCTTAGTGATGTCCCTACATATAAATGTGAGCTCATCTTCTTGGTTAGTCTCTAAGGCCCATATTTATACTTTTTTTGCTCCGCATTTGCATCATTTTTTGATGCAAAAGTGGTGCAAACTTACAAACTATAATTGTATTTTGTAAGTTTGCGCCACTATTGTGTCAAAAAGAGACACAAATGCGGCACACAAAAGTATAAATATGGTCCTAATTGTTCTAGACCAAGGTTTCCAACAATCATTGCATCTAAATCTACTGTTTGCATGGAGTACTTGTATACGTGTGAATCAAGGGGACAAACTCCTTAGCGTCTAGACTGTTCTGTACCCTAATCGGTCCTCCAACATTGTTGAGTACAGCCGAATTATATGTATTTCTCCCTGAGGCTTCTGATTTATACATAGGAACTACCGAACCAATAGATACTGGAAAGGTAAGGGCATTAACAGTGGGATCAACTGGAACATCCTCTCAAACCCTCACTTCTTGGTTCACAAATAACAATACTGGAAATAAGACCCACAGGACTGGAAGCCGTTCTTTCCAGTGCGGTAGGAAATAAAATTATGCCACTGCTTGTGGTATCATTGTCCTCACCCTCCCTTCTAGCTTCATTGTACAGGGGTGGATGTTCAAATAGTAACACATCTAGAAGACTATCTCCAGAATCGTCACTGTCCACACTCATGTCATTGGGCTCTCTTTGTTTCTTCTTTCTGTTTTCAAATTGTTTTCTGCTCCCCTTCTCTCTCGATCCTGTCTCTGGTCAAAGCTGACTACAGCGTAACCCCTTCTAACATGTCCATTCAACACGTCCTCTGCTCAGCATCCCATCTACCATGAGCATTAGTACAGATAGCTTTCTTTTCTGTGCTCTGAATTTTCTCTTTACCCCCTGCATGGGCAGCTCATTCCCAAGCATGAAGTGTCCTCCTCAAATGTTCAATAACTCATAAATTAAATGTGCCATATTGTGGGACCTTCCTTTTCTGTGATCTTGAACGACTGACCAAGCCAAACTCACGTGTGAAGCCCTCCATTTATCGCATTATAATGACCTGGAGTACCTTCGGGAGGTGCCATTTCACCCTCTATACTGGGGATATGAAAATAGCCTCTAAACAAATATCGTACAACATTAAATTTAAAGCATTTTATTTTTCGCAACTAAATGTCAACAATGTCAGTGATATTTCAACTAAAAAACGTCATCATATCCACAATCCTTTAGTCCGACACAACCACCAATTGCAGCGTGGCTCCTGATGATGTTGCCAAAAAATAGTAGCACAGTACCACATCACCCAACCGATACCAGTGCGGCACAATGTGCAGTAGATCTCGCTCCTTGCAGCAGTTCCCCTCCTTTCCAATCTGCACATACACTTGCTCTGCAATATCACTTACGTATACAAAATGCAATAAAACAACCTTTTGTCTACTCCACCAAAGAATGAACAGTTTCAAACACACCAGAAAGTTTCCCAAACACTTCTGATGAACCTTCAAACTACAGGGTATCACCTTGATCAGTGCAGCTTCACTCTGCATTTTAAGATCCGCTATACCAATCATCTCACCTTCACACAAAGTAAACCCCTATCTTAACTGTGCCTTCTGAGCAGACAATAGGTTATGGTGTCTTCTACACCTTATAAATGATCCTGGGATCTTATGCCACGCTGGACCCGATAACCTTTTCAAATTCTTTATAAATCACCAGATTCACACAACATGCAAAACATCTCTCAAGACACCATTCAACTTCACAATCACTGGAAGCTAAGCTCAAACTGCTGCAATGCACAACCCTGTTGATACTCACGTTCTCGCTACTGATACAACTCTCTTCCAATTCTATGTGACTTTGATGATTCTCCAACTCTGGACATGGGCACTAGGATTTGGTTCTGGGGATTAACTGCTCTAGAATATAGTTCTAGTTCAACCCTTTTCAAAAAAAGAACCATGCATATCTGCTACTATCCGATCCAGCAGTGGGCACTAGCTTTAAGTCTGGGGTCTGATGAATCTTTTATTCTTAGTTTCGAGGAAATTGTTCAGAGCAATTACAGTGTAACTCAGTGAGCAACACACTGTCAAACACCATCTTAAAGTTTCAAAGGGCTTTATCACAGACTCAAGGTCAGACTTACATAAATCAAAACTATAGTATAAATGTACAAAATCACTAATGGAGAGTTAAATACAGGCAGTTCCTGACTAAAGGTTACTGAATTTTTTTACCTCTTATAATCCTGGATCCCAGGCCCCATTCTTCATCCATATGTGCTCCATATAGTCCCATAGGTGAGCCGACCTGCCACTAGAAAAATTCTCTGGCGAGCAAGACTGATGATGAAGAATGACATTCAATTGGTGTATGAGAACACACATTTCAATCTTTTGAACTGACTAACAGAGTGCAATAGGAATATTTATATAGTATGGGTCTTTTTATGACAAAAAAAATGAAGTTATAGTTTAGCCTTCATAAAGGAGGAAAATATTCTGTTGTTGACCTTAGTGTGTCTTATTTTCCTTGCGGTGTTTGTGTAGCAGAAGAGGGAGGATGCAGATGCAGACTGCCCATAACTCTTCTCTTGTTCCCCTGACCCCCTAAAAATGCAGTGTCACATTTTGAGTATAATTTTTGACAGACACAGAATTTTAAATAAATTATGCCAATACACATGACATGTTGCAAAATTTAAAATCTAAAGGGAGCTGTTATCTTTACAAAATTAAAATGTTGAATTGTAGCAAGGACATGCTAACCTAATGGAGAAGTGGGAAACAGCCAGGAGGTTTTTGGGACATCCAGCTCAAAGTTAATACTGAAGGGATTTACGCTGTGTTAAGTTATGGAAACCACAACATACCATATTAATAACTAAGTTCAATCATAAATGGGAGTTTTAGTGATGAGAAACCTCCTTCATTTACATACATCTCTGCAAATGTGCGATCCATTATCTATTGTACTCTTGCAAGTCTATCATTATTCATATATATATAACTAAGTTCTCTATAACACCACACACAGAAAGTGATCACTCTGTGCAGCATTTGGAGCTCTCTTCCAGAACCTCCCTACACATGAAAGCAACTGACACAGGGGCATCTAAACACCCCATCAACTTGAAAAAGATTAAATGGAATAGTGTGTTCAGAATCAGTGTTGAGGTCAATTGTAACCTGGTGTATACGCAAACAAAAGCAATATTCAGTAAAAATATACAGTGCACATGTGGGAATTGTTTACCTCAAATGTTTTGAGACAACATTACTATAAAACTTGCAAGGCACATGTACAGGTCCCTAGGCTAAGACATAAGGGGTAGTATTCAACATCTTCGAAAGCCACAAAAAAAAATTAAAATCAGGAGCTAAGATTCAGTAACCAAAATTAAGAGAAACAAGTTTAATCAGATGAAGTCAAAGTAATGCGCTAAGGGGATAAAACTGCGATCGGGGCAGCTAAACAAGAATACCATGATGACTTCTGGGGGAAGCTTCTTCGCTCCAGTAAGAAAAGGAGTCCAAAGGAGTTCTGTAGTATTATCAATCCATTGGAAAACGGTAAAGTGTCAGCAAATAACACTAACAATAGTTAAAATGATTGGTTCAACTATCTTTCCAAGCTTCAAAGCAGAAGGGACTTGGAGAAGGATATTACAGAACCATCTAAGAGGCTGTATCAGAGCACTTCTAGATGCACACACATAGAGGTCCTAAGGCCATTGAGTCCTCAGCAATCTCAGGACCAGCTGAAGTAGAAAGGATTATATGGAAGGGCCGTAGTGAAGGTGCTCCTATCCCAAGTGGCTTCCCCTAAGTATTATTCAAAACTAATCCTAAGTTCTGGTCAGGAAAAATAATTCAATTCAAATTCAATCACATATTAATAATTAAACAAGTGCCAGATTCTTGGAATGGGGTGATTATTCATCCAGTTTTCAGGGGGGTGGGGCAACTACTCCAGCCCCACTAACTATCGACAAATATCTTTACCTTGATAACAAAGTACTCTGGGGCCTTTTACTTAAGGATCCTGAGCACTGGGGCACCAAACAGAAGACTGTGCTGATAAATCAAACTGACTGCAGGGAAGGAACGAGTACACTTTCCAATCTAATGGCCCTATCTTTACTCATTAACGGAACTCTGACTAATCGATCATTGCTTTATCTATGGTTTGTGGACTTCAATTCAGTGTTTGATTTGGTCCCCAGAGAAATCATATGGGCCCAAGTCTCAAACATGGATATTCCGCTGATCTTGTTAAGGGGAATTATCCTGATTTACACCAATATTTGGTTTCGTTCAAAATTGGAGATGGCAGCTTAGTATAGTGAAAGATCTACACAATTATAGGTCTGAAACAGGGTTGCATTTTAGCGCCACTGTTGTTTAATTTTTTTTTAGCAGACCTCTCAATGTCATTAGGCAAAGTGAACTCCCACCCCCCATAGCTTGGTGGCTGTCCCCTATCATGCTTACTCCATGCAGATGATGTCCTTCTAATGAGAAAGACAAAGATCAGATAAGAGTGTCTGATGAATATGCTTTATGGTTATTCCCTCATCAAGATATGAATATAAATGTCGAATAAACGAAAATGATGATTATGGGAAAAAAAACAGCATTTAAGACATGAATTGCCACCAAGTACCAAGGGAAGCTGAGTACAAATACATTGGGCTCCTCATAGATAGTCAATGTCCATTCCTTTCCCAGAAGCCGTACATTAAAAACATAGCCTCATCCCTGCTCTATGCATTTCGCTCACTGTATAAACAACTTTTGGGCCCAACATTGGTCCCTATGTTGAAATTCATCCAGGCAAAATTAGTTCCCACTTTTGTATACTGAAGCGCTGAGGAGACAAGAGGCAAAACTTCTGGACAATCTTATTACCTTGATTGACAAGGTTTTCCACTTGCCTCAACATTCTTCTGGAGTTCATACCTGGATAGAATTTGTTTTAGTAAAGCAAACAATTGCCCCTAAAGTGGCATATCTGAATGTGTGCTTCAAACTTTGTTCGGCCCAAATGGATAACCTTAACCACCTGCTCTGCCAATTTTAGGGGCGAAAATGCCCATACGTTGTTTTCTAGATGAGTCATTATGCAATCTGGAAATAGGAGGACCATGGAACATCCCTGTCAGCGTTGGCATGCTTAAGAAACAACTCTGCAGAAATATGCATACATTGCCATTGCTGGAAGAAAAATGCATTTGACAGCGTGAGCTCATGCATGAACTGTCATTAGCAGTCATCCGGTACTCACTAGCCAAGCCTATCTGGGTATGCCTCTCTCAAATGTTTTAAAGCACAAACTCTTACTATACCGTTTGGAAGGGCTTCCCACTCTAGATCTAATTCCAAAATGGCGTAAGACTAATGCCAGCTGGAACTGCAGAATTTGTGACCACCTTATGGAGTAAATTTGACATTTCATGTGTGCCTTTCCTGCAGTGGCAACTGTGAGAAATGTTTAAACATTTGTTTCATTTAATGGAAATCCGCTTGTGCAGGCTTGTAGTTGTGGTCTCATTTCAAGTTGGAACCTTTTGCTTGAGTGCACGCTTTGTAAAGTGTATACATTTTGTGGAATAAAGCTAGACAAAATTAGTGGGGTGAGGTTCTTTGAAAAAAATTATTTTGTATTATATTTAATATTTTAATGATGGCTTTATATACAATGGTTTAAATTCACTGGTATTAATACATGTTTGGTATGTTTCGTACATTTTGCACTAAGCTCAGTCAGATCCATGTATTCTCTTAATACACAGGGAGGAAGCAGTGATAAGACATGAAAGGGATTTCACTATGCAGGTCTGAGCAGTCCAGCAGTGTAACAGCCCTCCCTGCAGCACAGCAGTTCTTCTGAGAGAGTCCAGTTGTAAGTCAAGAAGTGTCTAATTTGGTGGAGTCAGAGACTCAGTACTTATACCAGTTGTGCCTTTGAAGTGGGAGTGACTTTAAAGAAGTGTCTTTGAAGTGCACATAGGCCCTTTCTTCCTAGCTCTGGCTCCAGATTAACAGTAGGAGGTAATCAGCCCTTTGTGTTGGGACAGGCATTGATTGCCCAGGAAGAGCCATCAGAATGCAGATGAGCACTCAGTCACACTTAATCTTCCTGTGTTTGTGGCTATCTGGAGGGAATACACAAAGTGTAGCTGTCACTCACCCCAGACGTGTAATAGAGACAAGCTGCAGGCACACAGAGCTGTAAAAGTGGAGAAATGCCCTCTTTCCAAAAGTGTAATTTCTAAAATAGTAATGTAAAATCCCACTTTATCAGTATAAACGGATAATCATTACCATTCCAAAGGTATGAAATATGACAGAGCTACTCCTTTCTAATCAGGAATTACAGCTTAAAATTGTATTAAGGAATTTCCAGTGTTACCTTATAAGAGGAATAAATCTTATTATAGTGCAAAACAAATTTGGGTGTTTTTCACTACAATGACATGCAAAACCCAAAAGGACATGCCATATCTTTTAATTACACAGCCCCCTGCCCTGTGGGCTATATAGGGCCTACCCTAGGGGTGACTTATGTGTAATAAAAGGGAAGTTTAAAGCTTGGCAAAGGGTTTTAAATGCCAAGGTGAAGTGCCACTAAAACTGCACATATAGGCTCTGCAGTGCCAGTCTGAAGTTTGTTTAAATGGCTACTTGTGTGGGTGGCACAAGCAGTGCTACAGTTCTATTAGTAGTATTTAATGAACAGGCCCTGAGTATATGGTATACCACTTTACAAGGGACGTATAAGTAAACTAAATATGCCAATTGTGTATACACCAATTTTACCATGTTTAGGGGAGAACCACATGCACTTTTAGCACTGGTCAGCAGTGGTAAAGTGCTCAGATCCCTAAGGCCAGAACAAATGATTTGCAAAAAGATGAGACAAATAGGAAAACGGCTTGGGGGAAGACCACCCTAAGGCTGACAGGTCGAACGTAAGGTGTTCTCAAAATTATATTGTCTCACTTGGATGATTGGGTGTGAGAGAATGAAATTATCCCCACTGAGCAGGCAGGACTCTGAGAGGGTCACTCTACTGTAGATCACTGCTTTGCTCTCTGGACTACTATTCGGAAATCCTTGAAAGTTAAGTTGAAGGTTGTGCTGTTGTTTTATTGACTTTCATACAGCTTCTGATACTGTAGTCAGGGGTATGCTTTAGGAGAAATTCCAATCCTGGAAGGTGCCAACCGATCTTCTTAGTATGATCCAGGCATTACATACTGATAACTGGGCACAGGTGGAACTTGATAAGAGTGGAATATTATTCCAAAAGATTCCAGTTGCAATAGCCTACGTCAGGGGTGTGCCTTAGCTACATTGCTTTTCAGTTTATTCTTGGCAGACTTACCCTCAGCCTTAAAATTATCAAAATGATTTTTTGCCGAATGTTGGGGAATGGCATAGCCCATGCTTGCTGTATGTGATGATCTGATTTTGTTAGACTATATCCCTATTGGTTTTCAAAGGAAATTAGGCTCCCTTGGTGTATATAGTAAACAGAATCCTTTGAAAATTAATCTGGAGAAAGCAAAAGTAATGGTTTTTGGGAAAAAAGTGAATAATTGTAAATGGTTCTTGAACTCACTAGTGGTAGAAGTGGTGTACTCCTATAAGAACTTGGGGTTAACCTTCTATAGGAGATTTAAAATTTGACATCCACATGAGACGCTTCAAGTTCATGTCTATGTTACAAGATTGATGTCTGGTTAAGTTTAACCAGAGGTATGGGGCTTGGCATTTACTCCTCTTATGAAAGCTTATGAACGAAAAGTACAACCCCCCATTGTTGTATGGGGCTGAGGTCCTTACATTGGATCTTTCCTGTAACTGGGATATATTGGAAGTGTTTGTCCCTAGAAGACTATTGTCCCTCCCAAAAGGAACCTTGCTACAGAGTATAAGGAGGGAACAGCATTTGGTTCCTTGGAATTTGCAGGCAAATGCCTGCATTTTGATATTTTTTAACAAGCTATCTTTAGATAATTTAGTTTCAAAGGTGTCTAGATTATGCTAGGAAGAAATTCCTGCTATGAAAAGAACTGGGCCGGGGATGTTCTCTTCAGGATAAGAGACCTAAAGAAATGCATTCTGTTTGGGGTACAATTGGAACATGGTCTCCCTTTCCAAGCAAACAAGTTTTGAGGAAATCATCTGAAAAGTTAGGCTGCACATTGGACATGGCCTACTTGAGGGAGAAAGCTTCCGTTAGTTTCACACTAAAGTCTCTTGGCCAGCATACCGTTTTTGGCCCAGGTACCTGACCCCAGGTTATGCAATGACATTTCAAAAGTGAGACTGGAGTGTAACCCAATTTTCTCAAGCTTTAAGTGATATAATGATGTACAGGGATGATTATGGTTTCTTGTGTTCCTTGAATGTAAAATGTTCCTTGCGTCATGTGCTTATGGGTTGAATCTTTATAAATCTGCTCGTATTAAGCTCTTAAGACCTCTATTTTTTAAATATCAAACATATACGAGGTTTGCCGCAATGGGGTTATTGTCTGAAATGTGTTTTATAGGACTGCATGATTCATGCTTGTGGTAAGACTGTGTTTATAAGATGGTTTAGAATATGTTAGCGTTACATTTGTGTTTAATTGTGTTTTTTAGGGTGGTTTTATTATGTATCTCTGTTTATTTATAATTTTAGACTGTTTTATGGACAATTGTCCCAATAACCTTATTTAGGACTAACTGACTTAACTAGCAATGCATTTTTTGTCATGTGGCTTCCAAGGACTTTGCGCACTGTAGTTTTTACTGCACCATCATCAGGTAGAGCTATTAGGGTTATAGACCATTGGGACTCTATGGGAGTGCGAGACATATATTCCTCACAGAATTAAGGAGTCTGCAATAATCTAAAATTGCCTATGCTCAAGATTTAAAGTGGTTTGGACATCCCGAAGGATAAAAATGCTCCATTGACAAATTAGTCACTCATGATTATCCAACTCCGCCATTGCCTTCTCTCTACTTGTCGTATTGAAATTTGCTATCCAACAAAACTTTATTTCCAATGTATGTGATCTCGCTCATCAAAATACCTAGAGAAAGCATGACATTTTTTGATTTTCCACATCTCAGCAAAACGTGCTACAGTTTACTTTCAAATGTGAAAGCCTGCCAAATCGGTTCCACACCTCAAAGTGACAGTCAAACCTGATCAGTGGGTATGTCTTCAGCAAATAATGAGACAGTATGCTCCACAGCTTTCACTCAAGTATCCTTACGTGTTCTTTTCAATTTGAGTTTTTAATTATTTATTTATAACATAAAAACTCCACTTCAAGAACAAACTAACCTCACATATTGTTGCTTAAATTAAGACTTTGGCATAATACAACAAGGTTGGCTTTTAAACCCACAGCTGACATAAGTGAACTTAGTTCAATGCAGCAGCGCTGAATGG
This sequence comes from Pleurodeles waltl, assembly GCF_031143425.1. Taxonomy (NCBI): domain Eukaryota; kingdom Metazoa; phylum Chordata; class Amphibia; order Caudata; family Salamandridae; genus Pleurodeles; species Pleurodeles waltl. The sequence goes on from NC_090450.1 coordinate 855,256,320, forward strand.
GAAAGACACGTTATTGTAGCCCGCAGATCCTTATTCAGTACATTGTTGAAATAGAGTTATTGCTTTTGGAATACTAACAATCCCTATGAGGAATTAGGGGCACTGTAGTAACAAAACAAACATATTTTATTGCTCACAATTTTACACACAGTGCACTAAGAAGAATAGATAATAAATAAATAAAAACATTTATTACAGGAGGAATAACCTGTTTCTCAGTACATCTAAAACAACTTCACATGATATTGTTAAAACAGCAAGAAGGCATGTTTTAAGCAACAAGAATAAAATGAACATTTCTAACATGTTTAAAATGTCATCTAAACCTAACACCCTAAAACCTACTTCTATGTGCTACACTTAAAGGGAGCATGGAAAGTAGAGCAACTACTGGTCCAGAGTTTTTAGGAAGAAGAGATGCACAGCATACCTCATTGACAGCAAGGGTTGTAGTTATCAGTGGAAATGTGAAGGTCGTGTTTCCTGCAAAGGGCAAATGTGCTGCAATAGCAGCCTTCCCCTGAGACTCAGCTTTATCAGCACTGAGAGAGATGTACTATCTTTGAAGAGCTCCAGCAGTAGGCAAGACTGTCTTCTGGCAGAATCTTGTGCGATAATCTGGGTGCTGGGCCTCTTCTAACAAGTGGTCAAATGGCAGTCCTTATATATTAAATCTTATCAGTCATTGGAATTTATGACATAAGACATACCATATGACATAAGAGGACATCAATCCAGACTACACTATTTTAGTTGTCTGTCTGTACTTGTTTTTTTTACCTTGACATGGTGAAAAGCAGACACTTGACCCAGACTGATGTGGCAGCAGGTGTTATATCTATGCTATTAGTCAAACAACCTGACACTTTCAAAGCTCTTAGAAAGATAAGGTTAGATGACATCTGTGTCAAATGTCATGAAAATGATTCAGCATAAATTTAGGAAGATTGCATCCTCCATTGTCTAAAATAGAAACATCCATTGTCTAAGATGGTGACGCCCATTTTCTAAATTGGCGACAGGGCCTACTTAAAACAGAGTCAGATGAGTCGGCACTTAGGGACCTTATTTCAATTTAAAAACAGACTATCCACAAACTGTTTCAGATATCCTAAATATCCAGTCATTTTAAAAATCACACAATGAATTCACATCATTGAAATGCACAGCATTGGTTTCACATAAAATCTGGCAAAAAAAGTAAAGCGCATCAATAATAGACAAGGCTGAAGACAAATAGCAAGTGTAGTGCAGTAGTGGTGCATAACAAAAGTGACTGGTTGGTACAACCCTGGTATTATTATTTTTTTAAAAGAAGGTGCAAGCGCTTTTTCCTCTTTCACAAAGGAAAAAGACAGTGAAGAAAAAGGTTTAACATTGAGTGTTTAATATGTAAGTTACATGAACATAAATCTTCGTGAGATGCAATTTTGAGTAAAAAATGTCAAATTTGCCAGGAAAAGTCCAATACTGTATGCACTCTGAAAATCAGGTCCTTAATATGCACATGAGATTCCTCAAACAGATAGGGGTAGATATCTTTAGACCTGTACTAACTGTACAAACTATTTTTTCTAAATTCATGGTAGCTCAATTAGTCGCGTTGTGATTAAAACTAGTTAGTTGCACCTTCACTTTTAGTAACTGTTTCAATTTAAATAAACCTAATTGGCAACAACAATCAATTACAATATGAGCAAGGTCCGGGCTAGGTGCCAATACGCCCAGAATAGCCATTAAGTGAACATTATTACCTGCAAGGGACTCCGAAGCTATGTACAATACTTTCTCCTTAATTTTGGAATGGTCTAATTGATAGTAAAAATATGTACAACCTGAGCATTAGCAAGTAGTTTTCATGCATCAAGGCAGCCTTCTACATGTATTAGCCTCAATGAAGGTCTTTAAATGGACAATCCTTCAGAAAGATCCCAAATCGCACCTTTGATCTCATAAAACCATTTCTGATCTGTAAGGTGTTTGGGGTATTAATTTCCATAAGACTACTCTCAATAGCCAACATCATTGCATACTTTCATGTTTGACACCCCTTACCACAGAAAAGTAATTTACACACTGCCAGTTCTAATGCAAGGTGAAAAGGAGCTGGGGCAATGGGCAACCCTGTCTGGTAACTCTGTCTAATATAAGGAATCAGATATATTGGTGTTGTGCTTCATGCATGCTGCCACGCTGGGCATGTTTATTACAGTATAATTCATTCAATGTATCTCAGACTAAAGGTCATGCTTTGCAGCACTTTTAAAATAATTTCAGCATACAATGTCTAAGGCTTTATCTGTGTCCAGGAAGCCAACATAATTTCCTCCACACTCTCTGCCATTGCACCTATTGCAAATGTCAGGCTCCTCAGATTCAAAATTATCTTCCTCAGTACCATAAACCCACACCAGATATATCACCACTATGATTAACTGATACACCTTTTGAAAGGCTTTCACTGAATATTGAAACCAGTATGCATTTATAGTCCTGGGCATACTTGTTGGGTTTAGTGATAAGAAAAATAGTAGTTTCCCACATAGAGGCTACTATCAAACTGACAAGCTTGGCCTCCTTCAGGCTTCAAGTTTCAAGTTTGAAGTTTAATTTTATTGACACGGTTAATTAAAACCATTGCAGTTCCAAAATGCATAATAATATAAATACTTTGAAACTAAAACATATCATGGTAAAGAGTTGTGCATAGCTAAAATGTTCTCCACTAATTCCAACCTTGGTCTTGGACTTAACTCCTTCAGGCTTCAAGTAGCTTATCCACCAAGATACCCTTATCAACCATATAAAATCCACAGATTATCTGCCACAAGAGGATTTTTTCACATTGAGACCTTTAGAAGCTTTAATCAATTCCTCCCTGCCTAGAATGATCTTAAGTCATTGTTCCTGTTCATGCGACAGTTAAAGCAGTTCAGTTTTAATTAGATCAAACTATGCATTCATGTCCGTGGGAGTTACATGATTTTGTGTGTTGATACTCTTCAGGCACCCATCCATAGATACCTCATTGCTACCTTCCTTTGTATATATCATCATGCTGATTGATCTCTGACGTATGTTTTAATGCGGGTGGGGTGGGGAAAGAGACTCCCTTTGTAGCAACCAGACCAGTAATGTCTTGTGATCTAATGTCATTCTCTCTAGAGCAGTTGCCTATATGTTGTATGATGGTGCTTCACCAGTGTATTCATTAGCAGCAGAAGTTTCATTGTTTTAAAATACCAGTTGGTCTTTGGCAGGTCTGACACCAGGCTGGTCTCTCTCTCTAATGGCTGTACCTTTTTCTCACTGTTTGAGATATGTTTTTCCTGTACCCTATAGGTACCTCATCCTACCAAGTGCGTAATTTCTGATGACCCTCCTCATGGACTCCTGCTCAGACTCTCTGCTAGAGCCTGCACTCTCATTCACTTCACCAGCATATTTCCCATCCTAAACTAGTTTCTGCCAATTTGTTGTACTCTCCAAATGTTCAGCAGTCCCATGTTATTTTAACCGTTCTTCCCTTACAGTTAGGGTTTGTGGTCAGTGAGTGTTTCTTTCTTATCCAATCCAAGATACAATTAAAACCTTCATGCATTAAAGCATTTGTGTGAGGTACACAGGAGTCACCTAGGGAGGAAAATGAATATATTTCCCATCTTGGGATCACATACATTTAAACCCCATGAAGTGAACCAATCAGCTTCACACATATTGTATTGCAGTCTGTTTCAGATGTATTTCTAACAGTGTTGTTCCAAGAGGCACTCAAATTCCCACCCCAGGAATACAGTTTATATTCCAAGCTGTAGAAAAAGCCACTTCATCTCTTAGGCTCTCAATATGAGTGGCCTGGAGCTATATCCAAGGGAATATCACTGAGGGTTATTCCAACTTGCCCAGTGTCTCCAAGCATGGATTTACAGGGTCTGCAAATTCTGGCCCTAGTAATTACAGGCCCAGGACCCTTGTGTGGCGATGCAGGTGATGTGGTCAACTGCTGTGCCTTCCTGATCCAGCACAAGGGAGGGAGGAAGGTAGGGAGCTGTAAATTATTTACACAGATCTCCCCTCACTTGCTTTTCCCTCCCTTACCCCTAGATACCTACACCATAGGGATCCTGAAAGCACCTGCATCCATTTACCACCTGCTGCAGGGAGGAGATGGTAAATGAATGCAGCTTATGCACTGTATTCCCTGGGAAGGGGAACACATATGTATATTTTCAGTGTTCCGGGGTCCACATGTTTTCCATTTTGGAGTTGAAATAAGTCATAATCTCCAGTCTTGGGCATAGGAAGATTGCTGGAATGATGCCTCTAGTGACCTCCTTTATCTCTTACTACAACAGGTATGTTTCCTGCATGAGTGAGTGTGCTGTGCATACAATGTCTCCAGATGTTCAAGTCTTTAGGTGGCCATTGATTTCCCTGTGAATCCTTTAAGACAACATGGCTATACCATCACCATTCTGTTTCTCTGTGGTTAGTAGTCCATTGGCCAAGATCTTTCATGCAGGTAGACTCTTCTAGTCCTTGCAGAATCTGCACTTGTTGGTGATTAAAACACAAAAGCTTACTCCACCCCCCATGTGGCATCCAGTACAAAGCCTCTTCCACTTGGTTAGTGTTCAGCTTAGCCCTCTCTGCAGGGTCATGCCAGATTTACCTTCTTTTGCTGAATCATTTTTATTGGCTTTTTGGACTTTGCTCAGGTCTTGTGCTCTTCTTATTAAACATGGTAACATTTGTATACACTTGATTGGTATATTTAATTTACTCATAGTTGTCTAGTATATGGTACTATATGTACCAAGGGCCTGTAAATTAAATGCTATATTTAGGTTTACAGCACTCATAGTGCCACCGCCTAAATAATACTATAAAACATATCTCAAGCCTGCCACAGCAGCCTGTAGTGCAGTTTTAAAATTTCGACCTGGTAAAATAAACCTCTTGAACATGAGTGGCTGTTGGAGTATTAAATACCCGGAAACACCTCTTACGTCTACAGAAAGCAAATATTATTGGCATGACTTTATTTGAGCAAACATCTGTTGAAAGCAGTGTTGAAAATCTGGTTGTATTTCTAAACAATTAAATATAACCCTCACTTTCTTTATTAAAGTCTTAGATTGCAATTCCTTTTCAACTTTGCTGCTGCAAGTATATAAACTGTTCAAAGATAACTGGAGAATCTCAGGAGAACTTATGGAAATGTGAGACTGTCACAGGTGTCCAGATATACAACCACATGGAAAACTTTACTCATACACATTTTCCAATTTGACCTTAGTATCAATCATACATTCATATGTTTGGAGATTGAGAGCACAGCACAAACGTCTCTTAAAATAACTGGTGCTGTATACAGTATATATTTGCATTAGGTAAGAAGAAATACTCACAGCTGAATGTCAAGGAAAATCCTTTTTTCATCCCCAACATGTACTCTCCACATACAATCTTCACCCTCATTGTATGGCTCAGGCCAGTTGGGAGACAAAATTACCCCTGCAGGTGCAGAGAGCTCTCCTCCACACATTGCTGGAAATTGACCAGGGGGTGAATGTTAATACGTTTTTAATGCCATAGATTTCAAATTCAACATATTTTCACTTATCCCTTATTAGTTCAGATGTTACATTTATTAAATGACGAAAATGCAAATAGGTGAGAAAATTCTTCATTTTTATCAATCATGGATCTATGTGGAATAACCTGATGGATTAATTAGATTACCACAATAGAGAAAGCAAATGAGAAATTTCATACAAGCATAACATGCTAAATAACAACAAGATTCAAAATTCCTTGAAGCTGCATTGGCCGTCCTAGAGAACATTTCTCATCTAAGGGTAATCAAAAAGGTTTAGATGATCGAGGTGGGCTAACCTGGGACCAATAATTATATCTGTGCAATAGACGATATGCACTGCTTAAACTATTGATCAGATGGTTAAGAAACTAAAGCATATGAGAGTTGTCCACTGGGTTCAAGACTGACATGCTACAAAAAAAATCAGAAGGCAAGCTGCATTTGTAGATCCCTCCACTTTTAATATTATAAAGAAAGGTATGAAATGAAATTGGTATCATTGAAGAATTGTGGTGGAGTGGTACCCCAATAACTTGGACAGCCTCAATGCAATTCTCCTTCCTTTTATCTATGTTACTTTAGTATGCACAGACTCTGCCTTTGTCATTACTGCGCACACGGTTAAGTTGAGACCCACTTCCGCTTGCAGTATTTTCAATCAATGAAAGTAATTTATTTAGGGCAACATTACCCCTAAAATATTTGGTACAAATATGTTGTTCATTAGGTGCAATATAAAATATTACAATTGAATGAATATACAAATGACATAATTAATGATTACATACAAATATATCGATGATCAGGGAAGTTATTTATAAAGTGCTGAGTGGTAGAAGACTCACTCATTAACACAAATATTGCTCAAACCTCAGAGTAAATACAACTCATTCCTCATTAATTTGCAATCAACAAAGAAAATGTTTCATCGGTCAAGCAAAATGAACCGCCATCTTGCCTAGCAGGCCAACACAAAAAACAATACATGATGCACACCAAATGGTCCCACCTAATACCAAAGTCAAGTTTATTTTAGAGATATTTTGAGCGAGCGCTGATTATAATGGAGAGTGACAATTTATCAATTCATTTGTGCCTCCAAAATAGAAAACCTCATTCCAGCCTTAAGGGGTCATTCTAACTCTGGCGGGCGGCAGAGGCCGCCCGCCAGAGTTCCCCCGACAGAACACCGCTCCGCGGTCTGAAGACCGCCGCAGTGATTCTGTGTTTCCCGCTGGGCTGGCGGGCAACCGCCAGAAGGCCGCCCGCCAGCCCAGCGGGAAACCCCTTCCCACGAGGAAGCCGGCTCCGAATGGAGCCGGCGGAGTGGGAAGGTGCGACAGGTGCAGTTGCACCCGTCGCGAATTTCAGTGTCTGCAAAGCTCCAAGTAGAAAACTATTTGTGACAGATGTCCTGCTGCTATCAGGTGCACACTTGTTGGAACTGTCCATGTTCTCTTGTGCATCCTATGAGAGGACATTACTGTTGGTAATATTATTTGGTAACATTAATTCTCCTGCCTCCTTTTGCAGTATGTGCAAAAATAAATTTCCGCTTACAAGTCTGATAGCGGAACCACACTGTCTCTGTGTCACCATCCCTTCCCATCTAACAAAACAGAAGCTTTGCTGGCTTGAATGAATCTTGCCGGCATGGACAATTTAGACTCTCTTTTGTTAATTCTAAAAGATTTTTTAATGAAAACCCAATCATTTACAGATACTTCAACACGCTTGACTCTTTTCCTGAAATCATAACTTCTCTTCTGTTTCTCTTTACTAGACAACACTCTTTTTCTCATTTCTTTTGAAAAAAATCCATACTCTTGGCTTCAACCACATCTTGCTTCTCTACAGGTGTCCTTGTTAGCCATTCAGGTAGTAACTTAGATCTGTCTTCCCTCCCTCTCAGAGCCTTCAACGGTGTCACTCCCGTTGTTGAATGTGGCGTGGTGAGATATGCTCATATCCTCTCTTGTAGAAAAGTTGAAACAGCAATATTGGCCGCAATGGCAGTCTGAATTCTTTCTTTTAAAACTCAATCAGCTCTCTCAACCAAACCATTGGATGAAGGGCTATAGAGAGCAACTTGAGAATGCTTAAAATTAAATTTGTTCATAAAATCAGTCATTTGTCTGGGAACAAAGTGCATACCATTATCTGTAACATTATTACATGGAGAACCCTCAACCATGAAAGGTTTCTCAAGTAGGTGACTGACACTGAGTTGGCAGTTTCCACAAAAGAATAATAAAACCATTTAGAAAAATTGTGTATAGCGACTATCAAATATCTTTTGTCCTAACGTATTGAACTAAATGGCCCTAAGAAATCCAAAGCCACCTTATCCCATGCTACCTTGTCTGGAAGACACACTGGAAATTACGTTTTTGTTGAAGTTCTTCAATGTTTTCCAGCAATTACACATTGTGGACACTTGTCAATAGACATGGATACCTGTTTGTCCAAACCTGGTCACCAAAATCTCTGTCTCAACTTCTCACAAGTGGCAGAAATACCCATGCGGCCTTCATGGGCAATTCCAATGATCTTGTCACACAACTCATCTGGTGGAACAGACAATCCATTTCTTAAACATAAATTGTTCTCACATGAACGTTCATAGCTATTTGACAAAAAGATCTCTGAAGGCCAATCTGTTTTAATAAAATGTAACACCTTCAACAAAGTCTTGTCAGTGGTCATAGCAAGCATTCACTTACTCTAACTACTCTACTACTATTGCAAGCTGTCCATGTGTCCGCCACCTCCACCACATGCTCAGTGTCTTGGTTATTGGTTACTGTTTGAACTACCTTTATTGGGTAAAGGTAATCGAGAGAGGGAGTCCACATGAACATTTCTGCCCTCTTGAATATACTTGATAATCAATTCATATTCTTGCAAGTTGGATAACAGACAAACCAAGCAGGCAAATGCCTTAACCAGACCATTTCCACTTAAAAGATACACCAGAGATTTATGATCCATATAGATGTCGAAGGTGGTAGCCTAATTGAAATTTTTGAATTTATGCCCTGCCAAACACACGTCAAGGCCTCCCACTTTATGGTGCTATATTTATTTTCAGCATCAGTGAGTGCTCTAGATGCAAATGCAGCAGTATTCTCCTGTTTATATCCAGACACCACCCTAGGCCCTTTGAGAATGGCATCAACTGTGATAAAAAACTTACCAGTAGGGACAAATGATTTCAGAGCTGGAGCATTGATACCAAACATTTAGTATCCTCAAACACTCTATGTAGTGCATGCTCTGATCTAATAGGTTTCCCTAGACAGGCACAAATTGGGCGTAATACTCACATAGCACAAGAAAGGAATGTAATGCATCCTTATCAGAAGGCAGAGGCATTTTTGATGGACTCTGTGTTACAAAACATAGGTTTTATACAATTCTCAGAAATTGTGTGACCTACATACTCCACCTCTGCGCCTGCACAAAAGTGGGGGTTTGCAACAGGGCAGCCATCTGCTGCTAGCAGCAGGGCTGGGAACTGAGGTTTAAAGGCAGCAAGCTCTTTGAAGCTCGCTGGCAAGGCAGTGCACATTCCTTGGTGAGGAGGTGTAACATCTCTGCCCAGGAAGGGCTTTGTTTTCTGAACCCAGAGAGTAAAGGGCTGGAAGGCCTGTAAGAGGGGTGGCTTAGCTATGTTGCGTGCACTGTATAGTGGACAGGTCACACAGCCTGCATGCCATGTCAGTTTTGCATTTTGGGATTGAACCAGACCACTCAACCTGCAATGGCAGTACTGGGTGCACTTTGATACATGGTCCATGAAGGCGGCATAATCCGTGGTGCTGCCCTCAAGGGCCTAACCTTAGTAACCCATACCCTGGATACCTAAGTACCATTTACTAAGGACATATAGTGGCAGCTAAAGATGTTGCCAATTGTGCCAATGCATCACAATAGTTTTGGGAAACAGATATGACCCAGGGACCCTGGTTAGCAGGGGCCCTGGGCACTAACAACTTTGAAACCACATCATATACCAGGCAAAAGTGGGGTGCTAGTTTTGTCAATAGAAACACTTTCTCACACTACCCCCAAACAAAAGAGGATGAGACCACCATTTCCCTAGTGAGCCTTCATCATCTAAGTGGAGAAACCTGGAAAGGCCATCTGGATTGGCATGGGCAGTCCCAGGTCTGTGTTCCACTTGAAAGTCCATTCCCTGTAGAGAAACAGACCACCTAAACAGTTTGGGGTTTTCCTCTTTCATTTGTTGCAACCATCTGAGAGTCTTCTGGTCTGTTTGAACTCTGAAGTGAGAGCCAAACAGGTATGTCCTCAGCTTCTCAAAGGCCCAGACAACACCAAAGGCTTCCCTTTCTATGGCACTCCATTTTTGTTCCATAGGAGGAGTCTTCTGCTTATAAAAGCAACAGACTGGTTATATCCATCATTTTTATGGGCTAGGACCGTCCCAGCCCCCTTTCTTAGCCATCTGTTTGGATAATAAAATGCATAGATTAGTCTGGAGCTTGTAGGCCTGGAACAGAGCACATAGCAATCTTCAGAGTGTCAAAGGCCCTTTGGCCACTCACTGTCCAGTTAACCTTTTTGGGCATTTTCTTGGAGGTTAGTCTGTTGTAGTTTAGCAGCGATTAGATTAAGCATTAGCAGAAGAAATCTTGTATTTAGTAACTATTGTGAACATTTCGCGGAATCCATTTTGTATTCATGGCAGCCATTTTCTCTGCCACATGCTGCCATGTGCTCACCATGTGCTCTGTCCTACATTTCTGTTAACTACTCTTGAAAATCTGCCTAGTGACAAGTTATATTTAGCATCTCCCACTTTCGCACATGCCCAGTAAGGTCTGCAGCTGTTAGTCCTTGAAAACTGTTAGCCCCTCCTACCTGTCGACTGTGCATTTCCACATGACCTTACATGTATGCAAGTCTTGCTTCTATAATTGTACCACCTCCTTTTAGCCACTGCGTGGGTATAAAAGGGCCATGCTCTCTCAGCTCAGTGTGCTACTTCAAACATTACCGAAGGGTGCTGTTTGAACTGTAGTACCACCTCATGAGGTTTAATAAACTTTGTCTTTTATTTCAGTTTCTGTGCCAACTTCTTCCTATATGGTCTGAGGACTTTGTGCAGAGAAGGGTGAACCGCTTATTTCAACAAATTGGCCCCCGAACAGGGACTCATCGGCGACTCGGACGCCCAACGGAATGGTCGCGTCGAAGGATTGGGATCTCGCTGCGGACGATCAATGCCTGAGGAGACCCAAGTCTTGGCAACCACGGCGTTTTTCCCTTCTTTCTGATTTGACCATCCAGGTGGCACCGGTCCTCGACTGAGATCCTTTTTGTTCATTCGTCATGCAATGACCATTTGGTCGATTTTAGAACTTGGCAGTTGGAACCTGGACACCCTGTGATTGATAAGAGCCGTTTTACGGCACTTGCTGTGGGTTTTGATGCCTTTGTTTGGTAATGAAGTTTAGCACTACTTACTGTGGCTCTCGTGTTTTGGGTGACTAGTCAATTTGTGTCCTTTGAATTGATATATAAATTGCAATTTATATAGGCTGGTAATGAGGAGAATTTTCTCCAATTTAATTTTGATTTGAACGGCACCTTAAGTGCTACTTTGATTATAATATTGCATATTCTGCACTATTTTTGGCATGCCTGTTTTTAGCGCACTTCGTAGAATGTGTTGCTTTTGTAATGGTACCAATTTGAGACTGGAAGAATCGCAACCGGCACCCCCAGAGGGGACGCCCAATAGAGATATGTATGTTAAACATGGTCTTTCTTCTATAATGTACAGCACATTATGGAATAAATACACTCGTGCGGATCCTGAGTTACGTTGGCCTATGCACGGTTCATTTGATTTGCGAAAGATTGAGTATGTGGAACAATGTATGTGTAAGCGAAAGTCTAGGCAAGATATGTTTGACTGTGTACGAATGTGGGAGAAAGAAGTGCGTGGAGGAGTGAAGCGTGAGCAAGCCTTGCTTGAGAAAGAGCAGCGGAAGAATGTATATGTGAAAGCATTGGAAATGAGAAAGAAAGAAATAAATGACTTAAAGGAGCTAGAAGAGAAAGAACGTAAATTACAGGTAACTGGCCAATACACTGTTAGGCAACCTCTCTATCCTATCCTTAATAAACCACATGATGATTTTTTGTTACAAGATCGCCCTCCACCTCCGTATGTCGTTCCTTCTGCCCCTCATGAGTTAGCTAAGGTCTCCAGTTCGGAGCAACAGAAGATGAGAGACAGTCGCTCTATGTTGCCTGCTGACCGTGCGTCTGAGCTTAGATCTATTGCTCGTAAAAACAATTTGTAGCGTTGTCTCTGCTTCTGCACTTTTAGACAACATGAAAGGGTGGACGGAAAAGGAGCAGCTATATTTTACTGAGGCATTTGGCTCAGAAGTTATTGAACTATATCGGAAATATTCTGATGAGTTAGAGACCGATGATGTAGCAGCTGATCATAAGCAAATGCATGATGGTCTTTTTGTTTTCTCCCAGGTGGCTGATGCAATCAGGCGTCTGGTGAAATTATGTGTTGTGGCAGTCCGTTTGCAAGAGGAGAAAAGGGCTGTGGACGTAGTTGCACGGACATCTCAGACCGGCGGGGTGCAAGCTTCCATCTTCGGAACAGATAAGACTATGATAGTTCATGCGAAACCAATGCGGGAGCGGGAGGCCGCGCCTTTGTATGTTTCTCCTAAAGGATTGGGTACAAGTGATGATAAAACTTCTGTTGATGCTAAGGGTTATTTTATTTATAATTGGGTGTATACACCTTGGAACAAGGCAGATGTAATGGCACTTAAAACAACATTACCTGACCCGCGGAAAAATCCATCCTCCTTTTATGAGGAAGTTGAGGGAGCAATTAGTTCTTGAACTATGACTTTGGCTGATATTGATTTATTTTTCGGATTGATATTACCGCCAAATATGTGGAGAACTGTTCATAAAATTGATGATCGTGTAGTTTTTGGGGCGTCATGGAAAGAATTAGAACAGATGGACGGGGATAGGGAACCTGCGAAAAAGCCTTATCAGTTGATTCTAGATCTTCCTGCAGCCATATTAGTTAAGTTAAAAATGATTATTCCCCCTAAAAAGATAGATTGGACTGTTTTAGCGTCTTGTAAGCAAAAGGCAGATGAATCGGTCTCTGATTTCTTTACACGCTTTGAAGAAGCATTTCATGATTTTAGAGGCCAGTTATTGTCAGATGATACGGGCAGACATTTGTTTGTCGATAAATATGTCGCAAATCTGTTACCAGGAATAGCTAGTCATCTAAAAGCTAGTGAAAGTTCATGGACTACCTCTACTCCGGTTTCTCTTTTGACTATGGCTCAGTATTATGAACGTCAGTAATTAGAAGCAAAAGGTAGCGAGGATAAAAAGATTAAAGAATTAAAGACGAAGGTATGTTGGCTCAAGCTTATGGTCCGCCTTTTAGAGGTAGTGATAGAGGTGGACGTGGATCTTATGGTTCTTCTTACACTCGTTCGAATTTGTCTGTTGATCAGTGTGCGTATTGTAAGAAATTTGGGCATTGGGCTGCCGATTGTCCAGCACTACGTGTTCAGCAGTGTTCACGTGGTCGGGGACAAATGAGAAATCGCTCAGGATATTCAGGACCTAGAAGAAGCACGAATGATCATGCTAGGGTTGATGCTAATGTACGAGGGCAGGATGGGTTTAATACTTTTGATAGACGGAACCAATACCAGATGTCTAACCATGTGCAGCCTGATTTCCAAGATTCTGCTTATGCATAGGATTGCCTAGGATGGGATAAGGAATCAGTTGAAGTTCCAGTAGATCAGAGGGGTCCCTATGTTACAGCACATGTTTTAGGTTCTACTGATCAGTTTCTGGTTGATACAGGAGCTACTCATAGCGCCTTGTCTAAACAATTGATTCCAAGGGCTCCCCTGTCTGGCTTAACCATTACGTCGATAGGTTTCGATGGAACACCTTCCCCTAGCCCATTGTCACAACCACTTGCATTCCATGTTGATAAATTTACTGCTCCATGTCCCTTTTTGCTTTCTCCAGATACACCAGACAATATTGTGGGTCTTGATATGCTCAAGTATTTCAGGGCTACAATAAGATGCTCTCCTGAAGGGGTGCGTGTTATTTTAAATGATAATCATCCTGTGATGGAAAGAGTTTGTCTTGTTAAAGAGGATATTGCATTAGCTTCACTCCCTAGTACTTTGTGGGCTACTTCAGATACTGATGTGGGACAAATGATTATTCCACCGGTACATATTAGTGTCAAGGAGGGAGCTGTTTTGCCACGTTTGCCTCAATACAAAATTTCACAGGATGGCGAAGAAACACTCACAAGAATTGTGCATGATCTTATTGCAGTTGGAGTTGTTGAGGAAGTTCTGTATAATGTTTGCAACAGTCCGATTCTTCCTATTCTGAAAAAGGATACTGATACCAGGATTTACCGATTCATTATTGATTTACGAGAAGTCAATAAGATTGTGATACCACAATATCCTGTGGTATCTGACATCACAACACTTCTTACTTTGGTTCCCCCGACAGCAACTACGTTCTCTGTGATAGACTTGAAGAATGCTTTCTTTTTGATCCCTATTCATCCTGACAGCCGATATTTGTTTGGTTTTACTTTGAATAAACGATCATACAGATTTTGCAGAGTTCCTCAAGGCTATACTGAGAGTCCAAGTATTTATAGTCAAGCGTTAAAACAACAACTTGATTCTTTTGTTTTGCCTGAAGGTGTGGCTCTCATACAATATGTCGATGATATTTTGTTGGCGGTTGATACCCTTGAGGAATGTGAAAAGTGCACTTTGTCCTTACTTTCTTTCCTTGCTTCACACCATCATAAAGTGTCACGAAAGTAATTGCAATATTGTAGACCAAAGGTAACCTATTTAGGTCACCTTTTGTCTAAGGAGGGCCGTGCACTTACATCAGATCGTATTCAAGCAATTTTAGACACACCAGTACCATCTACTCAGAAAGATGTTCGTGCATTCCTTGGTCTTACTTCTTTTTGTAGGCAATGGATATTAGGGTTTTCACACATTGTCAAACCTTTGCTAGCACTTTTGACTAAAGATACTCCAATGCCCCTCCCATGGACAGATGAATGTGAGACTGCTTTCCAGGCTGCGACAAGCCCTTTGTTCAGCACCAGTGTTAGGTACTCCAGATTACATGAAGCCTTTTGCACTTTACGTACATGAGAAAGATGGATGTGCATTGTCAGCTTTAGTACAGACACATGGATAAGCAGCGTCCCTGTGCATATTTTTCAGCAGTACTTGACCCTGTCGCTCGAGCGTTGCCTAGGTGTTTTCATTCAGTTGCCGCAACAGCTGTGTCAATACGTCAGAATGAAGGGATAGTTTTGTCACATAAGCTGTTGGTGTTAGTATCTCATGCGGTTGATGGTCTTTTAAATCAAACAAAGACACAATATTTAACTAGCGCTCGCATGACAGTATATGAATTGACATTGCTGGCTCCTCACATTACACTGAAAAGATGTGCAACACTAAATCCAGCCACTTTGCTGCCATATCCGGTGACTCAGCCTCAGTCACAAGAAACACATTATTGTATATTCCTTACCAAAGAACAGACAAAGGGGCGTATTGATTTACAAGATACGCCCCTTCCGGATGTAGAAGGGGAACTGTGGGTTGATGGGTCTTGTTTGAAGTTGCCAGACGGTACGACCTCAGCTGCATATGCAATCACCATAATACACACAGTAGTGGAGACAGCTCGTATACCACAGAAGTCAGCTCAAGCAGCTGAACTAATAGCTTTGACACGAGCATGTGAGCTTAGTACTGACTTATGTGTGAACATTTATACAGACAGCCGCTATGCTTTTGGAGTGGCTCATGATTTTGGTTTGCTTTGGAAGGAGAGAGGCTTTCTCACATCCCACGGGATACAGATAATGCATGGAGAATTAGTGCATAACCTCTTGACTGCATTACAATATCCAAAGAAACTAGCTAATGTGAAATGTAGTGCACACAAGAAAGTGACCGATAAGATAGGGCAAGGTAATGCTCTTGCGGACCGCATAGCACGTGAGACTGCGATGCAGCGAAGTACTACTTCTATGTAT
The DNA here is from genome assembly GCF_031143425.1 of Pleurodeles waltl. NCBI lineage: Eukaryota > Metazoa > Chordata > Amphibia > Caudata > Salamandridae > Pleurodeles > Pleurodeles waltl. The sequence goes on from NC_090450.1 coordinate 855,272,078, forward strand.
GTAGTGAAGTCACAAGCTGAACGTTGGCATAATGCTAGACAAGACGTATTAGATATACAGAAATCTGCTTCTGTGAAAGAACGTGAGCAATGGTCTGAAGAAGGAGAATTGGATGATGAGGGCTGTTGGCGGAATAAGCAGATGGATAAATGGAAATTGCCTATAGCTTTTGTACAACCTATGGTTCAGATGGCACATGGGCTGGCACATGTTGGAGCTTCAACAATAACAAAGTTGCTTACACAAGTTTGGGAGCATCCAGAAATTTCCAGTACAGCTAAGAGAGTAGTACAGTCTTGTTTGATTTGTTTACAATGCAATCCTGGAAAAGGGACACGTACTCCTGCGGGAGGGTTTGCTACACCAACTCACCTTTTGAAGTTCTACAAATGGATTATATTCAGCTTGAACGCTGCAACAATTTAAAGTATGTCTTGGTGGTGGTATATGCCTTCAGTAAATGGATAGAGGCGTACCCCACAAAGGATAATACTGCCATTACCACAGCGAAGGTGCTTTTGAGAGAATTTTGCCCTAGGTTTGGTGTTTGCAGACTTTTATGGAATGATAACGGACCTCATTTTGTTGGGGAAGTTATTTAGTATGTCCTGAAAGGATTAGGGATCAAACAGAAGTTCCATGCGGTTTTCCACCCACAATCAGCAGGGTTGGTGGAAAGGTATAATGCTACTTTGAAGCTGAAGTTAGCAAAGATACAGGCTTCCACATCCTTAACTTGGATGCATGCATTACAGTTGGCATTATTGTCTATTAGGTCAGTGCCACACTCTCGAATCGGCCTTAGTCCTTATGAAGTGGTTTTTGGGAGGTCAATGAACATTTGGGGAGTTCCTAAGCCAAATTCTGTATATGATGTACCTTGTGTCCTGATGAATGATTATTTGGCACAGTTAACCGACAATTTGGTTTCTATTCATCAACAGGTTCAAGAAGCACTTCCTGACAGATCTACAGGTGAAGGCCATGAACTCCGACCTGGTGACCAGGTGATGATTAAGTCCTTTAAAAGATCAAGCAGCTTGGAACCAAGGTGGCGAGGCCCAGAACAGGTGCTCCTTGCGACAAGGACAGCAGTTCAAGTGACGAACCGAAAGAATTGGGTCCATAGTACTCACTGCAAGAGAGTGCTACCTACCTTGGTGGAACCTGCTGTGCTGACCGATCATCGAGAGATTTTGACAACGGAGAAAGGGCGTGCTATATCACCTGACGAATCTGCAGAGGTCTTCCCGGACCATACGACTTCTGGAGTGTCGCGATATAATTTGAGACCGAGGAAAGAATCTGAAATATTTTGAAAAAAAATGGTTGAGCTACCGCCCTGGGTTAGTGAAACAGAGAGCCAATGTGGCGAGTAGGGGGGGGGGTCACCCATGCATTAGAGTAGTGACACCCGTCTTGGCCTGTGGTGAAGAAATCAGCGGCTGCCCAGGGATAAGAGCTCCAACGATTGTTTTTAATTAATTTCTGAAAGGGTCGATTATCACTGTTGCTAAAATGATTAACAAACTGATCATTATTACTATGGGGTTTGTTGTTGTTTTGGTGATTATAGCAATAATCACTTGGTTTGTTGAAAAGAAGGCTCCTGCTTGTGAGTTTTTTGTTGCCACTACTCCAGTACCAGAGGATCACTATTACTTTACGCTTCCCTATCAGGAGCAAAAGCACCTTCAATCGTACTTCAATAATACTTTCATTCAAATGTTGCATCATACTCATAATGCTACAAATACTACTAACTGTTGGGTATGTGGAATGATACCTGTGCATCAAAAGAAAGGAGGAACACCTTTCATTCCTCTTCCTTTTTTACACAATGGTTCTTGTCAAGCATGGTATACACTTTTGTTTGCATCTGGAAAACGTACAGAGGGCAGACTTCTTTTTCACCTTAATAAAGTATGCTACCAAGACAAAGATGGGTATCCCCAAGCCAAAGGAACTAAATGGGAATGGGAAGAGTATCAACCGGACAATGTTTCAATACCATATGTCTTCAAAAATATAAGAGACTCGGACAAGAAAGAACAATTTGTGATTTCTGTTACAAAAACTGAAGCAGATTTATGATACGTAGCATTGGGCGAATTCCAGTAGGGATAAGCGATTGTACCTTGATTTTAACTATTGAGGGTGTAAATAATAGTAGTTTTACAGCTTCACATAATACATATTTTGTTTGTGGTAACTATGGATATTAACAACTACCTGTTGGGTGGTCTGGTGTGTGTTATGTATCTTTTCTATTACCCCCTGTGTTTTTGGCCCCTGCATCATATCACCGAGATTTTAAACTGTTCAATGACATCATTAAAAATAGATATAAAAGGGCAATAAGTACAAATGAGGTAGATCAAACGGATACTAGCCTGCAACAATATGTTGATTTTAATTTAGGGTTGTTCTCCTTTGTGGGTGCTGTGTTAAACAGTAGGAAAGTGAGACGATTGACTAGGGTTGTGGAAGCTGTTACCAATCAGGCAGCTCTGGCACTTGGGAATATTACTGAGGAGCTCCAAATTGCGAGGATTGTAGCGCTCCAAAATCATATGGTACTAGATGTGATATTAGCTGACCGAGGTGGTGCATGTCGCAACATCGGTAGTAGTTGCTGTGTTTTTATTCCAGATCACTCACCTTCAGTATATGATGCAATATCTAAATTGCATAAAATTGCTGCAGAAATCCACACAGAGACTGGTACTTGGACTTTTTCTGAATGGTTTTGGGCTCTTGTTTCCGCCTGGGGCTGGAAACTACTGACTATCCTGTGTGTAATGATTGTAATATTTTTCACATGCTGTATCTGTATTCAGTGTGGTCCAATGTTCTGCTCCATGTGTATTACTGCTGGTATGCCTACCAAAAGAAATATTACAGAAATGAAAGCACATCACATGTTAGATAAGGAAATAGCTGAAATGATGAGCATAAATATACAAGATGAATATTTAGATTATCCCAGAAAGACGAATGTCTTCAGCTAATGCTGAAAGGGTCGTCTGTTGTAGTTTAGCAGCGATTAGATTAAGCATTAGCAGAAGACATCTTGTATTTAGTAACTATTGTGAACATTTCGCAGAATCCATTTTGTATTCATGGCAGCCATTTTCTCTGCCACATGCTGCCATGTGCTCACCATGTGCTCTGTCCTACCTTTCTGTTAACTACTCTTGAAAATCTGCCTAGTGACAAGTTATATTTAGCATCTCCCACTTTCGCACATGCCCAGTAAGGTCTGCAGCTGTTAGTCCTTGAAAACTGTTAGCCCCTCCAACCTGTCAACTGTGCATTTCCACATGACCTTACATGTATGCAAGTCTTGCTTCTATAATTGTACCACCTCCTTTTAGCCCCTGAGTGGGTATAAAAGGACCATGCTCTCTCAGTTCAGTGTGCTACTTCACACATTACCGAAGGGTGCTGTTTGAACTGTAGTACCACCTCATGAGGTTTAATAAACTTTGGGCCAGATGTAGCAACCCGTTTGCGAGTCGCAAACGGCGAAAATCGCCGTTTGCGACTCGCAAACGTGGGTTTGCTATGCAGAAATGCATTTTGCGAGTCGGATCCGACTCGCAAAATGCATTTCAGACTCGCTAATAGGAAGGGGTGTTCCCTTCCTATTAGCGACTCGCACTGGTATGCAAATGGACTCGCAGTTACCATCCACTTGAAGTGGATGGTAACCCAGTCGCAAACGGGAAGGGGTCCCCATGGGACCCCTTCCCCTTTGTGACTGGACCAGATATTAATTTTTCAGGGCAGGGAGTGGTCCAAGGGACCACTCCCTGCCCTGAAAAACCGAAACTAAAGGTTTCGGATTTTTTTAAAGTGCAGCTCGTTTTCCCTTAGGGAAAACGGGCTACACTTTAAAAAAAAAAAAACCTGCTTTATTGACAAGCAGGTCGCTAACATGGAGGCCTGCTGACGTCAGCAGGCCTCCATGTTAGCGAGTGCCTATACTCGCAATGGGGCCGCAATTTGCGACCCACCTCATGAATATTCATGAGGTGGGTCATTGCGACCCCATTGCGAGTTGCAGTCGGTGTCTGAGACACCGTACTGCACAGCAATTTGCGAGTTGCAAATTGCGAGTCGCAGGGACTCGCAATTTGCAAGTCACAAATTGCTTTTTTCGTACATCTGGCCCTTTGTCTTTTATTTCAATTTCTGTGCCAACATCTTCCTATATGGTCTGAGGGCTTTGTGCAGAGAAGGGTGAACCCCTTGCACTAGTAGGCCTTGCTGAGGCTTACTTCAACAAGTTCTGTGAGGAGGGGCACTATGGTGCCATAATCCTTCACAAATCTCCTATAATACCCAGTCAAGTCAAGGAGTTCCCAGACCTAGTCTAGGTTGTGGGAGTTTCCCAACCCAGAATGATCTGGGTCTTGGGTTGCAGGGGTTGGTCTTGGCCTCCACCTACCAGGTGGCCCAAGTAAACAACTTTGGCCTGCCCTATCTGGCACTTACTGGCCTTGATAGTGAGGCTTGCCTTTTGCATGGCCTCAAGGACCTTTCTTAGGTTGATCAGGAGATCCTGCCAGGTAGAGCTGTAGACAGCTATGTCATCCAAATAAGCTGCACTAAAGGATTCCAGCCCACCAAGGACTTGGTTCACCAATCTTTGGAAGGTGTTAGGGGCATTCTTTAATCCAAAAGACATAATAGTAAACTGATAATGCCCACTTGGAGTAGAGAACGCAGACCTCTATTTTGCTCCTGGGGCCAGGCCAATCTGCCAGTGTCCAGATGTGAAATCTAAAGTATTCCGATATTTGGCTGCCCCAAGTCTATCTATGAGCTCATCAGCTCTTGGAATTGGGTGTGCATCTGTCTTAATTTGTGAGTTGAGGCCCCTGTAATCCACACACAATGTCATTCCCGTTTTCTCTCCTTTGGAGTGAGGTTTGAGGACTAAAACTACTGGGCTAGCCAAGGGGCTCTATGATGGTTCAATGACACCTACATCCAACATTTTCTTGACATCTGTCTGGATGCTGTCGCTGACATGGTCTGACTGTCTGTAAATGTTGTTCTTCACAAGCAATCTGTCACCATTGCCTATATCATGGGTACACCAATAAGTCTTTCCGGGGTCAGTGAGAATAACTCAGGACTCAGGACTTGCCTGCAAATCAGCCTGTGGTTGCTCCATGAGGGTGCCTGATAAGACAACTCACCCCAAAGAACCATCTTGAGGGTTTCCTGAGAGTAGATCAGGGAGAGGTTTACTCTCTTTTCCCTATCCCTCATCTGTAACCATGAGCATGTCAGATTAGCTCTGTCATTGTAGGTTTTTAGGTGGTTGACATGAATTATTCTTTTGGGATTTTTGCAACTGCGAAGTCAAAACTAAGTAAGTGACCTCCCCTTTCTTTTCAAGAATGGGGTAGGGTCCAGAACACCTGTCTGGGAGAGCCCTCACAGCCACTGGCTCTAACACTCAAACTTTCTGCCCGTTTTGGAATTCCACCATTGCAGCTTTTTGGTTATACCCGTGTGTTTGAAGCTCTTGGCTGGCCTGAAGGTTTTGACTTGCTTTTTCCATGTACTCTGCCATTCTTGAACATAGGCAGGTACATAGTCCACTATGTCTTGCTTGGGCTCTTTCAGAGGCTTCTCGCAGCCTTCCCTTACAAGACTCAGTGGTTCAAATGTGATGATCCTTCTCCCTATGTGGCACTTCCCTGTGGGCAAAAGCAGGCATGGAAGTAAGTCATCCCATCTCCTTCTGAGTTTTTCAGGGAGTCTTACAATCATGACTTTTAGGGTCTGGTTCAATCTTTCACCAACCAGTTTGTTTGTGGATAGTATGGGGGTAGTGAACTTATAAGGTACACCACATTCCGTCCACATGTGCTTTAGGTATGTAGACAAGAAGTTAGAACATCTGTCTGATACTACCTCCTTAGGAAACCCAACTCTGATGAAAACACCCAGGAGGGCTTTTGCTACTGCAGGAGCAGTGATGGTCCTAAGGGGTATAGCCTCAGAATGTGGCAAGATCCACTACCACTAGGATATATCGATTCCATGATGCTGTCTGAGGGTCAAGGGGGCTAACAATATAATCCCCTACCTTGTCAAAGAGTGCTCCAACCACCCAACCACAGGTAGTGGAATTAAGCAGCCTGTAGTTTGCCATCTGCTTTGCCACTGGCTTGGCTGGTGACACAGGAATAGCAAAAGTCCTTCACCTTCTGGGACATTCCAGGCCAGTAAAAGTGATTCACTATCCTGCTCCAAGTTTTACTTTGGCCCAAATGCCCAGCTAGGGGAATATCATGGGCTAAACAGAGGAGAAACTCTTTGTACTGCTGAGCTACGTGAGGTCTCTGGCATCGTGAACAAGAGTCCATCCTCCCATTAAACCCTGTGGGTACCACTGACACTACCCTTTTCTTCCTGTGCATCTTTCTGTCTCAGGCGTTCAAGAGTGGGACAGGTTCTTTGCCCTGGCACAGATTCTCCCTGGAGGGTCACTCTGGGTGTAAGAGCTCTGAGTGGTAAGGTCCAAGCACTGCAGGCTCAGTTCCCTCTGGGAATAACAAGTCCTCTTCCTCAGAAGAGGGGTTCTGACCTGTGATCTGTAAAAAAGCTGGCCCCCCATTGTTCTTGTCATTTCTCTTGGAAGGTTGGTCCACTGTTTCAGGATCCAACACTTCTTTTTCTCCCTGAAGTTTTCTCTGTGCTGCAGTCTTAACATAGGACCATTCTGGGATCCCAAGCATGGCTGTATGGGTGTTCAGTTCTAATTCATCCCAGGGAGAATGTTTCAGATCATTTGCAAGCAGAAAATCTATTTGGGATGGATGGGGACATAACCACTTCCTTCTGTCCAACTACTCCCACCAAATGTCAAATGTTACCACAGCCATGGGATGGAACTTTGTCTCATTGTCAGCGTTGGTGACAGGATGGGACTTTCCTACCAGGAACTGATTTGAGTGGACCAAGTGTGGGTCACTGTGGTGACACTGGCTCCTGTGTCCTGCAGGGCTTCAACTGTTTCCCAATTTATTAAAGGGTGCTGCCTGTAATTTTGTACATTGCTAGATCAGGCACCATATGATAAATCTGCCCCACCCTCTGTGACTAGTGTTGCCTCTGAGGTGTCACTGGCATGTTCAGACCACAACTGCTATCCCATCTGGAGATTAGCAACTGCAGTTTTGTAGGTTGGCTAGAGGCATTGTTCTTGTTTTTACAGCTAGTGTCTCCAGTTTGGGGCCCTCTATTCTTGCAATTAAATGCACCAAGCACTGTTGGGATCAAAGTTCTTTCCTTTATACCCACCCCTAGGCTGTGAGGAGTCTTCGGGACCACCCACCTGTGCAGGTTTATGGGGGCCATGAGAAGACTCTTTATTTTTATTCTGGCTTCCATCTGTCCCTTAGAGGAGGGGGCTTTTTGGTCTCTTTCATTTGGTTTCCCCCACTAGTGGTAGTTTTGGTCACCCTTGTCTTGACCCAATGGTCTGTCTTCTTCCCCAACTCTAGAGCAGAAAGTAAATCTGGTTCTACCACACAATGATGTACCTTCTTGTTGTAATGATTACTTAGCATATATTTTTTCATGAACAGGTTTTACAGCCAATCAAAATAGTATGCCTTGTTAGAAGCTAACCAACCGTGAAGCCTTTTCACCGAATAGTCCACAAACTCTACCCAAGTTTGGCTCTCGGCTTTTCAAGCCTTCCAGAACCTTATGTGGTACTCTTCATTTGTAAATCCAAAGCCCTCAATCAGGGTACCTTTCGTAAGGTCATAGGATTTAGAATCTGCCTCATTCAGTGTCAAGACCTTATCATTCACTTTTCTGGGACAAACTCAAACAAAAGTGTGCCCCAATGTTTCTTTTTGATTTTCCACTCAATGTGGGCTCTTTCAAAGGCAGAAAACCATTTTACTATATCATTACTGTGAGAAAACAGGGCTGATTGCAGAGGCCCCCTGACTTTTTGCCCCCATTTTTCACTTTTTGCTGTTTTGTTCCTGACTCTGATGGTGCCCTGGGTACTGCTAACCAGTCCCAGGGCCTGTGCTCAGTATAAAATAAGTATGAAAATTATGCTAATTATAATTGGCAATATTAACCTACTAATAAGTCCCTAGTATATGGTAGGGCATGTAGGTTTAGGGACCCCAGCATAGGTAATGCCCCCATAGGTTCACTGCTGAGGTGCCCAGTGTCATTTTAAACTCGAACAAGAGGGGTATACCCAATTTACCCTACCAGACCTGGGTAGAATCAAACCATTATCAACAAGAACGGTCAATTAGTAGGAAATAATGATATTTCTACTTCACATTCAATGAGACTGTACATCTATCATTTGTGATGCAATTTAATTGCTCATAATTCAATCATTTATGTCATTCCCAACAGTTAAGATAATCTATTCATTAACAATAAAGAAATTCACACATTTATATCGACATTGAGCAATACAAACAAAACATATTCCACATTGCACATAAATTAGTGGTCCAACTGTATTCATAGGTTAGTGGTCCAATGTTCCTCTCCTTTACTCATAAAACCATGGGGTACTCAATTATGTCTAAACCGAGAATCCACATATCAGAGATGGTTGTCTAACTAGTCCCAGTACTCAATCGTTTTTGCTTGTATCCCTATTTCAAAGGAGAGAAAGAGAACTGTACTGTAAAGTCCTTAAAGGGTGAATTCAATTTTCATTGCAACCTCTCGATGTATAGGCATTTGACGTGTTTTGGCCCCTCTCACCTATGGGCCTCTTCAGGACTAATGGAGAGAGACAAACCTATTAGATACAAACAATACTATTACTCAAAACTATCAAGTCCAGACCTTAATGGTACCCTTCACCTCAAAAGAGTGCGGTGCGACTATTTTAAAACAAAACATCCAGTGCAACTATTTTCCCCAAAATTATGAACGCTCTATGAAATATACTTCATTGGTGATTAGAAGAGGAATTACATGCTCCCACAACGTTCTCAGAATTGTATATGTGCCCTCTACTGTGCATGGCCACCGGTGAATATTGTAAATAGCACAAATATTGGACTGTTACCAAGGGCTATGAGGAGGATTTCGTATCTCTTACTGCACTCACCCCAAGCATCGAGGATGCTTACCTATATTCCATCTCTCGTGTAAAATGTGTTTATTTATATACACGTAATGGTCCTGTACCAGCTGATGCCTATAAAGTAATATATACTACACATCACTTATCGGTGCATCAAATCTGTATAAAGGAATAAATCTACACTTGCTACCTACTTACTCAGTGCAAGTGCGGTCTGCTCGATATGAATAGTCGTCTTTCGTCGGCCCGGTACACCAAATCCTCGTGTTACAGAGGAGACGGTGAAACATGGAAGTTTAACTGTTTTACTCTTTCCGTGTCGGCCATCTTAAAGTAAATAAAGTAATCTCTTCACGGCGGCCATCTTTAAGTGGATATTATTTAATAGGATCCAATAGGGTCAGATACTTCGAATTCTAAATCCTCTTCTTTTTTATTATGTAATGGTAGTTGTTGTATCTCTATTGGTGATTATAACTGAAAAGCTGAATTAGCTATCTTCTTGAAATCTAAATGCAAGTAGTGTGGTCTCTACGTGACAGGCACCTTTAAAAAGATGTTGTTAACTAGTATCCAGTAGGATCAGTTAGTATGGAATCTATATCATATTCTGTTTTACTGTGTAATGGTGGCTATTATATCTCTAATAATGATTATCGGTTGGAAGGGATAACAAGGTTAACTAAGGTATTGTTGCCTAGTATCCAGTAGGATCAGTTACTATGGAATCTATATCATATTCTGTTTTGCTGTGTAGTGGTGGCTATTATATCTCTAATGTTAATTATTGATTGGAAGGTGTAACTAGGTTACCTATACATTCTCAAGTCTACCTCCAAGTATTCTGTCTTTCTGAAACCATAATGTACATGAACCATAATCTTTACATATTGACCCCCAGGGGAGTACATTAGTTACAAAATGGTGTGTTGCACTAAAGGAGTGCAGTGTTAGTTATGGAAGAGTCCAGTATTACAGACAAGATTTCAACATACACAATTGCCGAGCCATTTATATCAAGGCCCAAATTTCATCCTCATCATTCAATCCATGTCTGGCTGTTCTGAATTTTTCAATGAGTCTTGCCTCCCTCCTACTGAGGAGATTGGAGGCTGATCTTCCATCACCTTTACTGTGTACCACCTCCAAAACTATCCGCCATATGTCATCCGCTTTGTGATTTACTTCACGATAATGTCCCACCAATGGCGCACTTCTGACGACACATTTAATTCTTGATCTATGTTGTAGAATCCTGGTTTTTACAGGTTGGATGTCTACCCTATGTAAACCAACTCGCAAGGGCACTTAATACATTATATATAATTTTTGTATTACAATTTGAGAAATTTGTTTGTCGATGTGTCAAGCCATTCATAATTAGTTAATTCGATTTGCTAGTAAATTGGCATGCTATACAATTTTTACATTTGAAATGTCCCTGCAAAGGTGGGAATTGTAACAGTGATCTCAAATATTTTTTATTTTCTGCCGGGTGTGCAGCCTTCACCCAATGTTCCCGCAAGTTGCGGGCTTTCTTAAACACAAACAAAGGTTTATCAGTGTTTAGTCCTCCTAAGATTCTCCAATTCCTTTCAATGATCGACCTAATTTTATTGGCCTTCATTATGACATTGGCGGCAAGTGCTGCTTACCGCCATGCTGACTGACGCCAACATACTGCGACCGCTGCGGTTTACCGCTACGCATATTATGACCCACACATAGAAATCCGCCACTATACAGACACACACACCAAAGGTCAGTGATAAACTAGCGGTATTCAAACCCACACTATTACGCCAACAGAACTATGCCCACAGCATTATGACCCACGAATCACGGCAGCGGACATTCAACCGCGGTAAACCATTGGCGGTACAGACCGCTGAGCTCAAAAATACACGCACACATACAAAACAACACCACATTGGACAATTCAAACTACACACACCTGACACACACGTACACACACACACCACACCTACACACCCACAGTAATTTAAAACACACACCCACATTACCCATAACCCTTTACCACTACAAACAATTTACAACAGAGAGAGACACACCAAGAGCATCCACAGAACCAGAGCCACAGAACACCACCACCCATACACCATCCACACACCTCACAGTACCCACCCTAACACATCACCCCACACACCCTCACACACACCACTCACACTACACCCTCTCTGAGGAGGAGCTAAGGGTCATGGTGGCGGAAATCATCAGAGAAGAGCCACAGCTATTTGGATCACAGGTGCAGCAGACATCCATTACAAGGAAGATGGAGCTATGGCGGAGAATCGTGGACAAGGTCAACGCCGTGGGACAGCACTCCAGAACAAGGAATGACATCAGGAAGAGGTAGAATGACCTACGGGGGAAGGTGTGTTCTGTGGTTGCAAGACACCAGATAACTGTACAGAGGACTGGCGGTGGACCCCCACCGCCTCCCACACAACTAACAATATGGCAGGAGCAAGTCTTGGCAGTCATGCATCCTGAGGGCCTGGCAGGAGTAGCAGGAGGACTGAACTCTGGTAAGTCAACTCTTTACTACTATCACCCCCCCTACCTGAATGCCATCACATACTCTAACCCCTACCCTCACCACATCATACCACCACCTCACATACACCCCACCATCACAAACCACCCCTCCCAGTACCCAGAACTGCATGCAACAACAATGCTTGGACACCACTCACAGCCCTGCATGGACAATCATCGCCACAGCATGCACACTAGTGACAATCATTTAGCCATTCAAATAACTACTCACACAAGCCAAAGCTGCCTTGGAAACAACAACCATAGAGGGAAACAAACCCATGCACAAGATGTCACACGCCGTAACACTGATTTTACATACCCACAGGACCCCCACACAACATCACCGGAGAGTAGGTGCCAGCAACATCCAGCCCCCCGAAGAGGCCCACAGTGATGACAGCAGCTCTGCACGCCTGGATATGGATGACCAACGTAGCCCATCAGGGACCTCTGGACAGTCGGTTACCCAGGCACAGTCCCATCCCACCACAGAGCTTCCCCCTCAGGAAACACCAGCACAGCACGATCCTGCGGGCCCATACCACTGTCCCCAGGACACGTCAATTAGCAGCGTGTCCACCACTACAGGGACCCCAGGACACCCCACAAATACAAGACGATCAGGGACCTGGGGTCAGTGGCAGTGGGCACACGGTTCACGGGACAGAGGCATAGGACAACAGGGAAGCTGGGAGGACTGCTGTGCGACAGGGGGAGGACAGGCCCAGGGAACCCACTCTCCACGAGGCACTCAACAACATCCTGGGAACATACGACCATTCCCAGGAGACCAAGGGCCAGATACAGGCCAAGTTGCAGGAGACCCAGCGGCTGCAGGAGGGACAGAACCTGGGGATCAGGGAGGACCTGAGGGACATCAACACCACCCTGGTCACCATTGCAGGGGTGCTGACAGACATGGCCAACACCATGAGGGAGGCAGTGGCACACCAGCTGGCCCTTAACACTAGCCACACTGATGAACAGCCTTCCACCTCCGCTGACGCTAGTGTACAGGAGGCCCCGCCACAGAAACAACAGGTCACCAGCACCCCACCCGCTGCAGAAAGAGAACCGCCCCGCAAACGGTCCCTGCGATCTAGGCAGAAGCCAGAGAACAGTGCCAAGAACCATGCCAGGAAATAAGACTCTCCTGATTGTCACCCTTGTGTCCCACTCTGTCACCCTGTCCACCTTCAACTGCCATTGCTCCACTTCCCATGCCCCCTTGGACAATGCACCTGTGAGACAAATAGACTGAACTCTATCCTGGACTTTCCTCCATCATCTCCCAAGCCCATTGCACACCCCATTTACTTCTCAGCACTGAAATAAACAACCTTGGAAAAAACAAGTATGGGGTATGTCAAATGATTTAAGGATGTATTCATTTAACAATCAGTAGACATTGCAAATAGACTGTACAGTGATGTATACATAGTTATGACCTGTAATGTGCTGCAGTCAATACACCAGGAGGCACAGGAGGGCACAAATATCTGCAAATAGACAAGTTAAAGGGTACAATAAGTGGCCATAGTAGTGGGAACAGCAGCCAGGCAGAGAAAATTCACTTCACAAAACATCAATGGAAGGTGAGGTTACAGTGTCTTACCTGTGTGTCACTAGAAATACTGTTGAATTATAGTTGTTCTGTTGTCCACATCCTCTTCCTCAGCCTCCCGTTCATCACTGTCCACAGGCTCCACCACTGATGCATGCCCATCTCCAGCCTCATCCTCTTGCAGAAAAGGCACCTGGCGTCTCAAGACCAGGTTGTGCAACATGCAACATGCAATGATGATCTGGCAGACCTTCTTGGGTGAGTAGCACAGGGATCCACCTGTCAGTTGGAGGCACCTGAACCTGGCCTTCAGGAGGCCAAAGGTGCACTCAATGATCCTCCTTGTTCGCCCATGTGCCTCATTGTAACGTTCCTCTGCCTTTGTCCTGGCATTCCTCACTGGGGTCAGTAGCCATGAGAGGCTAGGGTAACCAGAGTCACCTGTAAATATCGAGGGATACCTGTTAGCCAGACACTCACCCTTAGGGCCAAACCCACACCCATATACCAACATCTACTGGGTGGGGACCGTGGGCTCACCTCTTAGCCACACCCTGTGCCTCTGGAGTGGAGCCATCACATATGGAAAGCTGCTATTCCTCAGAATAAGGGCATCATGCACAGACCCAGGATACTTTGCATTCACATGGGAGATGTACTGGTCCGCCAGACACACTATCTGCACATTCATAAAGTGAAATCTCTTTCGATTTCTGAACACCTTTTCATTTCTCCAGGGGTGGGGGCAAAGGCAATATGTGTACCATCAATATCACCAATGATGTTTGAGATATGTCCCATTGCATAGAAGTCAGCCTTCACTGTGGCCAAATCCTCCACCTGGGGGAATACGATGTAGCTGCGCATGTGCTTCATCAGGGCATGCAACACACTGGTAATCACGTTTGAGAACATAGGCTGTGACATCTCTGCTGCCATGGCCACTGTCTCTTGGAAGGAGCCACTTGCCAAAAAATGGAGCACTGATAGGACTTGCACAAGAGGGGGGATCCCAGTGGGGTGATGGATAGCTGAGATCAGGTCTGGCTCCAATTGGGCACACAGCTCTTGGATTGTGGCCCTATCAAGTCTGTAGGTGAAGATAATGTGCCTGTCCTCCATTGTTGCCAGGCCCACCAGGGGTCTGTACACGGAGGCCTGTCTCCATCTCCTATTCATTCTCAGCTGTTGAACTCTAGGATGAAAAACGGTGAGCAAATGGTCATATTCAAAGATACCCTCAGAGTAAAATGCCTTGCATTTTGTGACAGAAACAGTATGTGAATGTGTGTCTGCCTGTTCCCCCCGACATGGCGGCCGCCTGACCTGCGTGGAGGGACAAGTGGAAATGAGGTAATTACGCTGACGTTGTGCGTCGTTACGGGAGGCGGTTGATGACTGCTGTGCAACACCTCATTGTTTTTCATTGGGCCCCATGGGTTCCAGTAGCCAATGGTGATGTACGGTGGCGGTGACGGTACGCACCCACTCGGACGTGACCGCCATTTTCTATCTGTTCACTCACTTGCTACCTGACCTTCAACAGAAGAGGACCTACACTGCGAGAGCTGCTTTGACCTCTGTCTAGAAGCGACCATGGCTCAAGTGTCTGGGAAAAGAGCCCCTGCCTTCACTTCAGAGGAGTTGGAGAGACTGGTGGATGGGGTCCTATGCCAGTACCGTTTACTTTATGGTCCTCCAGACCAACAGTTGAGTACACTGTGAGCATGATGCATGGGGCATGAATGCATGGAGTGCTGTGTGTGTATGTCTCGTGTAAGGGGTGTGTGGCTGAGACGTCCTGGGCAGAGGGCTGCATGTATGGTGGTCAATGTCTGTGTGTAAGGGGATGGGAGGGATATGGTGGGCCATGAGTGTAACAGGCCAGACGGTATGACTAATACCTTTTTCTATGTATCTTTTTCTGCAGGTCAGTGCCCATCAGAAAAAGGGTATTTGGCGTGCCATTGCCAAGGACGCGCGGACCCTGGTGGTCTTTGACAGGCAGAGCACCCACTGTTGCAAACGGTGGGAGGACCTGCGCCGCTGGGCAAGGCAGATGGTGGAGGCCCAGCTGGGGATGGCCTCCCAGCGAGGAAGGGGTACCCGTCGTACCCCGACTCCCCTGATGTTCCGGATCCTGGCGGTGGCCTATCCGGAGTTGGATGGGCGCTTGAAGGCATCACAGCAGTCACAAGGGGGTGAGTACAGTTTCAGAATCTGAAAATTGCACATGTTGAGGAGTTATCTGGATGGGGGATGTGGGTCTGTGGTGCCCCTAGGACAGGATGGACATGGCAGGGTAGGTGATGGCATGCTCTGATGCACTCCAAACCCAAATATGCTAGTGGGCATCTACTACTGGGCAGGGTCCTGTGGGTTTCAGGTGTGCTGCTATTGGCGTTAGGCATTGTACCCCATGACCTGGTGACTAGCATTGTAACTGGTATTGCATGGCCTAGTGCATAGGGCTGTTCCCTGTGTGTAGTGTACGCCAACGGTGGCTTGTTGCTGGCATTGTCCAAGTGTATCCTCTGTCTCTTCCCCCCCTTTTTGTTTTGTCACCCTGTCCTTGTGTGCATTAGCACCATCTGGCGGAGGAGCAGAGGCACCGGCGAAGGAGGGAGCTGCATCCCACATGGCCCATGAGGCCGAATCCACCAGTGGGATGGAGGGCGAGGGGAGCACCACGGCGGAGACTGGAGGGGACAGTTCGGACAGTGAAACCTCCTCTGATGGAAAGCTCCCTGGTAGTGGTGGACACCTCTGTGGCCACCCCAACTACAGGTACAGCCGCCACAACCGTACCAGCACAGCCCTCCCAGCAGCCCCTCAGCGTGTTTCCCGTGACCGCTCACCCAGGAGGGTGGGCATCTCCTTCGCCCCAGGCACCTCAAGCCATGCCCCAGTCAGCCCTGCTGCCCTCAGTGAGGAGTCTATTGACCTCCTTTGATCCCTCTGTTGGGCAGTCAACCATTGTGAATGCCATCCAGGGTCTGGCAGGGCATTTGCAACAAACAAATGTATTCCTGGAGGGCATTCACTCTGGCATGGCGGCCCAACAGAGATCATTTCAGGCTCTGGCCAGCTCCTTGATGGCAGGCATTGTCCCTGTCTCTAGCCTCCCCCCTCCAACTTCCTCCACCCAGTCCCATTCCCCTCAACCCCAGCCTATCCCAAGCACACCTTCAGACCATCATGCACCCAAATCAACACACAGAAGTGGCTCAGGCAAACACAAGCCCCACACTTCATCCTACAGGCACTCATACAAGCACCATCCAGATGCAGACTCACCAACATCCACTGCCTCTACTGTGTCCCCCTCCTCCTCGTCATCCACCTTCATCCCAGTAGCGTCTCCACTCAAACCTGCCTGCACTACATCCTTATTCACTACCTCCATCACGATCACACCTATCACTACATGCCCCTCACTGGCAGTCACCACCCCCACATCTATGCACATGTCCCCTGTGTCCTCTTCCACTGTGTCTGTGCCCCCTCCTCCCAATGTACACAAACGCAAGCACTCAGACACCCAACAGTAATCCACCTCACAACAGCATCCAGCCCATGCACCTGCACCCAAACACAGCAGGCAGACACCTCCAACCACCACTCCCACTTCCTCCACTCCCAAACCTTCCCCCTCTGCCAGCCCCAGTGTCCCTAAAAAGCCTTTCCTCTCCACCCTTGACCTATTCCCTGCCCCTCCCCACCATCCTTCACTATGGGCCAGGGTGGTCAGGACCCAGGCTAGCACCTCAGCCACCTAGTCCACAGCCACTGTTGTTTCTGCAACCACTGCAGTTGTGAAAGGCACCATGAAGAGACCCGTCCACACAGCCAGTGTGCCTGCACCAGCTGCCAAGGGCAAAAAGGGAGCACCAGCTGGCAGAAGCAAGGAGGCACCACCAGCTGCCAAGGGCAGGAAGAGAACACTAGCTGCCAAGGTCAATGAAAAAGGCACAGATGCCGCAGGCAGGATGGATCTGGTGCCTGGTGCTGGAGCAGCATCCGGGCAAACAACACCAGCCACGGCACTTCAGCCGTCCGAGGCTGCGGGGGAAGGGCTGGAGCCTCCCCCCACCATTGGCAGCACCGCCGGCAGCACCGCCACCTGCACTGCTGTCAGCACCGCCACCTGCACCACCACCAGCACCACTGCCAGCAGCAGCAGCCCCAGTGGACAGCCGACCGAGGCTGCAGGGGAAGGACTGGAGCCTACCCCCACCTCTGGCAGCACTGCCGCCAGCCCCACCACTTCCACTTCTGAGAAGCCGTCACTGACGGTGGGCAGTGTGTAGTCGTGCCTCCATGGGCTGTAGTGCGTCCTGGCCCCTGCAACAACTGTAGGTGTGACACACAGGTGAGAGACTGTGACCTTGTACCCTCCAAGATCTGCATCACTGGGCACAAGGCCCTCTCCAGAACTGGTGCAAGAAGTCATCCACTCACCCCCTCCTTGCCAGGATGAAGCACACTGGGCACAAAGCCCTCTCCAAAACCAGTGGAGAAGCCACCCACTAGAGAGACTGTGTTCTTGCAGTCCCCGGGACCAAGCAGTGGGAAAACCACCCACTTGAGAGACTGTGGCTTTGAACTCCCCAGGGCCAAGCAGTGGGCAAACCACCCACTTGAGAAACTGTGGCTTTTCACTCCCCAGGACCAAGCAGTGGGCAACCCACCCACAGATAGACTGTGGCTTTGCACTCCCCAGGACATCGTAGTGGGCAAACCACCCACTTGAGAGACTGTGGCCTTGCACTCCCGCAGACATCGCAGAGGGCATGTAGCCCCCTCCAGGAGCAGTGGCATTGTACCATCTTCCGGTTGAGGTGCCCCCCCTTCCCCGTCCCCCTGAGGTGCCTGTGTACTTTCGACCTAATGCCCCAGCAGTGTTCTCTCCATATTGAGGCAGGACTCAAGTGGTGCCTTGGCCTATGTGATATGGCCCTGTGGGCCATGGACATTTTGGACTGGGCAGTGTCCCTCCATTTGTATATATTTTAGATACTGTTTTGTGCTTTAAGGACGTATTTCTCAAAATTTATATTATTGCACTGGCTTTACTCACTTCCTTTTGTCCTTGCGTTATTCCTGAGGGGTACAGGGTGGATGTGTTATGTTGTTGCATCTGTTTGTGTGTATGGTGTTGGGGGTGTTGCATGTTGTGTGTGTGTCACTCTCTTTTTCCTCCCCCCTCCCTTGTGTGCTAGTTGCGGTACTCACCGTGGTGGTCTTTGCCGCTGTTCATGTTCCTGGTGTAGGAGGAGGTATACCAGCATGGGAAACACCTGTAGTTCGGGTCGTGGCGTTGTGGTTCTTCCTTGAGTGTCCAGAGGTGAGTTGTTTTCCTTTTATGTTCTGTTTCCGCCGTGCTTTTGATGGCATTGGTACCGCCCCTGAAAAGCTGGCGGATTGGCTTGTTGTAATATAGCGGGCGGTACATTGCCTTCCGCCTGGTGGTTGGCGATTACCGCTGCAGTGCTTGTTGCTACCGCCGTGGTGGTAGGTGTGTTAAAGTGGCTGTCTGTGTTGGCGGTTTCCGCCGTGGTCAAAATTCAATTTTTTTACCACCGGCCTGTTGGCGGTATTACTGCCGCTTTATCACCGACTGCCAGGGTTGTAATGAGGGCCTAAGTTTGGTATCAAATTAATTGTTATAATAAATCCCACAACTTACGACTGTTGTATTTAATATAACTTGTTCAGGTAAAGATTTTTAAACTTTACCTAAAAAGTTGCCAACTTTAGCCCTGCAGTGTTTTGCTGCTTTGCTCTTATTGGGCAGCCTCTGGCAGCCTGGCCAGGCTGCCTTGATGAGGTGTGAAGTGGCCTGGCTCAACACAAAGAGATGTGCCTGGGGGAGGAGATCTTCCCTCCTCAGATGTGGAGACAGGAAGGGGGAGGGCTGCCAAACTGGTCTTCAAAGGCAGGGAAGGACATTTGGAGCACCCAGTACCCCCTCACATCCTGCAAACCCAGACAATTAGGTGCCCTTCTGATTAGATTTGGAGAGGGCAGGAGAAGGGTGTGTTTAAGAGTTTTAGCCAATCCAGTGGGTGGGCTCAGCCAGATGCAACTTCCAAAAATCACTTACAGCCCTGATGGATTTTTGAGGAATGTTGTTCCCTGAGATTGATTTTTGCCACACTTCCCAGGAAGTGGTCATCACACGGGAAAGGACCCTACAACTGATTGGAGAACCAGTACTCCCTGTTTTTCACCAAGGAGCAAGGATAAAACTGGCAGATCTGCACCCAAACACCATATCCCTACCAGATTTCTACAAGGATGAACTACAGAAGAAGAAGGACTGCCCTGCTGAACCCCTGTCCTGCACCTGGACACTGCACTCTGGAGGACTGTACTAGCTGCACACTTGGGCTTCACCACAAGAAGGACTTTGCCTGGCTTCATCTAGTTCAAAGAGGGGATCCCTGTTTGCTACAGGTGAACATTTTCTAACCAGAGTCCCCTGCACCAACTCTGAAAAACTGACCAGCTGACCACTGTCCAGTGGCTGTTTTGGAGTTTGTGCCAGGTGCATTCTGGGAATTGTAGTCTGCACCCCTCAAGGAGCACCTCAGAGGTTCTGGAACCTTGGGGTGAGCTGCAGACCTCAAAAGAACCTTAAAAGATAATCTGGAAGAAGATCCAGAAGTTTGGAGAACTTTTTGGAAAAAAGCTCCATAAAGGGACCAACCTGCATGGCAACTCTAGAAGAAAATCTCTGAAAAATTGACTAAGTCTGAATGTAGGAAGTTAACCGGGACCTCCCAGGCCTTGTATCCGAAGAGGGCTCCAGGGACGTCGGATCACGATTCAGGTTTGTCCCGGTTGAAGGACTTTCATCTAAAAAAAAAGACTAAGTCCGAAGGTAAAAATCTCAACCAAGGGCTCCCGCAACGTAAATCCGAGTTCCAGGAGGGCGGATTGAACTGGCGACTTGGTCCCGCTGAGGAAAATCTCCAGAAAAACGACTAAGTCCTAAGGTAACCTTTTGACTGAGGCCTCACGTAGGCTGTAGCTGAGCAGGGCTCGATTGCGGTCGGCCTAAAACTTTGACTTTACCACGGTCGGGGTGCAACCAGATTGGCACTATTCGATTCTAAGTGCTAAAAAGCATTCATTCTTTACAAATTCATATCTCCAGTTCCCTTAATCTGATTTTATTCGTTGTGGTGTAATTTCAAAGCTAAAAATATTTCCTATTTTTATAAATTGGTTTTAGATTTCCAAACTGTTTCCTGTGTTTTATTCAATTACTGTTTTGTGATATTGGAATGCTTTACGCCTTGTCTCCTAAGTTAAGCCTTGTCGCTCGTTGCCAAGCTACCAAGGGTTGAGCTAGGTTTAATTTACTGAGACCTAACTGGACCTAAGTGGAGGTAAGTGGGCTATTGCTAAGTGTAGGTACTTATCTGCCCTTACCAATTACCCATTGTCCAGCAATCCCCTTCTGAGAAGGGAGAGACAACTCCTTTTGGGAGTTTCATATTGAAAGATTTCTCTCTCAATACATGTATGCTGCCACCAGAGATGGGTCCTAGCCCCAACTCTTTTCTCTTTGTTTCAATTTCCCAAAGCTGATCCTCCAGGTTCAGTCTTTTGTTCAACCTGGCCAAAGCCAGGTCTTCTTCTGTGGGTGCATTAATACTAAGGGAAGAGGAGCTACTCCCATCCCCATTGTCCAAAGCATTTGCCTCTCCACCAGAACGTTCACCATCTATGTCTCCTGTGGAGTGGGTTTCCTCATACTGGGCCACCAGATACCTAAGCTTGTCTAATCTGACAAGTTTTTCAGTAGGGATTTTATACAGCTTGCAGAGTTTGCTTAACTGGGCAGAGTTATACATCATTTAAGGGGCCAGGTCGAGCTCCTGGCTCTAGTTCTTTGAGTCTGACATGTTTTATGCTACTACAGTTGAGACTTTTTTAGAAATGTTGACCCCTTTTGGATAAGGCCAACTAAAGTAAGGACTTTTAACTCTACCTCTTGTTTTAGGGACCTAACCAGGGTCTTAGCAGTTTGTTTAACATTTTGCAAAAATGTTATCCAATTGAAAAAAATGTAGTTAAACTAAAGACAGTTTGGAGAGGTATTTATTTGCTCACAAACTGACAAAGTGATATCAGCAAATGCAAAGTTTTTGTCCTGCCGCTGATACACCAAATGTAGGAGGCTGGCTCTCTATATAGTGTACCAAAATGATGTGCACTGTGCAAAGAGTATAAGCATGTTGGTTTATAGAGGTAAAAACTAGACTGCCTAAGCTCTAATTTTTATGGTAGCTTGGCCAAGCAGTTAGGCCAATCTGGGAGAAGTGCTAAGCATTTGTTGTACTCACAGTATCAATAAATGTGGACACACACTCAAAGGAATAACCCGAGACCAATTTACAAAAATATTTCAGATTTATATAAAAATTTTAAGACCAAGATCATCAAAATCAGGTAAGTACTTTTTAAGTTATGATTTTTAAAAGTTTAGCAAAAATAGTATTTTTGTGTTTAATTACGCACAATAGGTATCAATGGGAGAAAACTTTAAAAATGCATATAAAATCAGACATTGTGTTTACCAATGTCTTCTATCGTTTTTAGGTTGAGGTCATCAAGATGTCCTGTGGACCAGCCGGGGAAGTTCGGGCGGCTCTAGGTTTCGGTGGGAGAAGCTGCTGAAAAATCCTTGGAGCTGGTGCAAGACCACTGTGGTGGTCCACTTGGAAAAGCAATGCACAGATGGACTTCAAGGGGAGTCCGGTGGCCCCCATGGATCGTAGAAGTCGCAAGGGGTGGGGAACCTATAGAGCACAGGGAGTTCTCTGGTGCAGGGCCCAGGGAGGCTGGGTGCAGAGCAGTAAGGTGAGATAGGACCTGTGCACAAAGGTGCACCTGGAAGCAGGAGGCAGGTCACTTTGAGGGTGGATTGCAGGTCAGTAGGGCCACTTTGGGGGGTGATTCCTATGGGTCTTGAAGTCTCTTGACTGAGGCTTGCTCCTGGTCCTTTGCGAGCCTGCAGTGGACTTTTCTCCTCAGTGTCCGACATTAGGGGTCCAATACCCCAGGCTATTGCACCTTTCATCGACTAGAGGATGCAGTGCTGCTAAACTTGGCACACTTGCAGGATTTGTCCTCCTGGTCTGTTGAGTAGAATTTGGTCTGGCTGCTGTGTCTGGTTCCTTGGTGAGCGGCCGGTCAGTGAACTGGACTTCACTTGTCTTTTGCTTCTTTGTCGCAGGGGGTGATGCCTTCACTCTGGCGGGAGATCTTTGCTGATTTTAAGAAGGGTACAGATCCTTGTGGTTTTGTAGAGTCTGTCCAATGTCCATGCAACCCCACAGCAGCGATTGTTGAGTCCTGGATGCAACAGGCGGTGTTTGCTGCTGCTATTTTTTTGTGCAGTAGGAATGCAGTTCTCGAGCCCTGGGTCTTCTTTGTTGCGGGCCTTCTTGTGTCCTTGGGCTGTGATCTACAGGCCTAGGGGTGTCCAATAAATACTACGTTCAGTGGGCAATCAGGGGAGTCTCTAGCAGTGATCAATGGGTCATCTACCTGAGGGTGCCTACACCCACTATGTGACCACTTCCTGTGGTCAGAGGTCACCTCCCTATCCCTCATAGGCTATTTTCCTACCATGCAAGATGGAGGAAATTGAACTGGAGGGGTCACATCGCATGCAACACCTTAGGGGTGGAGTAGGCTGGGGTGGCCACTTCTGTTCTTTGTGCTCCCACCAAAAGTGGGGATTTACAACGGGAGTGGTCATCTGCTGCTAGCAGCTGGGCTGGGGGCTGAGTTTCAAAGGTGGCAAAGCCCTTTGAAGGTCACTGGGAGGGCAGTGCACATTCCTGGGGGAGAAGGCGTAACACTCCTGCCCAGGAAGGGCTTTGTTTTCTAAACCCGGAGAGCACAGGCTGTCAACCTAGGGTTCCAGAATCGTGTCTGGTGGTGGCAGGCAGGTTGTGAGTGGCCATCAAACCTGCCAGGGTTAGTTAGCTTTTGCAGGGGGCATCTCTAAGGTGGCCCCTGGGTACATTTAGCAATAAATCCAATACTGGTACCAGTTTGGATTTATTGTTGTGAGTTGTTTGACACCATACAACCTAGGGTTCAGACTGGCCATCAGGTGGTTGGGGAACTCATACTGACCAGTGTCTAGCACATGCATTTAAAATGGCTGCTCTGTTCATTTACTATGTCCCAGGTTTGGCATGGACAAAGTAGGGGGATATCACTCGCATCTATGCCCACACATGCATTATAGTGCGCCCTACCTTATGGCTAGAAGGCCTGCCAGAGTGATGGCTCACCTATATTGCATGCAGTGTGTAGTGAACAGATCACACAGACTGTGTGCCACGTCTCTTTTACATTTTTTGGATTGCACCAGGCCAGCCAGCCTGAAATGCAATGCATCACAACAGTTTTGGGGAAGAGATCTGACCCAGGGAACCTGGTTAGCATGGGCCCTGGGCACTAACAACTCTGAAACCACATCAAATACCAGACAAAAAGTGGGGGGCTAACCATGTCCAAAGAGGTACTTTCTCACACCCTCACCAGGCTGCATGCACATTTTCAGACATTACCATGTTGCCAATGTAATGGGGCATATGACCGTTGGGATCACAGTGAAATCCTGACAATATTAGTAGAGTTCCTAGATTTTTTTCGGTTTTTGCATAAACCAAAATTTTCCTCTGAAATCTGTAAGTGGCGGTGATGAGGAGTTGGTTCAGACTGAGCCACTGCGAATGCCGTTGTCGGTGGTCCCTTCACACAAGAAACGGATAACGCTGATATACCCCTCTACTGGTACCAAAAATGTGGCATCCATACAACATACAGCAAGGTTTATCTAGGACCCAAATCAGAGTTCAAGAGATGAAGTAAAATGCAATATGAAGATTCTTCTTCATTAGTTAAGGACCCGCGACTGCACCAACCACCAGACAGGCTCTGAGAGGACCAGTGAACTAAACTCGCCTATACATTTCAGAACCAGCCCAGTGATCGGTGCCATGAAAGTTCCAAACAAGTAAAATATTAGCACAATAGAAAGGCACTAATAAAATTGTGAAAATGCACATAAAGATGAATATACATATGAATATTACACCCCCTCAAATCACTGTGTACAAGAGCCAAAATTAAGTACCTAATGAAAGTGAAATCAGAGAGCGTTCCAGAGTATTTTAAGGATTACAGAATTCCCCCCTGGGAGAACCCAGAACAAGTACAGCAATGGATGACGGGTTGTTTAGGAGTATGGGGGCCACGCAGGTGCATGATTTGTTTTAGTAACGTATAATTTTTACAGGCTTCAATCAATGACAAGGTTTAGAGCAGTCATAGTCTTTCACTATGAATGGCCAGGTAGGGAAGGAGTTATTTATCAACTGGATTAAAAAAGGTTGCCCAAGGTAATGGTATTTATTGGGTCTGATACATAATCCTTACCAAGACCTTTCTTCATCAAAAATGGGAATCACATGCACTTTTACGGTGCTTTCTGCACTAAAATATGGATGGACAAGTATTTTCTAGTATTTCCCCTGGTAAATTTTGGCATGTTTGACCTGGCAAAACTCACTTAAGGCAAACTGTGTGGAAGCAGTAATTACCACTTAACATATGATTATAATGTCTACCCAAACACGTATTTTATACATGAATTGGGGGGAAAAATTGCCCCCACACACCGAAGGCCTGAGTGTAATTAGTGTTGAAAATCTAGTTTGTAAAATGCAGGGCAAAATTAAGAGAGGGAACAGTGAAGGGCAAAAATAGAGACGTTTAGAAGTTCTAGAAGGACAGTCTTGGCAGATTTCCGTGCGGGATAGACCCAGATGATGCGCTGTGTGAAGGGTTTATGTACAGTCAAAATACTGTAATTTGTGTAGTTGTGATGTTGGAAAAATATGAGTGATTGATACAAAATATACCATCATGTACTGTTTGTCTGCAAGAATGAATGACCAAAATATGTTGTTTTCTGGAAGGAAAAAACATGAAAGTGTTCATGTAGCTCAATAAAATCTAAGATAGATGAATGCCAGATAATACTTGGTTCATAAACTAAACTGCCAAATCTTCTAAATGAGGTAAAGCTGTGTTTAATTAGTTCAAATAAATTTGCGTGGCGAACAATTTCTGAGGGAGCATGGAGGCAATTTAGTACCCCCTTCTAGGGCACGCCAGTGGACTTCCACTTGGCTGGCAGAGTTGAAGATATGTTTGGGCCTTACGCTCAAAATGGGGTTAATGCAGAAACCTACCTTGCAGTCCTACTGAATAACTCACATGGTTTGGTTAATCCCCATCTTTGCACCATACATGAGCATAGATTGTTTTTTGCTATTGTAGTACATGCTGCCTTTCAATGACAATTCGCTGCATTGCCCCAGGACCATCCAGACCATGACAGGTTTTTCAAAATTCCGACTTTCATGGAGCATTTGTTTGCTAGGTTTCCAGAGATCTATACTCCTGGAAAGAATATAGCAGTTGATGAGTCCTTGATCCTGTACTAAGGGCAGCTACTGTTCAGGCAGTACATTATGAGCAAAAGAGCTTGCTATGGCATCAAGCTGTACATGCTGTATGAGAGCTCAACAGGCTATGTGTACAGCTTTAGAGTGTATAGCGTCCTTGTAGTTTGCCCTCCCACCTAGGGGCCACAGAAAATATTTTATGGGAGCTTGTCCAGCCACTACTTCACAAAGGTTATAACCTTTGTGGTCAATTTCTATACAGGAGTGGAGCTGTTCAGTGAACTCTACAAAGTTTGCACTGTGGCCTGTGGTACAGTTCATTGTCACTACAAAGGATTCCCACAGGAGCTTATTTGCAAGAAGGTCCAGAAATCCTACAGTACTGCGTTGCATTCCAACAAACTGCTTGCAGTCAATTTCTCGGATAGGTGTGATGGGTACGTGCTCACTAAAATTCATAATGAGAGCTTGTAGACTTCAGACAGCTGACCTCAAACTGTGATGGATTGAGGTCAGCTGGCCTAAGTCCACAAGCCCACTTGTATATTTGATTACAATAAGTACATGGGTGGAGTGAACAATAATTACCAGGTTTTCAGCCATGCAATGCGAGTCATAAAACTTGCACTTGGTGCAAGAAACTGTTTACCCACCTGATCCAAATGGCGACATACAATGCGTATGTTGTATATCATCAGACAACCATAGGAAGACTTGTGTCTTTCCTTGACTTTGTCTGTGATTGAAATCCTCACTGTTGCTACAGAAGCAGCAGCCTCCACTTCGTATATATTTTGGAGGATGTGGCAAGACTGCAGTAGTGACACTTTGCTTATCGCATTCTTAAAACACCTAAAAAGAATCGACCATGCCGTCGATGTAGTGTGCTTTAAGCAAGAAAAGAGGGAGGAGAGTCATGTTTTCTATGCCCAGTGTCCATCTCAGTGAGGCCTGTGTTTTCCTATTTACTTTATGTTGTATCATACTAAGGAAAACTTCTGGGAAATTGACTGAGGTGGAGCTGCCATTGGGTAAACCTTTCAATGGCTGTGCATGAATACCTAACGTTCATGGGCCACTACATCGTTAGGCAAGCAGCCACAGTATTTTAGTTCCTCTGCTTCAGGAAATTATGGAATTCCTTATGCACTGCTCAACACCTTTATTCACCATCAGAACTTGATAGGTGTTCTGTTCAACAATTAACATGCATTCATTCCCCACACTGCACATACAAGTGGCAGAACATATGCCACATTGTCACAAAGTACCCTGTGTGGAAAAATGTTAAAGGCGTGACTGAATTTTAAAGTGCTTGTTAGAGAACTTACGTATGCTACAAAAGGACCACCCTTGTTGCCAACAAGAAGTGCAATAACTCAAACAAATGCCCTGCAGGACATATTCACCAACATTTCTACTTGCTTTGAAAGAGTGGAAACTCAATGTGTAGCTTCACTTTCAAAGCAAAAGTAGAAGTGTTGGTCAATGAGTCCCACAGGATAGTTGTGTGGCTTTTTATTTTTGAGACCATAGGCAGTATTCACCAGAGTGTCTGCCTTAGTTTAAATGGTAGATATGCTCGCTCAGTTTGAGTAATAGGCCTTGCAAGGCATACTTGGACACGCCCAACTTGCATCCGCAAACTGGAAGGAGTTGGATTTAGCATAGTAAGTGCTCTAATGGTGCATGCAAGACACGTTTGCTTGAGCCTCAAGCAGCTAGGGATGGAAGGCATTAATATAGGTTCCCTTGGCAGTTATAATACAGGATTAGACAGGACTCTGATGTGGGCAGAGAAATGAATGGGTAAGAAAAGCTTACAGTAGGTGTGCTTTCCCAGGGATATTGCATAGGTAGAAGGCAGAGTGTAAAGGTAGTACAGATAGATACATATGCCATGACATCATCTACACCTATGGATTCAAACCCATTGGTGCTGCACTTGCACTGAATTACTGACATGTATGGGTCAGCAGGTTTGACCTGCTTGCCATGTTCATCCCCTGTCAGAACATAGTAGATGTTCAGTTTGCTGTATGATAAGTGCATAACAGTCACAGCATTGCACATAAAAGTGGATGGGACATATGCTACATTCTCACAGACCACCCAGTGTGATAAAAACTCCCCTTCTTCATAGTTTATGACGTTCTCTTTAGGGAACATTGCAAAAATTCCCCAGCATGTCTGCCTTATTTTTTGAGGTAGATATGCTCACTCAGTTTGAGGAATCGGGGGAGTCCATGGTGGTGTGGGTTCTCCAAAGTTTTCTAACCCAGAATACACTGCAAAGGTAAAACGTTTAATAAAAACACTATTTTCCCCTGCATTTCTGTCACACAAACTACAGGAATGTGCAGGGATCCACAAATTTCCTCCCACCCAGTGTTTCCCCATGTGTCGTGATAAAAAGGCTAACCCACTTGTGTGCCTGTGCCCTTATCAGGATTGGATCACCCCAGGGTCAACAGTAGCCCTCCTGTCATGGGCACTAAGCCCAGGCACACAAGTGGGATAGTGTTTTTATCAAGACAAGTTGGGGAACGCAGGGTGGTAAGAAATTTGTGGATCACTGCATATTCCTGTAGTTTACGTCACAGAAATGCAAGGAAACATTGTGTTTTATTCAATGTTTTATCTTTGCTGGGTATTCTGGGTAAAAAGAAACCTGTGGAAACCACACAAAGTTATCATTATCGCCACAATATGTATTTTTTTTTCAAATATATGTTTATTAACTATTCGCTGTCTTACATATGCAAGTCCATTTGCGGTAACATCTTGTTTTTATCATACACATCCATCAAACAATCTGTGCTACTGTTATACTTTACAGATACTCTGTTACATAATTCCTTAATCATTTTGATTGCCATTTAGTGTTCGTTAATCACTGATTCTAATATATTAACATTCCTACTTTAAGTGGTTATTTACTCTGTGATTTCTTGTTACCATTTTGAATTATGTGACCTCATAACAGTCTTAACTCAACTTCAAACTATATATAAACTTAATGGCTTATGTGGGTGGGCCTTGGCATCTTTTCTAGGGAGACTCTGCTGGGGCACTTCAATGAGCGAGGATGGCCAGCCATCCGTTCTCCCCCCCTTCCAGTAGTTATGTTGCTATTTGTGTCCAGTCCATCTCTACCCTTTGTCATTGGGTGCGACCTATTGGTGTGTCCGTCAATGCCCCACATCTACTGTAGTTCCAGGGACCTTCCCCAAGGGCCAAGTCTGTTGGACGTATTGGGCAACTCATCCTACCCCCTCAGGAGCTATCTGTCTCCTCATCACGTCATCCCAGCTTGTCACTAAGTCCTCCCACTCCAGGGCAACGGGGGTCTGGCGAACTCCCTTGGCCTCCTCCGCCTTTACTACCTGCAGTTCAGCCCTGGTCCATCTCGCAACATCGCCTTTCCATTCAACCAGCGAGGGGTGGCATGAGGCCTTCAAGCCCCTTGTGATCAGTCTTTTATAAAGAGCCAGAGTCAGGTCCAGGAAGCGTCCCCTCATTTCCCCCCGCAGGGCACCGGCCTTGAGGACCAGTAAACACACACCCGGTGTTGGCTGCAGTTCCGCCTCAAATAATTCTGACAGGACCACCATCATCGCCCCCCAACCAGCCTGGAGTACCGGGCATCCCCACACCATGTGATCAAAGTCGGCTTCCTCGTCACTACATCTGGGGCATGTCCTGGGGGTCCCCCGATATATACGGACCAGTCGGTGGAGAGTCAGGTACGTCCTATGTAAGTAGTTGTATTGGATGTATCTTAATCTCGTGTTGCGTGAGATCATCCTGGGACTAGCCAGTGCTCTGTTCCATTCTGCCTCAGACATGTCCCACCCAATCGGTCTCGCCCACCTTTCTCTAAGCGAGTGCAGAGGGTCTAATGAAGCCTCAATCTGGGCTCGGTATATTTTGGCAACCAAATGGGGTTCCTCTCCTGAGGTCATCAAGAGATGTAACACCCCGTGGACAGTGGGCTCCGCATTAATCGTGTCCCAATGGTCCTTCAAGTTATGCACCAACTTCCTATGGAGTAAAACTGTCCCTGAGGAACTCCCCCCCCCGATAGGTCAGTGAAGCTCCTCAGCACCCCTTCGTTGAACAGCCCCCCCACTGTCACTACTCCTGCTCTCGTCCATGGTCCCAACCCCAGGCCCCCCTGTCCTTTTCCTCCCGGGTCCAGAGCAAGGACCGATAGCGGCAAGGCCGGGGAGTATGGAGGGCCCACTCCAACCCTTCTCGTGCACTGTTTCCAGCATCTCATTGCTACACTGTTCATTATGTTGTCCCCTAAGGGGGGAATCTTCCTGCCTGCCATACGTGCTACAATCCGAGCTGTGTCTATCTCACCGTAAGCAGTGCACAAATCCAGATGTCCCCTACCCACCAGCCAACCAGTCACCCATTGTAGTTGTGATGCTAAATAATATGCCTCAAAGTCAGGGGCACCCAGTCCACCCATATGAGTCGGCCTGCAAGTGGTCTTCAGTGCCGTGCGTCTACGGCCATCATCCCATATTAACTCCCTGAGCAAAGCGTTCAACTCGCGAAACCACGCCGAGGGGACCAGTAGTGGTAAATTAGCAAAGTAGTGGAGTAGGCAAGGGAGCATAATCATTTTGGATAGCGCTACTCTGGCCATTATTGTTAACTTTAGTGAGCGGCAGAACCCAACGAGGACCGCAGGGATCGGAGTGCCCTGCCAAGATTACCATCCCGGAGATCACTTAGTTCGTGGAACACTTGAATGCCCAAATATTTGAACGTCCCCGGGGCCCAGTTCATGTCCATTGGGCATGCTCCAGGGCGTGCACCTCCTGGCCACATTGGAAATACAAATGTCTTCCCTCGATTAAGGCGTAGCCCAGTTAACACTCCGAAGTCCTACAGGATCTCCAAAACCAATGGAAGACCATTGGTCCCATCCCTCAAGTATACAAGTATATCGTTGGCGTACAGAGAGACAATATGTTCAGTTGGCCCCCACTCAATTCCCTTACCTACACCTTCCCGCCACAGTCGGGACGCCAGGGGTTCAATTGCCAGGGCAAATAATAATGGGGACAGGGGGCATCCCTGTCTGGTTCCCCGAAATACTGGGTATGCACTAGATATCGTTCTGCCCGTCTTCACCCTTGCTAGTGGGGACAAGTACAATAACTCCACCCATTTTACCCAACCCTCCCCGAGTCCCATTTTCAGCATCACAGCTCTAAGGAAGTCCAATTTGATCGAGTCGAATGCCTTTTCGAAGTCCACAGCAAGCAAGACCTCCGCCGGCGGCTTCAACTCGTTAGGCATGTGCAGAACAGCGAAGATCCGCCTCAGGTTCAGGGAGGTGTTACGACCAGGAACATAGCCGTTCTGGTCCGCATGCACAAGTGTGGTCATGAGAGGGAGCAACTAGCTGGCCATGATCTTACTGAGGATCTTAAAGTCGCTGTTTAGCATCGATAAAGGACGAAAGTCCGTCACCGATGCTTCCCTGGCGTTTGTCTTGGGGAGTGGCACCACCAAGGCCTCACGTAATGTGCGTAGCAACTCCCTGCAGTGTAATGCCTCTGTGTACATTTCCACAAGTTGGGGAGCCAATAGAGATTTATATTTTTTATAAAAATCCACGGGGAGACCATCTGTACCAGGGGTCTTCCCGGGGGATAATTGCGCTATGGCCTCGCTTACTTCCTCCGCTGTCACTGGACCCCCCAGGCTATCTCTCTCTTCTGAGTTCAGTGTTGGCATTGGGATTTGCTGTAAAAAATTATCAAAGGCCTCTGTTCCCAGGTTGCCAGGTCTCCCACACAGCCGTGTATAGTATTCCCTAAATGCGTCATTTATGGGGCCTGGTCTGAGTCTGCGGAGTCCCCCTCCATCTAGTACACTCGTAATGGGCTCGCTATACCCTCCTGGTCGCACCAGCCACGCCAGTAGTCTCCCCGATCTGCCCTCCTCTGATTGTAGGGATGCCAGATGTTTTTGCCTGCTGTGGCACCTAAGCTGCTCCTCCATCCGGGAGTGCTCTCTGCGGACACAGTTATATTCCTCGTTCTCCTGAGCTTCAAGACCCTGTCTCAGTTCCCCCTCATGAATGTCCTTCTCCAGGGTAACCAATTCCCTTTCGAGTGTACGTTTCACGCCCACCGACTGTCCCAGGCAGAAGCCCCTCGTCACCACCTTGAGTGTTTCCCATTCCGTAGCCCTAGAAGGGGTGGATCCACTATTTATCTCGATATGTTCTGCCAGGTGGCAGCGCAGGGCCTCTCTGTATGCTTGATCCTCAAGTGCTACGGGGGTTAATCTCCACGACGGTATGGGGGATCTATCCTCTGATGCCCTCAACATCAGCAACAGGGGATTATGGTCAGATAAGGTGCGGGCAAGGTATTCAGAGCGTGTCATGTTACTCATCAGACCCGCTGTGCACACCACTCTATCAATTCTGGTGTGCACCTGGTGGATGCCCGAGTAATACGAGTAGTCACTAACATTTGGGTGTTGCTCTCGCCAGACATCTATCAGCCCCCAGGTGCTCAACCATTCGCACAGTCTTTTGGCTGTTTTAGTTGCCACTGCCCCTTGTAGTGGCGGGGTTGACCTATCCGCGTTTATATCTAGTACTGCATTGAAGTCCCCCACAATTAATAATTCTCCAGTGCATTGGCGGGTGAGGTGGCTCGATAAACCTGTCATGAAGGAGACCTGGTCCTGGTTAGGGGCGTGGATGCAACTCAGGACTATTGGGGTACCATGTAGCCTCCCCTCCAGTATCACAAATCTGCCCTCCCGGTCTATGTTGGAGGCGTCTACTGTTAGCGGGACCCCTGCTCTGATCCATATCAGTACACCCCTTGCGTAAGCCGAATACTCTGTGGCAAACACCTGTCCCCTCCATCTGCGCCTCAGTTTTTCTCCCTCCCCTGATGCCAGATGAGTCTCCTGCAGCATTGCCACCTGTACCCCCCTTCTCTTTAGGTAGGAGAGAATTCTATGTCTCTTAGCCGGCGTGCCCATCCCCCTTACGTTCCATGTTAAGAGATTGTAGTCTGCCATCTCTGAATATCAGTCTGGTAAAAGTGTCCCCGGCTCTCCCGGGGCTCCGATTTGCCCCTTCGCATATTCAGCCTTTTGCTATAGTCGGGCTTCACCACCAACTTTGCCATTTTAACTTGTAACTGTGTTCCCCAACTCCCAAACCCCAGGGCGCCTCCCAAACTGTAGGTTGCCCAGTAACCTGTGCAACAGTGCAACTTGTTCAAACGTGTGTCTGCAGTACTCGCCAGCCTGGCTAGGCCGGCGAGGTTCTGATCAGCGGGGTGGCCAGGTCCGGAGGGGCCACTTGTTCTCACGTTGTGCCATATCTCCAGGGCCTTTTGCGACTTTTGGATTAGCCAAGTTCGTCAGCTGTTAGCGGGGTCACTTTCGGGGCACGAGCCGAGCACCCCAACTCTCCGGCAGAGGACACCAGTGTGTCGTCCGACTCCCCCTCGGAGCCCTCCTGGGGAGACACCTCTCCGCCCACGCGGGCCGCCGCCTCCAGGGCCACTTTCCCGCCCTTTTCTTTCTGCGTTTGCGTTGGCGTTAGTTGTGGCCGATCTCTGGTTCTCCATCCCCTCGGGGCCCGGCGAGGCCCACTCCCAGCCGGGTCTCCTCACGCCGATCGCCCTGTTTGGGATCCATGTGACTCTATCCATTCCCATGCCTCCTCTGGAGACTGGAGGAACATGGTCTTCCCTTCCAACATCACTCTTAATCTGGCTGGACAGAGCAGCAAATACTGGATCCCTTCCTCTCTTAGGGCCCTCTTGCCAGCCAGAAATGATGCACGTTTGTTCTGAACCTCCAGTGTAAAGTCCGGAAATAGTGTCACCTCCCCGTTTGCTACTTTAAACGGGCCAGACTCTCTGGCCTTCTGCAAGAGGATGTCTCTGTCTCTATAATGTAATAGTTTGGCGATCACAGCACGGGGAGGTCTACCAGGGGCAAGAGGCCTCGATGGCACCCGATGCGCCCGCTCCCGCGTGTAAAAGGGAGTCAGGCACCCAGGTGCAACTGTCGTGTTGAACCACTTCTCCTGAAATTCCATCATGTTTGTCCCCTCGGCCCCCTCAGGGAGGCCCACCACGCGTACGTTGTTCCTCCTGTTCCTCCCTTCCGCGTCCTCAGCTCTCTTTTCAAGTCGTGCCACTCTGTCAGCAAGGGAAGTCACTTCAGCCGCCAGGTCTTTCTGCTTCGGTATGATGTCCGCCAACGTGGATTCCGTTTCTTTAACTCTGTCCACCAGTTTATGGTGGTCCGCTCTCAGTAGACCCACCTCGACTGCGACTTGGTTGATGTCCCGTTGTAATGTTGTCTTTGTGTCTTCTATTGCCCCTAGTATTTTATCTAAGGTGTCCTGTACTTTTACGTGTGCATGGTCCTGTGCGTCCGCTTCTTTGTGAGTTCTTCTCCATTCTTGCCACAGAGCACTGGACTTAGTAGGCCGCTCCGTGGCCCCTAGGCAGTCCCAAGTAGGTTCCAGTCACCCCACCGGTCGCCTCTGATTTCCGGTTGCAGAGCTGGGGGCCCCCCGTTGTCAGTTCGTGGCAAACTGCCACTCTTTACAGCTCCTGTGGTCCTGACCGCTCCGCCGCGCACTCCGTGTCTAGGGCTACACTCCTTTAGTGTGTCGTGGTCTCGGTTCGGTCGCCCTTCCTCGTGGTACCTTAACCACTTCTTCACTGTTCCCCCTGCAGCGCAAGCGTCACGACCAGGCACACTCACTCCATCCACAGTGCTACTCACGTAGGGGCCGTTGGCGCTCCAGGGTACTTGGAGAGGCCCGCGGGCTCCACCCGCCAGATAGTCTGCCCTCTGCTTCTTTTGCAGGGTTTGCCTCCTCACTCGGCATCTTCGCGGATCTTTTCTCTCCCTCGCTGGTTAAGTCCTGCCAGGGGGCCGGCCTCACTTCGCCCCCAGTCAAGCTCCGAGGGACCACAGCCCAGCATTTTCGCCAGTCGGCTCCTGCCCCAAGCCGGGGTGCTCTTCCACCTGCCTCGCCGGCCTTCGATGCTTCTGCAGGGGCCCTCAGAGGCCGCCGGGGCCGCCCAGCAGCCGGTCCCCCCACCGCTCTCACCACTCTCGGGGTTCCAGCCCCCTCTCGCCGATGTGGCAGCCGGTCCGGGCTCAACTTCGGGGCTGCACCACCTCCACGGCGTCTCTGTGCCCCGCCCAGGCCAGGCGACGTATTCACGGGCCGGCCCCAGCGCTCACAGGGGCCGTGCCCGCATCCCGCATCAGCGCCGCCCTACCGTTCCTCAGGGCAGGCCCCCCGGGACCCTGCCAACCGCCCCAGCACCTCCGAGGCAGCGGGGAGACCCGGCCGGGCGCCAGCCGCCTCCGGGCCGTCGGCCTCTGCCCGCGGCGGCCCGCCTCGCAACTCGAGGCCGCGGCTCCGACCGCGGAGATAGGCCACCGGTCCCCTCTCCAGCCGGCTGGTCCGAATCCACCCAAAAAAACTCTTTGGAGTCGCGGCAATGGCACCACAGCTCCCCGGGCCAGTCCCCAACTCGGCGCTCTCACTAGGGCTCGAATCGGCCCATCTCCGGACCCTGGGCCACACCCCATCGCCACAATATGTTTTGGGGCATTTCCTGTTGCAGGCACTTGCCCTACCCACATAGCCGAGGTACCATTTTTATCGAGAGACCTGGGGGAATGCCAGGTGGAGGGAAGTATGTGGCTCCACCCAGATTCCAGAACTTTCCATCACAGAAATAAGGAAAATGTGTTTTTTTGAGCTTCTCTAAAAACATGGTGAAAGCCATGCAAGTCAGCCCACGTCAGCCCACCCTGCATACCGCTAGGTGTCTAGTTTAGATAAATGTGCAGGTTGGCTAGGTTTCCCAAGGTGCCAGCTGAGCTATGTTGCAAAAACTCAGGCCACCTGCTTTGGAAGAAAGGTTCCGTTTTTGGTGGAAAAATGTTGTGTGTCCATGTTGCATTTTGGGCCTTTCCCATTTGCATTTTGGGCTATTTCCTGCCACAAGCAGTTGGCTTAACCACAGAAGTGAGGAACTATTTTTATCAGGAACACTAGGGAAAAGCCACGTGGAAGTTTGTGGCTCCCCCCAGATTCCGGAACTTTCCATCACAGAAATGAGAGGAATATGTGATTTTTGTAAACAAAGTTTGATGTTTGCATGGGATTCTGGGTACAAAAACACAATGAAGCCATGCAAGTAAGCTCACCCTGCATAGTTTTTAAAAATATACAGGTTGGCTAGGTTTCCCTAACTATGGTCCAAAATCTTGAGCTATGCACATTGGAAAAAAAGTTCCATTTTCGGTGGGAAAATGGACTATGTCAACGTTGCGTTTCGGGTCACTTCCTGTTGCAGGCACTTGGCCTACTAACACAAGTGAGGGACCATTTTTAGCAGGAGAGCTTGGGAAATGCTGGGCGTAAGGAGGTTTGTGGCTCCCCACGGATTCCAGAATTTTCAATGACAGAAATGCGAGGGAAATGTGTTATTTTAGTTAATGTTTGAGGTTTGCAAGGTATTCTGGGTAAGGAAATGTGGTGAATGTCATGCAAGTCAGTCCACCCTGGATGCACCTGGGTGTCTAGTTTTTAAAAATGTACAGATTGGCTAGGTTTCCATAGGTGTCGGCTGAAATAGGGTGCAAAATTTCTAAGAAATCTCAACATTTTGCTATATTTTGCCTAATTTTTCAGCCTCCTCCAAAGGAATCCACAAACCCTGGGTAGCTTTACAATCTCCAGGATGTTGAAAAAAAGGACACCAATTTGGCGTGGATACTTTATATGGAAAAATGTATGGATCTTGAACCGTGAACTACCCCAAATAGCCATAAAAGGAGTCAGCACTGGTGGGGAAAAGGCCCAGCAGCTAAGTGGTTAAAATTAAATTGATAGCCATGTTCTGAAAATCCCAAAACACTTTGATATACTCTGGACAAATGAGTGTTTAAGTCATTGCCTATGA
The DNA here is from genome assembly GCF_031143425.1 of Pleurodeles waltl. NCBI lineage: Eukaryota > Metazoa > Chordata > Amphibia > Caudata > Salamandridae > Pleurodeles > Pleurodeles waltl. The sequence goes on from NC_090450.1 coordinate 855,308,819, forward strand.
GATATGTCATCGACATAGGACAATACTTCTGGATCAATATCATGTAATATTGATGTTACATGGGCATAGAACAGCCCTGGACTCTTCTTATACCTCGGAGGAGATGACAAAAACAGCTCCGACAGCAGAGCATGGAAAAAATGGCTAGATCCCTGCATTTAGGCACTATGTTTTGGTAGAAAAACATCCAAAGTTGTTTCTCACCTTTACAGACAATATTGTTCATTAGTGCTGTACTATTTGATTTTTGCATTGCAAATGTGTGGATGTGGCTATTTAAATGTCTGTAATCTAAGACTATTCTATATGAGTGATCAGGCGAAGCTAATGGGAGCAAGGAATAGGAGATACACAGGGTTCTATTACTACCCGATACTCAGGCTGTGAGAGAATTTCTCGCACTGGGGCTTTTGCTTTGTGTTTTATTAGGTATTTTGTTTGCACTTGTGGGCAGGACCTTATGGCTATGAGATGATAAGAAGAGTCCCTATCCCAGCCCACTTGGTTGCAGTATAGTGCTAAGGCTTGTACAAGAGCCCATTCTGCAGCGTATGCTTGTTTTACTTGCTCACGAACAAGGACTGAGAAAGATGATAAAAACACATCTTCTCCTTGTGGGAGCATTCTAACAAACTCTGGTGGCCAGTCCTTTTCAACCAAAAGAATGTCATAATGAAGTGTTAATCTTTCCCAGAGAATGGCTTTAATTGTGCTCATTATGTCCCCCTCAATTTGTATGTTTAAATTATAAACTTAGACCCAGATTCTGGTAGGTGTCACACAGCGCAGTGCAGTATCCAAAACAAACTGCGCTGCACTGAGTGACAAGGAGCGAGTAGGAGAGCACCATGTTCACATAGAAATGGCACCCTCCTCCCCTCTCCCTAGCACCCGCACTCATATCAGCTGGCCTGCGCCATGCACACACCTTAGGGCCATAGTGTTAGGGTGTGTGTGTGTGAGTGTAGCATAGGTTTCGTACAGGAAGGGTATCCTTCCTGTACAAAATACTATGCCTAAACAAGTGCAAATGCTTTTCCCACTTTGCATTAGTGCTGTACAGTGCAGCACACATGCAAAGTAGGAAAAGCAGGGAGAAATGAAAGCATTTCTCTGTTTTGTGCCTGCTTTTAAAAGGCGTTAATTTTTGGCACTAAACCCTTTCTTCTGATCCTCCAGAATAGGGTTTAGCATCAAATTTCAGTGGTAGCACGGGTACACCCATGTACGACCCATGTAACGCCCCCCCCTTGACACAAAGTAATCCAAAGCAGCGTTTCATGCTACTTTGCGTTACTTTGCCACACAAACCAACACAAATATCTATTTGCCTTGGTATGTGAATGCCAAAAAAGGTTTAGCGTCGGTTTGGCATTAAAAAAGCTACACCAGTTCTAAACTTTGAGAATCTGGGCCTTAGTCTGGAGGGGCAACTCGCCAATCTGGGGTTTTGACTTTATTGTAGTTGTTAATTGCTTTCACACCCAGAAACTTTTGAAGATTCTAGCAAGCTAACCTGCTGCGCTGTCCAGCAGAGTCCCTGCCCATTTCCTGTCCTGCAGTGATATTCTCAGTATGTATGGCTATTTTGCTGAAATTTCAACAACCTTCTTTTGGAATTGGGTTTTTTGTTGAGGAAGTTTCTCTTCCACTTTAATGATGTTGTCAGACGAGCTTTGTGAGTCCTTTCTCAGTTTCACGTACTCTTCTTGTCTGCACTCTGACCACCCCGCTCTCTCAGGACGTATGTTAGATGAGTCCTAAAAGGAATGAAAAGGGTGTGTGTCAGTGTACTGATACTTGTCAGGCTGTTTCAAATTATCACTGTCATGTAAATAATAATGTTTCTCAGAGCTCTTTGGCTGCAGAGATTCTCCCCGTCATTTCTTTTTATCTTTATTTGAATTTTGTTTGTCCAGGCATTTGTCAGAAAACTCCTGTGCTCGCTTGGTATTATCCTTATTATGATTAACTTAAGCTGTGGTTTATTCTGTCTGGCCCCTAAATTATTGGGATCTATATCTGTATAGGTTTCTGCAATACGTTTTGGTAACTTGCGCTCCTGATCTATTAAAGGAACTTGCACAAGATGTTGACGAACCAACAATACTGCAGCTTCCTTTTTATGTTTCCGAAAAATGATTGAGGATACTGTGGCAAAGTTGCCAATTAACTTCACCCCCAAGTCTAGGGCAGGTGAAGCCCTGTATTCATTTTATATCTGTTTTAACACTTCTGGTAAAACAGTAGGAGATAGTGTACCATAGGTTATGACATATATCGCGAAAAGAATGTACCCCATGTTGCACAGTCATCAATAGAGGGCACTAACCCAGTGGCAAGCACAATGTTTATCGTAGGGTCCCATATCGGGAATAACTGCTTCAAATGTATTTGTTTTTGAGCAACCCAGAAAAGAATTTCCTCCGTCCAGTTAGTACCTTATGCATAATAGCATTAATAGTCAGTGGCTTAATCCCAGGTGTAGACAATTCTGGTTAGATAGTCACTGGGTTAATCCCAGGTGTAGATACTTCTGGTTGGATAGGTTGAGCAGCCCTCGCTGGTGCAGTGTTCATTGTTCGCATTTCAAATTGTGTTAAATGCCTACATCATCTAACCATTATTAGATAATAGGTGCAGATTGGCTGCTGCTAAATTTGGTATGTTTGGGTATGGTGTGTAGGCAGCTAGAATGTGCCATGTGGACCTGTTGTTACTAAGGGGACCTAATCTAACGTGTTCAACGACATATGGTAGGGGGGTCTTGGAATCCGTTTTCATGTTCCTGATATTTAAAAGGTATTTCAAAGTAGTTGTATGCTCTATATTGTGCTGGTGGGTTAGCCATCGGATAGGTATGAAAAGTATGTAAACTGGCATTGACTGCAGGTATGGTGACCCATGAGTAATAAGTTTCAGTTTTGTACGCATTGTGTGCCTCAACCACAAATGTAACACTGCCACCCCTATTTGGTAGCCCATTTTTAGGGAGATGTTGTGTGACAGCATGTCTATAATTTACAGGAATAACAACTGAATTTGCCATTTTAAAAAAATGGAATTCAGAGAAGGACATACTAAGTGGAGTTTTGTTTAAAGGTTCAAGCTTGAACAACCTATGTGCTACCTATACCGCTGAGGAGGATATTTCCCTAACACTACAGACATCTCCGTATAACAGTGAATAGGGCATCTTGGGCACATAAGAGAAAACAACTCAGGAGACCCGTTAAATAAATACCTGACCTTAATACATTGGTGGCACCATGATTTTACAGTTCCTACTCAGATAATAGGACTGTATATTTAGGACAGCAGAACTTTAGAATGTAGTAAACTGAGTCCGTCCACACAATCAATAACTGTTGGCCCCATTCCTGCCTAGCTCACACTGCCTCACCCAAACCCCCAAACCTACTGGGGTAAAAGGTGATTATGGCAACCTGAAAATGACACTCTGACTCCCAAAGGAAGGCATGGAAACAGATATTACCCTTTTGTGTCCACCTTATGCCAAGGTAGACACAAAAATATGTGAGGTAAGATTTTAATACTATTATTGAAACAATAGCAATCTGGCAGAAAAAGAGTGAGCTGTGATAATTAGGCAGATGACGCAGAGCAAAGTAATCAGCATTACAAACATGGTAAAGAAGATATACAATCCAACCATGATGAATGTGGTTCTAGATATTCTATAGGTTCTGGAGGTTCCTATCTAACCCTAAGACTATGCTAAGAGCATTGCAGCTTTACCATTTTGTCTGACCCAATTTAAGGGATTAGCCCCAACCCCATACCTGAAGAGAGTGTCAGGAATTGGGCTGTAATGTAGTTGGCAATCCTTTCAGGAGATTGGTAGATTAGCACCAGCAAAGTTGCATGTCAAACATGTTGTCCTAGGATGGTCGTGGCTGGAGTGCCCTCTGCCCCTTCCGGGTGGGTGCACCATTTATATTATAAAGCCATAGTGTGCTGGAAGCACAGCTCTGATGCAATGCTGTGTCCAGATGTTAGAAGTTGTTTCCTGAACAGGCAACATAGCCTTCTACACAAAGCACTGATTATGTGTTATGCAAAGGCTAACTAAACAAGCAACTTGTATCATTTTTTCCGAGAAGAATATAATTCAAAAAGTGCGTGCAAATGTCCTTGCTAAAAGTAGCCGAGCTGAGACTAACAAAATGTAAAATATAAAATGAAGCTAAAAAAAAGGAAGAACAAACTTGTATCCAAAAGGTCCTTACGACACCCTTCCCATGACAGTGAGAAAGACAGATTCTAAAAGAAAGAACATATAAAATACTAAAAGGCATTAAAATGTTCACACAAACAAGCAGTTCAAACAATTAAAAAATGAGCCAATTAAAACAAAGAATTTATTTAAAAACAAAGGCTGAATTTAAGTGTCATCAGAAGCAGCAATGACGTCATCCCAAACATCAGTGGAGATGGAATTCAAGAGGGATCCCACATCTGCAGATGACATAACCACCAAAGCCTTGATGAGTAAATCGAATGAAGAGACATAATCCAGAGCCTCAGCCTCCACCAAGAAAATAGCCTCCTGTGCAATGCCCGCAGTTGTTGAGCCAATTGAAAACACTCTTGGAGCCATAGAATCCATTTCCATACAGTGTGGCTCATAAAAGGCATCCTGAAGCAACCATAGTCTCACAGGACAACTCTGAAAATGAGCCCTCAATGGGAACGTAAGCAGATTCATGTCTGTAGATAGTACCAATTGCATTGCAAGACACACATCCAATGTACACTCAAAAGGGCACCAAAGACAGCAGGCTGCACACTGTAGAACCGTACTGCTTGGAAAGATGAAGAGCAGTGGTTGTTTAGCTCCTCCATTAAAGGTATGCCAAAGTGCCCTATCATATGTTCATGATACATGTTAGAAATGGGGTCTTTGATTGACAGTCAGGTTACCCCCTGTTCAAGCAAAGACCCTCACTCTAGTCAGGGTAAAAGAGAATCACCCTCAGCTAACCCCTGCTTACCCCCTTGGTAGCTTGGTAGAGCAGTAGGCTTAACTTCAGAGTGCTAGGTGTAAAGTATTTGTACCAACACACACAGTAACTTAATGAAAACACTACAAAATGACACAATACCAGTTTAGAAAAATAGAAAATATTTATCTAAACAAAACAAGACTAAAACGGCAAAACTCCATAATACGCAAGTCAAATTATCAATTAAAAAGCAAAAAGAGTCCTTAAGTAGTTTTAAACCAACACTAACACTGTTAGCGTGAAAAAGTACCTTGGGTGCTTCAAAAATAACCCCGCACGTGCGATTGTGCGTCAAAAAGAGCTTGCGATGCATCAATTTCACTCACGAGCGAGACCTTGCGTTGTTTCTCCTTTTGTCGGGTCGGGCGCGTCGTTTCTTCTCTCTGCAGGCGAGCGATGCGTCAATCCGGTCAGCACTCTCGGGTCCGGGCAGGCCTTGCGTTGTTTTACACGCCCAGGTACTTGTGTCGGAAATCAAGCTGTATGATGATCCGAAAACCACGCAGCGCGGGTTGTGATCTCCCAGCCTCCGTCCACGATGCTGCATGTCGTTCCTCCAGCTCCATGCGTCTATTCTTCAGGCGCGTTTCCGGCGAGCGTCGCTTTTCAGCCTCAGATCTGGCGGCGCGTCATTTCTTCAGCCGCAGATCGGAGTTGTGTCGATCTTTTCCCCGCACGGCGCTCTGTGCGTGGATTTCCTCCTCTTAGGCTGCCAGCTTGTCCTTTCAGGGTTCGAGGAATGGGATGGGCTCCACAGGGCAGAGTAGGAGTCTCTCCAGAGACTCCAGGTGCTGGCAGAGAGAAGTCTTTACTGTCCCTGAGACTTCAAACAACAGGAAGCAAGCTCTAAATCAGCCACTTGGAGATCTTCACAAGATGGAAGGCACACAAAGTCCAGTCTTTGCCCTCTTACTCTGGCAGAAGCAGCAACTCCAGGATAGCTCCACAAAGCACAGTCACAGGCAGGGCAGCTCTTCTTCCTCAGCTCTTCTCCAGGCAGAGGTTCCTCTTGGTTTTCAGAAGTGTTCTAAAGTCTGTGGTTTTAGGTGCCCTTCTTATACCCAATTTCTCCTTTGAAGTAGGGCTACTTCAAAGTAAAGTCTCTTTTGAATGTGAAATCCTGCCTTGCCCAGGCCAGGCCCCAGACACTCACCAGGATGTTGGGGACTGCATTGTGTGAGGGCAGGCACAGCCCTTTCAGGTGTCAGTGACCACTCCTCCCCTTCCTCATAGCACAGGTTGCTCATCAGGAAATGCAGACTATACTCCAGCTCCATTTGTGTCACTGTCAAGTGTGAGGTGCAAACAGCCAAACTGTCAAACTGACCCATACAGGGAATCCACAAGCAGGCAGAGTCACAGAAATGGTATAAGCAAGAAAATGCTCACTTTCTAAAAGTGGCATTTTTAAACGCCTTAAAATCAACTTTACTAAAAGATGTATTTTTAAATTAAATTAAATACACTTTAATCATATTTAAAGGTAGCCCCCATATTAACCTATGAAATGGACAGCCCTTGCAACAGTGAAAAACGAATTTAGCAATATTTCACTGTCAGGACATGTAAACCACATTACTATATGTCCTACCTTAACCATATACTGCACCCTACCCTTAGGGCTACCTAGGGCCTACCTTACGGATGCCTGATATGTAAGAAAAGGGAAGGTTTAGGCCTGGCAAGTGGGTACATTTGCCAAGTTGAATTTACAGTTAAAGAACTGCACACACAGACACTGCAGTGGCAGGTCTGAGGCAGGATTACAGAGCTACTTATGTGGGTGGCACAACCAATGCTGCAGGCCCACTAGTAGCATTTGATTTACAGGCCCTGGCACCTCTAGTGCACTTTACTAGGGACTTACTTAGTAAATCAAATATGCCAATCATGGATAAACCAATTACATACAATCTACACATAGACCATATGCACTTTAGCGCTGGTTAGCAGTGGTAAAGTGCTCAGAGTTCAAAATCCAACAGCAACAGGTCAGAAAAAATAGGAGGCAGGAGGCAAAAAGATTGGGGATGATCCTGCATGAGCAAAAAAAGTCCAATAATACAGATGGACGTGCTGTAGTTCATCCACCATTCGGCTTTTATATCTGACATCCATTGTGGAACAAAAATAGTAATAGCAAAATAACGCCAATTACCAAATAAAATATGAAGTACAAAATGAAGCTAAAAACAAGGAGAACCAACTCTGGTCCAAAAGGGCCTTACAACACCAGTTCTCCTGAGTAGGCCTTGGGCTGCTCTTCTTCGCTACCCTGAGAGAGCCTTATGCTACAATGGGGTACTTGGTTCCCAGTAAGGAGACAATTATAGCCTGTTTGCTTGTGCAGGGCTCACATCCTGTACAACTAATAACTCATTTTCTTACATTTACCTTGTATTATAGTGTTGTGAACCCTTGACAAAGCCAATATGCCTGCTTTATTAACGTGATAACCCCTTACATTGTGATGTTGCATCTAGAGTAGGTGGGTTGTATTGTGATTTTAGAGGTCATGATTCAGTAGGAGTCAAATGTGATTTGAGCATTTCGCTAAATGTATTTTCATTTAACTGATGTAAATGTTTTTAAAATAATGCATAGTGTTTAGTGATGTGCGCATAACAAATGTACTTTCCCCTTTTCAAAGAAAAATCACTGACTGCACAATAATTTATTGAGTGTTATTGTTGCATGCCAGCAAATTGAGATTACTAGCCTACACCACCTCACCGAAATAGATTAGGAGTTGAATTGCTCTGCTTCACTACCCTGAGAGAGTCAAGTACTACACTGGGGTGCCTACTTCTCAGTAAGAAGACAATTGTGGACCTATTACTTGCACAGAACTCACATCATGGGAAACTAATAGCCCTATTTTGTTTTACGTCTATCCATGTTTTGTTCACCTCAAGATTACTGAAATACGTGTATTGCTTGCTTACACGGATTTTCCCAGTGCAGCACTGCTCATATTTAAGTCTGAATGATGCCTGCAACTACAAACAGGTAATTCCCCCAGAAAGACTTGCTGAGTGGCCACAACTTCCTTAAAAGGTAACAAATACAAATAGTAGGTTATTTAAGGAGTTTTTGAAAATATGTTCTTAGCGCAATCATCCACAGCTTGTGAAAGAAGTGCCTCAATTGCCATACACAAAGGGCTATGCAAGCACGGTAGTATTTTTAAAATTCCATTCATGGAAGCATTGTTATTCAACAGTACTAGTGTTGCATACACAGAACCTTCCCAGCACAAGTATTTGTGAAACATTAATATATTTCGCTGGTATTGTAGACTTATTGTAGGTATACTTGAATCTAAAATTAATGTGAATGTACATACTTTTAGACATGGATCCGTAAATTATGCTTTTACATAAGGAAAATGCATCATTCCGCAGTTGATCAATTAATTATTTAGGAAGAATATGCATTGTTTTTTTATTTAAACAAATAACCCTGTAATGCTGACACTACAGGTATCCCTTAGCTCCTAATTTAGTTAATTAGACAGTTGGGTTATTTTCCTTGGTTATAATGGCCTTCCTGCACTAAAATAGTCAAAGGCAGGAATTGAGAATATTTAGCTTGTCTTTCTGGTTGTTCTCTTTGTTTATACTTTCCTCAACTACCTGAAGCAGATATTTTATTCCACAGGTCATATCATGATCCCATTCTGTGTAAATTCATCGAAGTGATCAGTGAGCCTGATTTGAGTCAATTGCCATTTCTGCAGTGCACACACTAACTTGGTAGCCCTGTGAGTTGGAACATGCGTTTCAAATATTGCGCTCAGAAGCAATAAGCTGCAACAACCGCTTTGTGTTTCTGAGAAGTACTGTCTACAGCTCATGTAGTTTATTCCAGAGTTACAGCTGTAGGGCATGCACCACAGAAACTGCGAAAAAATTAGCACAAGGATCCCTTCTGCTACTCTGCTCAGGCACAGGACAGAATCATGATGGCCACCTGGGGCCATATCATGAACACTGCACATAGTCACAGGAGAAATCTGCACACATTGCTTCAACAAATGTGCGCTGTAGTTTAACACATACATTAATAACAGTTAATGCATGATCTTCATATCACAGCTTGAAACAGACAGTAGAACTTACCGCTCTGTGTCTCCAATGTCTACTTCTAGAGTGGGGCACTAACTCTCTGCATTACCTGATTAGGGCATGCACATGATTTTCTTTGGATATTATGATTTCGTTTAATAAGAAACTCCCAGAAGTTCCATTCTTTGCCTGTGCAGATTAATCATGATACAATACTAGGTAATATTCAATATAGATAATGAATTTCCCAGCTAAAAAAATCATATTAGCTCTCTCCAGGGCTTGGATAATACGCACCTAGTATAATTACATTTTAGTTAAAGCTTCAACCTCGTCTTATGTGTAGGGCAAAACTGCATTACCTCCCCCCACCTAAAAGAGATCAAAGAAATACTTATATCACCTTTCATCCATTTTGTAAACAATACTGTAACTTTAAAGAGACAGATGACTTTTTAGTGGTGCGGCACTGCCACTCAAGGATGGGAAGAAAGGACCTGCCGTAACTTACCTTTGCATAATGGTTCCGTGTCATTCCAATATGGACCTCTCATGTTGATGCACTCGATAATGGCAGGGCCCTGTTCCAGGGAGTGACCAGGGTCACAGGTAAACTCAACAGTTGTTCCTATGTTGTATGTTGGATCTGATGTTGTAAAATTGCCATTTTGTATGTATGGCTCATAGCAATGGCCACGTTCGAAAGCTGAAAGGGTAATGGAAGAGATGGTATTAAATTTTCTATGACAAAAATCACATTACTGCATTGATCCAATTGAACTTAAGGTGGACATCCAAAAACACCATCACAAACTGAAATACTAAGGTGAAGCATCATGTTAACTCTGCGCCATCATCAATTCTGTTAGCATCTCCTATGAACAAAACAGAATATTGGCACGGGCAGCCCTCAGAATATATTGCTGGATGCACAGACAGATGACCTAGTGGGTGACACTTTAAAACATGTATTCACATGATCGTTCACATCTCTTTTACATCTTACATTATCACTGAGGTACAAAGTGTTGATGCTACTTGAAAGCAGTTCTGGGTGAGTTAGAGGAGAACACTGAATTATACAATGATTCTTGAGTGCACACACATAGACTAACTCTGCAGAATTGTTTTAGGTAATATTCCAATACATCCAAAAATGTATTTCATCCCTTTTCCACCCCCTGCCATAAAATTAGTACTACAATCTACAGTCTTACATTCCATCTGTATTGATAAAAATCTGCTGGCCCTGGTTCTGTGACTACGCTTCAGAGACGTCATGCCTGCAGTTCACTTTTTTCACACTTAAGTTCAACTTAGGCTCCAGATGCCATGTGGGAGATAGAGTGCTCTTTCCCACTTTGTGTCGTGGCATGCGTTTAAAAGGGTGTGACGGGTACAGACTGGGACAGAGAATGCACTTTTATGTGTGTGCCGGCACCTGCATTTTGAGTAGCATGTTGGTGAAAGGAAGACCGACTCCTTGAAGCCGTTGGACTGCATTTCACTGCAGATTGAGACCTAGTCTGAGTTTCAAAGATGTCTAGAGATCCCACAGTAGACGTGTAGGCACTCAATGCATCTACCTGCAGGGATCTGGATAATCTCCTAGCACCTCTTTGTATAGACCTAGTCAATCACTACAGCTTTAAGAAGTAGATAAAGACAACGTGAAATGAATGAATGAATAAGACATTCTTTTATTGATAGTTAAAATCCTCTTAATAAAAACATGCACAAATGACCAACGCTGGTCTGGCTTCATACACAGAAACTAAAAACATTGGTAGTCACGGGATTAATCAAGTATTAAAATGTGTACAAAATATTTATTGTGTGATAACTAAGGTATTGTCTCTCAAGTATTGCCATTCGTTTTAGGTTAATCTAAATTTATGAGGACACATCTTTATAACCCAAGACGCTGATGATTATCACAGATGTATTCGAATATTAAACGTGTACTTAACAAAATGATTGATGCGGTTGCAGTTTAGTTTCTACCATAGGTGCCATTGTTGTAATTGGCCGCCCTTCGACCATAAATCAGTTTTTGAAACGTTTGAGTTTGCAATAATGTAAGCATTTCCTTCCTCTGCTGTCAGACTGAGTAGCACCCTTAAATTAATAATCACAATCACATTAAAATATTCACGTTGCAGACATACTATGGCCCTCATTCTGACCTTGGCGGTCTTTTCGCAAGACCGCCGAGTTACCGCCGCGGTAAAGACCGCCGACCGCGGCGGTATGCCGCTGCGCGTATTCCGACCGCTGGGAGCGTTCCGCCGGAATACCGCCAGCAGCCACACTGGCGGTCGGCGGGAAAGTGGAGACTGGTCAACCTCCACCGCCACGCCAGCAGAACACCGCCCCCAGAATTACGACCCACATTTCTGTGTGGCGGTCTTCTGTTGGCGGTCTTCTGTTGGCGGTCACGTCCCTATGGCTCCCGTCGCCTCCCGGAGGACCAACGCACAAGGTAAGTTGATCGTCCGTGAGGGGAGGGGGTGGGGGGGTGTTGTGTGATGTGTGCGTGCATGGGGGTGTGCGTGTGAGTGTGTAGAGGGGGTGTGTGAGTGCGTGCATGCGGGCGGGGAGTGCTGCTGTGCCTATGGGCAATGTGTTTAGTTCGGCGGGTGTGCATGTCGGCATGTATGTGTGCGGGTATGTGTCCCCGTTGTGTATGTGTGTGTAGGGGGTGTGTATATGTGCATGTTGGGGGTGTGTGCATGTCGGGGTGCATGTATGTGCATGTCGGGGTGGGGGTGGGGACGGGGTTCGTACCACCTCTGGGGGGTGGCAGGGGGGTGGAGGGTGTGGGGGGAGGACTCGGGTGGGTAGTGGGGGGTGGGGGAGACCCCTATCAGTGCCAGGGAAGGAATTCCCTGGCCCCGATAGTGCTTACCGCCATGGTTCGCACGGCGGTTCCCGCCCGCAAGAAACCGCGGCGGTAGGCAGGGTCATAATACCCTTGGCGGTCTTGGGACGACCGCCGGGCCGGAGTGCGCAAACTCCAGCCCCGCGGTCATGACCGCCGCGGCGGTCGGAGTGGAGAAGTGGCGGTCGGTCGCGGCGGGGACCGCCGCGGTCAGAATGCCATTTTTAATACCGCCGGTCTGTTCGCGGTCCGACCGCCGTCTCTCCGCCGACCGCCAGGGTCAGAATGAGGGCCTATATTGTTTAAATGAAAAGAGGCTATCTAAGCTGTTAAAGCTGAAATGTATGGCCTGACAGCAAGTGTGGTTATGTGCGCCATGCTGTAAAAAGACATGAACAGGTGTCAAATTTATAAGTCACACAGGTGGCACTTTTTACCAGCTCTTTGCATTCTCCAGCCTTGTTTTCATTCACAGACGTCAAACATTCCAATATGTATATATATATGTAAATAACTTTAACTCACCTTATGATTGAAATTTATAATAATACTTTTGTTGGCTGCTCACATCTGGGACCGAAACTAGCTAACTGAGCATTTTTTTAAATCAGAATGGCCTGTAAAACCATCCTGTAGGATTTAACCTACATTGTTTAGAGATGTTTTTCTTAATGCAATATATGGAAGTTCAAGCCTCCCAAACATTCATGTAGTTCCAGCCTTCCACAATTCATTCAGTTCCAGCCTTCCACAATTCATTCAGTTCCAGCCTCCCACAATTCATTGAGTTCATGGAGTTTCAGCCTCCCAACATTCATTGCGTTCCAGCCTCCTAAAATTCATGGTGTCAATGGAGGTCGAGCCTCCCTTTTTTCATAAATTCCCGCCCTCCCAAAATTGAGTTCATGGAGTTCCAGCTCCCTCAAGTCACGAGGTTCCAAATTCCCACAATTCATGCAGTTCACTGAGTTCCAGCCTGCCATAATTCATGGAGTTCATGGAGTTCTAGCCTCTCACGATTGATGTAGTTTTAGCCTCCCATAATTTGTGTAGTTCCAAACTCTCCCTACTCAAGGAGTTCCGGCCTTCCTCAGTTCATGGAGTTCCAGCCTGACCGCAATTATTAGAGTTCATGAAGTTGCAACCTCCCACAATTCAAAAGTTCATGGAGACTCAGTCTCCCACAATTCATGAAGCTCATGGAGTTCCACCCTCCCACAAAGGATAGAGTGCAACACATGGACGTCTAGTCTTTCATAACTCATGGAGTTCATATAGATTCAACTTGACACAATTCATGGAGTTCATAGAGCTTCAGCTTCAAACAATTCATGGGATTTGTGGAGTTCCACCCTCCCACAATGGATGGAGTTCCAGCTTCCCACAATTCATGAAGTTCTAGCTTCCCTGAATTTATGGTAGTACAATCTTCCACAATTAATGGAGTCCTTGGAGTTCCAGCCTCCCATAATTCATGGAGTTCATGCTGAACTAGCCTCCCATAATTTATGGATTTTGTTGAGTTCCACCTTCCCACATTTCATGGAGTTCATTGAGTTTCAACCTTCCACAGTTCTTGGAGTGCCAGCTTCCCATAATTCATGATGGTCCAGCATCCCTTAATTCATAGTGCACCAGCCTCCCACAATTCATGGAGATCATGGAGTTCCAGCCTCCCACAATTCATGGAGATCCTGCATTCCACAATTCATGGGGTCTAAGTGTATCTGATGCTATTTACAGAAAGATGAACCAAGGACCACCATGAGGTGATGCTGTTACATTTAACAGGTTCCTTAACTTTGATTGCAATGTGTCTGGATTTGCTTCCCTAGCTAGCATCCAATATCAGTGTAAATCCATATGTAAGGTTATTGATTGTTTTGGAAACTGAATCCAAGTAGAATCTGATCTGTGTAAACAACCTTGGAAAATGAAATACTGAGAAAGGTTCAGCTTCTCCACAGGAGGGACCCAGGAAAGGAACACTTATAAATCATACATTATTGTTGGCAGAAAATCCACATGCAAAACATCAAACAATAGTTTTAATGAAGGGTCAGATAAATGTGCTAATGTAAAAGTTAGTGATCTGCTTTAAATTATATTATCGACAGATGTGCTAGGTTACCTCCTCATTAGAACAACTCTGTTTGCTAAATTAATTTCTACCTCTTGTATCCTCCACGATCAATATTGCATTGTGACCCTTGCTAATGAGCAGCACATTTAACTTTAAATGGTTTATATGTAAATCATTTATATTATGTTATTTACCAAACACATCTAGTGTATGGTGCGTACCTATTTTGGTATGATTAAACAAAACACTGTCATCAGTGCATTGCATATTAGTTAATGAGGAGCATCCTCATTTTAGAGAACAAGGTTTTTGGGAGTTTAGTGCTGGGCCAATATCAACAGCATAAAGGTGAAAAATGTGTACTAAAAAGCACCCCCTATTTAATCCCCTATTGGTGTGCATCCTTTTTGACATAGTTGTGTTGTCTCTCTTTTAACCTATACCCAGGTTTGGTGTATAGTTACTGTATTACTTTTAATAAAGTTGATGGTATGGTCCACTGATCTAGTTGCTACCATGGTTGATTCCAATATATGGTATCAAAAGCAGATGTCAAAAGCTGTTTTACTCTCTATGAGGCATGCATATAGATTTTTCATATAGGTATGTTTGTTGCAAGAAATTTGTTCTGGCATGGAGTGTGGAATCACATTTTCTTAGAACCATCTTGAGCCTGATGGTCCCTGTGATACCCGATGACAATCCAGGCCTGCTTCTGTTGAACATCTTACAATGTTAAATTATCTAGGTCTTGAAGAAATGTCTATCGTGCTTGAAACGCATTATATTGCAAGGCTTGCTAAACTGACTGCCATCACAAGACATTACCGCATGCTAGCTTGCGAAATCCTCACTAACAAAAGTACTAAGGTATGCACTTATGGTTCCTATTTCTCCACAAATAGATGTATCACACTGCATTTGACTCAGAGGACATTGTACAAGTTTCTGGTCTATGATTCTAACCCTTATATGGAGCGTTATGAAGAATAAATGATAAATCACGTGTGCTGTATTGCAAAATTGATCACATGTCAATATCAAGAACCAATGAAATGTATTAATGTGTTTGCGGTTTATTTGTATAAAAGATCATGTATTACTTCTCTTGTTAGACTGTCTGAGCTTGGCTCAGGCTGTTCAGTCTCTGTGTACACGTATCTTTAAACCTTTATCTCATCTAAAGAGCAGGCTGGTTTATGGTTTTGTATCCTGATTCCCCGTGGTCGCACATTTGGCTTCGACAGAGATTTTACTGTTGATTGTGTCTCTTGTTGGTCAAAAACCTGTTTGGAAAGGCAGGCACACATTAATGGCCAGATTTAGGTAGGTTTCATTTTGCGAGTTGCAAATTGCGAGTACTAGCGACTCGCAATTTGCAACTCGCAAAATGAAATGCAGAAAGGTGTCTCAGACACCCTCTGAGACTCGCTATGGGGTCGCAAAGACCCACCTCATGAATATTAATGAGGTGGGTCGCAGTTTGCGACCCCATAGCGAGTCTAGGCACTCACAGGGATGGTGGCCTGCTGGAGACAGCAGACCACCATGTCTGTGACTGCTTTTTAATAAAGCAGTTTTTTTTTTTCTTTTTGCAGCCCGTTTTCCTTAAAGGAAAACGAGCTGCAAAAAGAAAAAATACCGAAACCATTTAGTTTCGGTTTTTTCAGAGCAGGCAGTGGTCCATAGGACAACTGCCTGCTCTGAAAAATACTATTTTGTGGCATTCACAAAGGGGAAGGGGTCCCCTGGGGACCCCTTCCCTTTTGCGAATGAGTTACCATCCACTTCAAGTGGATGGTAACTGCGAGTTGGTTTGCGACCGCTTTCGCGGTCACAAAGCAACTCAACATCGCGATGCGGTCGCAAATAGGAAGGGAACACCCCTTCCTATTTGTGAGTCGGAATCACATTTTGCGAGTCAGTACCAACTCGCAAAATGTGACTCTGCATCGCGTAAGGCCTTTTGCGCCTCGCAAACTGCGTTTTTCGCCGTTTGCGAGGCGCAAAAGGCTTCCTACATCTGGCCCTAAGTTACTGTGCCAAGGAATGTAGCTCCACTACTAGAAGAAAGGCAAAATATTCTGCATGCGCATGTAGGAAAGCTATAGATTTATATCTGCCTGGGTCCGTTTTTGGCCCCTACTTATAAATAGGGTGATGCATGGACTCTTTCCAGGAATTTGGAATGCTAGTTTTAAATAATGGCAGGTTTCAAATACTAAGGGAACGCCATTAGGTCATGGAGCACCATCTGCTCTAAAAAATATAATTATTTATTGTAACTTCTCAGCACCTACCCATGACTGTAATTTGGCTCATGGTAATTTCACACCGGCTATTGATGTAAACTGCTTGCTATTCCAGTATGAATCCATCATTGAGATTCAAATGTCAACTGAGGAACTGTTGACATAAACCTCCCAAGTTCAGGCTGTAACTGGATTTGTGATCTCACAGGCTAGGACTCTGTATTTCTTTTGAACACATTCCCAGAACCTTATGTTTGCAAATACCTTCTAAAAGTATTTAATATTTTTCTTATCCTTCGCAATTTGCTGCCTAGAGAACCTCCTAATATTTAACACACAGAGGGACCCGAATAGCTGCATGAACTCAAGGTCACCAGAGGTGTTTTTAGGCTCTTTACAGCTATACAAAAATGGGATATTAATGTAGCAGGGGTGACCCCTACTAACCTAGTAAACACATGATGCTTAGGCCAGAACACAGTTCTGAGAGAATCAACATTATCAGAAAAGGATAATGGGAACTGGAAACAGGAATTTTAAACATTTTAAGGCCAAAAGAGCCCAGTGAAAGTAAAGTGCAATTCAGAAATCACAGTTTATGGTTGACTTGATCCTAGGCAAAATTCTAGACTTGGCAGCTTGTGGTAATGTGGTGGTTGGATACACCAAGCGGGCTATCCTAGTCAAAGGTTTTACCTTCCGAGTCTCTGAAATGGAAATCAGAATGTTACACTTCATCAAGGCCATGGCTTGCTCAATGAAGGTACCTTACAGTAGGAAACATTTTTATTAAGCTCTCGCTGAACCCAAAGGCTACAAGCAGGACAAAGCTGGATTTCATGGCTGTCAAGGGTGCTTCGACGATTGTACAGAAATGGTGTCTCATGTCTGCTCAAGGTTTTCTTTTTAGACTTGGTAACATTTTTGGAAGTCAAAATGAAGGTCAAGGGTGAAAGTTGTAACCATGCAGGTCTCCAGTAATAGTACCTTTACCGTGAGTTTCTGCTCAATCTGTGTTCCGAGGTGGAAAAAAATCACTAAGTCCCACTTTTCTTTGACTGATGAGAAAGTTCCGTCTAGTCAGTCCTGCAGCCCCTAGTTACTCTGAGCAGGCTTCTAGATATGAGGTCCTCTCCAGCCTGGTCTCTTGCAGGTTCCAGTCATGTGTAGTCAGCTGGTCAATCCTTAGTCAGTAGTTGTAATATATTGGAGTATTAGTTGACATGGTTCAGTACCCACCTTAAAAATTTATCATAATCCATGTTAGGGTGAACCACAAAATACACTAAATAAACCTGTTCTTTACCCTCTGGTAGCATGGCACAAAAGGAGCCTGGCTTAACATAGGGGTAATGTATAAAGTATATTTGTAGTACTCAAACAATAATAAAATGAAAACACAACACAAGGAAAATCCTAAACAAATGTAGAAAAATGGAGAAAACTTTCTTCAACAACATGACAACCAATAAACAAAAATCTAATAAGTAGAACCAGAGATATGCTTTGAATACAAAATTGGGACAAAAAAAGCACAAAGTGCAAACTCTAGTTATCTGGTAATGCTAAACTGGGTCAAAGTCACAAGTTAAGGCTGACTTCGATGGAACGCAGGTCAGATACATGGAATAGGTTTGTCCCAATGGAAAGGTTACCTTTGAGTAAGAATCTTTCATGAAGGAAAAGCGCTTGTCAAATAGTCGTTGCTGAGGCAAGCTGGATTGGAAGTGGGACTCAGCAGTGGAGAGCTGCTAAAGAGTGAGGTCCCAGTGCAGTAGTTGATAATGGCAAGTGAAGTCAGATGAACGTGCCAAGCAAGGTCTCGATGTCGATTGGCTTTGGCTCAGCATCTGTCCAGTGATACTTCCTACTTTTGACTTAGAAATCTTCTGTAATTAAGTGAGGCAAACCAGCTTGCTGAGGCTGACCAACAATTTAAAGTTGATTTCTGAGACTTCGACTGCACCCCCTGTCTCTGTCGGTTTTCCAGGCAGAAGGCTGGAAAAAAGTGTTCAAAGCCCCATCTCTTGCAGTGTGGGTGAGCGGACTACACTTTGAAACCAGCCAGGAGTCCAGGACCTGCGAGCGTTCCACACAGGGGAGGTAAGGGCACACTCGAACAGAGGTCAGCAGCAAGGTCCAGGTCAGATCCAGTTGGTACTAATCAGATGGGCAGTTACAAGAAAAGGCCTCTGAAAGGTTGATTTGTCTGGATCGCTCAAACGGTAGGTCAGCCAGGTGACAGCTGGAGTTACTTTTGGGGTTCTGGTTTCAAGGCAAGCAGGTCCAGTCTTCCTTCAGGGTTCTAGCAGCAGGACAGTCCTTCTTCTGATCTTCACAGGTACAGGGGTGTTATGAGAGGTACACTGGGCAAGTCATTTTATGCCTGGTGCCAGCCTCGGGTGGGGGAAACTCCTGGACACTCTCTAACCAAAGGGGGAAAAGTTCCCAGGGGTGACCCCACCCACTTTTGCAGCATATATTGTGTATTCTACTGGAATTCATCCCACAGTCCTTTCTCTACCTAAATCCAGCATGGCAGGACCATTCTTCCCCTGGTCAGCTGTCCCTGTGCCCACCCAGAAATGTGGCTATGAAAATGGGCAATTGCTACCTTGGGGTCTCTCCAAGCCAGTTTTGGGACAGTGGACCCCTTCCACTCGAGCCAGGCTAACAAGAAGGACAAAAGGAGGCAGTCCTAGGTGTGAGCAATATCTGAAGTGCCGGAAGGGGGTGACCGCAACACCCCAGGCCCTAATGCTTAAGGAGGAAAAACATCTCCCCATAGTGGACCCATTCCCAAGTCAAGGCAAAATTGCCTCAGGAAGAAAAATTACTCTCTAAAAAGGGCCACTTTCAAAATAGCGATGTAAAATACGCCTTTAATCACTATAAATATGAGTCTTTATTTTATTTTTATAGTTGCTCCCTAACTGAAACAATGCATTATAAGTTTGGGTGGGCTTAACTCTTGCTGTAGAATAATTGCACTAAATCACAGCAAACGTCTGTGAGATAACATAGAATTAAATGAGGAACAACATCCAGCATTTAGTGCTAGTTTCTCAATGCAAAATGCACCCTCACATCCAAAATGGAACAGAGAATGCATTCTGTGCTAAAAAAATTGAAATAAGAACAAAAGCAACAGCATCCACTCATGCTTGTAAGTTTGTTTTTCCTGTGCTCCAGCTGTAGGGCTTTTGTGGCAAATTGTTCATAATTACAGAAATAATGTAATAGAATAAGTTAAGGTAATTTCACATCATAAGAGTAGTGCAAAATTACAGAAATTACTCCAGCATTCTTGAAATTTTGCCCAGGTCTTATAATGTCTTTTAATGTAACCCAGTTTTTTCATATAGGAGAACCAGCCTTGCTCCGGTGAAAAATGACTTTGAAGGTTTTTCACTGCCAAGACATGTAAAACATTAACTATACATGCCCTGTTTTTTAAATACCATGCACTCTGTCCTATGGGTATTTATGGCCTACCTTCGGGGTTACATATAAGTATTAAAATGTTATACGTCTAGCAAAAAGTTTATTTTGTCAGGTCAACATGGCAGCTTAAAACTGCATGCCAAGACTGCAGGGACAGGTAGGAATGCACGTTTATAATGCTACTTTAATGGGTGGCACAATGAGTGTTGTAGTCTTCAGGTAGCACTTAGTTTACTGGCCCTGGGTACATGTAGTACCATATATTAGAGACATGTAAGTAAAGTAAACATGCAAATTAGGAACATGCCAATTGTACCATGCCTAAAGGGAGAGCACAAGCAGTTTATAATTGGAGTAAAGGACACAGAGTCCTATGGCCAACAAAAATGAATTTGGTTAACTAAGATGGCAAAAACCTGAGGGAATATCATACAAAAGATGGTAATTTCCAACTGTAGTTGTTTGGTTTTTGTGTCCCTCAAGGAGGCAAACTTGACTCTTGGAGAGCAGTTCCAGTCCCTGGCTGCTAGTGGGATTCAGGATCTCTTGAGTGAGTCCTCATCTTCAAGTGGGGGAGGGGTCTTCGTTCCAACATGGCCTTCTTATGCAGATGGAGTCCTTCCGGGTCCCAGAATGATCTGAGCAAGGAGATGGTAGTTAGTTTAGGTGCCAAATATATGCTGTGCACAAGCCGATGATTATAGAAATTTTAATACCCAGCCTTAATTAGTCTCTCAAAGTACCATACCTTTTATAGTACTTTCCTCTGTGCCATACTGTACAACTACCCAGGAATCCCTGTTTGAATATGGCAGAATGCTTATGCCAGCAGGCAGGCCTATTTACAGTTCCTTAGCCACTTTCCATTTAAGATGAGCTGTCCTTTCACTTAATAGGGCTCATGCTGGTTGACTCCTCCACAGTGACAGAAGACGGGGCCTAAAAGTGATCTAGGAATGAACAGAAGCACATCCTGGTTTTTCCAAGCCAAAAGTGCTAGTGCACTTTGCTCTTCCAACTGTCTCTGTTCACTCTCAGATAGGTAATCCCTGCTAAATGGTCAGCATTCAACATTCATCCATTGTTCTTGTCTTCTTGGGCTTGGAGGAAGGCTGTTGTCCTCTCAACCTAGGTATTTTATTCTCTCAGGGAGATATGTATTTTTCAACTCTAGGGGTGTAGGGTGGCAAAACTTGTTTTGGGAAAATTTGGGCTTAGGCAGCGCAAAGTACATTTTTATACAGCTATTATTCCAATTAAGTTATTAAAACTTAAAAATCAGATTTTGAAAATGTGGAAGAAAATAACTTTGAAATACTTTGTAAGCTTTTTCTTAGGGGAAATATATAAATAAATATTAAATGATACATAGGCCTTTTATGTAAAATAAATCTGAAACTACAAAGTAAAATAGCTTTTTGGTTTCAGTCACTCTGAAGGCACACTTTTTAAAAATATGGTGTGGGTTTTTTCAGATACTCTGCATTGACTGCTTATAAAGACCACATTAAGGTTGACTTGCTAATTTATATAATGGGCTTTCCTACACAAGCAAAGATTATTTTCCTGGGAGACATATCTTTTTGTCGTATGTGTGGGTGGTGCAAATACTCACTACAGCCTGAATATAATACTTAACTCCAATCCTATTGGTGTTTTTACTGCACCATGTGCTATTGGTGCTTTTCGTACATCATTTACCACAGCCTTACAGGAAAGTTAAATAAACTAATTTGGTGAAATCAATGTTACCAGTACCATTTTGTGCTGGGGAATATGCACTGTATGTGGGATAGTAGTGTCACAGAGCACAGAGTCCTAATACCAATAAAAGTAGCATCCAGAAAAAAAGCAAAATAATTGAGTGACTGTGCAGTAAAGGCAAATTTAAGAGTTGAATCAATCATTCTCTACTAAGCACTTTGAAAGGTTTAAACTGATATCTCACCTAAAATCTTATTCCACATATTGTTCTTTCATTGTGTTATTGATATTATCAAGGTAAGTTTTCTTTTATGTTTTCATTGATGGTAGAGGAGTAATATGCATGTTAACTATTACTAAGTTGAGAGCATTATGGGAATTGTATGAGTTGTTCATCTTCAGGGTCCTTAAATAAGTTTAATCTGAGTGTAGTTGGACTATTTTCAAATCTAACCTGGTTGATAAAAATGTTGCCAGACAGATAGCTTTCCACTGGAGGTCTTTTCAGATGTATTTGTGATTGTTAACTAATGTGGCGCCTTCTTCTTTGGCCCACCTCGTATCTAGGTTGACCCTAGACAGAGCTTGGGGTGTCTCTTAGGGACAAGTTATATATACTTTGTGGGGTTACAGCCCTCCAAATTGGTTTTCATTTGTTTCTTTCAGTGTCCTTTGAAAATTCTTGAATCCAAGTGGTTAATCTTTCGTATTTGCCCCATTCCTTTTCATCGGTTGTTCACTCCTATGTAGCAGTGCCCCATTACTTGTAGGCTTCTACTTGTCTAATTTTAGCAGCTGATAAAGGAACTACTTTTCCTTTGACCTAAAAGCACTTCAGAAGAACGCTCAATGTTTTCAGTCCCTCTGAGCTCAGATGTCCGTTTCTGTAAACAGGGCTGTAATTCTTGTTATCTACTCACATTTGCTGTGCACTCATATACCGAGATGACATGTCAGATGCTGTTTTTGAGGATGTCTCTTTAATTTTCTCTGACTTCAAGGTGTGATGATTTCCCCCAAACCCTACCTGGTTCGCTGCTTATCAAGTTAGTGAGCCTCAGTCACATGACCTTCAGCAGCCCAACCTTGCAGCACAGTTAAGGGAAAGGCTTGGGCAACGCCTGTCGCATTTTCTCTGATTTTCGAATTTGAACTGGAGCAACCCAAAGGTGTTGGAGCGCTTTACATGAGCCTTAAGTATATTGCAAAATGCCCGATTCATTTTTTGGGGTACTTGAACTTGACTGGTCCGAAGATATTGGAACACTATACAAAAGCTCAAGTTACATTACACAAGGTCAGGTTATTTATTCCATTTTTAGGTGTGTAGAGATTAAGTCATGCCAACGTCGTCCTTGTTTATTTATTATTTCCCATCTACCTGACAAATGGGAGCACCATTCGGCCCTCCCACCTCCTCCCATGTCACTGCATGCCCGCCCACTGCCTCTTCCTGTCACCCTCTTCCTCCCGGAGATCTAATTTGAAAGCACATTCACAGCAGTTCCTCATGGACAGTGAGGCATTTTTTATTATATAATGTGAACTCTAGCGACCTGAAGATAATGAAGTACTCTACAGGAGTTCTACTTACAGTACACAAAGTCTGAATAATTTTGGGGGGCATTTTTCCTCTTCCTGTCACCCTTTTCCTCTTAGAGCTCTAATTTCAAAGCCCATTCACAGCAGCGCTCCAGGAACTGCGAGGCAATTTTTATTATTTAATGTTAACTCAAGCAACCTGACAGTGTTGGATTGCTTTACTTGGGCACTAGTTACATTACAAAATGTCAGACTAATTTTTGAAGGCATTTTGCATAGCACAAACTCGACTAACCAGAAGGTATTAGAGTGCTTTACAAAAGCACCAGTTACATTACACAAGGTCAGGTTAGCTTTTTTGTTTTTAGGTGCATGGTTATTAAGTGATGCTGATGCCGTCCCTGTTGATTCATTATGTCCCCTCTACCAGACAAATGGGGGCATTTTATTGTTGCTGAGTATCCAGTGGCCCTATATCCAGAGGGGTGGGATAGTGGGCAGTGTCGGAGGCTTGTTGGTAAACAGATGGTGCAAGCAGTGTTTTGAATGGAAAACTCTGGAGAAGGGTATCTGGTGAATAGAGAACTGGTGGAGGAGGGATGTGACCTCTCCGCCATTGAAAAATACTTCACTGCATTTTTCATAGTCACACACAGAATGTGATAATGCTGTTGACTTGCATTGAGGCACTTGTTTTTCAGTCTACTTTAAAAAGCCTTGGAATGTGAAAATAAATGTTTCCTGAGGCAAGCATGTATTCCTGAATCAGACCGCATGATCCAGTGTGTAGTAATTGCATAGCTCTTCAATCCCCAGCGGCGCACCACTCAGGATAATGTGGTGTGCCACCGGGGATTGCCTGACTAAAGAGTTATAAGGTCCCAAAAGCAAGACCTATTCGCTATGCCAATGCTTGTTGTTGTTTCTTGACATTCTCCTATTCAGCTGGTCATAACCTCATTAATAATTGCTCTAATGTCCTGATTGGCTGAATGGCCCTTTAAATGGAGGTCTATGGCCTCAATCGGACTTTGGACTCATTGTGGGATTAAATTTAGTGTTGATTTCCTAGCCGCTATCCCTAAGTTTAATTCCTTTACTATTAGCTGTGGGCTGGCAAAAATCGTAATGCTGGTTAATTTTTTCCATGATGGTGTGGCAAAGTGGTGTCTAGACTCAGGGAAGTCCACATCTGCTCAACTTTTTAACAGAGAATTGTTATAGCCGTGAATATGCGTTCTCTTATCTTGCAGGTGTATTTTAGTTTTAAATGCTGTTCTTATGAATGATCCTTCTCTTTCAACTTGCACATTTGTTGTTCTCTTTGGAATAATGTGCTAAATGAGGGGACAGAATAAATTAATGGTGGGTCACGGTAGAACACTGTGCCTGGAATGTAAAATGTGACTGTTTCATATTGACAAACTGTGTCCATTACATAAGAGATGTTTCTGGCTAATTGGTTCTAGTTAGTCTAAGTGGTTTAGCCTATGCAGCCTTTTTCGAAGCGTGCATGTACTTATCAGTTACACCAGCAGCCTTAATTTGTCAGCACACTAGTTGTGTCTCATTGGCTCTTGTCTGGAGTAGATCTTAAAGAGGGAAACAATAAATATATGATGGCTGTCTTTTCATCTTTGTGTTTCTGTTCTGCAGTTGTGTGGGTATTTTTCCCATGGTCACCTCTCTTAAACTCCATCCATTGTTAGCATCACATTGACTTTTCTATGCATGCTCTTGACTTGTTCACCACTGGGTTAAAGTGGCGGGTTCTTACTTAGTTCACTTCTATAGTTGTAGCTGGCTATAGGCAGACTGCTGCTTCTCCCTGAAGGTTCTCTCAGTGACCCATCTTGGCTCAATGTATTTTTAAAGATTGTGAAAAGTCCTGATGTTTTGAACTTCCTGTCTCATACCAAATTGGTATACATTTACTTACCATTTTTAAAAATATTTCGTCATGTTTTCCTCTGAGATAAACAATGGAGAAGAAATATTGCTTAGGGCCTCATTATGAGTGTGGCAGTCCGAGGACCACCACAGATTTGGCGGTCTGGCCACCCAATTACAACCCTGGCTGGCGGATGGGCTTGTAACCAGCCAGGGTGGCACTGAACTTAACACTGCATGTCTCAATACAACCCCTCTTTCTGCCAGCCTTTTCATCGTGGGGACACTGCCATGAAAAGGATGGCAGAAAGCCAGTGCAGAGGCCACAGGTGGAGCCCCTGCACTGCCTATGCCAGCGCATGGGCAGTACAAGGCCCCCCTGCCCAGCACCGTTGGAATGTGCTTGGCTGTCTGCTTGGCAGACAGTGTGGATTCTGAGGGTGCTGGAGTATTAGGATATTGGCCTCGGCTCCTCTAAGGAGCCGGTACCAAAATCCTAACACTGTTACCGCAGGTCAGCCCGGCGGGAACATGTTTTACATTGTTCCCGCCGGTCAGCCCGGTGGGAACATTGTAATATGCTCAGGGGAATGTCACCACTATAGCGGTGGCGTCCTCCCCGTGAGTTTGGCGGTCCTGTGGTGGGACCGCCAAATAGGAAATAGCATTTTTTCCGTGGCTGTAGCAATGCGTAGCATAGCCATGCAAGTGTTACCATGCTTGCCTGAACGACTTGTGTGCCTGAACCACACAAATGCATGGTTAAGTAACACAGCAGGAACAGCCAGGAAAGGAATGTGGCAGCCGGGTAAATGGGGCTGGTGGGGGGATTTTTAAGGACAGGGCAGGAAAGGTTTTAGAGTTCAGGACAAGGGGGTTGGGGTAGTTTTATGACAGGGTGGGGTAGGGGTTAGGGTTCAGAGCAGGGAGTCGGGGTAGTTTTAGTACTGGTAGGGTAGGTTTAACTGTTCAGGGCAGGAGTTGGGATAGTTTTTAGGACAGGATGTGGTAGTTTTTAGGGTTTAGGGTGGGGCAGAGTCTGGGTAGGTATTAGGACAAGGCAGAATAGGTTTTAGGGTTTAGGGCCTGGTGAGGGGTTGGGGGAGTTCTTAGGACAGAGTGGGGTAGTATTTAGAACAAGGTAGGTTTTTGGGGTTAGGGCAGGGTGGGGGTCGGGTCAGTTTTTATGACAGAGTTTTTAGAGTTCGGGGCAGGGCAGGAGGTGAGGGTAGTTTTTAGGACAGAGTAGGGTAGTTTTTAGGACAGGGTAGGTTTTGGGGTTCACGGCACAGGGTGAGGGTAGTTTTTATGACCGGATGGGGTAGTTCTTAGAACAGGGAGGTTTTAGGGTTTGGGGGGGTGGAGGGTCGGGATAGCTGTTAAGACAGGTAGTAGTACGTTTTAGGGTTCAGAGCAGGAGCAGGGGTCAGGGTCGTTTTTATGACGTGCGGGGTAGTTCATAGGACAGGGTAGGTTTTAGGGTTCAGGGGAGAGGTCGGGAGGTTTTTAGGACAGGGCAGCATAGGTTGTAGGGTTCAGGGCAGGGGGTCGGGTAGTTTTTAGGACAAGATGGGGTAGTTGTTAGAACAGGTTGTGGTAGGTTTTAGGGTTTAGTGATGGGGTGGGGTCAGGGTAGTTTTTAAAACAGGGCAGGGGAGGTTTTAGGGTTTAAGGCAGTGGAGGTGGGTCACAGTAGTTCTTAGTACAGGGTGGGGTACTTGTTAGGACAGGGAGGTGTAGTATTCACAACAGGGTAGGTTTTAGGACGGGTGGGGGGTCAGGGTAGTTTTTAGGACACGGTGGGGTAGGTTTTAGAACAGGGTAGGCCGGCTTTTATGATTAGGGTGGTGGTCAGGGTAATTTTTAGGACAGGGCAGGGTAGGTTTTAGGGTTCAGGGTGGGGGGCGGTGGGTCAAGTAGTTTTTAGGATGGGGTGATGTAGTTTTTAGGACAGGGTAGGTTTTAGGGTTTAGGGCAGGGGGTTGCGGTAGTTTTTAGGACAGGGTGGTGTAGGGTTTAGGGCGAGGCAAAGGGGTCAGGGAGTTGTATCACACAACCACGCACGGCGTTACCACATATACCTTTACTAAGCATTCTTTTACCATGAAATTAGTTGTAAAGGCATGCATGGTCAAGGCATGCATGGTAAATATGCGGTTGTGGTTTCGACCATAATGTTAAGCCATGTGTGGTTCTGCCATGCATGGTTCTGTCAAACAACTCTGCCAAACTCATGAGGCCCTTAGTTTGTGAGCCCTACTACTAGCTGAGTAATTAGTTAGTTCAATTTACTCACTTAGAGCTTGGAGGTGAGATCTACTGTGGATGTGTATTTAACATTAGCTGCTATAATAAGCAGTTTATGTTGTGATGGAATAGAAGTGCTCTTGCTTGCGTGAACCTCATGTATCCTATATATTACTGTGGCAGTTTAAATACCTTAGCTAGTCAAGCTGTGGGCCCTGACAGTCAAGCTTAATTTGCTAACATCTGTAATATCATGAGTGCATTACTTAATTTAGTAAAAAAAGACTGGTCTGACTCATGCAGGCTTCAATGTCTCGAAGTCCTCTTGTGAGGAAATTATCATTGATTTTAAATTTAGCAAATTATTATCCCTACCACCTAACAGTTTCACTAAGGACTGAACCTATGATAAATTCATCTGAACAGATAAAAGTAACTGGTAGAGCGGTTGTTATAACATAACTCTGGGGCTGAGAGAGAATATTGTGAGACCAATATACTGGAATGGGAACACTTACTGTAAACCTAAATTTAAATCCTGTCCTTCTATCCAAGTAAGTGTGTTTTTGTGCTTAATGTTTACCTATATTTCTTGTGTGAATTGTTGTAACTGCACATCTCCTTACTCCAGTGTGACATCTGTGAGTGCGCCCAGTCTTATCTGTTTAGTTATGGTAACTTATAAGCAGACGTGCCCTCAAGGCCGATGAACCTTTTGACTCGTTTAAGATGATCATTCCCTAAGTAGCACATAAAAGTCATCAATATTAACTCATACAAATCGCTAAAGAGTCAGTAAAGAACGCAAAATGACCTATTTGGCCACGAATAACCACAACTTTGATTATCAATTAAACGGTTTATTTCCATATATTAACAATGCTAAGGTCACGAAAGTTAGTCTCAAATCCAAATGGTACATGTAAAGAAATAACACAGGCTGGCCAAATTTCCTAAAGAATCTCAATTAAACAGCGCTATAACCACAATGATTTCAGAAGAGATCACGCAAAGAATTAACACCAATATCTGAGCAAGAGAAATGGCATACATTTGTTCAGCAACTGAATAGCATTGAGTCTTAGATGAGAGAGGTAACACCTCAATAGCCACAGATTAGCATCAGCATGATGGGCTTCATGCAAAAGTTTTAGTAACACAAATTTAGAACAACATCTAGCTATGACGCTATCAAAACAGCAATTGGTACCTAAAAAACAAAAGTCACACAACAATGCACAGTTCGTTCATATTTCTTATCCTTACAGATCAGCAAATTAGCTTAAGCTTCTTCAGGAGGACATCAACATCAGGACAGAGGATTTGGGAAAGTGGACGGTTCGGAATTTGGACTATAAGTTCTCTGAACTATCAAGTTAATTATCTAAGGTAGGCAACAAAACACTAGAGGCTCTAAGCATTGAGCGCAAAAGTAAACACCAGTATCATTGCATGGAAAGTAAGAAATAAACTCAAAATAATAAAGTACCAGAGTGCCAGTAGACAGGCTGGCAAGAGTCAAAGTTGCTGGTTGTCATAGAGTGA
Source organism: Pleurodeles waltl (assembly GCF_031143425.1). NCBI lineage: Eukaryota > Metazoa > Chordata > Amphibia > Caudata > Salamandridae > Pleurodeles > Pleurodeles waltl. The sequence continues at coordinate 855,337,501 of NC_090450.1, forward strand.
TATTGGAATAGTGGCTGAATTGACCCTGAACACTAAATGTAGAGCCATTAAATTCAATCTATTTCACATTGTCATTGGTCAGTGGCATCTTGCGATGAAGATTGTCCAATTACAGATTGACTACATATCTGAAAAATATGTTAGACAGACATCCACACGTCGATGATTGGTTCTTCTCTGTTTGCGTACCTCCAGTCGATACAATAAGAATCAACTTGTGGATCCTTCCGTTCATCATCAGAGAGTTCATTGTTATTCTCCATTCCCAAATACGCTACGAATCAACAGTTACAGTGATGTAGAAACATTCTAGGGTTATACAGCATTTCCTCGAAAGAAATACATTTTATTTATACAAACCCTAAACAAGTTTGAAATTCAGACAAAGAACTTGTTTTACAGCAGACATGAGATTGTTCTACTAACGTAACAACTTTCTAACAATTTGGCAGACTTTCAACTTAAGCTGTGGCCTTGCTTACTTGAGGCCCTTTCAGTTAGCTTAAGCAAAGTTCATAATATTTAGCTGTAAATATAACAGAGTAATGCATTTTCAAGCATATATAAACACTTAATTCATATTAATTCATTATTAGTTAACAATCCCATACACAATGGTGGCCAATCATATAGGCACATTATGTGTCACATGTTATTTTCTATGCTAATTAAATATTATATGTTAAGTCAAATATAGGAATACATGTACAAATCATAACCACATGCTTACTGCATCCTCCACCGAAGCTCTGTATTGATTTAACTCTTGCAAGGGGCTTAATTCTTTACTAGCTTCCCGACTTGAAGCCAAATTCTTTCATCTGGTGTTTGTAAAACTTGAGATTAAACCTTGGTTATACTTACTTAAATTGGATGTTTTCATTTTGTGTGCTGACAAAGGAACGGAAATGTCCAGTTATTTGTTGAGCACACCTTTTAAGGGAAGTCTTGTGGGTATAGTTGATAGTCTCATTTAACATTACCCCCATACTGAAACAGAATACAGAGATGAACAGATAGCTTTAATAAACTGTCTCTCTGTCTCACTGGTAAGGTACCCTCCCTTATTTCTTACTGTCACTGGCCAGGCAGCACAATAAGATTGAACTTTCAACACTTTGCATACAACACGTGGGCTTCCATCATGCCACCATCGTGCCACTCCACTGGCTCTACTCCATTACACTTAGTGCCTCTTTACGAGTGTGGCGATCAGAGGTCCGCCACACTCTCATTGATGGTTGGACTGCTGAAACTTTGGGAGTCCGACCACCAATTACAACCCTGCCAGGCGGACCCGCCAAGGGACTGCTGTCCCTGCTGGCAACATGGTATGACGACAGTCAGGCTTATGACCAGCCCCTCTTTCTGACAGCCTTTTCATGGGAGGGACCCTGCTGTGGCATGGGCAGTGCGTGGGCCCCCCTGCCCAGCACTGTCAGATGCTCAAGGGGAACGCCAGTACTGTGGCGGAGGCGTCCTTTCTGTAAGTTTGGCGGTCTCGTTGTGGGACCACCAAACTCATTATGAGGCCCTTAGGGCCTCATTTTGAGGCTGTCTGTCTTAAGACCGCCTGCCTCGCAATGGCAGTTGGACCGCCGCAGACAGGGCGGTCTGACTGCCCCATTTTGACCGTGTTGGAGCTGCCACGGTCCAACCACCGATACAGACAGGCTGTAGCCAGCCCATAGCCTGGCGGTCCCAGCGGTCTCGGGATTACGAGTCCCCATCCGCCAGCCATTCCAAGGTGGTAAACACTGCCATAGAAAGGCTGGTAAAATGGGGGCATTGGGGGCCCCTGGAGGCCCTTGAACTGCCCATGCACTAGGCATGGGCAGTGCAGGGGCCCTAATGCACAGCCCCATTGCGTATTTCACTGCCCGAATTATGGGCAGTGAAATGCGTGACTGGTGCTGTTGCTCCTGACGCACCACAACATTGCTGTCGGCTCAATTACGAGCCAGCGTCAAATTTGTGGTGAGTGTTCTGCTGGGCCAGCAGGCGAAAATGCTGTTTTTGACCACTGGCCCAGAGGAACACTCCTAATATGGCAGGCAAAAGACCTCCACTACTACCGGTCGTTTGCCTGTAGCGGCTTCTGCGATCCTGTTAAAGGACCGCCAAAGTCGTAGTGAGGCCCTTAGTCTTCACCAGGGTTGGAATGGGAGAGAAAATAGACTGGGCACCAAACTAAAGAGGCCCCAATTAGCAAAGCAGATAGCTAACATAGTGGTCCACATTTTCAAAGTTGGCAGTTTTGAAGTCTAAAGTTATGCTGTATAGGTGTTTTGCAAGGTAAAGAGAAAATGAATGAATTTTTGTTTGCTACAGATAAGGTGGTAATATGAGCTATATTAGTAGTACAATCTGAGGCCACCTGGCCATAAAAGAAGGCCCTCAAATGCCCAAAGACTCATACACTGACTTGTCAAGCCAGCCCTCCTGGCACTGCCTGATTGCTCTATATGCCACTCCAACCGCAGTCTTAACCACCCCATGCCTGGGACCCCTTAGCAGCGGGTGCAGGCTTTACACCGAGACTGATGTAGAGTTTGTGGTCAGGTTAGTCAGTCACAAATGTGACAAATATCCCCTATGCCTTTTTACATGTGCACAACAGCCTTTGCCATTTGCAAGAAGGTGGGCAGGATGTGTGTGAGATTTGTGGTGTAGTAAATTATCTGCCAAACTCTAAATTACGGGTGCAAAAAAATCCCTCAATTTTCTGTCAAATTTACATGATATTACCACAAAACTACATTATTATTCAAAATGCATTTAATAAAAAAAAAAATACATTAGTACATTTGATTTGATTTCCGATAACAAGTGTGGATAACGCTTCCGCTAGAATTAGGATTTGTAGTTTTGCACTCTAAAATTACCCAAGTGACCCGCTCTGTTAAAAAATATACCTCTGTTTGTTGACAGCTCAAGGTAAATTAACTGCCACTCGTGTTCAAAACACCGCTGCTAGTTTTGCATTAAAAAATGAATCAATCGTCTGCTCAGGTAACAAATCTTGTTGAAATCTTTCTTAACCCTCTATGTTAAAGGAGCTGCTGCTCACGCTCAAAACACTGGTACTAGCTCTCAAAAATTACCCGAATGATACATTTTGCGTTACAATTTCTTCAGAAAAGGGAGCCTATTTAAGAGTTGTGCCATAATGGGGTAATCGCAATAATTTTGTGTAAATTTCATTAAGTGACATTTCCAAAATTACACTGGCATAATTAACATTTCTTCCGGGCCTACTCTAAATCAGGCTGATTGACATGTTTGAGGTCAGGGCAACTATTGAGGTAAAAAATGAAGAACTAGTGTTCTGAAAAGTTCAATGTCACTTTGATGTGCTTTACGAAACCAACCCACTAAAGTAACTTGGGCCAAGATTTATGAAAAGTGGCGCTCCACATAGTCACTTAGTCCCCCCTAATGCCACCATGTGTGCGCCGTATTTAAAATACAGCACATCATGGCGATAGTCAGGTGGACTAGCGTCATAATTGTTGACGCTAGTCCGACGCTTTGCAGGACTAGAGTAAAAAATGATGACGTTAATCCTGCAAAGCACCCAGAGGCCCATTGAACACAATGGTAGCCTCTTTTTAATGCCTGCACTTGGCAGGCATTAGAAAATGCCGATAAAAATGGCACAAAGGAATCTCGTAGATTCCTTTGTGCCATTTTTACGCCCCCCGAGCGCCGGAACGTCCCCTTGTATACATTATGACTCGCACAGGCATAATGTGGCGCAAGGGGTTACAAAGTGGAGCAATGCAAACATTGCACTATTTTGTAAATATAGCGCAGCATTTTTGCCCTTTCAGCGCTACATTAGCGTAAAAACATGACTCTAATGTGACATTGGAATGCCGCTAGACCACCATATATCTGGGCCTAAACCTATTAACAAATCTTCATCACCAATTTTGAAGTAATTAGAGATCCCCAAATATAGAATAATGTGCAAAATTGTAGACATATTAAAGAAATATCTTATGGTATGACATAAAGTTTCACACAACACAGAAAGAGCGTGTATTATAAAATACTTGGAAGCTGTACAAGAGTACAGAAAGATAAATCATTTTTGACATGAAGGATATTTGATTTAACTGATTCTTCTTTTCCTCTCTCTACTTTATTCAGTCATGAATGAATTCATCATCCTAAATATTCCACCTCCATCTCCTTAAGCAACCTTTTAGGACATTTTAGCAATTCAAAAACTTTTTCAAGGATAGCGTTTTTTAAAACATATATTTTATTGAGATGAGATGCGCAGCATGGTATGCGAGTGATTTTAATCGAACCAGGAAGAAAACTATTATTCTACAAAGACTTTGGTTGCTTGCAATTTATATCCTTTTGCAAACGTTTTTGCATAAGTCTATGTAAATCCCTGTGCAGAATGTATGTGTAATTTCTATGGTTAGCACAGATTTTGTGCTCATAAGAGCATAATTGCTTCTGGTAGAGATCATACAGTAAATAAATTCTATTTAAAATTATATAGCGCAGCGTGGAAGCAATGTTGCCGGGCAATCGGGCAACCCTGTGAAAACAATATGCCAAGGAAAACACAGAAGGGATGCCTAAAAGTGCATATTATTGTGGTAAAACAGACACCTCTTGAAAGGTTGTGGAAGTACAGGCAAACTCCAATATAAACCGTTTGCTTACATTAGCTTCATGGTTATGAGCATCACTGATGATTATCGGCAGTTAACATACCTTTTTTCAAATCTCATCATCGTATTTTATTTATGCATCATCGAGAATATACATTCATCCAAATATTTTTTATGAAAGGGAGACTGAAAATCTAGAACACTTTTAGCTTCAGGATGAGCAGCACTCGACTCTGAGGCAGAGAGGTGATTAGTTCTGTGGCTTTCTATGGCTTTTTTTGGACTTCAACCCTAATGCATTTGTTCCACTGCAAGATTCATTAGAATATGGCCTGCTGATGGACATACATTTGCTGGATCCATCCATTTATGGATGGATGTGCTACTGTGCTAATATCTGCAGATGGGGAGGACGTCCTATCTCCAGTGTGGTTTATGCATGTTGTAGACGAGTTTAGAGTTGAATCGTTACTCAACTGGGACTAGCGTAGCTCCTTTAGGTTAGGGGTCCAATTGGAGACATTCCACCGCTTCAGATTTGACATGCCTGATTCTGGATAAACTGTAGACATTTAACATTTAAAAAGAAAAAAAAATCGGAAGGTGGTAAAACATTGTTACAGTAATCCCGGTTAAAGGGAAATTGAGATCTAAAGAATTATATTGTGTTTTGCTCGCAACATTTAGAACACTTTCCGACCATATTGTTGGGAAAGAAGCTACGGTCAAAGTGAAGCATCTGCCCTGCAGCCAACGAAGTATGTAGTTGAAGCATTAAAATATGTTTACTGATTTCCTTCGCATCGGATCTTCAATACTGATTTAGGTGGATGTGGGTGTCTTCCATACTTTAAAATGCTGGAGGTAATCACACCTACTGCAGGCTTCTGATAAAATGGATTTGAGCTGCAATTGTCAGTGCTGTGTGCACTTGGGTAAAGTGTTCTGAGCAGGTTGATTGTGACATGTATTCACATTTGTGTGCACACATTGAGGACGGGAGTGGGACTGCTTGTCTGTCTTAGTATGGCATCTGTATACTGGTAAATCTGTGGCACATGACTTACATATTTAATTGGGTATGGCCTTCTAAGTTATGATAATTTAGTTGAGGATCCAAGTAGCACCCTTTCTTCTTTACCCAAGTGTAAAATCGGTAGTGTTTAAACGGCTTTAAACTTTGGATAAAGTTGCGCCTCAGACATAACACCTGATTGTCATGAGATAGAAAAGAAAATGGCACATCTATTCAAATTTATTTCTGGGTCAGGAACACACAGCCATAGTCCCCTTTCCTCAATATGTGTTTGTTTATGCATTTAGAAAACTGGACATATCTCCCTGAGCCAGCTTTAAAGGAGTTCATCCATACAACCCCTCCTCACAGGACGTCTGAGCTGAGACATCAAGATAAAGTTAGGAGAGGACAAGGGTGTCTTCCCTGTTTAGGATTCTTCCACATGTTCAACTCCTCTACCCAATCTCCACATTACATGTCCCAACAAAACCCTTACATGTAAGAGGAATGTTATTTCCTCTGATGCATGCTTATTTCTCTGATTCTGCAAGGAATACAGAGCTCCAGCTTTCTTTTTATTATGTTAGTACTCCACAATTTCGTCTCCACTTACTGCCTCTGCTCTCTACATTTTCTTCCTTTCATTCCTCACTGCAGACAACGCAGTTTGATCTTGTACTCTTCTCACTGTATGCTCACTGTGGCCCATATTTAAGAGGGCCTAGCGCCATCTAACAACACATTAGCGTCATTTTTTTTAAAGTAATGTGGCGTTAGATGGCCAAAAACGCCTGGCCATATTTACAAAGTGGTGTAATGCATGCATTGCACCACTTTGTAACCCCATGCGCCACATTATGCCTGTACCAGGCATAATGTATGCAAGGGGGGTGTTCCCCCATTAGGGGGGCCCAAAAAAACTGTGCAAAGAAATCCAGAGGATTTCTTTGCATCATTTTTTCCAGCATTTCTAATGCCTGCTCAGAGCAGCTGTAAAAGGGGGCACACCATTGTTTGTAATGGGACCCTATGTCATGTTGAAAGTTAGCACCAACATTTTGGCACTAACCCCAAACAGCACAACAATAGCATAAAAAATGTTGACACTAATGCCCCCTACCCTGTGCTATGGTGCGCTATTTTTTAAATATGGTGCACACATGGTGGTGGTAGGGGGTGCTAAGGGGAACAAGGAAAGTGGTGCTGCCCTGGGTGCAGCACAACCTTTCTTAAATATGGCCCCATGCATACCACCTTTTCTCCCTCTTTCCTGCCTGCAGCCATTGTTGTTAAATCTTGTACCCATCTCACTGGTCACTTAGCTTGCTGTGCCCATTTCTCTTTCCCCTCCACTGACTACCTTGCTGCTTCTTAGCACAGATTGAAGAGTACATTTGCAACAGCCTCACGACCACTGCAGAAGGAACAGAGCATTCTGTCATTAGCTGTGTTAGACATGGCATCCTTGGCATAGTCTCCCCTGTCTTTTTGCCTCTACTTCCTGTGTTTTTGACTGTTTGCTGGACTCTGTTTTTTCTGTTTTTGGTACTGTGGGCACTTCACCCACTGCTGAACAGTGATAAAGTGCAAGTGCACTCTGTGTAAACTGTATGTGTAGTTGGCCTTTCCATGACTGGCAAATTTGATGTACTACTAAGTCCCTAGTAAAGTGTACTAGCAGTGCCCAGGACCTGTAAAATCAAATGCTACAAGTGGGCCTGCAGCACTGCTTGTGCCACCCACATGAGTAGCCCTGTAAACATGGCTCAGACCTGTCACTGCAGTGTCTGTGTGTGCAGTTTTAAACCTTCCCTTTTTGTACATGTAAGGCATCCCTCAGAAAAGCCCTAAGTAGCCCAATGGGCAGGGTGCAGTGTATGTTAAAGGTAGGACACGTACTGGTGTGATTCACATGTCCTGACAGTGAAAATACTGCCAAATTTGTTTTTCACTTTTGCAAGGCCTAGCTCTCTCATAGGTTAACATGGCGACTGCCTTTCAATATCTCTTAAATGTTGTTTCCCAATGGGAGGAGATAGAAGCATGGAGTTTGGAGTCTCTCGGCTCACAATTTAAAAATGCATCTTTTGGTAAAGTTAGTTTTTAGATTGTCAGTTTCAAAATGCCACTTTTAGAAAGTGGGCATTTTCTTGCTTAAACTATCCTGCTTGAGCATTCCCCGTCTGGGTCGGACTGACAGTTGGGCTGTTGTGAATTCCCACTAGACAGTAACACAAAGGGAGGTGGGGTATAGCCTGCATATCCTGATGAGTCTCCTGGGCTAGAGTAGGTAGGGAGGAGCCGACACTTACACCTGAATGGGCTGTGCATGTCATCACACCATGCAGTCTCCAACCCCCTGGTGTGTTTCTTTGGCCAGGCCTACTACAGAGATTTTCCTTTGAAGTTTGCCTACTTCAAAGGCAGAAAGGGGTATAAGTAGTGGACCCAAAACCCCAGACTTTTAGAATACTGGAATCAAGAGGAACCTCTGTCAAGGAGAAGAACTGAAGAGCTGGAGGAAGAGTACTGCCCCTTTGCTGTGTGTGCTTTGCTGGGTTGGCCTGCAGTCGCTGCTTCCGCCTTATAGAGGACAATGACTGGAATTTGCTGTGTATCCTGCTTGTGAAGTTTTCTAAGGGCATGGATTGAGCTTGCCCTCTATTCTGAAGTCTCAGGGCCATCAAAGACTTCATCTGCCAGCATCTGGACTCTGCTGAGACTCCTACCTTCCCAAGTGGTCCCTAATCTAATCCCTGAGCCCTTAAAAGGAGAAGCTGGTAAAAAACCAAGAAGCACCAAGTGCACCAACCACGGCCGACTCCGGACTGACTCCGCTGCTGGATTCCATGGCACCAACTGCAACTGAAGCCGTGGCCCTCACTGGAGTGCAACAACTCGGCAGGCCCGACACCACCAAAGCCTCACTGAAGTCCACGACTCTGTGAGTCCCGAAGTGCTGTGTCACCGACATCCGTGAAACCCGACTTCACTGCACCATGCCGTGATCACCAGATATTGACCTCACCTTAAATGAGTGGATCCAACACTACACACCGACGTCACCTCACTTGCGCAGCTCCTCAGCAAGGACCCGATGCCTTGTACCAATGGCTACGCTCCTTCGCTCCATAGCACCGCAATCAAGGCCGCACCAGATCCTGTGATGCCTCGATCCCCGAGTCTGTGCCCTGGAACACATTGCTGGGAACGAATTCATGATGACGTCGTGATATCACCAATTCAGAAAATTTGCGTTTCTAAGCACTATATTGAAGTGTAATCTTTTAAAATGTATAACTTTGCTTGTGTATGTTGGATTTTTGTGATTTCGGTCTTGTTTCACTCAGATAAACATTGGCCATTTTTCTACCATGGTGCTGCGTCTTTTGTGTTTTTTTTCACTGTGTTACTGTGTGTGGTTGTACAACTACTTTACACATTGCCTCGGAGATAAGCCTGACTGCTTGTGCCAAGCTACCAAGGGGGTGAGCAGGGGTTGTCTGAGGAGTGTAACTCCCTTACCCTGACTAGAGTGATCGTTCCCTGCTTGGACAGAGTGCCAACCAGAGACCCCATTTCTAACAAGCTGTAATACACCTGTATCTGCTTTCTCACTACATTTGTTCTAGTAGTACTTTAAGTGAATCATTTTACTAGTTTGGAGGAATACACATCTGTTTTCCCCTTGTCTATGCATAAACAAGCAAAATAGACACTAGTCTGCCTCGTCTTCAAAGTCCTGCTAAAGCTACTCCTTTTTTTCTCTGTCCTACTTGCACTCCTTCCTTCCTCACCAGTTTTCTCTGCCATTACAGACAGTAGTTATGTATTAGAAAATCTGATTGACCCACAGTCCTCAGGTGCACTCATTTGGCCAGATGCTGAACAACCACTATGCTGGGGCTGCAGGAGTCTGAGGGTCAAATGACCTCCCACTCCACCAAATTATCCCTCCTCCCAGGTCATCTTACTCTGGGTGTTGAGGCAACAGGCATAGAGGACAAAGGTGTTTGTTCCAAATGGCTTGCATCAATTTAGTCAACCAGGATATTTTGATTTTGATCACCTGGTTTTTGGACCTTTACTGTGCAGGTGTCTCACTGCCTGAGTCTCACAGCAATTTCAATTGACTGTGCATATTTTCCACCAGTGATAGTTGTTCAAAATAAGACCACTGTGGCACAGATAGAGAAAGGGACACTGAGCTAGTTATGTGTGTACAAGTGTGCACACATGGATGTGCATGAGTGCACTATGATTGTGAGAGACTACTGTTGTGCACAGTCTGGTAGCTGCACACAGTTTACATGCTTGTGGAATTTTTAAGCTGTAAATGTAATCTGCCAAAATAACCAAGGTATAATTTTACTTGGAATTTAAAATCCATTTTAGGGGTCAAGTTGGTTTTTAATTTACTATTTTGGAAATGTAGCTTTAAGAATGCTGTCATTTTCCAGCCTAAAACCAAAAGACCTTTCCGCCAGTGTTCAGTTTCATATAACTGCTGATGGTTTCCCCATAGTGAGATGTGTATTGCTCTCAGACTGTGGACAAATAGCCCTGGATGTGTGGAGGGAGTTTCCCTCCTTAACAGGATTCCTGGGAGCTGTGCCCAGTAACATGATTAACTTCAAAGGGGCCTTCTCATTATAGGCACCTGGGCCTGCCCCCTGTTAGCCATCTAAGCTCCGAACCCATTTGGAGGGGGAGCTGCCCCAGAACTGGTTTAGATTGGCTAAAGAAGGAGCTGCTTATTTTCATGGCCAAAACTCTGAGTAGGCACAGGAACTCTGCACAGGGGAAGCAAAGTTCCGCCAAATTGGTTTGTCCTAGAATGCTGTGCAGGAGGGTTGGGCCGGGGTGTCTTGCATCTAGAGCTTTCCACCCACACTTGTAAACCCCTATAAAAGGGAAAGGCAGACAGCAAGACCCTGGACCTGGAAGGTGACAGCAGAAGAACCATGGACAGCTGGTAGGCAAAGCTCCTTGATGCCATTGATGGACTAAGAACTTTGCATGCCACTGACACCTAGGACTGGATGGCCCTCTCCAGAGCCAGAGTTGCTGGCCCTCTTATTCCCCCTGTGGACCAACAGCAGAAAGAAATGGGCCCCACTGCCCCTCTGTTACCCTGTAAGAGTGCCAGGAGGCAATGGGGTCTGTGAAAAGCACAGCAGAGGAAAAGGCTGGTGCAGGGAGCCAGTCAAACCAGTTCCCAGCAAACAGTGCCCCTTTAAAGACTAGAAGGACTGTCAAAAATGTTTCTAGTGGCTAGAGGTCTCCCACAGGGGCAAAATGAACCCAAACTCAGGAAAACAAGCCCATCAGGGCCCACTTTATGCACCCTTGAAGGTTGTCCATTTAAATATGCTGAAAAACAAGCATGTGGCGCCTGCCGCCTTTCTATATAAATCTGGGGGGTGAGCCAATGCCTGGTGTTGGTGTAAACCACCTTTCTTATTTATCTAGGAGGAGTGGGCCTCTTTCCTGCCTCCAGATTGGCCCCCTTTGGAGGATGCAAAAAATAAAAGCCTTAACAGACCTGGCGCTGCAATCACAGTCCCAGGGCCCCATCCCTGGGTCCCCAAGCAAGAAAAGGCCCCAGTGCTGCTCCAGCAACTTGCACCCATGTCTGGGGGAGGGACAGTGCTCCTGGCTGCAGCCTTTTGCTTGGGCACTTGGTCTGCAGATGGGAGATTGTCTGCTCCTGTGCTGGCAACGCACAGTGTTGAGCAGATGGGGAGGCAGCAGGGCAGCATGGGAGTGGGCTCCCTGTGCTGCCACAAGGTTGTAGGTGGATGTGGGTGCCCCGAGTGGGACTGCTACACACAATATACCACAACTAAAAGCAAAAGAAAAACAAATGGTGGAAGCTGCACTGCAAGCGAACCATTCATTAAATAATCATGCTCCCGGTAAGGAGCACCCTATAATGCCCGACGCTGGCTTATTTTCTCATGTCCTTCTTTTCTGTGGTGCTCCAAGGAGGGGGCAGGGGCACCACCTATGTAATTCTAAATTGTTGTTGGTAGCAGCAGAAGTTGAAACAGCCCCCCAGTGACCTTTATAAAACTTGTCTTTGCCCTTGAGGCACATGAAAACTTAAACCTCAGGATAAGATTATCATTTATTTAAGCATTCTAGAGCTAGAGCTTGTGGTCTACAGCTTGGGAGTTAGTTCAGGCACCCTTAGTGGTTGGTCCTATGGCTGTATTCTATGCAGCCTGAAGTAGTAGAAGAAAAACTCAGATACATGTTACTTTGACCTTCACTACATTATTTAAATTACATTGCTGACAATCATTTTTGTAAACATTGCAATGCGTTTAATAACAATAAGGATTGCATTTAAACATGTTACCAATTATATTGATATAAAGGTGACTTTTAACATGTAGTTATTGTTCTTATAATATAGTGACCCACTGACAATGCTAATTGCCTTATATTTTAAAGTTATGCCCCTTTGACATAGACAATAGGCTTTCCTCATATTGTAATGTGGTGACCACTTGACAAAACTAATAGGCCGGGCTCATTTAAAATGACACTCCCTTATATTGTGACGTTCTCTCTGTTGTAGGTGGGGGTTATTGTTATTTTTGGAGTTATGGTGTGGCACAAAGGAGTCAAATGTGACTGCAGAATGACAACAAAGGTATTTTAATCTGCCTGTTGTATATATTTGTAAATTAATACATGGTATTTAGTAGTTTGTATGTAATACATCCATTTTTCTGAGTTATGCTTCTTTGCAGATTGCCCAATTAAACATGCCTAGCCATGAAACATGAGCATGTGGTGCTCACCTGTCATTCCATAAAAAAATCTGGGTTCAGCACTGTAGGAAAGTACCCTCTTTTTGCCGTGGTTACCACCATTTTCTGCCTGATGTCAAATGTGCTTGACTGTGTTCACTGGGATCCTGCTAACCAGAACCCCAGTGATTATGCTCTCTCTCCTCTAAATGTGGTTGTTGCATACTGGTAACCAAGTAATTCACCCACAATTGGCATACTGGTTCCTCCTTATAAGTCCCTAGTATATGGTACCTAGGTACCCAGGGCATTGGGGTTCCAGGGGATCTCTATGGGTTGCAGCATATCTTTCGCCACCCATAGGGAGCCCATGCAAAGGCTTCTGCAGGACCGCCATTGCAGCCTGTGTGAAAAGGTGCATACACCCTTTCACTGCCATTTACACTGCACCAGGTCATTTATAAGTCACCCCTATATCAGGCCCTCTAGCCCTGAGGGCCAGGTGCAGAGTGCCTGTGTGTGAGGGCCCCACTGCCCTAGCAGAGGTGCCCCCACGAACTCCAGGATCATTTTGCCAGACTTCGTGAGTGCCGGGACGCCATTTTACGCAGGTACTGGACATAGGTCAATACCTATGTCCAGCTACATAATGGTAACTCCGAACACAGGCATGTTTGGTATCAAACATGTTAGAATCATACCCCAAGGCCTTTACAAGCATTGGTTGTATGGATCCATGCACTCTGGGGGCTCCTTAGAGGACCCCCAATATTGCCATTACAGCCTTCTGAGGTTTTCCAGGAAGCCCCAGCTTCTGCCACCTCACAGACAGGTTTCTACCCTCCCGTTGCTTGAAACGCTCGAGCCCAGGAAGGCAGAAGAAAGGATTTCCTTTGGGAAAGGGTGTTACACCCTCTCCCTTTGGAAATAGGTTTTACAAGCTTGGGAGGGGTAGCCTCCCCAAGCCACTGGAAATGGTTTGAAGGGCATATCTGGTGCCCTCCTTGCATAATCCAGACTACACCAGTTCAGGGACCCCCAGCCCCTGCTCTGACACGAAACTGGACAAAGGAAAGGGGAGTGACCACTCCCCTGTCTATTGCACCCCAAGAGTGGTGCTCAGAGCTCCACCAAGGGGTCCTTGGGTGTTGCCTTCTTGGAGTCCAAGTTGCCAGGGAACTCTGGGAGCATCTGAGTGGCCAGTGCCAGCAGGTGATGTCAGAGTCCTTTCCTGATCGGTGCTTACCAGTTTAGGTGATCAATCCCCCTTTTATGGCTATTTAGGGTCTCTCCTTTGGGTGGTTCTGCAGATTCGAATTGCAAGACTCTAGCAGGAATCTTCTGCATCCTCCACTTCAACTTCTCACTGAAGAAACTGCATCTGGACCCTCCAGGAACTCTACAAACTGCAACAAAGAAGCAAAGATGCTTTCTGCAACATTGAATCTTCAGCTCTTGCCTGCAACTGCAACTGTTTCCCGGTTGTGCATTCTCTCACGACAGTCTGTCTTCAGCCTGCACCAGAAGAGTGGAGGAATCTCCCTTCGGGTGAAGAAGTCACTCCCCTGCTTCAGCAGGCACCTACTGCGGCTGCGTGGATTCCCTCTCCTGCTGAGCTGCGTGATTCCTGCATCACAGGTGTTGGACTGAAGTTGTCCCGACGGTCCTGACGTCCTACTGTCCAACTTTGGTAGAGGTAAGAGCTTGCCTCCCCAAGCAAGACAGTACCCCCATGCACTGCGTGTTTTTCAGTTGCCAAAGGCTTGTTGGCATCCTTCCACAAAGTTCTTCATGCAACTTGCAGCTTCGCCCCCCAGCACTCTATCCTGAGGCCCGTCTTCTTGAGTGGTTCTCCGGCGGCGTGGGAGCCTTTGTCATAGTGCTGCATGGGCCTCTTCTTGCACCGTGAGCTTTGCATGTGCCAAGGCTTGTTGGCAGATTCCAGCAACACAAACCAGACTGCAATCCTCTAGCAGGTGTGGGACATCATCTGCACCAACCAGGAGCCCGACTCCATCTTCTTGGGTGCAGTACTGACTGTAAAATACATTGCTGACAATGATTGTTGAAAGCACTGCAATATTTTTACTAACAACAAGGATTATATTTAAAAACAGAAATTGATTCCATTAATATACTGGTGACTTTTAACATGTAGGTATTATAACGTGGTGACCCTTTGACAAAGCCAATAGACTTGCCATAAAATGTAACAACAAATCATAACACTTTAATAGCCTTGGAACAAGTATAACCCACAAGACAAAATACGGCTACATAAAATAAAATGTACATGTTACCAATCATAAAAAACCAAAAATGCTACTACTCAAACAGAATCTCCAAAGCAAAATGCACCAAAAAAGAGCTTTTTAAAATACTATCAAAAATCTGCACACCAGAGAGCATCCAAGGAACCAATTATAATTTGACAACATTTGTAGCAAACTGGCACCTTGCTACATAGCTAAAACAGACACTCTGGAATCACACTTATTACACAAGAAAAATACCTGCCTCAACCCTTTTTCAGTAAACACCTGCATTGGAAGGGTAACTCTATCTTTTTCAAGAGCTGTCAATGATGGAATTTGAGGGACTTTGTGAAAGCTAGCAGACCAGTCAGTAGCTCCTCTGGGTCTTATATGTCACAAGTCTTAAAAAACATCTTTCTATAAACATCAGCAGCCATCCCAGTCAGAAACGTTTTCAACATTCAGTTTCACATAATGCAGTGTGGACCAGTTACAAGTTGCAATAGAGTTTGTCATGCAGAGTTTACCGGGACAACCAGTAGAAAATCTCACTCCCAAGTGCATCTTACGCAGTCTGAGTGAGGTGGCTTGAGTAATATACCATTGAGGTACAGCCTGAAGATGCTTTTTTAGGCTGTCAGCGGGGAAACGACTGCTGGCTCATCTGGAAAACCAGGCAGGTGTTCTCGGGTCATACGCCTCAGTCTGGCATAGAGAAACTGATCCAATGAATTCAACCTGTGGGACAATGTCATGTGTTCTGTGGATGCAAATATTGCTTGAACATAAATGTCACCCAATTTGTGCATTCCCCAGTGCTGAAAGATGTTGCAAGCCAATGGTTCTGCAGTTAGGGGCAATAGAGGATTCTGCAGCAGTGGCAGAACCAAAAAGTAAAAGAATAAGGCGGTCATTCCTACTTTGGCGGGCGGTGGTCGCCGCCCGCCTGGCGGGAACCGCCAGAAGACCGTACCGCGGTCAAAAGACGCGGCAGTCATTCTGACTTTCCCGCTGGGCTGGCGGGCGACCGCCAAAAGGCTGCCCGCCCGCCCAGCGGGAAAGCACCAACAACGAGGAAGCCGGCTCCGAATGGAGCCGGCGGAGTTGCTGGTGTGCGACGGGTGCAGTTGCACCCGTCGCGATTTTCAGTGTCTGCCAAGCAGACACTGAAAATCAATGTGGGGCCCTGTTAGGGGGCCCCTGCAGTGCCCATGCCGCTGGCCCCACGACACCCGTTCCCGCCAGCCAGGTTCTGGCGGTGAAGCAGCGCCGCCGTGGAGGATTCACAGGGGCAGCGGAAAGCCGACGGCTTCCCTTTTCTGACCGTAGCTTTACCGCCGTGGTCAGAATAGCCCCAGAAGCACCGCCAGCCTGTTGGCGGTGCTTCCTCCGTCCGAGACCGCCAGGGTAGGAATGACCCCCTAAGTGATCTAATTTCCAGGATAGCTGACTCCACACCTAGCAAGTCATGGCAACAGCCTTTATTTCCCTGTGTTCAACAGCTATGGATGTGGGTGGAGCATGCTGAAGTGGGCACTCTCTATCGGGGAACGCTCTGTTTTGAGAAATGGGAGGTGAGTGTCTGGATGGAACCAGTGGTGCCTGTATTGGACTATGTAATAAAACTCAAAGTCACTTACGTCCAGTCCTCCTTTTTTGTAGGAGAGTGTAGGAATTTTCCAACTAATCCTGGGCTGTTTACCAGCCCACACCAACTTTAGCAGTGCCCTCCTGAGTGTTTGGAAGACGTTTTGCCTCAGTGGGATTGGTATGATCACAAAAAGGCAGAGAAAGCAGAGGAGCATTAGCGTTTTTAGGATGGCAATCCTACCAGTAATGGATAGAGGTAGCCTGATCCATAGACTATCTGGTTCCACAACCTTACCATGATCAGGCCATAATTGAGGCGAATAGTCATCTCCCTGTCCCTGTGGAGAACCACACTGAAGTATTTCACAAAGTCCATCATCCATTGGACCAGATATTCGAAGTTCACTTGTGAGATAAACTCCATGAGAAAAAATAATTCAGATTTGGACCAGCTGATGGATAGTTCAACGCATTCCCCAAAGTGATTGATTTCATTGACTATAAGGGCTATGTTCCTGCTAGGTTTTTGACAAAGAGTAAAATGGCATATGGATACGTGGATAATGGAAAGCGGCCAGTGGAGAAGGTGAGTCCTCGGTGGAGCTGCCTCTCCAGTAAGAACCTGGCCAGGGGGTTCATTGCCAGGTAAAACAGTAAAGGGAACAGTGAACACCCCTGCTATTGCTCCAATATATGTGAAAGGGGTCTGATATGAGGCCATTCACCTGTATCCTAGACATGGGCTGTGTGTATAGAAGCTGGGCTAGCCTGGTTAAGCATTGTGGCATTCCAACATAAGACATCACTTCCATGAGGAAGGGCCATACCAGAGAATCAAATGTGTTTATTGGCAAGTACAGCCGCAGCTTCCAGTGTGGGGGGTAGTTGGTCAAGAACCACAAAGACAGTGTAAACATTTACTTCTAGCGACATGGTGGGCACAAAGCCAAACTTGGATGGAGATATCAGCTATTCTATTAAAATGGATAACCTAGCGGAAATCACTTTGGTGAGTATTTTTTTTTCAACATTAGCTAATAACAATGGTCTGTACAAAGAACTTGCTGTCGAGTCCTTACCGGGTTTGGGCAGCAGTGTAATTACCACTTCCCAAAGGGATGGCAGTAACATTCCTTTGCTAAATGTCTTCACATGGACCTCTAGTAAGAGGGAAGCTAGTACATGGTGGTAAGTTTTATAAAAGTCCCCAATGAGGCCCTCACTGCCCAAGGCTTTACAACACAGCAGACACCCAATAGAGACTAGGATCTCTTCTTTACTAATAGGGCAAGCCAGGGGCTGATGGGGAATGTTATTGAACAATACCATTGCTATGTCATCCAGATACGTGTAGGTGGTGGACTCAGACACCGTCAAACGTGAAGAGTATAGTTTGGTGTAATATTGAACAAATTCAAGAGTGATATTTTCATTAGTGATTAGCGTCTCCTCAGCTGATTGTGTAACACGGTTAACAGGGGTACTTTTTTGTGGTTATCCCCCATGAGGAATGATGCCAATGTCCCCTGAGTAATTTTCCTTCCCCATAGTGTTGGGCTTGGGAGTATCTGTCCAGATATTTTATTTCTGTATCTGCTAGGTCTCTATATGTGTGGAGCCAGCTTTGGTCATCCAGGAGGTAAGAAGCCTGGTTTATCTGTGGAGCGGCATCATCCAGTTGCTTTATAAGGGGCTCCATCTTCTCTGTTCCCAAATGTCTTTTAGTACCTCTGCCCATTTGGTTATGCCCTAATGCCCTAATGTAGGCCTTGAATGTGGCCCAAAGGGTTGCCTGAGATGATACCGAACCCTCATTGAGTCAGAAAAGACCATGTCATGCAGTGCATTACTCAGGAAACACCAGTACAGCTCGTTCCAGTGAGAACTTAGAATTGCAAGGGCTAACACAACCGGGAATGGTCAGAGAGTGTGCACAGCAAATAAGTTATGTCAGTAACCCATGGAGCTGCAATCTTCAAAATTAGCCAATAACTTATACATGACATCTTGTGTGCAGCAGAGTAAAAGGTGTACTCTCATCAATTTTCGTGGCGAATACACCAGATGTCCAGTAGACCATACCTATCCAAGGTGTCCAGCAGTATTCCCAAAGAATGGGGCTTGGGCGCTATTAGGACCCGAACAGTTCTCAGAAGCCTCTATAACCAGATTCAGGCACCCCTACCATAGGATGACAATCATTGGAATTTGCATGAGGGTTTATAGCAGGACATGGAAAAAAGCAGAAGTGTCATTGTTAAGTGCATAGATAATATTTATGACTAAACTATGGTCCTGTATATAATCAACCAAGATTATATATCACCCATGTAGATCTACGTGTTGGTGTCCGAATTTAAAGTTAACCCTCTTGTGGATCAATATTCGGACTTCTTTGGCGTAAGAGCCATAGGAAGCAAAGTACCTATGATTTCCCCATCTCGAGGCATACGTAGTGGGCCCTGCAGGAGGGAATTGTGTTTCTTGTAGACAGGCCATGTTCACCCCAACTGTTCCAGATAGGTTAGAATTTGTTTAACCTTAGAGGATTATTGATGCCCCACACATTCAAGGTTATGAAGTACAACTGACTAGTTTGGTTAGGTGTTATGAATCAAAGAAGGAAATGGTAATGAGTTATATTACCCAGAAAATCATGGTCCGCATTATTAAGAAGAAAGCATGTGTTTCCCTGCATCCCCCACACTGAGAACCCTAACTTTCAGTTGCGACCCTCCCCCATTTCCCAAAATGAATGGCTATGGTTCTACACACCGTGGATGGTGCCAACACTACACAAACCTTTTCCACTAGTGAAACAGCAACATTAACAACACAAGGGATCACAATAGGACAGTGAAAGTTCAGGGAAGAAAATCCCATGCAAGAAGAAGCGTGTGAGAACAGAACCATGGCCGGTCTCACAAAGCCCAAGGCTTAGTCAAGTCATGCGGTTTGCTGACCCCTCTGTGTCTCTGTTGCCCAGATTATAAATAGGCTTGTTCACGCACTAGTTAGCGGGACCCATAGGGTGGGTGAAGAATCAATAGGGCACTTCCCGATGAGGGTGAGTTTTCACAAGAGTGGTGGCTCGCCTTCAGTCCTCCATCTTGGCGGCCTCAGGCTCACCAGTGGCTACTGTCATTGCCGTGCCTCAGAGGCCTGCCATGATGTAAGCAAGGCCCGGGAGCAGTTCCACCTATCCCCCATGGGGTTCTAATCTGCAGTGGGCCCAACAACACTAGCACCACTGCAGGTCACTCAGGGATTAGCGTCTATCCTCCAGCCTCCACGTAGGCCCCTGCTGTAGTGGTGATTGCCAGTGCAGGTCGCGGAGCTCCTCGTTACGCAGCCATTTTGATTAACAGCTCCTTATCCTCAGGAGGTTTTTCCAGAAGACTTTAAAACAGCATCCATATGCTTCCTTACAAAGAAAACTAAATTGGGCCCTCAAGGCCCCAGCAAATATAGACCTTTAGCAAATGGAACACTCTTTGGAAAACTGAGGGAAAGAGCAGCTTTCACCCAAATGTCAAAACTTATTGAAAATAACTCCCCATGCTCTGGCTTCCAAATGGCATCTTGCCCTGGAACAAGCTCAGAATTGGCCCACATCACCTTCGGGGATGATCTTAAAAATGTGGCAGACACAAATTGGGCTACTGCACTGCTACTCTTGGACCTCTCAGCTGCATTCATCAACATCCACTGTGATACATTAATCCCTAAATTTAAAAAAGTCAACCTTTAGGGTACCACTCTCATCTTGATCTCATCTTAACTATAAAGCTAACTTGGAACTTGGAACTATGCAGTAGAACAACCCTGATCAATATGCCTCCTTTCTGATCAAAACCACCAAAATGATCTATCATCTCCTTTCCCTTTTAAAACATTATGAGACCTGACAGCTTTAGTGTGGTCTTCCCCATAACTTGTTGCCTACCTCCTTCACTTTTCTGTCCTTGGTTTTGTTGCTATTGGGACTGTGCATTTTACCACTGCTATCCAGTGCTAAAGAGCTTTTGCTTGCTCCACTGAACATAGTAACACAGGCTTATGCCAAACTGACATATTTAATTTACTTTATAAGTCCCTAGTAAAGTATACTATATGTGTCCAGGACATGTAAATTAAATGCTACTAGTGGGCCTGAGGCACTGATTGTGCCACCCACCCCTTGAGTAGCCCTTTAACCATGGCTCAGGCTTGCCATTGCAGAGCCTGTAAGTGCAGTTTTACACTGCTATGTTGACCTAGCAAAATAACACTTTTGCCAGACCTAAACCTTCATTTTTTAAAACAAATAAGTCACCCATAGGGTAGGCACTGGACAGTCCAGAGTGCATGCTGCAATATATTTAAAAAGCAGGATATGTGCTTTTAAGTTTTGCATGTCCTGGAAAAACTCTTAAATTCATTTTAACTACTGCAAGGCCTATCTCTCCCATAGGATAACATTGGAGTTGCCTTATTAAAATGTATGAGCACAATTATCAAATAGGAAGAGATAATTCTTTCAAGTGTGGTGTCTCTGGGATCACAATTTAAAATCCTACCTTATTACAAAGTTGGATTTTGAATTACAATTATGAAATGCCACTTTCAAAAAGTTGGAATTTTCTTACTTTAACCATTTGGTGCCTGTTGCTTGTCTCTGATCACATGTCTGGGGGGGGGGGAGACAGCTGGGCTTTGTGTATTCACCATAAATTGCCAAACACAATGGAACCTTAGGTGTGACTTGAAGGGACGTTCTGGTAGGATGGGAGGGAGGAGCTTTACCCAGTCTCACTTACACCTGAATAGGTTGTGTCCTGTCCACACATGCAGAGCTACATACCCCTCCTGCAGCGAGCCTGCATTCAGGGCACTAAGGACAGGTCATCAGTGCACTTCAAAGGACCTGTCTTTTGATGTCTCACCTACTTCAAAGGCACCACTGAGTACAAGAACGGGACCTCAGACACCACCACTTCAGCACACTTCTGGACCTGTGGATACTATGCCAGAAGGAAGGACTGCTGTGCTGCTGAAGGACTGCAACTCTGCTTGACTGCTCTCTGCTGAACTCCTGCTTTGTTGCACTGACCTGCTATCTGAGCCTGTTGCCCTCTGACTGGGTGAGAAGGACTGGACGTGCATCATTTGAACCCATAACCCAGAGTGACTCCAAGGGCTAGTTAGCTGGCCTCCAGGTCTGAAGTCTCAGGGGTATAAAGGACTTCCAACCACCCTGCTTCTGTACATAGACTCTGACATCTGTGAGTATGCCCTGCCAAGTGGTGTCACCCCAGTCCTGGACCCTTGGAAGTGGGCCTAAGGTGCTTGCCAGCAGAATTGATACATCCACTGTGCTAAGTGATGTATCTCCAAGCAGAACCAATGCATCTCCTCGGCTGAGGGACACATCCTCTAGCAGAAGCAACGCATCGCTGCTGCTTGGGATTGGACCCACCACAAAAGACTTGCATCGTCTCCACATCCCAAATTTTGGGTTCAACCGATCACCTTTGGAACCGCTGCTGCACAACACTTTCACCAGCAGAAGCTCCTTACATTTCCTGTGGTTGGCAGCTGTGACAACAACACCAAAAACTCTGCATCGCAGCTTCATTGTTCATTGGAACTGGTGCATCATCTTGACATTGCAATGCACCCTTAACACCGCCCATAGCATCACAAACAATAATCAATAAATCAATAAATCAATCAATCAGGATTCTTATATAGCACAACTACTCACCCATGAGGGTCTTAAAGTGCTGAGGGGGGGCGGGTCTGCGGATTAGTTGAAGAGCCAGGTCTTGAGGTCCTTCGTGAATTGCAGCAGCAATGGTGATCGCCTGAGGTGCAGGTAGTTCCAGGTCTTCACAGTGAGGTAGAAGGATCTTCCTCCAGCCATGGTCTTGCGGATCCATGGGATGGTGGCCAGGGCTAGTTGGGCAGAGTGGAGGTGTCTGGTGGGAGTGTAGGAGAGGCGGTGGCTGAGGTATGCAGGTCCAGAGTTGTGATGGGCATTGTAGACATGTGTGAGGAGCTTCAAGGTGATTCCTTTGTTGATGACTACCCAGTGAAGGTTTCTCAGGTGGCTGGTGATGTGGCTGCAGCCTGGGATGTTCAGGATGAGTCTGGTGGAGGGGTTCTGGATGACCTGTAGTTTCTTTAGGAGTTTCTGGGTGATGCCGGCCTAGAGTGCATTGCCGTAGTTGAGTCTGCTGTTGATGAGCACATGGGTGACAGTTTTTCTGGATTCAGTAGGGATTCACTTGAAGATCTTCCGAAGCTGGCAGAGCGTATGGAAGCAGAAGGATACAAATGGCATTGATTTGGCGGTTTATTGAGAGCGAGGTGTCATGTGTTATTCTGTGGGTATATGGAGGTAGCGAGCACTGCAGGCCACCAGGAGTTGTCCCAGGCAGACGGGATGGAGCTCGGGATGTAGACTTCAGTCTTGTCTGAGTTTAGTTTGAGGCAGCTGTCCTTCATCCAAGTGGCAACTGCCTTCATCCCTTTGTGGAAGTTGCTCTTGGAGCTGTCTGGTTCACCTGTGAGGGAGAGAATCAGCTGGGTGTCATCAGCGTAGGAGACAATGCTGAGTCCGTGTCTTTCGACGATGACTGCGAGCGGGACCATGGAGATGTTGAAGAATGTGGGGCTCAGGGAGGATCCCTGAGGCACTCCGCAGATGATCTCTGTGGGTTCTGAGTTGGACGGTGGAAGTCTAACTCTCTGTGTTTGACCGTTGAGGAAGGAGCAGGTCCATTCTAGGGCATTGTTGCAAGCCTTGCGCAGAGGGTGTAATAGGAGACGGTGTTGAAGGCAGCTGAGAGGTCCAAGATGATTAGGGCAGCAGGTTTGCCTCGGTCGAGGAAGGTGGGGATATCGTCTGTAGCGGTGAGGAGAGCAGTCTTGGTGCTGTGGTTGTTTCTGAAGCCCAATTGGGAGAGATCCAGGAAGTGGTTTGTTTCGATGAACTCAGAGAGTTGGTTGTAGATAGCTTTCTCAATTACTTTGGCTGGGAAAAGGAGCAGAGAAATGGACCTATAGTACTTGAGGTCTGTCGGGTCGGCAGAGGGTTTCTTCGGCAGGGGGTTGAACTCTGCGTGCTTACAGTCTTCTGGGAAGGTGGCAGACTCGATGGAGCAGTTGAAGGTACGATGATGGTGCCGGATCAGTTAAAGATGTGGGGCCATATGTATCATGCATAAATGCATTTTGGTCTGCATGAATTCCAATTTGCGATTCAATAACCTGTTACGAATAGCAAATTGGAATTGCAACTACATACCGATTCTGTATTAGGAAGGTTTGTGTCAAGGGCGTCCCTTCCTAATACCAAATTACAGTGGTATGCAGGAGTGTTTTGTGACCGAAATGCGATCACAAAACAGTCGCATTTTACCACCTACTTCGAGTAGGTGGTAACCCATTTGCAAAAGGGGACGGGTCCTCAAGGGGCCCCTTCCACTTTGTGAATCCATGCGAAAACATTTTTAAGAGCAGGCAGTGGTACTCTTAAAAAATTAAAAGAAATCTTTTAATTTTTCTTTTTTAAATGCATCCCTTTTTCCTTTAAGGAAAACGGGCTGTTTTTAAAGAATAAAAAAAGATTGCTTTATTTAAAAGCAATCACAGACATGGTGGTCTTCTGAGACCAGCAGGCCACCATTTCTGTGACTATAGCGTTTCCTAATGGGTTGAAAATTGCAACCATCCTCATGAATATTAATGAGGTAGGTTGCTTTGCCTTCCATTACGAAATGCAAAATGAAACTCCATGAGTTTCATACATTGGAATAGAGATTCCAGTGACTTGCAATTAGGGAATCACAATTTTATCTTGCAGACAAAGAAGGTGGCGAGGTTGTCGCAGAGGTTTTGAGAGGGGGAATGTCTGCTGTCTCTGTGTTGTGTTTGGCGAAAAGGACCTCACACCACAGCCACGCAGCATCTCAGAACCAACGCATCGCCTCGGCTGTGCAACACATCTTTGACGCAGATCCAAGCAATGTTCTGCAACCAAGATTTAAGGTACCTTTTTCAGAAAGCCTAACTAAGGCCCCTGTAGCCATCCCATGCTCCATTAAAGTTGGCCTGAACTTGTGACTTTGTTGTGGTCTGAAACCAGATATTCCCAAGATTGCTTTGTGCTTCTTGGCGCTAGCTTTACTTAAAACTTTGAAATTCAATGTCTCTGTATCTACTAATTAATTTGTTTTCATTTTGGGCTTGTTTATTTATTACATTCAGATCTAGTTTTCTAACATGTTGTGGAATCTTTTTGTTTAGTGTTTTCACTATTTTACTGTTTGAAGTCTTGCACAAATACTTTACACACTGCCTCTAAGTGAAGCATGACTGATCTGTGCCAAGCTACCTGAAGGTGAGCAAAGGTTAATTTAGGATTTGCCTGCACTTTTCCCTGACTAGGACTGTGGTTGCTGCTTGACCAGGGCTCACATCCCAGTCAACCATCAACCGATTTTCTAACAAACATTTACAATATATCACAATCATAAATGATCAGCAGTTTTAACCGCACCTGCTAAATTTACGATGACAATGCACATATACTTCTTAAATTGGATAATACCAAGGGCACCGGGAACTCAAACCTCTTAGCTGGCTAAAGCACATTAACCAGTGGCTCACATGGATCCACCTTAAATTAAATGCCTAAAATACTGAGATACTTAGCTGTTCCAATAGGAACACTTTTTATCCCATTTGAGCCTGGTCTAGTAGCCTAGACCCAGGACCCAAGATATCTAAATGAGGCACTAAACCTTGGAATTAACATGGATTCTAGACAGTTTATGAAGATCCTAGCGACTGAATTTACAAAATAAACCTTCCTTACCATGAAAACATTGCAATATATTTTTCCACTGGGGATTCCTGCATAACATTCAAGCAACCTTATCCTTTTAAAACTGGATTATGCTAATGACCTATATCATAATCTTCTGTATAAACCATGAACAAATTACAAAGATTTCATAACTTTGCTTTTAAAAGGCATAACTCCATATCTCCCCTGCCTTGAAGGCTTTCCTCCGCTTGCTAGTTGCAAGAAGTTCTACCTTCAAGCTGCTTTATATCACCCACAAGGCAATAATGGTAAAGTCCATGTATTCCTGTAGGAAATTGGTTGGGAGGGCGGAAGCCCCACTCAGCCACCAAAATCCTTGTCAGGAACAACCACAAAACCTGTGTTTAACCCTGAGCTAGTTTGGCACAAAAGCAGTCAGGCTTATCTTAAAGGAAAAAACAGTAATGAGGTGAAAACACATGACAAGAAAAATCTCAAACCAATTTAGAAAAAAAGGAATATTTCAATAAACAAATTGATACCAAAAAGACAAAAAATCAATCAATAGAACCGGAGATATTCAACTTTAAAATTGTTAGTGAAAAAAGTGCCTAAAAGCACAAAGTGACACTGGCGTTCATCTGTCGCATTAGGAAAGTCATAAGTTCAGGGAGACTGTGATGGAGCGGAAGTCTGATACAGGGACCCGGTTAGGCTTGCTGGAGAGTCTCTTTCTGAAATCTGGTGTGAAGAGTTCCGTTCCCATTTGAGGCTGTTGCAAGGAGGAGGCTTCCGACGCAAAGAGCAGGTTTAGCATTGCGGATGATTGTTGCTGTAGCATGAAGATCCGGTAATATCTGGAGCTTCATATTGGCGGTTGGTGCAAGCTATTTGCTATTGTTACATGAAGTGCAGGTCTTGCATTGCTGATCATCAGTGGTGGTCACTGTTGCTGTGAAGAGCAGGTCTCAACAGAGCCCTGTGTTCCAACCATTGCGGGCAGAGGAGTTTCAGCAAGAATGGGCCTTTTGTTGGGACAAGCAGCCCAAACTTCAGGATGTTCACTTTTATTCTTGGACCAGCTCCCGCTGATGCTCACCAAGGGTCCAGAACTGATGGGGCACTTATGGGGATGAAGAATCAGTCCAGCAGAGGCCAGCAGCAGGTATCAAACAGGTTCAGGCAGTTCCAATTTCAGCTTGCAAGCTGGGCAGCTGCACGGAGGCCTCTCAATCTTGTTTCCTCCCTGTAGCTCACACAGGAGTTAATCCAACAGACCCTTGCAGTCACTCTGGGTAGCCTGGAAGTAAGGAAATCAAGTCCAATATCCCTTATTCAAGCAGCAAGGCAATCATTCAAGCAAGAGGGCAGTCCTTCTGAATCTTTCACAGGTCCAGGAGGTTTCTGATATGTGGCTCTGGAGGTCCACTATTTATGCCTGGTGCCAGCCTTTGTGTGGGGGGACTCCCTGCCCTACCCCAACATAGGTTCTGGAATGTTCTTTCCCTTTCGTGGCCAGCACTCCAAACTGAGGTAACAAAAGACATGGCAGACCTGGTGTTAGGTTCCTTTGTGTGTGTTGTAGGCAAAGCCCTTCGAAGTGTAAGTGGGACTGGGTACAACTTCCCCAGGCATCCTGTCAGGATAGCCCATTCTGTCCACACCTAAGCCGCCTGCATCTCACTGTCAGGAAGCAATACACAAACTCCAACAGTAGAGCTATTCACAGACACATGACCCAGGACACAGCAGAAAGGCACAATTATTTGTGACAAGAAAATGCCAATTTTCTAAAAGTGGTGTTTTGAAAAAACGTAGAATCTGACTTCACCGTTAGAGAGAATTTTAAATTACAATTCAGTTGAGTGTAACCGGAAGAGCTCTATCTGCTCCCAATTTAAAGTTTATCTCTTCTTAAATGCAAAAAGGTATCCCAGTCTAGGTCAATGAGAGAGACAGGTCTTACAACAGTGAAAAAAACAACATTAGGAGTTTTTCACTACCTGGACATGTAAAAGTTAAGTACACATGTCCTACATTTTAAATACAATGCACCCGCCCTAAAATCCTGTGGGGCCTACCCTAGGGGTAACGTACAAGGATTAAAAAGGAAGGTTTAGTCTTGGTAAAATGTTTATTTTACCAGGTTGAAATGTCAGATCTGAAACGCGATTTAAATTACTTCTTTAGGGGTGGCTCAAAGAGTGCTGCAGGCCAACTAGTTGCATTTATTTTACAGTCCCTGTGTACAGGTAGTACCATTTACTAGGGTCTTACAAGTAAATAAAATTAGCCAAACGGGTATGCCAATCTAGTCATGTTCGAAGGAATGAGCACAAGCACTTAAGCACTGAATAGCAAACCAATAAAACGAGTTCAGCAAAAATAAGGGAGTAAAGGCAAAATATTTTGGGGAATACCACACCAATGATGTCACGTCCAACAGTTTTACAGAAAGATAATCAGAAAATACTTCTAACCCAGGAACATTCTTTCCGGACTAGGACTTCATTTGATAATCACAGCATTAAAAAAACAGTGGTGGCTCATTCTTCTTAGTACCAGCAGCAAAGCTGGGGAATCAGTGAAGATTCAGGCTACTGAGAACCATATGACCATCCAAAGACTGACCAAGACCTGTCTGTTTTCTATGTGATTATGAGTAAGCAATTAAACTCAGTGATACCCTAACAACCTACAGCCGTAGGAAGAACTTCATACCAAAACAGATCCCTCATCTTCTAGTGCCATCCTACCATTCAAACCAAGTAGTCCCGAGCAGACACTCCAGCTCACAGAAGGCCCAATCAAGCCTCAGAGGGCAACACACTATTACACACACATCAAGAGACCTAGGGCCTCATTGACTTTTTTTTCTTTTTTTTAAATTGTATTTATTTATTTATGCTTTTAGTAACAGACAAAAGATACCCTTCAGCCCTTACAACATTAATGCAGACATAGCCACGTCCTGTTACATCTATGAAACTTCTCTGTTACGAGAATCTCTGGAAGGTCCCACTCAGTTCCAATAGACAGAGTCCAAATGTAATATTTAAATATCTGTCTTCAAATAGTGTACTGCCGGACTAGCCACAATAAACGCCTTGGCTCGAAGGGCGAAAAACTGAATAACAATCAACAAAAATAGAGCAAGGAAGCCGGGAAGGGGAGCAGACATCACCATCATCAAACATCACAGCCAGCAACAGCACTCAGGAGTGGCGACACAAATAATTCCCACAAGCGTACCCAATCAGCAAGAGCGCCCCTTAGTTATGAACAGACTCCAGATAAGAGCGCAAGGGCACCCAAATATCTTGCGGCTTAGAACCCTCCGGGGCCAGCTCCCAATAACTCGTCAGTTGTTCCTGACAGAACGCAGCATCGCACAGCTAGCTAGAGACCCAAGGAGGCCGGCCACGGCCCCAGCAAATCGCAACCCCGCGTTTAGCTAGAAGCAACAACATGCCCACCAATCTCCACACAGCCAGCGGCACCTCATCCACCTAGCCCAGCAGCGCCAGCACAGGAGAGGGAGCTAACTCTAGTCCAATCATCTCCTCAATCACGTGCAAAACTTCCCGCCAGAAGTTGTGTACGTCCTCACAGTGCCATGCCAGATGAAGAAAGTCAGCATCCGGAGCATGACATCTTTCACAGTTAGCATCCACGCGCAGCCCCATAGCACACAAGCCTCGAGGAGTATAATATAGACGATGTAGAAATTTTAAGTGAATGAGGTGCAGCCTGTAGTTTGGTGATAACGCCCTCATATGCGCACAACACGTCCTCCAGACCTCATCCCGAATGTCCTCTCCTACATCAGCCTCCCACTTCGCTTTAGCAGCCATCGCCAATCCACCCCATTGTTCCTGCAGGCAGCCATACAATTTAGTAATAAGCTTCTTCAATGACCTTGCACTCCACAGAACCTCCAGCGCACAACATGTCAACGGAATCTCAGGGAGACCAGGGTCGCGAACACAAAGCATTGCATACACCTGCAAAACATATAACCGATGTAGCGCGCTATCAAGCTCATTGCCAAGCACCCCCTCTGGGGAGATCAACCTCCTGTCCACAAACCACTCCCCCAGGCGCGACAGGTCAGAATCGCAGACATAGTTTCGCAGCTATGAGTCGCAAAACATCGCCTCATCAGCCACAGCGGCCACCAACATCGACGGCGCAAAGGGCTCGCGCACCACAGACCGCTTCAAGATAGCCGTCCAAGCCCTGACAGTACACGCCACCATGTCCACACCCCAGAAGCAGGCTGAGCCGTGCCCCCAGTACTCGTTCCAGACCACCCGGCCACACCGCATCGCTCTCTGGGGCGAGATGCGGCATGTAACGAACCGGGCGGATCCAGTAATATGCAAAATGGGCCTGCGCACAATAGTAATAAAGCTCCAGGTCAGGCGCCGCAAACCCACCCACCTCAAATGGTAATGTCAGTTTTCCCCATGCAATTCGAGGTTGACCACCGGCCCAGACCAATCGAATCATAGCGGAGCGGAGGTGTTGTAAAAAGCAGGTTGTGAGGACGAGAGGAAGATTAACAAACAAGTATAGGAATTTAGGCAACACCTCCATTTTAGCTATAGCGATCCGCCCAGTCATCGACAATGGCAGGGAGCGCCACACCTCAATTCTATCTTCCAGCCAAGATATAGCTTTACCATTGGGGCCTCATTGACTTAAAAGTGGCTCAGCGTGACACCAAAACTGGCAGCGCTACATTTCTTCAGAAACTCTGGGATGCGCCCTATTTAAAACAATACAGTACATCCCTGTGTTTTCCCTAGTACTGGCCCTAAAATTAGCTGCCTAGCACCAACGTGCGCACTCTTGCACCATAGTACAAGGGTACCTACATTGCAGGGAATTATTGTTTATGTGCAAGAAAGTGTGCCTTCCTGCACAAAAACAATCAATAATGGTGATTTGCTAGTCCTATGTGTGCTGCAAAATGCAGCACACATTCAAGTAGCAAATCGTCATTATTTAATGATTGTTTATGAGCAGGAAGGGACACCTTCCTGCATATAAACAATCATTAATGGTGTTTCGCTCTTCCTATGTGTGCTGCTGCATGCCGCACACATAGGAAAAGCAAAAACGAGGAGAAATAAATGTATCTCTCCTTGTAGCGCCTTGCAAACGTCACCCCTGGGGTGGGGTTAGTTTTTGGCGCTGCCTCCGGTTTACAGATCCTCGTAAATCTGGAGCGGCATCAAAATGCAATGGGTTTTGTAGTGGAATGCCCACAGAAGCACCCATTGCACACCCATCTGCCGCAGCCTGGAAAATAGGCACTTTGAAGGCTGACGTTTTGGTCAGCACTAGAACTTAAGTTTTCAATCCAAAGAGAGAGGCAGGTAGCACAGTTTAACAGTAGAAATAGGACTTTGCTACAACATATTCAATATATTACAGTGCTTAATATTAAAAGTATATCAAAGCCAATAGCTACATCTTGTCAATACTGAAAGGTAAAATATGTTTATATTTGTGATCAGTGTTATTTCTTGCATTACTGAATTCTCACTTTTCTAGCCTACAATATTTTCCTTACTAAGCCTTGGACTGCTTGGCCTTCCTATTGTGATAGTCAAATGTTAAAATGGACACTTTGCCCCCAGTTTGAGGGTCCTCTCTATAGAAGCCTAAGGACACCAAGCAAAAGACCTCTGTTGTGGCAATTGGGCAATTGGGACACAGTAATTTCTTTTTTCTTTTTATCTGATTTTTTATTGAAGTGGTTCAGCAAGTGTACAGAATGAATAACACAATGCCAAATGTAAAGTCAGTGCACAGTTAACAATTTTTGGTACTGAAAAAAGATACTCATACAGCATAAATAATTACTATATAATTGCACAGAACCAGAACCAGGTATAGGCAAAGGATGGCGAGATGTAGAGTTTGAGCCCCTTAGAAAAAAGATAGAGAGGGAAAGTAAGAAAGTAAGATAAGGGGGAAAGGAGAGGAAAGAAAGATTGAATAATATTATACACTGAAAATAAAGAAAAAAACAAAGCTTCTAAGGTGTGCATAGGTATTATTCAATTAAGTTTTCCTTTTTTTTAAGTACAAATCCAATCTATACCACAATAGACGGGAAGATTTATTGTTATATTCACTATTGTGTAAACTGTTATTGGAGCTTCTTGTAAAACATACCCAGGTCCACCATGTATGGTGAGAGATATTGTTATAGTTTTTCCAACCCAGTTGTTTAGTGAGTCTAAAAGTAAAACATCTGAACAGGACACGATTCCTAGGGAAAAGATTAGATGATTTAGTCTGAGCTTTCCATCAAAATATTATGAATGTTCTCCCCAATTTCTCTCCAGAAGGGACTAACATGTTTGCAATAAAAGAATAAATGATCAAGTTAATGGGAGGGGGATTCACAGTGCCAGAAAGCTCCTGATTTTGGTAAGCCATGTTTTCTACAGGCAAGCTTGAGACCACATAGATCTATGAGCAGCCCAATCTCTGCATTGAAAGATTAGGGGAGATATTTTGTGGTGCAGGAGATAATCCCATATTTTTTTCCCAGGAGATGGAGGAATGGGTTCAATGTTACATTAAGAGCAGGACTCTTCCCATCCATGTTGAGTATGTTTGTTATTTGGCTTGGAGTTTTGTGGCAAGATTCTATATATCTGGGAATCAGCATGAGATTTGGTCGAGGAAGCATAGGCAATCTGCAGTTTGGGAATGCTTGTACCCTTGCTTGGAGGGGCACAGTAATTTCGATTACCCTTGAATCAGCAAACCATGATTTGTCACTGGGGAACACTGTTCCCAAAGTATCATATGCAAGTGTGCAATTAGGGTAATAAGGATGAATGTCTCCTGATTGTGTAGTGCACTGCGTTGTAAATAATGTTTGAGTCGTGCATGATCCATTTTATTTTGATCCCTGTTAGAGCAGTCAGCCTTAGGGTGTTCTTCCCACAAACCTTTTTGCTTACTTATCTTCATTTTTTTCTAGATTTTATTTTTGTTGGCCAAGGACTCTGCGCTTTACCAATGCTAGCAAGTGCTAAAGTGCTTATGCCCACTCATCTACACAAGGTTTGTTTGGCATACACCTAATTGACATATTTAATTTACTCATAAGTCTCTTGTAGAGTAGTATACTATATATCCAGGTCCTGTAAATAAAATGCTACAAGTGGGCCAGCAGCACTTATTGTGCCACCCATTGAAGTAGCACTCTGCCATTGCAGCCTCAAAGCAGTGTAACACTGCCATGCCGACCTGACATTTACAAACCCTTGCCAAGCCTTAATGTGACCTTTTATTACACCTACATCACTCCTAAGATAGGCCCTAGGTAGCCCAAAGGGCAGGGTACAGTGTAATTAAAAGTTTAATAGTTGAACATGTACTTTTAAGGTTTTACAGTTTTGGTAGTGAAAAACTCCTGAATTCGGTTTTACTGCTGTGAGGCCTACCCTCCCTTAGGATGAAATTGGGGGTTTCTTATTACATTTAATAAGCTGTAATTCCTAATTGGGAGCAGGTTGATATGTCATGTTTAGTACCTATGAAAATTGTGATGATCTCCTCTTTTTAATGGAAAATTCAGATTTGTCATTTCAATTTTGAAAAATCCACTTTTAGTAAGTTGGTATTTTCCTGCCATTAGCCTTCTGTGCCCATAGACTGTCTTGGGTCACATGAATGAGTGGAGCTGTCAGTTATACTTTGTGAATTCTTCTTTGACGGTCACACAGTAGAGGGCCTCAATGTGCCATGTTCTGGTAGGATGGAGTGGAGCTGAGAACAGCCCCACTTACACCTGAAAAGCCTGCGATCTGCTTTCACACTGGAGTAGCATAATTGTGGCTTCACCACTATACATTGCAGAGATAACACAAAGATGTAATCAACATCATATATCCTGTGTGACTAAACATTAAGTGAAGCATCAAACAGTATTATTGAAGTTGCATTCACTGTTTCATATATATGACATGAAGAATTGTAGTTGTTATTCACATTTACACTTGTATTTTGAAATATGACATTTACTGAAAGTAAATTGCATTTTAATTATGAATTCACTTATTCACGTTTTGCATTTTTTCTGGCCTTATGTTACCAGTTATAATTAAGTATTAAAAGTGCACATTGACATTAATTTGCTAAGTGAACATGAGTAGACCTTTATTTTAACGTGAAAAATATTTTTCTTGCTCTGCATGTTCTACTTTTGCAGGTGCACATTCATGATTTCTTATCTAGAGAAAGTATTCTGGATTAGAAATGGAGAGGCCTGAGAAGAGAAATTTTGGCATGGACTGGACGAATTAATGAGCAGGCGAAGACTAATATTCATTGCATATCTGAAATGGAGAGACTCAAGTTTAATGTGAAGCTCTGTGGGATCGAAGATTCGTCCAATGTTCCATGTGTGCTCCTTGAGAAAGCCATTTAATTTCGTTATTTGATGATGTGTTGGGAGATATTCATTGAACATTCCATTTTAGTTAGTGTTCACATTGTTAGAGGTATGGCAAATTCCTTTAGACTTGGAGAGGTACAGACCTCTCAGATCCCTTTGCCCTTACAGTGCACAGCTTCCTGCTAACACTGGATTCTTTATTTCTGAAGATTCCTGCTGGAGTCTTTACAATGCTGACACCTACATTACTCTATCCCCGAGACCCTTGAGACCTTATCCTACTTAGCTAAGAATCTAATTAGATGTCCTTGATTTTGTTTATATTGAGGAAGAGCAATCCAAATTTATTTAAAGAATATCAGTAATGACTGTAATCCTTGTATGCCTCATTCTATTGAGACTGAATTTATTCTAGCATTTCAGGATGCCGGTTCTGGTTTTTTACCTTTACAATTTGATTCTGATATGCATCTATATTGGATTGATTACTTATTTGTAATAAACTTACAGAATCTCAACTTTGATTTCTAATCCTCTATGTATGCCAAATAGGCTTCACATAGTTACATTTGTGAATTTATTGCTAACTCATTTGTCTCCCAGTACCCTGTAAGATCCATCAGATGGAGATCACTGTATGCTTCCATACGCACCCTCATATCACAAATGGTCTAACAATGCTGTGTTGTCACTGCAAGCAGCTTGGAGTCTGGGCAAAATCTGGCCAAAAAGTGCTCTTAGAACCATTAGGGACCTTGACCTACCGTCTTGCCTATTTGCCCGAGGTGCATCGCCAGTTGGATTGACTTTATGACTTTCCCCGTTATGTTCTTCTCCGCAGCAGTTAATCCATTTCAGTGGTCCTTTTTCAGAGGGATATCCAACCTTGTGGAACTGTTTTCGACTACAGGCCTGTGCTTCATTCAGCTGGAGGTTTTTTACTTCCATTTTGGCAACTAAGACCGACCTTAGGAATCATCACCATGGCTTCGACCTAAGGTCATCTGACAATGACGCTCCCTCCTCGGACACCTTCTGCAGCCTTTCCCTGCCGAACTTTACCTTCTCAAACATTTGTCTTCAAGAAGTTTTTTAAGTCTGAAGGTAGGCACTGACCGGGCCCATTCCACTTCTTGAATCCGAGCTGTGCTCCATCACGGTGGGCTTTAGCATTTGACTTTTATCTGGCCTCACATGACTAGATGTCTCCAGTTGACGCTTTGATCGTTTAGGCTCTAGATTTCACTTAAATCTTTAAAAATCATAACTCTGGATCTACCAATTGGATTTTGGTTGTTTTAGTGGCAAATAATGTTTTAAAATGTACCCTTTTCCTCTAAATTAGTTTAACTTTTTTGTGTTGTGTTATCACTTTATTACTGTATGTTTGCTGCATGAATATTTTACATATTACCTTTAGCTTGAGCCTGAGTGATTTTTGTGCTAAGCTACCCACAGTTAAGTATATGTTATTTTAGTGACTTTTTCTGTTTCACCCTCCAAGGGATTGTGACTGTTGCTTGACCTGGGTTCACACCCCAGTCAACCAACAACCCAATTTCTCACAATCTCTTTGCCAAGGACTACTGAACTGTATATAGTTCATCCATGTTAGAAATGGGGTCTTTGGTTGACAGTCAGGTTACCCCCTATTTAAGCAAGGACCCTCACTCTAGTCAGGGTAAAAGAGAATCACCCTCATCTAACCCCTGCTTACCCCCCTGGTAGCATGGCAGAGCAGTAGGCTTAACTTCAGAGTGCTAGGTGTAAAGTATTGGTACCAACACACACAGTAACTTAATGAAAACACTACAAAATGACACAACACAGGTTTAGAAAAATAGGAAATATTTATCTAAACAAAACAAGACCAAAATGACAAAAATCGACAATACACAAGTCAAGTTATCAATTAAAAATCAAAAATAGTCTTTAATTAGCCACTTTTAGCGTGAAAAATTACCTTTGGTGCGTCAAAAATAACCCTGCACAGGCGAGTGCGCATCAAAAAGGGCCTGCGATGCGTCGATTCCCTCACGAGCGGGACCGTGCGTCGTTTCTCCTTTCACCGGGTCGGGCGCATCGTTTCTTCTCTCTGCAGGAGAGCGATGCATCGATCCGGTCAGCAATCTCGGGTCCGGGCAGGCCTTGCGTCGTTTTTTACACACCCAGCAGTACTTGAGTCAGAAATCCAGCCGCACGATGATCCGAAAACCACGCAGCGCGGGTTACGATATCCCAGCCTCCATCAGCGATGCTGCACGTTGTTTCTCTCGCTCTGTGCGTCAATTCTTCAGTCGCATTTCCACCAAGCGTCGATTTTCAGCTGTGGAGCCGGCGGCGTGTCATTTCTTCAGCGCTCTGTGCGTGGATTTCCTTTTCTTTAGGCTGCCACCTTCTCCTTTCAGGGCCCCAGGAACTGGATGGGCACCACAGGACAGAGTAGGAGTCTCTCCAGAGACTCCAGGTGCTGGCAGAGAGAAGTCTTTGCTATCCCTGAGACTTCAAACAACAGTAGGCAAGCTCTAAATCAAGCCCTTGGAGATTTCTTCTCAAGATGGAAGGCACACACAGTCCAGTCTGTGCCCTCTTACTCTGGCAGAAGCAGCAACTGCAGGATAGCTCCACAAAGCACAGTCACAGGCAGGGCAGCTCTTCTTCCTCAGCTCTTCATCTCTTCTCCAGGCAGAGGTTCCTCTTGTTTCCAGAAGTGTTTCTCTAAAGTCTGTGGTTTTGGGTGCCCTTCTTATACCCAATTTCTCCTTTGAAGTAGGCCTACTTCAAAGTAATCTCTCTTTTGAATATGAAATCCTGCCTTGCCCAGGCCAGGCCTCAGACACTCACCAGGGAGTCGAACACTGCATTGTGTGAGGACAGACACAGCCCTTTCAGGTGAAAGTGACCACTCCTCTCCTTCCTCCTAGCACAGATGGCTCATCAGGAAATGCAGACTACACCCCAGCTCCCTTTGTGTCACTCTCTAGTATGAGGTACAACCAGTCCAACTGTCAAACTGACCCAGATAGAGAATTCACAAACAGGCAGAGTCACAGAAATGGTATAAGCAAGAAACTGCTCACTTTCTAAAAGTGGCATTTTCAAACACACAATCTAAAAATCAACTTTACTAAAAGATTGATTTTTAAATTGTGAGGTCAGAGACCCCAAACTCCACATGTCCATCCGCTCCTAACGGGAATCTACACTCTAATCAGATTTAAAGGTAGCCCCCATATTAACCTATGAGAGGGACAGGCCTTGCAACAGTGAAAAACAAATTAAGCAATATTTCACTGTCAGGACATATAAAACACATTACTATGGGGGTCATCCTGACCCGGCCGGCGGCGGACGCCGCCGGCCTGGCTGGGACCGCCAGAATACCGCTGCGCGGTCAAAAGACCGCCGCAGTTATTCTGGGTTTCCCGCTGGGCTGGCTGGCGACCGCCAAAAGGCCGCCCGCCAGCCCAGCGGGAAACACCCTTCCACGAGGAAGCCGGCTCCGAATGGAGCCGGCGGAGTGGAAGGGGTGCGACGGGTGCAGTTGCACCCGTCGCGAATTTCAGTGTCTGCTAAGCAGACACTGAAATTCAAAGTGGGGCTCTCTTACGGGGGCCCCTGCAGTGCCCATGCCATTGGCATGGGCACTGCAGGGGCCCCCAGAGGCCCCACGACACCCCATACCGCCATCCTGTTCCTGGCGGCCGAAACCGCCAGGAACAGGATGGCGGTATGGGGGTCAGAATCTCCATGGCGGCGCAGCAAGCTGCGCCGCCATGGAGGATTCCCCTGGGCAGCGGAAAGTCGGCGGTACACCGCCGACTTTCCGTTTCTGGCCGCGGCTGTACCGCCGCGGTCAGAATGCCCAAAGGAGCACCGCCAGCCTGTTGGCGGTGCTCCCGCGGACCACGGCCCTGGCGGTTTTTACCGCCAGGGTCGGAATCAGGCCCTATATGTCATACCTTAACCATACACTGCACCCTGCCCTTGGGGCTACCTAGGGCCTACCTTAGGGGTGTCTTGCATGTAAGAAAAGGGAAGGTTCAGGCCTGCCAAGTGGGTACACTTGCCAAGTCGAATTTACGGTTAAAACTGCACACACAGACACTGCAATGGCAGGTCTGAGATATGATTACAGAGCTACTTATGTGGGTGACACAACCAGTGCTGCAGGCCCACTAGTAGCATTTCATTTACAGGCCCTGGCACCTCTAGTGCACCTTACTAGGGACTTACTAGTAAATCAAATATGCCAATCATGGATAAACCAATTACATACAATTTACACAGAGAGCATATGCACTTTAGCACTGGTTAGCAGTGGTAAAGTGCTCAGAGTTCAAAATCTAACAGCAACAGGTCAGAAACAATAGGAGGCAGGAGGCAAAAAGATTGGGATGACCCTGCATAAGCAAAACACGTCCAATAATCCACATTTGAGGTTATGTGGCATATTAAATCAGGAGCAGTGCAATTGCTTTTCAACAAAACTTCAACATTGGCAGCAGGCTTAGAAAGATGTTCCTTCACATTAAGAACCACCATTATTCCAGAAAAGTCTTTGGCCTATCTTTCGGGAATCTCATGAAGCACTAATTTAAGCTAGTGGTAGCCAGTTGTGAAAACAGCGCTCATTCTTGGGGGCCGGCATGCATTTTTCGTCATTGGACATTTCCTGAGAGATGTGAGGGAAAAACACACAAAGGGGAACAAAGGTGAAGGAGAAAGATGAAAAACAATCACAAAGGGAGAAAGCAGGAACCTACAGACAAAGGTGCAGAGAGTCTCTGGTAGTCAATTAAGGAGGCATGCAGTGGATTCCAGACCATACTGGCTTGATATCCATTGCACCGACATTTAATAGCACTGGCCACAGGGTTCTGAACCGAGCATTGGTCGCTGGCACTCACTCTTTTACAAATGTATTACTGTGAAGTAGGCATCCATTGGCTAGATATGTCCTTTACTCTTTTAGGGCATAGACAATTCCTCATCAGATGCTTGTCAAATAGCTCTTTCTAGGTGTGGTTTTCATAGTAAACGTAGAGGTCATGCTTCAACTTCAGCTCTTCACCAACCAAGGCATGACAATGTTGACCACCTTCTTCCCTCTTTCCCGTGAGTGGAAACATTTTATGGAGGTTACACTGATAGATTAATAGGAACAGGAAGGTAGCTTGT
Source organism: Pleurodeles waltl (assembly GCF_031143425.1). Classification (NCBI taxonomy): domain Eukaryota; kingdom Metazoa; phylum Chordata; class Amphibia; order Caudata; family Salamandridae; genus Pleurodeles; species Pleurodeles waltl. Next base: position 855,376,186 of record NC_090450.1, read on the forward strand.
TTGTTCATTTTTTCAACTTTAAAGCTCTGGCCCTGTGAGGTGGTGGAGTGTGGAGCACAGCTCAACCTGTGTGTAGCCCTTACTACTGAAGAAAAAGCATTCCCTGCTAGTTGCAGAAACTGGGAAGAATTTCTGCTTCACAATCTGTATTGAGGGAAAATATTTAAATTATAAACTGCTTTATAGCACATCAGCTTGAAAGATGTGTCCCTGTTTGACTCAGGTCCAAGGTTAGTTTACATATGGAGTATCTCTATCTATAGCAAACAGTGAACAGGCAGAACAATGTAGAATGCCACCCAGAGTAATTACCAGAAGCTGAGATAACTTAAACATTTCTTCCAACATATTTTGTTCTTATCAGTGACAAACGCTGTGGGCCAGATTTAAAGAAAAGTGGTGCTACATCAAGTGCAGCGCCACTTTCCTTGCACCCATTAGCACGCCCCTAATGCCACCCTGTGTGAGCTGTATCTAAGATATGGTGGACCATGGCGGTAGGCAGGGAACTAGCGTCAAAATGTTTTACGCTAGCTCAAAGCTTTGCAGGTTTAGCTTCAACATTTTTTACTCTAATCCTGCAAAGCCCATTGTAAACAGTGGTGTGCCTCTTTTTAACACCTGCTCTGAGTAAGCTTTTAAAGTGCTGAGAAAAATGATGCAAAGACAATCTCTTAGATTTCTTTGGACCATTTTTTTGGCCCTCCTAATGGGGGAATGCCCCCTTTGCATGCTGCATGCCTGGCGCAGGCATAATGTAGCACAAAGGGTTACAAAGTGACAAACTGCATGCATTGTGCCACTTTGTAAATTTGGTGCAGTGATTTTGGCCTTGTTGGGCCACATTAGCGTAAATTAAATGATGCTAATGTGGCGCAAGGAGGCTTTAGGGCTCTTAAATCTTCCCCGAGTTTGTATGCCTGAATGTGGCTAATTGCCAAAGGACTTAAACAGCACCTTACTGATGGGTCCGCCAAGGCTGAAACAAGTATGGGTTTGGTGGTGTTCCTGTAAAGAAACACTATGGCACATCCGTTTTCTCTTTTAAATGTCCCTTTTGTGATGATAGCAATAGTAATTTACAGATGTATGCAGTGAAACAGTGTGAGAGACAACCACTGACTGGAATGCGGCTTAGAGTACTTGCCAGAGGTTGATACAAATTCAAGAATTTGTCCATTTGTTTTTGTTTTTTCTTACTGAGTAACTTTAAGGGGGACGGGTATATATAGATGTACCAAAAGCCTTAAACTGCACTTCACTGGCGAGACCTAACAAGGAAGAAACATGTTTAAGGCTGCTTGTGCTCCCATAAACACAGCATATGGTCTTTCAGTTCCCACCTGGCAGTCACTTTTGGGGCAGGGACGGTGCTGTTTTGTGGCATAAAGTTGGTCCCACAGTGCTCACAATAATGAAGGACTACATTTGCTGAGATTAGTTCTAGTATTTGGTTCAATATGTTTATTTGTGTTCCATAAACTAATTTAAGCGGCATTCTGCACATATTGTTGACTGGTAAGGTGAGTGAGTGTTCTTGCCTGACAGTTAAATCTATCACAAATTTTTATACTCCATGTGATTGCAATTTTTCCACTCAACTGTCATTTTCATTTGGTTATTATTACCTATTATATGTTGCAGCATCACATTCCCCATTAAAGTCCTGAAACCATAAGAGTTGCATGCATATATATTTTTCATGTTCCTTGATGCCAGGGTATGTAGCTGTATATAGAGATGGAGCAGGCCCTTCTATAAATGGTTTGCTGCATTTCTACTGATAATGAGGGTCATTCTGACCCTGGCGGTCGGTGGCCGCCAGGGCCACCGACCACGGGAGCACCGCCAACAGGCTGGCGGTGCTCCAACGAGCATTCTGACCGCGGCGGTTCAGCCGCGGTCAGAAGCGGAAAGTCAGCGGTCTCCCGCTGACTTTCCGCTGCTCGTGTGAATCCTCCATGGCTGCGGAGCGCGCTCCGCAGCCATGAGGATTCTGACCCCCCCTACCGCCATCCTGTTCATGGCGGGAAAGCCGCCATGAACAGGATGGCGGTAGGGGGGGTCGCGGGGCCCCTGGGGGCCCCTGCCGTGCCCATGCCAATGGCATGGGCACGGCAGGGGCCCCCGTAAGAGGGCCCCGCAAAGTATTTCAGTGTCTGCCTTGCAGACACTGAAATACGCGACGGGTGCCACTGCACCCGTCGCACCTTCCCACTCCGCCGGCTCGATTACGAGCCGGCATCCTCGTGGGAAGGTCGTTTTCCCCTGGGCTGGCGCGCGGTTTTTCAGCAACCGCCCGCCAGCCCAGGGGAAAACTTGTAATACCCGCCGCGGTCTTTTGACCGCGGCGCGGTATTTTGGACGGCGGCATCCTGGCGGGCGGCCTCCGCCGCCCGCCAGGGTCATAATGAGGCCCTATGTCTGTTTTTATAGAGTAAAGGTGGTGTGTTTGATTTATCTGTTCTGATTCACCATCCAGGCGATACAGCATTGCCCGTTAAGTGCTTTTACGTGCCACCACAATGAACACCATAGTTGGGCAGAGGTCCACCAATGTGAGAAATATCTTCAGAGTGGTAACCCCAAAGGCAGTATTTCCATTACAAGATTCAAAGAGAAGCCAGGTACAGTGAGGACATAGTGCATTCTGGGTGTCTTGTGGGTGCCACTCGCTTCCAAACTGCCGGTGTCCAGTGCAATTATCATTCCAGATGGCTTGACCAGTGCATATGTTGCAGTGCATTTTGATGTCAGTATGAGGTACATCCCTTCACCCATGAGCAGTAGGTTGACACTATATTAGAATACTTTATGTAAATGATGCTTTGGACAAACAGGAGAATACAGAGGCTAATGCCTTGAAAGTTAGTGTAATTTTATTTTTTAAACAGTGTACATTTTTTGATATGTGAAACTGTGGAAGCTAGAACAAGTACTGGCAAAGCCAACTGCTCTCAGAACTTATTGGAAGAGCTATTGGCTTCCCCATTTCATTTTGCGACTTGCATTGTTGGCACTCTTGTAATGGCTTTTCTAGTAAAAGCATTCCAAGAGGGACGCCAATGTAAATGCATGCGTAGTGACACATATGTATGTGGGTGTTGTGACACATGCGCATGCATTGTGATACAGGCGGACATTTTTTTATTTTGTGTTCTAACACAATGGACTTAGAATTTTAAAGTGGAAAAAAAAGTGTGCGTGAGCATAAATAAGGAATCAAACATACCCAGCAGCACTGGCATAGAAGAATGAAAGGTTCAGGCAGTCGTGGCTCACTTCGCTCATAAGGGGTGGGGTGGGAGCGGCATGTGGGGGTGGGGAGGGGTGAGGCTGGTGGAGGTAAGATTTATTTATTTTAAAAAAAACATTTAAAAAAAATTACCTGATCCGCTGCGCTGCTCCTCTTTCTCCCGTGGCTGCAGGCACAGGCTCCCAGCCTGCCCTGCGGCCAATCCTGACGCTGCTCAGAGCAGCGTCAGAACTGGCTGGGGGCGCCCAGCCAGGATGCTCCCAGGCAGACTGGGCACCTGTGCAAGCTATCACCAGCCCAGCAACAGAGTGCCAGGCTGGAGAGAGCCTACTGCGTATGTGTGTTTGCCCAGCCCGAGGTGACCAAACATACATGCGCAGTGAGGGGAGTGCTGCGCACTCCCCTCACTGCTCGTCACCTGCATGGGCCAGCCCCTTTAGCAAACAAAACGATAATAAACATGGTTTATTACTGTTTCGTTTGTTGAAGGTTTTGCAGCTTCTGCTGCTGGCGGGGGCGATGCTCCTCAACTCTAACTGAGGAGCTACCACTAGGTTCAGGGGCTAAATATGATCAGCTTCACACTCTATGCCTGAATTTTTCTCTTAACGTATGTCTACTGTAGTGTCTTGCTCAACACAATCTAGTGTTTTCACCAGCCACTCTGTGAGGGCTGACTTCCACAGTCACCCCACACCCACCCAACACAGGCATCATGGGTGATGTGGCACCTGCAAATAAAAAGGGTCTAAGGGCACATGTTTAGAGCCAGTTACCAGTACTACCAACTATGGGGGTCATTCTGACCTTGGCGGTCTTTTCGCAAGACCGCCGAGTTACCGCCGCGGTGAAGACCGCCGACCGCGGCGGTATGCCGCTGTGCACATTCTGACCGCTGGGAGCGTTCCGCCGGAAAACCGCCAGCAGCCACACTGGCGGTCGGCGGGAAAGTGGAGACTGGTCAACCTCCACCGCCACGCCAGCAGAACACCGCCCACAGAATTACGACCCACATTTCTGTGTGGCGGTCTTCTGTTGGCGGTCTTCTGTTGGCGGTCACCTCCCCATGGCTCCTGTCACCTCCCGGAGGACCAACGCACAAGGTAAGTTGATCGTCCGTGAGGGGAGGGGGTGGGGGGGTGTTGTGTGATGTGTGCGTGCATGGGGGTGTGCGTGAGTGTGTAGAGGGGGTGTGTGAGTGCGTGCATGCGGGCGGGGAGTGCTGCTGTGCCTATGGGCAATGTGTGTAGTTCGGCGGGTGCGCATGTCGGCATGTATGTGTGCGGGTATGTGTCCCCGTTGTGTATGTGTGTGTGTAGGGGGTGTGTATATGTGCATGTTGGGGTGTGTGCATGTCGGGGTGCGTGTATGTGCATGTCGGGGTGGGGGTGGGGAGGGGGTTCGTACCACCTCTGGGGGGTGGCAGGGGGGTGGAGGGTGTGGGGGGAGGACTCGGGGGGGCAGTGGGGGGTGGGGGAGACCCCTATCAGTGCCAGGGAAGGAATTCCCTGGCCCCGATAGTGCCTACCGCAATGGTTCGCATGGCGGTTCCCGAACGCCAGAAACCGCGGCGGTAAGCAGGGTCATGATACCGTTGGCGGTCTTGGGTCGACCGCCGGACCGGAGTGCGCAGACTCCAGCCCGTCGGTCATGACCGCCATGGCTGTCGGAGTGGGGAAGTGGCGGTCGGTCGCGGCGGTGACCGCCGCGGTCAGAATGCCATTTTTAATACCGCCGGTCTGTTCGCGGTCCGACCGCCGCCTCTCCGCCGACCGCCAAGGTCAGAATGAGGGCCTATGTGTCTATGTGCTTTATATTTATATATATATAGCCTGTGGGCACAGGGCCAAGCCATATTATTGGCGATGAGCAGCTGTGACACACTTGTTTGATGCCAGTGGCTACCCAGTTCCTCGTGGGGGGAAGAGTAGCCAGAGCATGAGGCAGCCCCACACTGACTGCCAGCGCAACAGCAATAGAGGCTGGACAGACAGAGGAAAAAGGCCAACCAGTGTGCATACCAGCATCCACATGTAAGACCCTACGGCCACCTGCTTGCTCATGCCCTGCAGCCTCCAGGGTCGGTCAGTGTGCTGACTGACCCTGGAGAGAAAAAAGGGGTGAAGTGCCACAGCCAGCATAAGACGTCCTCACGATTTGGAGCGTGCCACACTAACCCCGTGTGACCCTTGGCACCCAGGGTGCCTGCATGGGTGATGACATTACATCCACCTCTTGCCAGCTGAAATACCCAGATATACCCCTGATCCACTCAAGCCCTAGCAGTCACTGCCTTGGAGAAGTAGTACCCCTGCAACCCCCCCTCTGACTGTGAAAGTGCAGCACCTTATCTGCCTGCTGTGCCCGTGCCGTGCATGGAAAAGGTATGTAGGCCTGGTGAGTGGTGTTCCAGCGGCCGTCCGACCTGCTGATTGGTGATCGCCTAGCAGGAAGTGAAAAACTGAGCCCGCACCACCTACCTGAGTGAGTCGTGTGCAGCAGCCCTGGCCACATCTAATCTTGTGAGACAACAAGCTACCCTGCTGCACCTGCATTCCACACCACCACCTTTGTTAAGCTCCGCAGCATCAGGGAAGGCTACTGCGGTCTCATATAGTGGCTACAGTGCCCCTAGTGGTTGTTTGTCACACCGCATCGACTCAAGTGACTACAGCCGGAGTACGTGGCTGTACATTGACCCAGACAAATGTAATACGAGGGAGAACGGGCTAGTGACATAGTCTAAGAGAGAGAGAGAGGTGAGTCCTGGATCAGCAAAGCAGGCGGCCACCTGGCAGAAACTGGCAGACATTCCTGCAATTGTTTTCCAGAAGTGCACCCACCTGGGGGTAGAGCAAAATAACAACAGGCAGGGAAGTAGGTGGGAGAGACTGTGATGCCCCCAGTTCCCACGGCATGCAACATTAACTGAGGTTTCTGCAGAAGAGGAGGCAAAGAGGTGAACAGCCCCTGCACAACCCAGGGAGGTGAAACTAAAGGAATTATAGGACATGAGCAATGCACCAGAAGTCACTCACCCATTGGGTCACCAGCAGTGAGGAGCAATAGCTGTAGCGTCACCAAGCAGTCACTCAAGACACCGCCCCCAGTCACAGTAAAGATGAAGGGACAGTCCTGCCACCCTGCATGACAAGGAGCCAGAGGTGCTCCCGGGACCTCAAATTAAACAGCTGAGACAGGGCCAGAGGCCCCATTGCATCTACCCACACTATCAGCAACACAGCAGGTCTGAAGTTGAGCCCAACACATTAGAGAGAGAGAAGCTTCAAGTGCTAAAGAGAACCCTGCGCACCCCCAGGAGAGACTCCCTGCACAGGCCCAAATGTGTTCACAGGAGAAACAGGCCTTGAAACTGTCATGAGTCCCAGTGAGGCAAGCCCTCTGAGCAACACACCTGAGACTGATGGGCAGCAGCAGAGAACACCCATGAAGACTGTCTAATAGCACCACCACTGCCTGAAAGGGCACAAGCGCATATCTCCAGTGGCACAGAGACAAAGTATGACTTCACCTGAGGGTCTAACAGCACCTGGAAAGAGAAACCCCTCAGAGAAGTGATAGGCAAGGCTGCACGAAAGAGGCAGTGCCAGCCAGCCACCCCAGCACCAGATGGCCACCGTTGGCTTGTCAAGGAAAATGTCACAAGGAGTGACCAACCCTGCCAAGCACGCAAAAACCTAGGCAGAACCAGGCCCCATGATGTCACAGCCTTAACGCACAACACTGTGCCCTCAAGCGAAGGGAAGGCTGAAAGAAGGTAATCCAGTGAGCGGTTCACCAAGAAGATACCTGAGGAATGGACAGGACCTATGAGAGGTCCACGAGTAGAAAGTCATGTCCTACCAACAGGACCGGGCCTGGTAGATAGGCCTGTGAGAAGAAAAGACACAATCCTATATACAAGATGCAATTTGCAAGAGGTCCATGTCAAGTAAACACGAGACCCGTGGCAGGATGCCTCAACAGGGAGAGAATGAGAAAAGAAGAGAGGAGTGCCCCTGACCAGACCAGATCAGAAGATGAGGTGAGCGTGGCACAATGCCACATTAATGAAGGAGATCATGTTCATCCTAACTGCACTAGCACTGCCCCGCAGGGGGTCAGAGACTGTTCATGGTGTGTCCACCCTCACATTGCCTCAAGACGGAGTGACAAGTGAGCCATTACAAGCAATAAGAGAGCGTGCATGATGCCATGTTATGAAGACAGAAGAAAAAGGAGAGGTGAAAAGAACGAGTGACAGACCTGTCACACTGATAGACTTGACAACAACAGATGCGCAAGAGTGAAAGATCACAAGGTGAAGAGAAGGAGGACTCATGCCACTACCTGAGAGTGCACTTTCCAACACAAGCCAGCCATCAGGGTGCAGCATCATCACTCAAGTCAGTGGAGTGGGAGTATTGAAATTAAGCCATCCTGCATGCCCGAATTGCATATCTGCCCCATGCTTCACAGTGCAACTGTTCAGCCACCTGTCACTGGCTACTGGCAACCGCACATGCTGAAGGAGAAGAACTGCACCAACTATGCAACAAGCCACATGGCTGCAAAGTCCCTCCAGTCACCCTCATTCCATCAAGTCATCACCACCTGTCATCCAGGTCACCTCGTGGAAAATACCATCATTACCGCGCGCATTACCAGAACCACCTAAGGAGCATCTCACCACCAGAGTGGAGCCTTACGTCTGTGAAATAAAAGCACCAAGAGACCAGCAACACATTTCTGGTGCTGTGAGAGACCTATCACCCAGAGACCATTTGTTAGGTCCCATGTGCGCCTGAGTCCTGCTGACAAGAGGACACAGACCATGATACACCCACCCTTTGTCTTTGCACAAGCAACTTGGCCGTGGCCTTGTTGTCGGTTCAGCAGTGACCCCTTTGCACGGCCTATGAAAGGCCATGCACACCCCACATGGTCCCAGGGCAACCCAGCAAAAAAGGGCCTCAAGGAAATTCCTATGTGAGGGGATCCTGGCACAAGAGATGAGCCTGAAGCTGTTCCACCAACAGGACATTGAGGCCTCAGAGGATGACGTCCAAACATCACACTGTCATCCCTATCTTTGCGGGTTTGCCTTTCACGGTTCCGGGGTGTCAGATCTGAGAGCCTTAGGGTGGTCACCCCTAACTTTTTGCCTGCCTACCTCCACTTTTTGGACAATGTTTTTGCTGGTTTTAGGACTCTGAGCACTTTACCACTGCTACCCAGTGCTAAAGTGAATATGCTCTCTCCCTTCAAACATAGTAACATTGGTTCACACCCAATTGGCTTATTTAATCTACTTGTAAGTCCCCAGTAAAGTGCACTACATGTGCCAGGGCCTGTAGATTAAACGCTTCTAGTGGGCCTGCAGCACTGATTGTGCCACCCACATAAGTAGTCCCTTAACCATGCTTCAGGCCTGCCACTGCAAGGTCTGTGTGTGCAGTCACACTGCCATTTCGACTTGGCATTTAAAAGTACTTGTCAAGCCTTAAACTCCCCTTTTTTACATATAAGTCATGATCTAAAAGGAGTAGGAAGGTCATATTTAGTATGGCCAGAATGGTAATATAAAGGCCTGCTGACTGGTGTATTTGGATTTGATATTACTATTTTTGAAATACCACTTTTAGAAAGTGGGCATTTCTCTGCACTTAAATCCTTCTGTGCCTTACAATCCACGTCTGGCTAGGCTCAGTGATAGCTCTCAGACACACCCAAACACAGGGTACTCAGCCTCACTTGTATACATCTGCATTTTGAATGGGTCTTCCTGGGCTGGGAGGGTGGAGGGCCTGACACTTGCATGTCAAAGGACAGTAGCCTTCCCTCACACAAAAGACTGCCACAACCCTACTGTGACCGTGACAGACTGGATTGAACTGAAAGGGGACCTTGTGCACTTCTAAGCCACTCTGTGAAGTCTCCCCCACTTCGAATGCACATTTGGGTATTTAAACAGGGCCTCTGCCCCTACCAACTCAGACATTTCCTGGAGAAGAGAACCAGAACCAGAACCTGCATCCTGCCAAGAAGACCTGCCTTGCTGCTCAAAGGACTCACCTGTCTGCTTTCTTCTGCTTTCTGTGAAGGACTGCTACCTTGCTGTTGCCCTGTTGCCTTGCTGCTCCCTGGCTGTGGTGAATAAGTGCACTCCAAGGGCTTGGATAGAGCTTGTCTCCTGTTCCCTGAAAAGACTTCATGTCTCCAAGAAGGACTCCTTGTGCATTGAAATTCAATGCATAGCCTACCAGAAATTACATACAGCCTACACCGCGGTGAAAATATCACCGCACGCCGAACCGGTACAATGCAGCCCAACTTCGCATCTAGAAGATCGACGCAGCGCCAGGGTAGCAACCGAAAATTAGACGCACGGCCACACTGAATCAATGCACGGCCAAGCCGGAATGACGCAGCCCATCTTCCAGAGAGGAATCAATGCAGCGTCTGGCGTGCTGTAGAAAATTTGAATCAAAGCCCACTGGATCAACGCGGCTCCTGTGACTTCGTCCTGTCAGTGCCAGAAATCCACGCATTGTCCCCGGGGCGTCTGAAAACCCCGCAACCTGAAGAGGATCCACGACTGAGCACCGGAAATTGATGCACAGCCGACCCTGTGTGAAAACTAAATGATGCATCGCTGTGTGCGGCCTGAGAAATCGACGCATACCCCTGTGTTTCCAAGCATCTCCTCCTCTGCGGTTCTTTGCGGAGATTTTTCACGCAAACCAGGTACTTTCTGCTTGAAAGAGACTTTGTTTTGCTTTTAAAAGACTATGGGCGTTATTACAACTTTGGAGGAGGTGTTAATCCGTGCCAAAAGTGACGGTAAAGTGACGGATATACCACCAGCCGTATTACGAGTCCATTATATCCTATGGAACTCGTAATACGGCTGGTGGTATATCCGTCACATTTGGGACGGATTAACACCTCCTCCAAAGTTGTAATAACCCCCTATATATTTTTCTAAACACTGTGTGGTGTATTTTTGTGGTGCTATATTGTGTTATTCTGTGATTTATTGCACAAATACTTTACACGTTGCCCTCTAAGTTAAGCCTGACTGCTCAGTGCCAAGCTACCAGAGGGGGGGCACAGGATCATTTGGATTGTGTGTGACTTACCGTGACTAGAGTGAGGGTCCTTGCTTGGACAGGGGGTAACCTGACTGCCAACCAAAGACCCCATTTCTAACACAGGGCATCTCCGAAAAAGCATCTGCAGCGGACTTCACCAATGCTCCTGATGCACCAAGTTTGAACTGTTTTGACACCAACCACATCACCGCGAGAGCACGCAGGACTGATCAATAGTGTATGAATGGACACTGATCCAACCAACTGGCTGTCAAAGAATCTGAAATCTGTCTGCACCGTGTTCATGCCAAGTAGTAGCTGGTGAAACCATGGATGTGTGCAGAGATGCCCAGGTGTAACCAGCTGCACCTGTCCACTGCTGTCTTGTGGACTGCCTCTCTAGGCTGAGAGACTATGTTGGTGTTTAGTGTTTTGATTCTTCTCACTTTTATTTTTAATAACATATGGGAGGAATGTAGTGTACTGCTGGACACATTCTAGTGTGTCCACCAGCCACTCTGTGAGGGCTGGCTTAAACACTCACCCCACACCCACATATAAAATGCATCACGGGTGATGTGGCGCCTGGAAGTAAAAAGGGTCTGAGTGCACTTGCTCAAGGCCAGTTGCTAGTACTACCAACTATGGGGGTTATTCTAACTTTGGAGCTAGTTTTAGACAGAGTTTAAGATATTGCATACGTAATGCTGAACATTTAGATGTTGGTAGTATTTTCTGTAACACATGTCCATTTCCCTGAATATACTTCTGCAACAGAAAAACGACTTCACTAAGTAAGTCATTTTGCTGCACGTTTGATTTGAATAATAACTGCATAGCTTCACTTGGGACAGGCGTGAATAACAGCATAGCACTGCGTGTGACAGAAGTAAAACTAAAACTATGTGGCATAGATAAGACTAAGGTTTGTTTGTATTTTCTTAAGAAAATCCCTCTGGTTGCACTCTGTAGATTGATATCAAACTGCAGTTTATTTTAAGCTGGAGGTCTGTTGTGCTAGTTTTTGAAATTGTTAACTTGGGACATTTTATAAAGAGCTTAAGTACAAGCAAATGGTATGCACACAAACATATTAGATCCATTTGAATAATGCATTATAAATATCAAGTCTAATGGAAACATGAAAGCAAGTTCCACCTTATCAGAGGTGAACATAAAATCAGCGAGCTGTCTGTTGCCCCATGTGACATATCTTTTCAGTCTCGTAACAAAACACTATGGGGGTCATTCCTACATTGGCGGGCGGCGGTCACCGCCCACCAAGCGGGAACCGCCGAATGACCGCACCGCGGTCAAAAGACCGCGGCGGCCATTCTGGCTTTCCCGCTGGGCGACCGCCAGAAGGCCGCCCGCCGGCCCAGCGGGAAACCCCCTTCTACGAGGATGCAGGCTCCGAATGGAGCCGGCGGAGTCGAAGGGGTGCGACGGGTGCAGTGGCAATGCAATGCAGACACTGAAAATCTTTATGGGGCCCTGTTAGGGGGCCCCTGCACTGCCCATGCCAGTGGCATGGGCAGTGCAGGGGCCCCCAGGGGGCCCACGACACCCGTTACCGCCATCCTGTTCCTGGCGGTGAAAACTGCCAGGAACAGGATGGCGGTAAGGGGGTCGGAATCCCCATGGCGGTGCTGCAAGCAGCGCCGCCATGAAGGATTCCCTGGGGCAGGGGAAAACCGGCAGGAAACCGCCGGTTTCCCTTTTCTGACTGCGGCTTTACCGCCGCGGTCAGAATTGCCCCGGAAGCACCGCCAGCCTGTTGGCGGTGCTTCCTCCGTCCCCTGCCCTGGCGGTCCATGACCGCCAGGGTAGGAATGACCCCCTATGTTTTGCACTGAATAACAGGAATTAAAAACCTAACTGCAATCTCCACATGAAATGAAGGTGCACACGCAACGCAATTCAACACAAACAACAAAGCAGCTAATGGGTTAAAAACAGACCACCATAAATGGTCTAAAACACAGGACAGTAATTACTTCTTTGTGTTTCTTACCTCTGCTTTCAGCAACACACGCCTAGCTCAGATATTTTTTCATATATGTGCTGAAGCCATAAGAAATTGGGTTATTAGTTGTGCAGGATAAGAGTCCTGCTCAAGTAATAGATCCACAGTTGCCTCCTTACTGGGAACCACATACCCCATTGTATCACTTGTCTTTCTCAGGGTAGTGAAGAAGTCCAAGGCCTGCTCAGGGGAGATGGTTTGGACTAGCAATCTCCATTCACTGGCAAGCAAACAAATCACTCAACAAATCATTGTCCATGCTGTGCTTTAAAAACAAAAAAAAGGACATTTTTTCCACACACTTTACTAAATACTACACAATAAATTACAAATATGCACCTCAGGTAGATTAAAATACATTTGGTGACACTCTTATATCACATTTCGCCCCTAGTGGGTCATGAACACCATTTTCACAGTACACCCCCACTTATAGAAGATGTAATATCACCATATAGGAGCGTGTCAATTTAAATAAAGCAGACCTATCGGCTTTGTCAATGGGTCATCACTTCCATATACAAAGAAAGCCTATAGGCTTTGTTAAGGAGTTACCACATCACTATAATAGCCACATGCATGATTCATCATGTAGACCAATGATAATAATAATAACCATATTCAAATGCATTCATTATCAATAACGCATTTGATATTGCAAACAACCACAACTGTCAGAGTATTTCTTTTGAGTTTTTAGGCCACACGAGGTAGCCATCGGACCAGCCACAGAGGGTTCTTACACTCCCAAGCTGAAAAGCTAAAACTGTAGCTCAGAGATTGTTTAAAATAAGTTATGCATCCTATGACCTGGGAGAAATAGGTCAGTTTGTATGAATCTTTTCTGGGGGACTGATGGGCTTCCTGCCACACCCCATAACACTAATACAGGGTATTGGTGGTGCCTCTGCCTCTCCATGGACATCAAAAGCAAAAGGAAATGAGGAAATCCACCCGCAATGGGCACTTTGGTGCTCTCTCCTATGTTTATGTAGGTAATGAGTGGCTCTTGCCGTTACTTTTGCTTTATTGCAGAGTCATCATGCTTCCGTATCCTTTATTACATCTTTTTAATTTATGGAATCCCAAGTCCCATCCTGGAGGCCCAGTGGACCCAAGAACATTGGGGCAGTGCAGGGAGGGCAATCTCATGCTGCCTTGTTGGCATCCCAGTCAGGTGAATAGATCCACTGCCAGCATGGCAGTCGGCACTTGAAGTCCAGACCAGTGTTGTCACAGGTGGGTTAATGCTTTGCTACTCCTGTCTCTCTCCAGCCATCAGGGCTGCAGGGATGGGTTCCTGGGCCCCATTTAATGTTGTGCTTCCCCCAAGGGCAATTCTGAATCAAGGGGGATGCAGCCCCATGCAGCCAGCTCCTCACAGCAATAACGTGAATATAGATGTGCTGACCCGCAGGCACTGGCATACCCCATTATTATTTTAAGGAATTGCAACTGAGGACCATGAGCTTTGTTTCTCATCATAGGCATGTAAAAATGTGCAAATCTCCGAAGGTGCATAGCTTGGGATCTGTTGGGCTGATTTTGTCATTGTGCATCTGGTGGTAAACTTAAGCCATAAGGAACATTTTCAACAGATGTCCTGGCATCTAAAGGACACACTTTGTAGGAAGCAGGACCTATTGGCTCCTTGCTCCAGTCTTCTCTTCTCCAGGGCCATTGTGCTCCTCTCCTGCTGGTGTGGGCATCTTGCACCACCCCTCCACTACCAGTCAACAGAGAACCCTCCTCCCCACTCTCCCACACCCCAGAGCCTCATGGCTGTGTTGCAGAGCACTTAGCATGCCAATGGAGTCCAGAACTTCCCTTTTCTGGTCCTCAGGGGACGTAAGGATGCCTGCAGCACTGGCTATCTGTAGACAAACACTTTAGTCTGTCTTTGCAGGGCATCAGGTGTCTTCTCTGTCCATTACTCCACTGTTGTAGCCCTCCTGGTCCTGTTTTCTGTATCTCACTTGTACAAGGGTTTATAATGAAGGTGGAAAGATCTAGACGCTATGCACCAGTGGCCAATCCTAGGAAGTGACATCATCCCTTCACCCATGTCCCAACCCTCCTGCACAGCAATCTTAAATGGCACTGTCAAGTTGTTTCTGTAAAGAGCTTCTCTGAGGGTCTCAGCCCCACCCCTGGCTGACACCACTGCCAGATCTCTTTCCACCAAATCTTCAAAGGCGAGCCCCTCCTATGTGTGCTCTAGATGTCTGGGCTTCTTCCTTTGATCAGTGGGTCTGGGTTGACCCTGCCAAGGTGCAGTGTGACAGCTAATTATAAGATGCAGATTTTTACCCACACTACTTTCCTCACCAAGGAACTGAGTCAATTGCTCCCTTTGTTAGGGGAGACCTTTGTTTCCTCTGCTGGGGAGCAGAGTACTTAACCTGCCCCAGAAGGTGGGACAAAGCCCTGGAATCTGGTTATGAACTGAGCCAGAGAAATATAACAATTTTTGGGAGCCAATAATATGTATATGTAGAAAGATTTCACCTATGTGTATAGTATATTGAAGGCACTACAGATTTTCCAGTAAACCCTACTGGCCAATCTCTAAATGCCCATAAATATTATAAGGTCTACCTCAGGTTAGCACCTATCCTTGCAGAGTCTTTTCTGTGTTAGGCTACCAGTATTAATTACTGGGCTCCACACAATGGTAGTCTCACACTTGCAGCCCAGAGACGTGTGCACGGGTGTGCACACGTGTTCACATGTAATCAGCCATGTGCCCCTTAACCTAGCTGTGCTGAAACAGCCTTCAGATAAAAAGGTGCACACCGGTGTTAAACACGCTCACTCCAATTACCATGAAATTACAGTGAGTAACACTCAGGTAGTGAGATTCACCCACAGTAAAGGTCCAAACCCAGGTGATGAAAGGCATAACATTCGGGTGGACTAAATGGAAAAACCCATATGTAGCAATGTGAAAAAAACTCACAGACCTGTTCTTTACCTCTGCAGTGCAGACAATGGGATTATGATATGGCTCCTGGTGTTTTAAATAGTTTAAGAGTTGTGGCAGCCCTAGTTTATGAGCTTATACAGTAGGGAATTGTTGTTTATCATAGGAAAAATCACGGCATGTGCTGCTTTATGCTGGGAATATAGAAGCCTAAGTTGACATATCTAAAATAAGCAACAGAACATAAAAATACCATACACTAAGTAACTCAACCATGAAACTAAAATCTAACATACCATACTAGTAAAAAAGTTCAAATAGATTGCAATGCAACAACACTGGTACAACACAACAAAATCACATTGCAATAAATGAGCACAAAAACAGAGCAGCACAAAAAACAACAAAGCCGATAACCACTACAGCAGAATTCCACACATCATAAAAATGCACAAGAATTCTTGTCACATATCACTACCTCGAGAATCCAGTTTTTATATTACAGTGGTAAACAATGTTTGGAGAAAGCTCTTCCTTAATTTACCAACTACAAAATAAAAAGGTGCCCCACAAAACTGTTGAGTGATCTGGCACTGCACTGTCTGACAATCCGGTTAAAAAGAAACTAGAGGGGACTTTGATCCAATATAATGAACATTTGACATAATCAACAGTGGTGTAATGAAGACTATACGTTCAGGATACAGTGGAAACTGAGTACAGGTGACATCAGAAGCAGAGCACTGTAAAAGGAGGTGACAGAGATAGTTGGTAGCTGTGGGCCCAGAGTGTGGGACAAATTCCAAAGGAGAACACCTCATGGTAGACACTTAGGGACTCATTTAAAAAGAAATGATGCACCCTGCTGCGTCATTTTGAAAGTGAAGGGATGCATCACATTTACAGAAATATGAAGCATTCCTGTACTTTCCTCTGTGCTGGCGCACAAACTGCTGCGTAGTGCCAATGCAGGCTCCCTTGTGCCATGGTGCAAGGGTGTCTGTGTTGCAGGGATGATTGTTTATGTGCAGGAAGAGACACCTTCCTGCACATAAACAATCATTAATGGCATTTTCCTCTCTCTATGTGTGCTTCAGAATGCAGCACACATAAAAAGAGGGAAAAATGGGGAGAAATAATCTTATTTCTCCTGGTTCTGCCACTTTAACACCACCTCTGAGGCGGCGCAGGAATCTGACTAATTTCCAGTCTTGCAAATCTGGCAATGCATCAGATTAAATGGGAGTTGCGTGGGAACACCCACAGCTACACCCATGGAACTCTTTCAGGCAGAGTTATGAGTGAAAGGTGGCTATATTTACAAATGCCCATGTAAAGCCACACAAGGTGGCTTTGTGTGACCTTGTAAATATGGCCCGGCACACTGTGCCATTGGAGCGTCAAAAAGAATTACGCTCCAGTGGTGCAGTGGCCCACTAGGGGTTTTTGAATGACGCCCTTAGTGCTCTGATTTAGGCATGAGCCCCACAGAAGAGGTGCAGAAGGGAACATTTTGTTCCAAGAAAATTTACATAGAAAAAATGTGTAATGTCAGGATGTACTTTTCAAATATAATCACTTATAGATTCCAATGGAGGCAAAAGAATACACCCAAACAGGCAATTAAAATGATGTGTGACAGAAATGCTCCAGCGCAGAATAAAACACAAGATTATGGAAGAACATCCATCAAATAAAGAGCAAACAGCTCAGCAAGACAACAAAGCTATCCAATTATGAGCCCATTCGCAGTATATTTTATGTAGTGAAAGCAGTATGAGGCTTATTTAGAAGCACTGCGAGCCACCCGTCGGTCACTTTTTAGGACACACCAGCAGTGCATAGTGCAGGACCATATCTACAAGGCCATACAAAGTTGCTTTGCATAGCTTTTCATGGCCTTGCAGATATGGTGTAAGGCAATGCATTGAAGTCGCTGCATTAGCTTACACTGTGTCACGGAGGTGTTCCATGGGTGTTGCAATGGGTTTCCCATGCAACACACGTGGGTTTTGGTGCATTCCCAGATTTAAAAGCCATTGTAAACCTGGTAATGCGTCAAAATCTTATGCCTCCCCAGGGGAAGCGCAACGAGGAGAAATATATTTATTTCTCCTAATTTGTTCCTCTTTCTATATGTGTTGCATTCTGCAGCACGCATAGAAAGAGGGAAAAAAGCATTGATTATTTTTGTGCGGGAAGGTGTGCCTTCCTGCACAGAAACAATCCTGTCTGTGACGCAGGCATCCTTGCACCATGGTGGACCATATCTTTTAGATACAGTATATTTCTGCCCTTTTCCTGTAGCCCATGACAGGTCACTTGCTGCGCTGTTGTGCGCCACGGGGCTTGTAAATAGGCCCCTATACTAACCGAGAAGTTAAATGGAAGGCAAAAATTGATCCTGCACAATACCAAGAATCATTTCTACTACTGCTCAAGGCCTAAGTAGGTCAGTGCTTCTGCTTATCAGCCCCACAACAGTTTGTACTCATCCCTAAAAGTCCAACTCTGAAGGGTAGAATGTATGGTAGTTCAGAATCACCAATGAACGAAGAGAAATTACGTTTTACCTACTTCTGCTGGAACCACGTAAAACCTCCACCACTGACAGACAATTGTATGATCCTCAAATGCTCCCCCACATTGATGGGAAAGGCATCAGGAGGCACAAACTTCACATTGAACTGTGAATTAATTAGTCTATTTCATAAAATGTGTTACATACGCCCTAAATATTGACAGTGCTGAAAGGCAGAGGGAATAGTGTGCCTCCAAGTGGAATGTGAAATTCGCAAAGCAAGCACTTTGTGGAATGCACGCTTAAGTAAATGCATGTTTATTGCTTACATGAGCATTTGGTGGTGTGCAAATGCTTCATAAACCTGTCGCCTCACCAGCCAATAAGAAGCATTACTGCCACATCCCACGAAACTTGCAGCGATAAGGCAATCTGTAGTACCTATTTTACGGTGCCTCTTGGAAATATAAAACTAAAAAATACCTCCCAGTTTACTGAACATCATGTGTATTCTTTATATGCGACTATAACATTGCTTCCTACAGTATCTCAGGAACGTAAGCAACACATTATGCAAGCTGAAAATATAGTCTGAACATATTTAATTTAACATTCTTTAAATGGTGTAATCCGTGTTTAAATTATGGCTCTCATATAAATAACTGGTTCCCGGTAGGATTATTGCCATCCAACACATATCTGAAATTACTGTTTATGATATTCGCTGGGTTTTTCTAATTAAAAATGAATGAGATTCTTTTTTTCATCCTGATATAAAAAAAGAAGCGTGTTGAATGCTGCAGGTGGAGTGGGTTTATAAGGAAGTCGTCCACCCACTCTGTACGTTCAGTCATGTTTCTTCCTTAGACACTGCTGTTGACTGGTTGCCTAGCAACTGCAGAAAGAAAAAGGAACCAGTATTTGAGGATATATTTCTTACCAAGCTAAATGTCTTGATATAAAAGCAAAGTAGTGTGCTATGTCAGGATGATCTCCCCTCCTCCCACGCACGTTGTTTTGTATCAAAATCAGAACGAATTAAAACAGTTCCTGAACATACTTTTTTGACAGACCTTCAAGTGTCAGGGTAAAAAAAAAGAATATTAAGATTTAAAATTGAGAATGTAAACCCACTCCAGTGGTGTAGATGTTGAATACTCTCATTTAATAAGAAAGAAAGCAATGTTAATGTAAATACTGGAAAACACGATGCCCCCTATTCACAAACATAAATTAGGTTGTGAACTTAAGTTTATGATTGACCTTAACTGTTTTACTCCTACTAGGACTTTACAAAGGGATTCTTGGAAGACGTAAACCCAATTACTTATACAGAGATCACCTTCATAAATGTGGATTTCTCCACACCCAAAATCCCCTTCAAGAGGAGAGAAAAATAGGAGTTCCTGGATGATGTTAGCCTTGGAAAAATAGAAACTCCAACAAACTTATATATTTGTGGGAATCCACAAAAACTTCTCATTTCCCTTTCCACACTGGCTACAGATGGGTTGGTAATCCAGCCAACTGCTGGTATAAATCCCTTTCCAGTGTAGGAAGGAGAATTAATTGCTCCCAGGTTTGGTGGGGAGTAAGCGAGAGAGTTTTTTTTCTGCCGAAAAAAATATGTTACCTAGGAGAGAAAAAACAATCTGCGTTTGCACAGGGGGTCCTAACTCCAACATGCAGAGTTCTGTTCTATGGAGGATTCTGCACAGCAGGAACATGAAACTGTCAATGAATTTCCCAGAAATCCTCACGAAACCGGTGCCTGACACAGATTTCCAAGAGGATTCCTGGAAATGTTGGTGAATGACAGAAATCAGTCAATCTAAACTCACACATAAGTTATCTCCAATGGGGAGGTAGGCATTTGTATGTTTTTACTGACCCTTATCGCCGGGGTTTTCCTGGCAGTGTCAGGCAGTAATAAACATCTATATGCCCACACATCTAAATTAGGTGGAGGGACATTTGCCAACTCTCTGATGATAGTTAGTGAGAAATTTGGCAGCGGGTTACACAGATTAGCCTCCAGGTCCCCAAACTAAGGTACGACTGCTTTTAAACTTGCCAGGCAGACCATTATTCTGTCAAGAAGGGTACTTTCAAAACCCACATTTGGAATTAAAAAGCTACTTTAAATGTGAGCAGTGTTTATCTAGCCACTTTCAGGTATGTAATGTCAAATCCGCGTCTGTACCTAGCTATAACTAATGGAATGGTGACTTATGCACGGAGCAGCTCATATGCATTAACAGCCACACCCACAAACTTGCCGGCAGTCAACAGCAGAGACTTCATCTGTTGACTTTCCCTGCCAGCAGCACACAAAATAGGGAGAGTTTTACAAAAAAACGGTGCCACTTTTGCATCACATAATGGCACACAGACCAGCACAAATTGTTGTTTTGGGTGTTACATTTCAGTACCATTCCTGATTTATTTTAGAAATTACCCCTAAAATAAAGCAAAGTAGCGCTTTGTGATACTTTGCACTGCTATGCATCAAGGAGCCATTTCAAGGGTAATACATGAGCATTTCTATGCACCCACTTTTTGATTCTGATGAAAAACCCTACGCACTAAAAAGATAGACAGGGCTTTATGCCTCCGCAAGCAACTTTTCCTTCCTCAAACCTTATCCACCTTTACTTGAGTACTGTAAAATGTGTTACACTATGCCTAAGCACAGCTGTAAGAAATTGAGTTATTGGTTAGCAGGGGTGGAAGTCCCAGTCAGATGACAACTTTAACCCTTGTCAGGGAGATCCACAAAAGCCCCAAAATGAACCTGTGCTTGGCCCTCTGGTAGCGTGGCACAAACCACTCAGGTTTAACTTAGAAGGAAAATGTAAAATATTTACGCAGCACAAAAACACTAATGAAGTGAAAACACAACACAACAATAATCCCAAAACAATTTAGAAAAACAAAGTCACTTTTTATTAATAAAATGATACCAGAATAAGAAAAATCCAACCAATAGAACTGGAGATGTGCGATTTCAAAGTTTTAAGTGGCTGTAGCAACTGTAGCATCTAAATGAACAAGTGTTAGAGTGGAGATTTTGGTAATGCTGTAGCGGCACAGAAGTCAGGATTAGGTGATTTTATTTTTACATTTACAAGCCTAACTGAGATGCACTAATATGTATTTTAAAGTATACACATTTTGTCGTATGATGGACATTGTGCCTACCATAGGTGGACATTGTGCTTACCATGGCAGAAGTTGTGCTCAACAGTATTTAATAAAATGCTAACCTGATTTTTAACAATGTTTGAGAATAGTTAGTCTTTAGAGTGAATTATTATGAGTAGGAAATAATTATGATTTATATTGATTATATGAGTAATTAGTTTAAAGTTACATGTGTGCAGAAAAATAAATGCACATCACAGTCATACCTAATGTAATTCATTAAGAAAAAGAGCAATTAAGAATTGAAATGCTTTCCATATTTTATGATATATCAGTAATGAGATATATTCATGAGATGTCGTAATTTACATGTTTTTATTAATGGTTATATTAATGCACTGTATTTCTTGTGTTAGCCTAACTAAGCCTGAAGTTTTGCATTCGTAGCAGTCATGAAAAAGGAATCATTTCTTTCACTGTAACCTGAATCTATCAATTGGACTGTTTCACATGTTTAGGAAAGAGTTCTATTGTATTGTGTGAACGTTCATTCTGCTGTAGCCTTGAATGTTGCAACACTGGAAAGTGAGGACTGGAAAGTAAAGCAGTACCATTGTTCAAATGCTCATTCTCATGTGAAAAGAGAAAACTGTCGATTTGAAGTCTGTTTCTGTTGCACAAATTATCTCATCGCTTGTTTGCATATTTCTTCTGGAATGTTTAATGGCATTGATGTTGAGAAGATCAAACTTGTTTCACAGATTTGGTCAGCCTATATGGTTTTATAAGTTATCTTTATAACGTTGTTTTACACACTATTTACATGACTTTGGCTTTGTGCTTTTAATGAAGCTTGGAAACTGTTCATTGATTGGAGTTTTATTTCCATGGCCCAATTGGTTATGGTGTTTAAATATGTTGTTGTAGTGATTGGGATTTGAATGAATGAATTTGGTTTTACCACACACTTCACTGGGTCCAAAGATCCCATCGCCCTCCATGCGAGCATTTTCAAATCCTCACCTGGTGGAGAAAACGCGCTCACAGTTCTTGGTAGCAGATGATGGTTTTGTTCCATGAGGAGGGGAGAACAAAAAATAGAGTTGTTCTATGGGTAGTGTGAGAGGTTGAAATTTCAGAATTGTGTTGCAAATGTACAGTATTTGTATGAGTAGGGTTTTCTGCTTGTAGTGATTTTGCTAAAATTGCGGTGATGTGATGTTGTGAGGTGTTTGTGAAGTCATCGAACTCAAAGTGATTGTGGCACTTTGTGCTCAAAATTGTCCACATGGTTTTTGTTGTTTACGGGTCTGTCGTGGCCTAAGACTCTGGAGTAACACATACGTGTATGGAGACACTTGGTTATTTTATTGTCTGCAGTGATGTAGTAGTCATGAGGTGGTAATTGACAATACCAGTTGTTTTCCTTGAGAGAGTGTGAGTTGTTGGTTGGTATTAGGTGAATCCTGAGTGCAGGTGGAGGATCCAAATCAACCAGGGTGAGATTTTCTTGTCGAGTTTCAC
The DNA here is from genome assembly GCF_031143425.1 of Pleurodeles waltl. NCBI lineage: Eukaryota > Metazoa > Chordata > Amphibia > Caudata > Salamandridae > Pleurodeles > Pleurodeles waltl. Next base: position 855,398,674 of record NC_090450.1, read on the forward strand.
TTGTGCAAATGTGAAAGCCACATTCGGAAATGTAGCCCATACAGTTTTCAAAGTGTTTGAGTCCTACCCGTAGTGAGCGAACAGGTTTTTGGTCTTTGTGCTCACAATATTTTGCACTTAGATTGTGCATGTGTAATAGTGTAAGAGACAGTTGTAAAGCGACTTGCAGCTGCTGAGTGGAGTGAGTGTGAGGTCATTTGGTCCATGCTGGGATTGGTCAGTTATTGAGAAAAGCTGCCCATTTATTGGTGAACAGCACTGCATTGTTATTGGTTGAGGACAGCTCACAAAAAGGATTGGGGTACTGAAATTAGAATAAGAATTTGTATTTGTAAATTGAAATGACTGCAAAAATGACATTTTGCAAAGCTTTAAGAAGTGCACAGAGAGGAGATGTGTTAATTCCAGTTAGGGAGGGTGAGCCAACACCACCAGAGGGAACTCCAGCATATTGGGTGATAGAAGCAAGATGAGTTTCAGCATACATTTGGATTAAGCAGTGGTGCAAAATTACAGAGAAAGAAGGTTCATTGGCTTTTCCATGTTCCGGAACCTTTAACTTCAGGATTTTAGAGAATTTGAGGAGAATATTGCGAGAATTAAAGCCTCCTCCGAGACCCACACAATTTAAAGGTCTTGCTATTTGGGAACTAGTGGCGAGACAAAAGAAAATAGAGAAATTTGAGAGTAGAAGATAAGACATTGGTAGAAGATAGATGGAATGAGGAACAGACAATCTGGAGATCAGACATGCTAGAGGGAGTAAAAATGTTTCCAGCAATAACAGAAAGAGGTGATGGGAGTACAAGACCTAAAGTGAAAAAGAAGCAGACATATAACAGAGAGCAGAAGGCAGATGAGAGTAGAAAGACAGTTGCACAAAAGAGTGACTGAGAAGACGAGTTTATGAATCAGCTTTTGACTAATCGTCCTTCTTGGAAAGGGGATTATTGGTAAGGGCAGGCAAGTACCTACACATAGCAATAGGCCACTAACCCCCACTAGGTCCAGTCATGTCTCAATAAATTAATCCCAATGAGCAACAAGGTTTAATTTAGGAGACAAGTGTGTAAAGCATTTAGAAATCACAAAACAGTAAGTAAGTGAAACACAATAAAAATCCAACACCAATATATGACAATAGAGTACATTTTTATCTTTAAAATGACACCAAAACGATTACAATCGGATGAGGGGAACTGGAGATATGAATTTTTGAAGAATTAATGTTTTCTAGTGCATAGAAACTAAAAGCACCAATCTGGCCATCTGGTCGCACTAGCCCGGGGCAAAGTCAAAGTTTGAGGCTGACAGCAATGGACCCCTGCTCAGCTACAGCAAGCGGGAGGCCGCAGTCAAAAGTTTACCTTCGGACTTAGGCCCCTATTTATAATTTTTGATGCAAGCTTGCGCTAGCGCAGGTTTGCACCAAAAAGTTTAACGCCGGCTACTGCCATTCCAATGCACCAGCCGTGCGTCATATTTAATGAATGACAGTAGCTGGAGCTGCGGCCTGGTTAGCGTCAAAATAATTGACATTAACCGGGCAGCGAAGGCGTAGGAAAAACTGGGGTTGTGCGTCAAAGAGTGGTGCAAGTCAGGTTAGAGTAAAAAATATTGACACTAACCTGACTAGTGTCATTTTTTGGTGCACAACCCCCATGGAAATGACTCCTGTCTTAGCAAAGACAGGAGTCATGCCCCCCTGCCCAATGGCTATGCACAGGGGACTTCTGTCCCCTGGGCATGGCCATTGGGCACAGTGGCATGTAGGGGGCCCAAGTTAGGCCCCACAAGCCAATTAAAAAAATGAAAAAATATTACTTACCTCTACTTACCCATACTTACCGTAGATGGGTTCCCCCTATCCATGGGTGTCCTCCTGGGGTGGGTGAGGGTTGCAGGGGGTGTCCCTAGGTGCAGGGAAGGGCACCTGTGGACTGCTTCCATGGTCAGAGACCACGGAAATTAGCCCACAGGTCCTCTAATGCCTGCCCTGACCCAGGGGTTAAAAAAAATGACTCTAAACAGGCTTAGAGCCATTTTTTTAAGGCCCTCCTTCTCCCGTGTGTCATTTTTCCATGGGAGTATAAATAAGGCGTAAATGCCTTTGAGTCATTTTTTGCCCGGGAACATCTACCTTGCATCTCATTAATGCAAGGTAGGTTTCCATCGTAACTAAACACTCTAACTTCATAAATTTGGTGCTAGACGGGTCTAGTGCCAAAGTATAAATATGGAGTTAGGTTTGCACTGGATTTGCGTCAAAAGAAATGACGCAAATCTGGCACAGAGTACAAATATGGGCCTCAGGCCCATATTTATACTTTTTGATGCAAACCTGCATTAGCAGGCTTCCCTCAAAAGAAATGACGTAAATCCAGCACAAGCAGAGTCTTTTTCTTGAAGATTTTCTTCAGCGGGACAAAGTTACCAATCCGACCTCCCTTGATCCCTCTTCGGATACGTGTCGCAGGAGACCTCGATGAAGAATACTACCTTCGGACTTCGATGTTTTTTCAGGATGGAAATCTTCGCTGGGGCCGAAGCTGAATCTTGATCTGATGTCCCTGGAGCCCTACTTGGCTACACTGCATGGGGAAGTCCCGGTCAACTTTTTATGTTCAGACTTTGTCACTTTTATGGAGCTTTTTCCTTCCGACGGGTGTCGAC